>NC_138162.1:8404200-9004200 GCF_964165515.1 Mesoplodon bidens | reverse complement strand
AGGGAGGTCCCCTCCACAGGGGCTCATGCTCAGAGGAAGATGGTCTAGGAGAAAGGAGACCAGTTCAGACTCGGGGTGAGCAGAAGGCATGGTGGGTGGGAGGGAGGCTCTGCTATCTGTCTGGGGCTGGCATCTCTGAGACCCACAACTCGGGCATGGAAGTGGGTGTGGGTGTGCCTCCAGGTGAATACACATGCTTCTGCATGCAGGTGTGTGTGTCTGTTCAGATGTGTGCATGTCTGTATGTCCCTGCCTGTGAGCATGCACCTCTACGTGTGTATGTGTACGTGTACACATGTCACGGTCACAGGTACTCCTGTGTGAGAACGTCTGGAGTGTGTGTCTTTGCCCATCAATTCTTAGTCCCTGGAAGCTCCAAGGAAGCAGGCTCCTGGTAGCCTTCTCTCTAGGCCGTGAGGCCCAGCTAGTGCTGGGCTAGTGCCATGGAAACTGGTTTTCCCAAAGGCTGACATGCTGGGCTGGGGTCTTCCAGGCACCAGAGGCCAGCAGGACAAGGTGGGTCCCAGGCAAGATGGGTCAGGGGAAGCCCAGGGCCAGAATGAACACGGATGCCAGCATCTCTCCTCAGGCGGGCCATGGGCCTGATGAGGACAGCAGATCGGCCACAAGTGAGCATCCTGTGCTCCCTCCAGTGTGTCCAGCCACATGTGTACACCTGCGTGCTTCTGCAGTGCCCATACCTGTCCCCACGTGGGCCTGTATCTCTACCATTCTGAACGTGTGCGCATCTGAGTGTGCAATGCATGTGTGCTTGTGTGTCTCTGCCTGCTCACCAGGGTGCCTTCCTGTGTGTGTCTGCCTGTGTGTTGTCAGCAGAGCAGGTCTGGGGGCCTTGGTTCAGGTCTCCCTGGGGGTCCAAGATAAGAAAGTGAGGAGTGTGTGCTGAGGAAGGGCACATACAGGACCCGGATGGGAGATGAGAGACTAGATAGGCAGGGCCTGTGGGCCGGGGGAAGGGGGCGGTCTTTACCCTGAGGGCACTGGGGAGTCGTGGCAGGTGTTAGCAGGAGGTGATGGGATCCCATCAGGTAGCAAGTTGCCTGAGGATACGAGGCTGACAGGCTGGGGTGTGTCCCCCACAGTGAAGAGCGAGGACGAAGATGGGGACATGAAGCCGGCCAAGGGACAGGGCAGCCAGAGTAAGGGCAGTGGGGACGACGGGAAGGACCCACGGAGGCCCAAACGACCCCGGACCATCCTCACGACGCAGCAGCGAAGGGCCTTCAAGGCCTCCTTCGAGGTCTCCTCCAAGCCCTGCCGGAAGGTGAGGGGCGCCTGGGGTGGGGTGGAGGCTGACAGCCCCGCACGCGCTGCCTTTCCAGACACCACCCCTTCTGCTCCTGCTGGGGGCTGGGCGTCCCCCCACTCCCCGCCCATCCCCCCAAACCTGCTGCCTCCCAGCTGCTGCCCCCACCCCCACCCCCAGGCCTGACCCGTCTCCTTCTCTATGGGCAGGTCCGAGAGACGCTGGCGGCAGAGACAGGCCTCAGCGTGCGTGTGGTCCAGGTCTGGTTTCAGAACCAAAGAGCGAAGGTGAGTACAGGCACCTGCCACCCCGCTGGACGGGGGTGGGATGGGGAGGGGGTGCAGGCAGAAGACCAGGGGCCTGATGAGGGTGGCGTGGGAATGAAGGGGGGCTGGAGGTGGAGACTGGCACACACTGTGTCTCCTGCAGATGAAGAAGCTGGCACGGCGGCACCAGCAGCAACAGGAGCAGCAGAACTCCCAGCGGCTGGGCCAAGGTGAGCAGGGCGGCCTGGGCTGGGGCTCAGTCTCCGTAACTAGACTCCCAAGAAACCTCCCACCAAGGCGATCAGAGCTCAGGGAGCTGCTGCCTTGGAACCTGCTGAGATCAGTAAAGGCGAGAGGCAGTGGGGGCCGTGGGACACAGGAGGGGCGATGGCAGGGTGGGCGGCCCAGAGGGGTGGCAGAATTTCCATATTCAAACAGTGATGCGGTGTGCCAGGCACTGTTCTCACGGTTCCGCACGCTCCGTCTCACTTAATTCTCACAGATCCCTGAGAGGAAGGGCATCGTTACATCCCATCTCACAGATGAGGAGACTGAGGCTCAGGGAGACTAAGGGACTTGTTGGGATCACTCAGCTAGTAAGGGGCACAGCCAGGCTTCAGCCCGGAGTGTAGGGCTCCTAAGCCTGTGCTTTTAACATGACCGTACACCCTACTGCCCACAGTAGAATTCAGCAGAAGTCTCCAGAGAAAGTCTGAAAGTGTTGAGGAGTCCAGGGTGGAGTGGGCTTTGCCCAGATGCTGTTTCCACAGCTTGGGCTGGGGCTGGCCTCCCCGGCCCCATGGGGACATGGAGCCTTCTAGGTCTTGAAGGGAGGGCACTGGGAGCTCCCTGAGTCTGCCAAACTGGGGGAGGGGCCTCAGCTGCCTGCTCCCAGGTGAGCCGGGGTCTCTGAGGCAGATGCCAAGGGATTGATGGGCAGCCCCTTCTACTCAGAACTCTGGGGCCAGACCAGTGTCCCAGGCTGGACCTTGGGCTTCAAGGCCGTGGCCTCAGAGCCCAGCTCTTCCTGTCTTCTCTCTCTGCCCCCTCTCCCGAGATGGCCCAGCCTTCCGGGGCTGCAGCCACAGCCTCAGGTCCCCCAGCCTGCTCCCAAGCTGTGTCTCACTCTCCGGTGTTCCCAGCTGCCCCCTGGATGCAGCCTCCCCAGGAATGCTCCACGGTCCCCTCGAGCTCATCACAGCCCATACTGCACTTCATACCGCTGCCCCTGCTGCCACATGCACAAAACACCTCCTACAGCTCCCCTACCCCGTCTCAGCAAATGGCACTACCACCCACCCAGTACCCACACCAGGAACCCAGGAGTCACCTCCCCCGTCCTGTCCTACACGCACTGCATCTGCTCAGTCACCAAATCAGGCAGTGGTTTCTTGTCCCATGTCCCTCATGCCCCTCTTAGTCCTTCCCACATCTGCGTTAATACAGACCCCAACACCTCCCAATGGTCTCCTCCTCCAGCCTCCACCCTCCCAGCCTTTCTCCACAGTCCCTCCACAGCTAAGACCCTCCACTGGCTTCCTACAGCCTCAGGGGAGCCCCCACTCAGCTCGGGTCCCCAAGGAACCATCTCTCTCCCCAGGCACGACCTTCTCTGGTCCTCACGCTCCATCCCCATGGACTGGGCTCTTTGCTCCCACAGCGCAGTTTCTCTCTTCTCTGCCTTTGCTGCCCTTCAGCCTGGCATGCCTGCCCCCTGCTCGGCTGGTTGAACCTCTGCTGGTTGTTTAAGTCGCATGGAGGTGGTGGACCCCTTCCTCCAGGAAGCCTTCCTTCCCTGAGCCTTGTTGGCCGGGGTGCGGGCTCCACCTTGATGCTCCCAGATGCAGGGCACTCACTGCACCCAGATGTTGTCGAATCAGTACTGGCTGCACACTGGAAGCCTCTGTCATCCCCAGGCTGGGAGCTCCTGGAGGGCAGGGCCGTAGGAGGAAGGGAGGAGGTGGGGAGGGAGGGCTCTTTCTGGAAGAGACGCTGGACTGTGTGTCTGGGGAAGGTTGGTGGACTGGGGGGTCAGATATGTAGGCTCAGTGACCCTAGAAGGCCACAGGCAACCTCAGCAGGGGCAGGGCTGGGAAGGAGGAGGTCAGAGAGACCGCAGTGGGCAGCCTGGACTGGGGTGTCATGAGGGAGGTCATGGGACTCCTGGGATACATCTGTGAGGTCTCCAGGACAGGGCAGGCAGGGCCAGTCAGTGAGGGCGTGCTCTGTCCCCAGAGGTCCTGTCGAGTCGCATGGAGGGCATGATGGCCTCCTACACGCCGCTGGCTCCGCCGCAGCAGCAGATCGTGGCCATGGAGCAGAGCCCCTACGGCAGCAGCGACCCCTTCCAGCAGGGCCTCACGCCGCCCCAAATGCCAGGTGACCACATGAACCCCTATGGTAAGCTGCCCGGCCCCCTGCTGCCCCAGCACGGCCCCTGCCCCCTGCCAGACCTGGCAAGCCTGGGGCCGAAAAAGCCACCTCCCGCCCCAGGCCCCCCCCCCCCCCCGCAGACCCTTCCGACACAGCCCACCTGCCTCCTCCTGACCGGAAGGGGGCGCCCTGGAGACCTCACCCACAGCCCCCAACCCCTCTGGTTGGGCACCGTCGGCAGGTCATCCTGTCCCTCCCTCACCTCCAGCCACACTGCCTGTAGGGCCAACAGGGCCCCCAGGAGCCCCAGCCTGTACCCCGGTGCTGACACCGCCTCTGCCCCCCAGGGAACGACTCAATCTTCCACGACATCGACAGTGATACCTCCTTAACCAGCCTCAGCGACTGCTTCCTCGGCTCCTCGGATGTGGGCTCCCTGCAGGCCCGCGTGGGGAACCCCATCGACAGGCTCTACTCCATGCAGAGTTCCTACTTCGCCTCCTGAGAGCCAGCCAGGCCGCACGGACGCTTGGGCAAGGGCCCTGGGGTGGGACTGCAGGCCGCAGAGGCCGCCCCGCCACCCGCACAGACTCTACAGACAGCCATACGGTGCCCTCCCCTCGGCCAACTGGGCCTGGCTAAAGTGCCCACTGGGCACAGCCAGACAGGCAGACGGGCACAGCCTGGGCAGGGGCTGTGTCCTGTCCACAGAGACTGTCACCCCCAGGGACCCAGAGCTCTCGGACAGCCACTCATCTCCCAGCCCCACCTCGGCCTCTGTCGCCTCCTTCCCCCTCCCCATCTCTTTTATGGGAAGCTTAAATTCTCTCTATTTTTTTAAATGTCCTCTCTCTGTCCAGGCCACCTCCATGGCATGGGCCTAGGTCGAGGCAGGGCCCCCGTGCATGCCCCCAGACGATGGTGTGAGAAGCGTGTGTACCTGTGCCCTGCACTGTGCCCACCTCCCCCGCCTCTGAGGGCAGGCCCGCCAGCCTAGGATCACCCCTTCCAGCTGGAGCCTGGAGCAGGAGTAGGGAAGAGCCTGGCCAAGCCCACCACAGCTCTGCCCTGAGGGGCAATCCTGGCGGGACCAGGGACGGGTAGGTTGAGCCCAGGCTGACTCAAAGGGATGGAGACATACATGCAAACGCACACACTTAAAGGCACACCCATGCGGAAACGCACACAGATACACAGACATGCTGAAAGAGACAGACAGGCCTCTGCGGGTCAGCCCTGCCCTGTCAGGAAGGGGGAAGCGGCCAGACAGGGGCAGGGAGCCCCTCTGGCAGCAATAGGAGGGGAGGGAGGAAGCGAGGAGGCTAAGGTGAGCTTGAAGCATGTGGACACAGATGTGTCTTAGCCTCTGCCCAGACGGGGGCTGCCTGGGCAGAGACAGAGGCCGAGAACCATGTAGAATCAGACCAAACAGCAGAACCTCCAGGGGGAAAAGCATCTCAAAAGTCACCCACTTGGCACTCCATAGGATGTTTGGTTCCTGCCCAAGCCACTTCTGCCTCTCCTCGCATACCTCCAGTGACTTCATCGGGCCCCAAGTCAGATGCCTTTTCTGCTGATTTCACCTCTGCCCTATTCAGCCCCGAGTCCTCGCTTCTCAAAGCCAGGCTTTTCCAGCTTCTCCAGCTCTTCCTTTTAAACTGTACCGCCCAGCCTGGCTGCAGCTTTCCCTCTAAAGGTATGGAACAGATATAACCCAGTCTTCCCACTGTCATCAGCCAGCCAAAGTGAGCAGGTCAATCACCTCCCCCACTTTAGGCACCCTGCCTCTGTTAATGTGGCCTGAGACCCAGTGAATGGTTTAGGGCACATAACCTTGGAAACTCACCCTGCCCTTTTGTAACCAGAGCCCCTGACCCTGACACATGTGTGACAGCTAAGCCACAACTCTCTTCTCTGTGTGTGTGGAGGGGGCACTTATCGGTCCCTGGAGATCCAGTGAAGGACCTTGACTTTTTTCTTGTTACGTTTCCTCTTATTTGATTCATTCCAGCCTGTGGAGTTTCTCTGCAGCCCAACTCTGTGACCACTGGTTTGTTCTCCCTCCTCAGCACATCTGCCGAGGTAAGGAGTTGGCCCTGTGTGTCTCACCCAAGGCATGTGGACCATTTTGTCAAACGCCCTGCTAAGAGCCAGATACACTGTATCAACCTCTGCCCCCAATCTACCCAACTACTAACCCTGTCAAAAGAGGAAGTGAGGCCAGGCTGATGGGCCCTGTTCTCAGTGACCCCTTGCTGGCCCCTGGAGGCCACTGTGTCCTCAGCCAGTGCTCATGGCTCTGCTTTCCATTCTAACACTGAGCCCTAGGCTGCAGAAGTCTGCCTGGTCCAGCCTTTGAGCTGATGGGATGACGGGTGTCTCTCCACCCGTCTGGAGAAGGAGGGCCCCTCTGTCTGGCCCTTCCTGGGATCCTCAAAGTTCACCAACATCCTCTGTGGTTTTGCTTCTCTGTCCTCTGGGGAGACCTCAGTCCCTCCAGAGTATCCTAAGCCGACCTCCCCGCCCCTCCTGGGCTTCTGCACTCACGTCTTGCCACGCTCTTCACCATGGCAGGGCTGTCAGAGCGGAGATGCAGCTCAGAGCCAGCCCTCAGGCCCCAGCAGCCAGCCTGGCCCTTCTGGGCTCTTCTTGTTCTACACAGAACTTGCACAGGGTCTTAGTTGATGTCCTGAGTCCTTCTGCAGTCTCAGCCCACCTAGGTTCTGTGCCATCTCTTGGTCCTGGGTCACCACTTGTCCCTTAGGCAGACACTCTGGTTTCTTGAGAGATGGTCCCCTTTCTCCTCTTATGTCCACACAGTCGAATCATGCCAGGGGCACCGGGGCAGGTCCAGGGGTAGATGTTTTCCCCCACCAGTAGGCCTGGCTCTTCTCTCTCAGACTCTTTAAGTTGGAAGGAACCTCAGGAATGGGTCAACTAGTCCACCCCTTATTCTGCAGCTGGAAAATGTGGGCCAGGAGAGGGGCAAGGACAAGGCCTCTCTCAACTAGTCAGGGACAGAGCTGGAGCAGAGAATAGGGACACCATGCCAGCTTCTCATTCTCTGTGTCTGGTGAATGACCTCCAGGTCAGGGGGCATGATTTGTCTTGGTAAAATTGCCATTCTGGGGCTTCATAAACCCCAACTCCAACCTGGGCTTTTCCTCTGCCATTACACTGCTCCTTGCCAGGAGCTGGTACAGGACACCCATGCTGATGACCCACAGGTTGTAAAGGAAGAGGGACCTCAGCCCCTCGTGCCAAAGATGCCCCATCAGCTAGTTTAGGTAGCACCTTCGCTGTACTGCAGCTCGCTGCCCCCAGGCTCTGATGCCCACTCTGCCCGGCCCTGGACTAGGTGTGGGGACACAGCTGCACAAGATGTAGGCCCCCCCGCCTTGAGGGTCTCTCTCCTAGGAGGAGAGGCATACACATTCCGCCCCAAGCCTGTCTGGACATTGTTGGGGACCCATTTCTCAGATGAGGAACCTGAGGCTCAGAGAAGGTCACCCAGCAGAAGCACGCAGAACCAAGCAGGCTTGCTGGGGTCTGGGCCTAGCTGAGATGGCCAGGCTCTAACCACTTTGCGTAGGAAGTGCAGCCTTGACCTGAGGTGGGGGGCGTGAGTGGCCAGGACCACCCCCGCCCCTGCCGTGACACGGGCTCACCGTCACATGGTGCCTGGCTGGGAAGCCCAAGGGAAGGGGGAGGTGACAGTCTGGTCTCTGGAGGAGGGGGGAGAAGTGAGAGGTGGGCAGGGGGTGTGCTGGAGCAAAGGAGAGTCCTATTTCCCTTGGGGGAAGTTGAGTCTCAGAGAGAGGAAGGACTAGGCCCCAGGTAACACAGCGAGTGTTACCACCTACCCCATGGAGCCTCCCAGGGAGGCCACACAGAAGGACGCTATGGTTCTAAGGGTCAGACCGTGGGCTCAGCAGAGCCCATAGAGGAGGGGCCAGTGCCAGTGGGCTGGGCATCTTGGGAGGCTTCCTGGAGAGGATGAGGTAGGGGGGTCCACCACGTCCAGATGAGCAGGGCCCTAGCAGTGAGGCTTGGGGGAAGGAGAACTGGCTGAGCCCTGCCTGGGCCCAGCCTCAGCTCTGGGCACCACCTGGGGTGAGAACCTCATCTCCCATCTGGGAGAACCTGCAGCTCTGGGCTCACTGTGCCCCACGGGGAAGGGGGTCCACGCTCACAGGCACGCACACAGACACACACCCAGACACACATGAAGGTTCACGGACCCACACTCGTAGACATGTCGCTTGGGGGCCAGGGGAGCAGGAGGGACCCTCCAACGTTTGGCCCTTGGACGGTGCCATTTCCAATGGGCCTCTCTGCTGTGCCCCGCCCCCTCCAGGGTCCCACGGGAGCTCAGCCCAGCCAGGTGTGGGGACCGGGCCACCGGCCATTGCTGTTCTCCTTGTACAGACTCTCACTGTCCACCCGCCATCCCCAGACACATTTTATTTAATAACTTGTCATTGTTAAATTATTTATTCGCGTTTACCACGTCACCACCCAGCCCTGCCCTCCACTCTCACCTTCCGCCTCTTCCCCCAAATGCAGGAAATGGAAACAACAAAAAAAGATGAGACATCAGTATATTTGTAAATAAACCAACCTGTACACACCTGTGGTGCCTCTCCTTGGGGGGAGGCTGTGCGGGGCCTGAGCCAGTCCTGCATGAGATGTCAGCAGATTTCTCAATGGCCACCAGGGACAGCAGGTCAGGAAGGGAGAGCCTGGGGTCTCTGGTCTAGCCGAACACATTCCCTTGTCCCATCCGTGACTGTCATCTCCCCAGCCTTGTCCTATCCCAACCCCAACCCATCTCCATCCTTGAAACAACTGCATCCCTCCCATCCCACTCCATCCCTTTCCCCAACACATTCATTCATTCAACCATCCAATATGAAGGACCCCTTAAGTGCCAGCCACTAGGCTGAGAACTGGGGCTTGGTCCCTGCCTCAGGGAGGTAGACAGTGTGATGTGAACTCAGTTGAGGTACACTGCAGCCTTGATATAGGAGTACCCAACCTCATCTGGAGGGGCGGAGCATCATGGAAGGCTTCCTGGAAGAAGCTACATATTAAGCTGAGATGGGAAGTTAGCCAGCATGGGGGCACTGAATGGGGAGGACTGTCTGTGAGCACTCCAGGCTTGTGCAGAAACTCAGGGGCTGGCAAAATCTTGTGAGTCTCTTAAACTGCAAGAATAGCTAAGTTTGGGGCTGGGGGAGAAGCAGTGAGGCTGGAGGCAAGGCCAGACCATCCAGGGTCCTGATGCTGAGTGGAGAATAAATCCAGTTAGGTCAGATGGACTGGAGACTGGGGTCAGCTGGGTCAGGTGACAGATGACGATGGCTTTGACTAGGGTGGTAAAATTGGAGAGAAAGAAGGGGGCAGATCCCGGAGATACTGGTGAGAGGGGAGTGAGGGCAACATCTAGGTTCCTGGATCACTGTGATAGGGTCCCTTGAGCACTTTGATCTGGGGCACGTGGAGCTGAGGGTCTCTGGGGCATCCAAGAGGTGTCCTGGAGAGGGCTGAGCCTCAGAAGGACCAGATCTGAGGCTCCAGGTGTTCAACAACCAGGTGGATGGTCACTGAGGCACAAGGTGGGCGAGCTCACCCAGGGGAATGTGACAGGGAGAATGAAGCTGAGGCCAAATCCTGAGGAATCCTGAGGACTCGAGGCTGGACATGGATGGCCCTGGGATCCAGGGGAGATGGGGTGGGGCTGGGGCCGGGGGTGTGGAGATGGCAGAGACTCAAGGAATGTGGTTCTCAAAGTAAGTTCCTTGAGGTCTCAAGTTTCCTCAGAGTACCTTGGGGAGTATCAGTGTGTGCGCGTGCGTGCCCATGTGTCTATGGAAATAGCTCTGTGGATCAGTTTGCCTGGGTAGATTGTGTAGGAAGCTGGGAGTCTGCACGTATTGGTTTATGGTGTGCAGCTGGCTGTCTAGATCCGTGTATGGAGTTGGGTGTCTCAGACTTGTGTCCGTGTGTCAGTGAAGACATTTGCACAACCACACCTGGGTGTATCATTGCACATATCTACCTGGTTGTGCATCAGGGGCACCAGCGCCCCTGGGGGCAGCTCCACCCCACCCTCTCCTGCAGCCTCAGGTGACTCCCAGCCCCAGGGGCTTCTGGGTGAGGCCCTTCCATTCATCGCTTTCTTCGCACCCCACGCACCCCCGAGAGGCAGATGTCAAGGTCCCATATTTCAGAAGGGAAACCCAAGGCTCAGAAGGAGGAAATGACCAGTTCAATATGACAAAGCCAGTAAGAGGCAGAGGAACCAGGGCTCAAAACCAGGTTTAGCTGTAAACCCATGGCCTCAACACCACCTCGGATGCCTCCCTAATCCCACACTCTCTGGCCCTGCATCCTGGTCCTTCAAGGTCAGGCCCAGGGGCCCATGGAGCAAGGAAACTCTCTCCTACCTTCAGAGTGGCCTCACTGAGGCTCAGAGAAATTAAGTCACTTGGCCTAGCCTGCACAGCACAGAGGCAGGACTAAACTGGGTCCTCCAACCAAGCCCCAGGCCTAGGCTTCTGAGAGAGGAGCCTCCCAGCTCAAACCCCCCACCCCACTCCCAGCAGTGGGCTGCCAGCTCTCTTGCCAACAAAATTCTGTCACTAAAAAATGTTTGGCGGGGGTGGAGGGGAGGGGCTGAGCTAATCCACTGCTCCCCTCTCTCCTGCCTGTCTTCTCCCCCCAGCCCAGAAAGTGAAGTCAGGGGATGGGGAGGAAATGTAGGCCGAGTACGGAGACAAGAGAGGGTGTGGGAGAAGGTCTCCCTCCAGGCCCCTCTTTCCAGAGGACCAATAGTAACCAAGTCCCTGCCACTGCCAGTCACAGACTTTAGCTCACTGACCCTCACAACAACTAAGAACAGCTCTTATCCCATTGCAAAGATGAGAAAACTGAGGCTTGGAGAGAAGTATCTTGCTCCAGGGTGATTCCTCCCAGAAAACGGGGGTTGGAGAGGGTCTAGATCACGGTTCTGTGGGAGTTGAGAAGAGGGGTGGTCCCAGGAGAGGAACGTGACTCTGAGCCCACCCTACAAAACTTGTCTTCGAGAGTCTGAGGCCCGGCCCGGTCCTGCCTCTGGAGTTCACCACTGCTGCCTTCCCTGAGAAAACTGCGGGCTGTGAGGCTGGATTGGAGAAGGTGAGGTCTCTGCAGCAGCTACGTGGGATACGAATCCACCTGATGCATGTGCAGTTAGATGGGCGGTCCAACAGGCATTAGGAGGATGATCTGAAGGAGGATGGCTGCATACAGCCCTGCAGTCCCCCACCGTGATGAGAGGGGCGCCCCCTGGGCTGAGGCAATGCAGCTGGCCTGCTCACCCATGGCTAACCTGCTGGAAGTTTCGATGGGCACTGAGGCAGAGAATTAGGTGGCTGAGGGGTTCCACCCATTGCCTCTGGGAGCAGCCTTCAGGGATGCTCACCGTGCACCCCACGCTGTGCTAAGCCTTGCATGTCTCGTTCCACTTTCTCCTCGAAGCCCCGTGGGGCGAAAACAATTGTAATGTCCACTTGACAGTGAACACTCTGCTCTCTGCTGTTCCTCCTGTCCTGCTGGCCAGGGCCACTCTGCCTCAGATGCCCCCTTTTGGCCTCTGAGTGTCCCAGACCCCACGCCAGGCAGACCTTGACCCCGGGCACTGACGGATGGACAGGGGGCTCTATTATGGCTTTGACTGCAGGGCAACCCCTGGGGCTTGAATGGAGAATGGAGACAGCCCCCGGATTGCTCATCCCTTTTGGTCTTCATCCCTTGCATGGCAGACCCTCCCAGGACCCTGTCCGCCTGGGAAGAGCTAAGAAGGAGCTGCGAGACAAGCACAAAGGACTCAAAGCTGGGGAAGGGGGGGCGTTCATCAGCTGTGCCTGGGAAATTGGGGGAAGCCTCCTGGAGGAGGGAACAGCCAGAACAAGTGCTCAGAGGTTGGAGCCTCAGAGGACCAATGAGGCGGGGCACACCCAGGTTAAATTCAGGGTCCAAAGGCCAGAGACGGCAGGAGGTGAGATGCCCACACTGGGCATGCCAGGTGTCAGTCAGGCCCTTGGCAGTGACAGGACAACTGACACATCCCATACTCTGATTTAGCTGAGAATAAAGTGAGCACACTGTGAGATTTTGAATAATAGAGAGGAGTATATGTAAAGTACCTATTTGTGGCCTAAAGAGGAATAATAAAAACCTCTGTATCCGCTCCCTAGGTTACAAAAATGTACCAAAAATGTACATTTTCAATTCCTTGGAGCCCTTGAGGTACCCCACCATGGTCCCAGAAGCCCGTTTCTTCATTTGAAAAGCTCTGATTCAAATCGGAGCCAAATCTGCAATGAAGTGCAGGAAGTTCTCAGCACAGAATCTAGCAAGAACGGGCCCAGTGGCAGGGGGCCCCTCGTTCATCTCCTGTCTGCACGGAACATCCAGGCGCCTTTCTGTGTGCAGCACCCCACTTTCACTCCTTACCTCCCTTGGGGTGCTTTGCTATTTAAATCCCCAGCACAGACCAGAAACTAGTTTGAATTTTGCTTCTGAACCTGCAGTCACCCATCAGGCCACGAGGTGGCGACCGGGAGTCAGGCAGGTGACAGCTGAAGCGTCAGTTAGGCTCAAGAAACAATGCAGAGATGGGGCAGGCTTCAGATCATGGCCAGAGAAGGAAGGAGGGAAGAAACTCTCCTTCTGGGAGGCTTCTGTGCACCAGGCCCTGTGTGAGCGCTTTACAAGGATGATACCATGCATTTCTCAGCATTCCCATCTTACAGAACAGAAAAGTAGGCTCAGAGATGTTAAGGAACCTTCCCGAGGCCACACAGCTAGGAAATGGCAAAGTTGCGAATTGAACCAGAGCTGGGTCGGTGACAGAGACAAAGGAGGAGGAAAACAAGGGGAGATGGGAGGGGGGAAATAGCAGCCTTTCCTTGAGCCCTTGCTTCAGCGACTTCCAGCCTTGTCTGTCCGTCTCACTGATTCCTCACACTCACCTATGAGGCAGCTACTGGCACTACCTCCATTTTACTGATAAGGAAACTGAGGCTCAGGGAGTCTTCTTATCCTCAGTGCCCTAGCTGCTGGGGAATCAACCCTCCCTGAGCCCAGAGGGAGGAGCGCAGGGCTGAATAGAGGACTGCAAGGCACCCCCCACAGTCCCGCCTGGCCCCTTCTCCACCCCTCCTTCAGTACCCAGAGAAGCCTCGTTCCCCGGGCACATAAAGGGGGGGGCTCCCTCACCAGTGCAAGATCCAGCTCCACTCTCAGTGTGTGCTGGTCCTTGTGGATGCTTCCAGAACAGGGGATGCAGGTCACAGTTGGGAGCCCCAGATTCAAGGGTCAGTATTTCATTCTGATCATTTCAATCCCTGTGGCCTACCAATGGGGGGCAACTGATCTGGTGGGGGCCTGGGGCTCTGAGGGTATCCCATCCCATCAAGCTTCAGAGAATGGGGGGGGGGTAAGTGCGATGATGTCGAGTTCCAGTCCCAGCTCTGCCAGTTGCCGGCCATGTGACCTGGGGCAAGTCACTTAACCACTCCAAGCCTTGGTTTCTTTGTAAACAGAGGGACAAGCATAGCGCCATCATGAGGCTCACATGAGCAAGTGAACCAGGCACAGAGTTCAGCCAACCCCAGGTGCTCAAACAATGCAGCTAAGATTATTCATGGGTGCTTCTCCCTCTGCCTACCCAGGAAGCTAAGTCAGCCCAGAACACTGAACCAAGAGGAGCCCAAGGGCCTTGAAGGCGGTGGACGGGGGGTGGTCCTTAGCACTGACAATGGCAAGGCTCCCCCTACCCCTTTAGGCCAGAGAAGCTTCCAGGAGCTGGGTTTCCTGTGACACCAGGCTACCTTTTGCCATGCTCGGAGGCTGACAGACACCTGGGCCTCCCATGACCTCAGGGGCCATACCAGAGGAGGCATCGAGGCACAGACAGTCAGCCAGGCCTGAGTCTCATGGCACAAGTTACAGGGATGCTGGTAGTTATGCTATCTGAGCTCTTGGCCATGAGCACATGCCTGGCCCCCTCTGGTGCCCCACACACAGAGGGGAACCCCCTCCAGTTCACCCACAGCTGGAACTGGGAAGCTGTGCCGCAGGGCCAGGCAGTGGGGTACTTCATAAGCAACAGAGGTCAATTGAAAAAGTGAATTACTGGTGCTGAGTTACTAATAAGCAAACAATCAAGTTATACCCACCACAAAAATGACCACAAACAGAGCGACCGTGACAAGAGCAGAAACCTGGAGTCATGCTCTGCAAAGCAAAGTGCAGCTGCAACTCTGGAAGAAAGCAGCTTACTACAAGGGGTCTTGTTGCTTATAAAATACTCTGCCAACAACGAACAATAATGATAATAGTGAGGACGACCAGGACAATAATGATAGCTACTGAGTACTGGGTACTTATCATAGGCTAGTGCCTTCAGACATGATCTCATTTTGTTTTCACTCAAAGTACTGTCATCCCCATTCTACAGATGAAGACGCTGAGGCTCTGAGAGGTGAAGGAGCTTGTTCCAGGTCACAGAGCTAGTGAGTGGCAGATTCTGAGAGCAACTTACCACTGTAAACAAGCAACTCTGCCTAGAAGGAAGGCCAGGACAGACAGGAAAAGCTCCAATATTTTGCAACTCTGCCTTTCTGAGGGGTGGAGCGGGCTTCACCGGACCAGGCTCCAAGCCAAGGATTGCCTTGGAATGGCCTGAGAGACAGAGAAGGAGGCCACATCCCAGGGCAACAGGAGTGAGGATTCAACAGCAAGGCCGAGAGGTGTGGCCCGTCTTAAGCTGCCTCCCAGGTGCTGACCATCAGGTTGGCTCAGGCCAGGACAAGAGAAGCAGGGAGAAAGGGAGACTGACAGCCAGAAAGCCACCCTCCCTCTCACGGCTAGCCCCGTCTATCACAGACATGGTCTGTGCCTCTTGCATCATTGCCTTGTGCAAAGGGAACAGCGGAACTCGGTGGTCAGCCACTTGCTAAGTTCACACAGCCAGTTGGCACAGACGGAAAGATGGGGAAGGGAAGAGAGAAGGGTGGGTCCATTTTCACAGATTAAAAGCCCCCCACACCAGGAGAGTCCAGGGAAGAAATCTTGTAGATTAGGAGCCTAGAAAGTAGATGAACATCAGGCAGGTCAGGAGGAGAAACAGGAAGAAGTAGGCATCATCCATGGGGAGGCCAGATATAGAAGCAGGTGCAGGAGCTGGGCTGGAAGTCTGGATTGGGACCCCTGGGAGCCTGGCCACACTCCGAGGCTTTTCCAAATCACTGGGAAAGGTGGGCACCTGTCTCAGAGGTGACTCCTCAAAGCCACGGCACTTCTCAAGAGGGGGCCTGGCCAGCAGCACCATTGCAGGGAGGACTCTACTACCTCCAAACAGGAAGAATACTAAGACAACTACTGAGATTTTTTTTCCCCTAGAGTTTTTACTTTATATTAGTTGACTGCTGTGTTGTTTGGTACAAGGTTTATGATTATTTTATCTTTCTCAGGGAATGTATCTTTCTTCATTAGCTAATGTCTATCTCTGTCCTGTTCAATGCTTTTGGTACTGAATTCTACTTTGATAATAATGTTGGTACTCCTACATTGTTTTTTGTGTGTGTGTGCCTTAACCTACTATCTTTGTCTCTGTCCAGCCCTTTATTTTATAATCTTTCTTTGTTCTTTTTTGGTTATACCTTTTTTTTTAAGTGTGTAACTGGAGTTCATTTTTCTTTTTGTTATATCTGATACATACACAAAACTTATAACTGATATAAGTTGCGAAGCATAATAAGATAAACACCTGTGAACCCAACTAGAGCATTACGAAAGATAGAAACTAGGACACTACCAAGACCACTGAGTCTTCCTGAGTATTGCAGCCCATCCCTCTCCTACCTCATCCTGAAGATAACCACTATCTTGTATTTTGTGTTTATCATTGCCTTGCTTTAAAAACAAAAACTAATTCCTGATCGCATAAAATTATTATTGTTCAGTTTTCCATGTTTTTGAACTTTATGCTAGTAATATACTATGCATAGTCTTCTACTAGTTCCATTTTTTACTCACTATTGTAGCCAACATTCATCCACATTCTTGCATGTGACCATTATTCATTGCTATCTAATATTCCATTTATTTTTTAATTTTCCTATTGCAGATATTTGGGTTTTTCCAATTTTTCATTAAAACAAACAATGCTGCAATGAATGTCCATCTACATGACTTCTAACGCACACATACCAGAGTCTTTCCAGAATATAATCTGGTGGGGAGTTGCTGGGTTGCCAGGATATGCACAGGGTCAGCTGTGTCAGACAAAGTCTGTATCTTCCATGGTGATTGTACTATTTACACTCTCACCAGCAATTAAGAAGAGTTCCCACTGCTCCCCATCCGTGACAGTACTTATCGATTTGGATCTGCCCCAGAGGATTAGTGAGGTTGAGCATCTTTTCATATGTTTATTCTCCATCTGTGTTTTCTCTTTTGTGAAATGCCTATTTACGTCTTTCACTCAATTTTCTTTTGGGTTGTTTGTCTCTTTCTTATTTATTTCTAGGGTTTTTAAAAATATATATATTCTAGATACAAATCCTTCACTAGTTTTTATGTGCTACAAATAATTTCTTCCAGCTTGTGGAATAGAAGTTCTTCATTTTTTTTTTTTTTTTTTTTGCAGTACGTGGGCCTCTCATTGTCGTGGCCTCTCCCGTTGCGGAGCACAGGCTCCGGACGCGCAGGCTCAGCGGCCATGGCTCACGGGCCCAGCCGCTCCGCGGCATGTGGAATCTTCCCGGACCAGGGCACGAACCCGTGTTCCCTGCATCGGCAGGCGGACTCTCAACCACTGCGCCACCAGGGAAGCGCCCGAAGTTCTTCATTTTAATGTAGCCTGATTCATCATACATTTATGGTTTGTGCTTTTTTTGTGTGTCTTATTTACAAAATCCTTCACTACCTGAATCAGAAAGATACTCTTTTATATTTTTTCTTAAATTTTAAAGGTTTGACTTTCACATTTAAAATTTTAACCCATTAAGAATTTATTTCGGAGTACAGGTGAGATAAGGGTCCAACTTCATGTTTTTCCATATGAATAATCAAGTATCCAGGCACCTTACATCAAATAGTTAATACTTTCCCAGTCATCTGAAAAGCCAATTCTATCGTATGTCAGCTTTCTACACATGTGAACTTTTATTACTGTTGCACTGGTCTGTTGGTCTAATCCCATGCCAATACCACATGATCTTAACTACTAACACTTGATATTAAGCCTTGATTGCATTTAGGCATGTTTAACCACCATTTCTTCTTCAGGAGGGTACGGCTAGTCTTGGGCTTTTGTTCTTCCACTTAGAATCAGCTTGTAAAGTACTTCAAAAAATCCTATTGGGGTTTTGATTGGAATGACAATTACTCTATAGATCAATATGTGGAGAACTGAACAGGATAAATCTCCCTGTTTATTAGGTCTTCTCTGACGTCTTTCAATAATTTTCTGCAACAGGTCTTGCACATCTTTTATTATATTTATTTTTAGATTCCTTACTTTCTGTTGCTATTCTAAATGTCTTTTTCTGAATTGTTTTATAAGCAAGTGTAGAGACGAGCAATTTAGTTTTGAATATTATCTTATATCCTGCCACCTTCATAAACTCATTAATCCTAATAATCTCTTGGTATATTATTTTGGATTTTTTAATGTAGATAATCATCTCACCTGGAAATGATAGTTTTGTTTCTTTCTAATCATTATTCTTCTTTCCTTCCTTTTCTTCTCCTTCTTGTTCTTTTTAAAATATTAAACACATTGGCTAGGCTTTCCAATAAAATGTTGATTTGGAGGATATTAAGATTCTTGTCTTGTTTTGTTAAGGATACTCCTTTTTACTTTTTATTAATAAGTACGATTTTGCTAAATTTTGTAAGTTAAGAAAATTCCCGGGCTTCCCTGGTGGCGCAGTGGTTGAGAGTTCGCCTGCCGATGCAGGGGGACACGGGTTCGTGGCCCGGTCCGGGAAGATCCCACATGCCGCGGAGCGGCTGGACCCGTGAGCCATGGCCGCTGAGCCTGCGCGTCCGGAGCCTGCGCTCCGCAATGGGAGAGGCCACAACAGTGAGAGGCCCGCGTACCGCAAAAAAAAAAAAAAAAAAAAAAAAAAGAAAGAAAGAAAATTCCCTTATTTTCCTAGGAAGGTAAGAATTTTAATCATGAAAGAATGTTGATTTTGATTAAATGCTTCTTCTACATAGATTTTCTCCTTTAACCTGTTAATGTCACTGCACATATTTACAATTTAATATATATCAATAATGTTATAGAACATGTAATACATGCTATGTAATATAATATCTACTATACATAATCTAATAATATATCATATAGTAATAATATTAATATTATATTAATATATAATATATATTAATGTTAAACCTCATTAGGTCCATGGTATAAACCTGGTTTGGTCACGATTTTTAAATACTTGTTGGATTCAGTCTTCTACTCTTTCTTGATTTTTGCATTTAGGCACATGAATGAGGTTGTCCTGATTTGAATAATAAAGTTATACTGGTTTCTCAAAGTGAGCTGATAAGTGTTCCTTTTTTTCTATTCTCTGGAAGAGTTTGTATAAAATTGTAATATCTGTTCTTTGAATGTTTGAAATTATCTGGGCTTGATGTTTTCTACGTGGGATTAGCAACCTATTTAATTATGTTTAGTGGTTATGGGACTATTCAGGATTTTTTTTTTCTTAAGCCAGTTTTGATAAGTCATGTGTTCCAAAGAATCTGTGTATTTTGCCTGTTTTAAAATTTATTTAATACAGAGTTATATAAAATATTCTTTTTATCTTTTTAATCTCTGTTCTAGCTGTAGCAATATTTCCTTTCTCATCCTTAATATTATTGATTTATGCCTTTAAAAAATTCTTTTTAAACTTTGCCAGATGTTTATCTACTTTATTAGTCTTTCAAAGAACTAATTTTGGCCTTGTTGATTCCCTCTACTATATCTTTATTTTTCTATTTTATTATGATATTCTTTCTTTTCTTTCACTGAGTTTTTATTCTTTTCCTATTTTTGTAAGTTGGATGCTTAGCTAATTGTCAGCTTTCTTTTTAAAAAATATAAGCATTTAAGGCTCTAAATTTCCCTCAAACTACCACTTACACTGCATTACAAAAGTTTTGATATGCAACATTTTCATTCATAAGGGCTTTAAAATTTTCCAGTGTGATTTTTTTCTAACTCACAAACACATGGAAAATTTTTTACTCATTGTTTTATCATTGATTTTTAACCTAGTTGCATTGCAGGTTACAGAAACATGATCTGTATACCAGATATTATAATTTATTAAGAATTGTATTATGTTCTAGTATGTGGTCGCTTTTTATACATTTCCCTTGTGTGGATGAAAACATTTGTATTCTCTAACTGTTGGATTCAGAATTTTATCTACATCCATTTGTTCAGGTTTGTTAATTGTGTAGTTAAAATCTTCTATATCTTAATTTTTTCTTTGCTTGACATAGCAATAACTACAAGAGATATGTTGAAATCTTCCATAATAATCATGGATTTACCAATTTTTCTCTGTAGTTCTGTACATTCCTCCTTTGTATGTTTTGAGGCTACTTTATGAACTGAATTGTTTTATCTTCCAGTTTCATTAAAACTTTTATCATTATTAGGAGCTCTCTTTATCTTTTACAATATTTAACTTAATGACTATTTTTTTGATAGTAATAAAGCCACTCCAGCTTTCCTTTGGTTGATATTTTTTCTCATGAATCATTTGGGTTTTTGTTTGTTTGTTTTAGTATTTATTTATTTATTTATTTGGCTGTGTCAGGTTTTATTTGCAGCACACAGGATCTTCATTGCAGCATGGAGGATCTTTTGTTGAGGCATGTGGGCTATAGAGCACACGGGCTCAGTAGCTGCAGCATGCAGGCTCCAGAGTGTGAAGGCTCAGTAGCTGAGGCACATGGGCTCTCTAGTTGTGGTGTGCGGGCTCTAGAGGGTTCAGGCTTAGTTGCCCCGTGGCATGTGGGATCTTAGTTCCCCAACCAGGGATTGAACCCATGTTCCCTGCATTGGAAGGTGGATTCTTATCCAGTGGACTACCAGGGAAGTCCCCTAATGTATCATTTTGATTGCCTTTATTTTCAGCCTTTTGGTGTCCTTATGTTTTAGGAGTGACTTTGTACATAACATACAGCTGGATTTTTAAAATATTTAATATTTCAAATATTATGTCTGTTTTCTTACTAAAGAGTTTAGCACATTTACAGTTTTTACAGTTAGTGATAAATTTGGATGTGTATCTGCCATCTAATTTTGTACTTTCTTTTTGATCCACACCCAAGTGGGGAGGTGAGACTTGATCCAAGCATTTGGGGGCAGGAACTGAGGGGGCCCCACCCAGCCCTTTCTGGGCTCTCTTGACACCATGGGCCTGCAGGGAGAGTGCGTGCTGGTTGCCATGACGGGTGATATAGGCTTCCCCCGAAGGCTCTGCCCCTGCACGGGGCAGCCTGCAAGCAGAAGGGGCAATTCAGTTCAGAAGGAGCACAAGGAAGCCCTCTGGGTCACTCATCAGCCCTGCCCTCCAATCCAGCATGATGAGTAATGCAGTTGATATTTGATGGGTCTGTCTCTGTGCCTTATTTCTCATTGGTTCCAAGCTTGGCAGGAAAGAGAGGGGTTTTATTTGTTGTTTCCATCTCAAGTATCAACATATGTATTCAAAATGACTGTGCTTTTTTTTTTTTTTTTTTGCGTTACGCTGGCCTCTCACTGTTGTGGCCTCTCCCGTTGTGGAGCACAGGCTCCAGACGCACAGGCTCAGTGGCCATGGCTCATGGGCCCAGCCGCTCTGCAGCATGTGGGATCTTCCCGGACCAGGGCACGAACCCGTGTCCCCTGCATCGGCAGGCGGACTCTCAACGACTGCGCCACCAGGGAAGCCCAATAACTGTGCTTTTAAATGAAGATACAAAACAAGTTTTGATAGAAAGGAAGGACCAGGCAACTGGGTCATTGTAGGTGGTGGAGGAGGGGTGTTGGGACAGGGGTTGGAGTGTGTGTCTCGGTTGTGCCTTTGTGTCCCTGATATTGGGGTGACTGTGAGTGAGTGTGTCTACATCTTTGTGTCCCTCTTAGGGACCAAGGACAGTGAATCCTGTGCCCCACCCCCTTCCAGCTCTTGCTTCCCTATTATGGGGGAGTCTCCCGTGGGCCTGGGAGGGTTTTAAGCCCGGGTGCAGTCTCTTCCCCACAGAAGCCCAGGACCCCAGTGAGACTCTGACCCCACAGAGAGGGTCTTGCTTCTCCAAAGCACCTGCTGGTCAGACCCCACCTGGGAGTGCGTGTGGTGGGTGAGAGCAGCACCCCACAAGCTGCACACCGGCCCCTGCTGCTTCCTGGCATCCCTGATCTCTGTTCAGTGTGTGATTTTTTACGATCGATCTTATATCCGGCACAATCAGATTTATGGCTCCTGCATCTTATGAAATTACACAGATGTTGCTGCTCTGCTTCTCTCCAGGACAGTAAAAGGCAATAACATTCTTGCAGATTTCGACAGCAGGCAATTCAATAAAGGGCCATGTATATTTTATAAGTACAATAAAGACAAGGCTCTCTGCCCGCTCTGCGGCCCGCCAGGGCCCAGCCCTGCACTGGGTGGCCGCCTGTGCCCTCTTCCTGTCTGTTTGTCGATCAGGCCTTTCCCACTGTCACACAGGGGAACGGGGAGATTTATCCCCTTTCTGATCCATTATTTAAGTTTGGCTCCAGGGACCCTGCAATGGGGGCTGTTTAAAATTTAAAGGTGTTTGTGGAACTTAATACTTTCCTTCTCCTGATTTGTACTATAAAATTTTATCTATATTTTTGTTGCCCCATAAAACGTTTCTATCTTATCAGGATGGCTTGTCCTTTTATGGGCAAAACCATAAATATCTGATGAGGTGCAGGTTGGCTGAAGGTCTCACAGAGGAGTCCTGGGAGTAGGCAGGAGGAGAGCATCCTGCCCTGCTCTGCCGTGGACACCCTGTGTGGCTGGAGGGGACGGGGTACCGTACCTCTAAGACTCAGTTTCTTCACCTGTAAAGTAAGGAGAAACATAGCACCCAGGGCTGTTGTGATTCAGGGAGATGTGGCACCAGTAGTGTTTCCTTGGTACCTGGCACAGCCCAGAGGTGGGAATAGTAGAGGAAAGGTCTCCATCTCCAGGGCAGGACTGCAAAGTGCCAGGCCGGGCTGGGAGCAAAGGTCTGTGCCAGCTTGGCAGTCACTCAGCCTTGGTGTCCTCATTTATAAGATGGAGACATGAGGTTCCCATCACATGAGGTGTTGTGTGGATTAATGAGTACTGCCTGCACAATTACTAGCTCAATGCCCCACACATGGTAACCGCTTCACATTTGTCAGGTGTTGCTGTTGTTGTCATTGTTACAAGGCAGTGCTGGGGCTGGGGCGAGGCAGGTGAGGCGCCCAGGGAGCAAAATGCAAGGAGACCTCCCTCTAGGAGGTGCACAGGTGCAGGTGGGCACCTGAGAGTGAAGCCGCCTTACATTTTGCACCTTACGATCCTCCCTTGCCTCACCCTGGCCCTGCTACCTGGGTCATTTTCATTTTGCTGGTGGGCAGTCGTGGCTGATCAGAAGCAGGCCCCCCAGGTTAGGGGGGTGGGAGCAGTGTTCCTCTTCAATAGAACCAACACCTCCTAGAGGTCTAGGCATTCCTGGAACAAGACTGGACGAATTTTGGTGTTCCCAGGGCCAAGCCAGGCCCATCCCTTCTGTGTGACACTCACCGATACCCGCTTTGTGCCAGGTGCTTGCTGGGCCTGGCAGCATCAAAGAGAGGCAAGTATAACCTCTGCCCTCAAGGGGTGCCTGGTCTAGTGGGGGGGACTGGCACATACTGGCATGGGGGTTCAGGGGCACAAAAGGGGAGGGGCTTCTACCTCTGTAGAGTGGTGGTGAGAGAAGTCAGGAAAGGCTTTTTTTTTTTTCATGGAGGATCCTAGTTCCCTGACCAGGTATCGAACCTGTGCCCCCTGCAGTGGAAGCTCAGAGTCTTCACCGCTGGACTGCCAGGGAAGTCCCAGGAAAGGCTTTTTGAAGGGGGCTCTTGAGCTGGAGCCAAGAAGGACAGGTAGGAGTTTGCCAGAGCAGAAAGGACACTCCTTCCAGGGAGGAGCATGAACCAAGGCGCGGAGTGTGAAATGCACTAGCTGGCAGGTACCAAGACTGAGGTCAGCGTCTAGTGAGGAACCTGTGTCCCCTGAAACTTCTGGAGGTTAAGGTAGAGGTGCAGGTCCTCAGAGAACGGAAGTGTAGACAGGAGTCAGTCAGTGCCTCCCAGAGCCTGAGCCGGCCGTGTCCTGGGGCCACTGGTAGGACGAGGGTCCCTTGAGGTGGGGCAGGTCTCAACACAGAGCCCAGAGCCCAGAGGTGTGAGGCTGGGTAGCTTCACTGCTGCAGGACGGCCTCACTCTTGGCTGGGGCCCCGACAGTGTGACTGGAAGGGCTCCACTGTTTAACGTAGTGGTTCTCAAGTTTGGCTTCATACCAGATTGATACAAACCTTTATCCAGTCCCTTTGGCTCCAAGAACTGGAGGGAGGGAAGCAGGATTGGTCAGAGGGTGAAGCTGAGCTGCGATCTAGTTACCACAGAGACCTCAGCTGATCTCAGCAGGAGCTCTGGAGCTGGGATGATGGCCCTTCAGAGTGGCTCCAGGTTGAGGCAAGGAGGCGTGTCTTTTACCTCAGCATCAGGCGGTCATTGGCTGTGGTCCATCCCGTGGGAAGGAGGCAGTCCCACTGGCCGGTGCTGTCAACAGGCAACCCTCCAGGAAGCTGAGTGAGTGAGGGTCTTGGTCCCGAGCCTCCAGGACACAGCCTCACCTGTCAGTGGGGATGGCTGGGTGCCCATTACAATAAAACACAGATCAGGGGCTTCCCTGGTGGCTCAGTGGTTGAGAGTCCGCCTGCCGATGCAGGGAACACGGGTTCGTGCCCCGGTCCGGGAAGATCCCACATGCCGCGGAGTGGCTGAGCCTGCGCGTCCGGAGCCTGTGCTCCGCAGCGGGGGAGGCCGCAACAGTGAGAGGCCCGCGTACCACAAAAACAAAAAAACAACAAAAGGTACAAACTTCCAGTTACCAGATAAATAAGTACTAGGAATGTAATGTACAATATAAGAAGTATAATTAACACTGCCCTATGTTATACATGAAAGTTGTTAAATCTGAGAGTTCTCACCACCAGGAAAAAAATTGTTTTTCTGCTTCTTTGATTTTGCATCTATATGAGATGATGACTGTTCACTAGACTTATTGTGGTAATCATTTATGATGCCTGTAAGTCAAATCATGATGCTGTATACCTTCAACTTATACAGTGCTGTGCATTAATTATATCTCAATAAAATTGGAAGAAAAATTAATTAATTAATTAATTAAAAAAAAATTCAGACCTGGAGGCTGCAGGAGGAGTGTCCTGGGCATGTCCTCTTCTGGGCAATCCCCCTTCCCAAGCATGTGGTCTCCATGAGAGCAGCTATTTTGTGCAAGGTCATCCTGACCCCTTGAGCTCAGACAATGGCCAAGGAGGGCTGGGCTGTTGTGTCCCTTGGGTGCTCAGGGAACCAGGCACTGAGAGTTAGGAATGCAAATGGTTTGTTTGAGAGTCAGGCTGTGAAGGGGGAAAGGAGGAGAGGCCTTTCTACCACAGCCTTGTGGAGCCACAGTCGTTGGCTGGGGCCACCCCAAGAAGAATATGACCTTGGCTCAAAAGCTGAGGCAGACTTAGAGGATTAGCAGCAGGGGGCTGACAGCTAACTACCTTCCTTGCAGGGGCAGCACGTTCTTCCTTGAAGGGGAGTCTGAGCAGTGCATCTCCACGTCTACACAACTGTTCACCCAAGCGGAACAGGCAAGCAAGGTCTCTTCCGGGACTAAGGATCTTGGACCTACAGACAGTAGAGTGAGGCTCTCTGGACAGCCGGAGCTGTGACATAGCCAGCTCTGGAGCCCTTGGTGGCAGGTGGACTGTCCTGTAGACATATGGCTGAGGGGCAGGGGAGCCAGTTTGTCGTGGGAGAGGAGGGTGAGGCAGGCGTGCAGAGAGAAGAAGTGATGAGTTGGGGGGAGGAGCCCACAGCACTCAGCTTGCTGGTGCCCGTTGTTCAGGCTCAGGTGTACTCTGCCCTTTTCAGCTTGGTGGTTCACCATGTTCTTCTCCAAGATTCCGCCAATAAATCCCCCCTTTTGTTTAACCTAGTAGTTTCACAAAACCACTAGACTCCAGAGTTTTAACCAACACAGGGAGGATTTGCTGGGGCTGGAGGAAGAGGAGGAAAAAGCACAACAGAAATAAGAGGATAGAGAGGAGGTACTGGAAGAGCTCTGCTGAGGGCCGCCCTGCTCTTCCATGGGTCGTCTCTTGGGATTCATCGTGACCTTATCCAGAGTGTGGCTGGTCCTTCCTGGATTCTGGGGACCGATTAGTGGAGGTGCCGCTGGGACCACACCAGAGACTCCCAAAGCGCGCCCCATCTCAAGCCTTGGGGGGTCGCACTTTTGCTGAATGCTCTTTACCAGTAGGCGAAGAAATCTGTTTTTCTGGCAGAGACTAAGCAAACACTGAAATCTCACCATCTATCATCAAACCCTGGAAATGGTCAGAAAAGATTTATAAAATAAGTTAAGGGATTTCCCTGGTGGCTCAGTGGTTGAGAGTCCGCCTGCCGATACAGGGGACGCGGGTTTGTGCCCCGGTCCGGGAAGATCCCACATGCCGCGGAGCGGCTGGGCCCATGAGCCATGGCCGCTGAGCCGGCGCGTCCGGAGCCTGTGCTCCGCAACGGGAGAGGCCACAGCAGTGAGAGGCCCGCGTATCGCAAAAAAAAAAAAAAAAAAAGAATCCGTCTGCCAATGCAGGGGACACGGGTTCGAGCCCTGGTCCGGGAAGATCCCACATGCTGCGGAGCAACTAAGCCCATGTGCCACAACTACTGAGCCTGCACTCTAGAGCCCACAAGCCACAACTACTGAGCCCACATGCCACAACTACTGAAGCCCGTGCACCTAGAGTCCATGCTCTGCAACAAGAGAAGCCACTGCAATGAGACGGCAATGAAGGGTAGCCCCCGCTTGCTGCAACTAGAGAAAGCCTGTGCGCAGCAATGAAGACCCAACGCAGCCAAAAACAAATAAATATTTTAAAAAATAAAATAAAATAAGTTAATTTAAATGGAAGTGTATTCGAAAGCAAGGAAGAGAATGTCCTAAGCAACAGAAACAAACAGGAATCCTTAAAGGAAGGAAGCAGATGAAAGCCACACAGGAAGAAGGAGCCAGTTATGGTCACATTACGTGTTGGGGGAGCTCCTCAAAGGTGAGCATCAACCAAGAGTCACCCAGCACCCGAGGATGCTGGCGCTACAGAAGAGCAACAGCCAGCTCAATAGATGAGGAATGTCACCTAGGAAGCAGATGAGTGAGCAAACGGAAAAGGACTTTGAATTAAGGACATTAGTAGGATCATCAGAGATAAAGGAGAAAATTCCATTCTACAATAATAGGAAGAAGACAAAATAGGCATTTGTGAAAAGGAATCGATTAGTTTATAAATAAGAACTAGATGACTATTGTTTTTTTTTTTTTTTTTTTTTGCAGTATGCGGGCCTCTCACTGTTGTGGCCTCTCCTGTTGCAGAGCACAGGCTCCGGACATGCAGGCTCAGCGGCCATGGCTCACGGGCCCAGCCGCTCCGCGGCATGTGGGATCCTCCCGGACCGGGACACGAACCCGTGTCCCCTGCATTGGCAGGCGGACTCTCAACCACTGCGCCACCAGGGAAGCCCCTGACTGTTGATTTTTAAGTTTGCTGAAGCTTAAATGAATGAGCTAAAATAAAATTTCAGAACATAGCACAGAGAGAAAAAGAGAAGGAAAATATGAAAGAAAAGTTAAATGACATGGAGACTAGATTCAAAGATACAAACATCTGTCTACTAGAGTTATAGAAATTGTAAAAGTGATACTCCTGCCCCAAAAGATAAATTACCTACAAAGAAATGAGACTCAAATGGACATGAGACTTCTCACCAGCCCCACTGGATGCAAGAAAAAAGGGTAGGAATGGCTTTAATATACTGATCAGAAATAACTTTGAACCTAGAATTCTATACCATCACTCAAATTCCAGGATGAAATAAATAAATACATAACAGGTATAAGGAAGCAGAAAGGATGCTACTCACAGGCCCTCCTAGAACTAACAAAAGACAAATTCCAGCAAGAAGAAAAGTGAAGCCAGAAGGAAGTTGTGGGCTATACGAAGGAATGGTGAGGCAATGTAACACAAGTTGTTAATTTTTAACAAGTTATAGTAAAACATTATTTTAAATAACAAGCTGGAGGGACTTCCCTGGCTGTCCAGTGGTTGGGACTCTGCGCTTCCAATGAGGGGGGCACAGGTTCCACCCCTGGATGGTGAACTAAGATCCTGAATGCTGTGCGGCATAGCCAAATAAATAAATAAATAAATAAATAAAAATAAATAACAAGCCGGAAACACAATCAAATCTAAAAGTGTGTGTGTGTGTAGAAGAAAATCGGGAAAATGTCAAAATTTTTGCATTTTTTCCCTTTAGGTGAATCACATAGACTCTGATTAACTTTAGACATTTAATGAAAACACATGTTTAATAATGGGCATCAACAAGTTAAGGGCAAAATAGTTTTTTTTAAGAATAACCATGAAAACAACAAATATAGAATGTATGACAAACTTGTAGAAGAAAAATTTTGATCAACAACAGAAGAAAAAAAGTGTGTGTATGAATAATGAAGAAGGCATGTTTATCACTTTTTTTTTTTTTTGCAGTACACGGGCCTCTCACTGTTGTGGCCTCTCCCGTTGCAGAGCGCAGGCTCAGCGGCCATGGCTCACGGGCCTAGCCACTCTGTGGCATGTGGGATCTTCCCGGACCAGGGCACGAACCCATGTCCCCTGCATCAGCAGGCAGACTCTCAACCACTTCGCCACCAGGGAAGCCCTATCAGTTATCTTTTGCTGAGTAACAAAACTATCCCAAAATTTAGCGGCTTAAAACAACAACAAAATAGGACATTACTCTTGAGGACATTATGCTAAATGAAATAAACCAGACACAAAAAGACAAATACTGTCTGATTTCACTTATATGAGACACATCGAGAGGTCAAATTCATAAACTCAGAAAGTAGAATGGTGGTTGCCAGGGGCTAGGGCAGGGGGGATGGGGAGTTGTTGTTTAACGGGTTTTGCAAGATGAAAAATTTCTAGAGGTCTGATATACATACAGCAAGGTGCATATGGTTAACAGTATTGAACTGCACACTTAAAAAGGGTTAAGATGCTAAAACAAAACCCAAAACTAAACATCAATTTATTTGGCTTCTGATTCTGTGGATCAGTGGCCTGGGCTACGCTCAGTGAGGCAGATCTGCTGACCTGGGCTGGGCCCACTCATGCATCTGCAATCAGCTGCCTTGTTGGCTGGACACTGGCTGGCATAATATGGCTCAGGTGGAACAGTTTCTCGGCTGCTGATGTAGGCCCTCATCCTCCAGCTGGCTAGCCTTGGCTTGTTCTTAGGGCAACTTTGGGAGTTCCCAGAGTGAGTGTCAGGCTCAGAACAATAATAGTGCTACTCCACTGTGTTCCATTGGTCAAGTAAGTCACAAGATTTCTGCCATCTTATCTTCTGTTCTCCATTTGCCATGCTGTAGTAGCCTGTAAAAATGGGCACAAATTATTTACCTCCCTATTCTTATCCTTATTTTACAGATAGGAAACTGAGGCTCAGAGAGTTTCAGTGATTTGCTCAAGGTCCCACAGCCAGTGGGGAAGAGAGTAAGGACATGAGACTGGAATATAGTCTGTTTCCAAAGCTCCTGGAAAGCAAGATGTGGAAAATCCACACTCCCCATCCTCTGGCCTCTTGAGGTTAAATAGTGCTCCCTTAATTCTTCCTGGCCCCCACATGGAGTGGGAACACAAAATTCCAGGAGAACTTGACCTTTGTAGGCAGCTGCCTTTTCTTAATGGCCACTTAGTTTCTAAATGGATACTCTTTAGGAAAATCCCAACTCTAAGTTAGATGAACCAACTCAGCAAGAAGCTTTTGATTCATACCAAGAATGTGTGGGGTTTTGAGAGGTACAGGACTACGGGACAGGAGAAGGAAGGCCTGAGAGCCAGGAAAAAAAGGGAAGAGAGAGAATTAGGAGGGGAAACCAAGATGTGGAAGGAAGGGAATTGAGAAAGAGAAAGAAAGGAAGGAAGGAGGGAAGGAAGATAGAAGTTTAGAAAGAAGAGGAAAAAGAAGCATTTAATTGGAGAGAGAAATTGAGGAAGGGATAAAATATGAGATGTAAAGACAGAAAACAGAAAAAAATGTCAGAAAGGGAAAGGCAATGAGAAACAAAGGCACAGAACTCAAAAACAGCAACAGAGAGAGATGATATAAGAGCACAGAGCGAATAAAAGAGAAAAACAGCAAGAGAAAGAGGGAGATGGGTGGGAGGGAGGGAGGGAGAGAGAGAGAAATTGGGAAGAAAGACAGGAGAAGAAGAAGGAGAAAGTAAAAATGAGAAAGGGCCCAACAGATGGAGACAGAAACTGACAAAAAGGATAGGAGGGGACCAGAGACGGAGGCAGGAGGGAAGACAGAAGAGAGGCAGAGGCAAACTTTGCATATTGAGGATGATTTGCTATCTGCTGGGAGGCTGCCACCAGTGGGTGGCAAACTCCCCCTCCAGTGGGAACTATCCTCCCCCCCACCCATGCCACTGCAGGCAGAACGCTCCCCCACCCCACCCCCGCCTCCACTCCCGGTACCAACTAGAAATCAAAGGCGGAGGTATTTGGTGCAAGTATTCCTCATTCAGAACAGAACCATTAATGTATTCTAAAAAGCTTTTTAGCTGTGGCCTGCTCTGCATGTTATTAATTTCTTTATTACAGATCTTGTTATTTTCAGAGGTCCCCGGGGACCCATTAACAACGGATTTTTATGGGAAAGAAGTCGGTTAAAGTGGTGGGAATAACTGCTCCTCAGCTCTGAGTCAGTAATCGGAGTTGCACCGAGGATAATGCAGGCTGTTTTAATTTCCAAAATAGCAACAGTTCAGACATTTAATTGCAGTTTTATGCCCTTTTTTCATGCTGCCGAGTGTAAAATATGTGACCAGTAATATATAACGGCTAACCACTGAGCCATAGACTGACCAGGCTGCCACATCTCTCCTGAAAAGGGGAGCAGAGAGGAAGGAAGGAAGAAAGGAAGGAAGGAAAGATGGAAAAGTGGAAGGAAAGGAGAGAGAGAGGGGAAAAAAAGAAGACCCTGGGTACGTTTCACTGAGCTCAAACCACTGTACTGGTGCAGTCCTCCTCACCTCGCCCTCTTTCACATTCTCCAGCTCTGTATGGTAAATTTGAAAACTTCATTTTCCCCTCCCCTTTTTCCTGTTGCCTCAACGTCCCCCACAAACACGCTGTGAGCACCGGCTCAGGGGACCACAAGGGACCAAGTGCGCCAGGGTGATAAATTCGGGCCTCCATCACAAGTTCCGCCTCCTTCCCATCCTTCCCTGACCAATGGAATGGACGTAATGAATGCACCAATGAAAACGCACGTAACATTAAAACGCACCAATGAAATCCCCTGGCGCCATTTCTCACGTGTGCCCCCACCCCCCTCCCCAGATAAAGGCACTTGTCCCGGGTCCTCACTAGAGCTTTGCTCCCTGGGCGCTCCTCCAGCGTGATCCCCGTCTCCCCGTGCAGTGACTTTGTCTCTCTCGAGGACCTCTGGATATAAGAAACTTTGTTTTCCTGAGCCGCCTCCGTGTCCCGTCTTGTGGCCGCGCCTGACTGACCATCGCCTAAAAGAACCCAGAACAATCTCCTAGCGTGGCAGCTGACATCTCGGAAATCTTTTCCGAGGGAACGCGCGAGCCCCTCCCGGGACGATGGGCGTGTGGTGCCGAGGGGGGCTCAGCACGCCGCTGGGAACCGTTGGGTCTGTGGAATTGGAAAGCTGCTTGTCCCGGTCAACAGAGGCCACCTCAGCCCAGCAGGCCGTCTTTTTTTGGAGCTGCCCGTGACCTGCAGGGCACTCCTGCTGCCGAGCGGGGACGGTCACTGGAGTCCGACGCCTTGTCCCCACCCCCACCCCCTCCCGCCCCCTCGTGCCGGGAAGGCACCCAGGGCCTCTGCGGGCGGCAGCTTCCCAGGTGTCTCTCCTCAGCCGACTAACAGGCCCAGCCGGGGATGGCAAAGACAAGGCGTTCCGTGAGCTGTGGCTTCAGGAAAACAGGTAACTCTGTGTGGAAGGGGGGTGGACCTTGGCATCACGGCGTGGCCTCCAGAAGTCCCCGCTCGTGGCCCAGTCTGTTTCTACAAGGCCTGGATCCGGGGCCCATCCTAGGGTAGCCTGAACGCCCTCAGGCCCCGGGCCCTCCTGGCCTGCGGGATAGGCCTGCCCTCGCCCACCGGGCCGTCCTTCTGGGGCTGCGGGTGCCCTCAGTGCGCCGGTGATGAGGAGGTTTGAAGGGGGCTTACTGTCAGGCCCCATCTGGGCCTGCTGTTCTTATGGGACTAGCGGCCTGACAATCCTTTTGTCTGTAATCCACAGGTAAAAGTAATTCTTTGCTTGTGAGGTAGAATTTATTGTAAGATACTTTGTTAATATAAGAATAGATTGTTGGGGCTTCCCGGGTGGCGCAGTGGTTGAGAGTCCACCTGCCGATGCGGGGGACGCGGATTCGTGCCCCGGTCCGGGAGGATCCCACATGCCGCAGAGCGGCTGGGCCCGTGAGCCATGGCCGCTGAGCCTGCGCGTCCGGAGCCTGTGCTCCGCAGCGGGAGAGGCCACAACAGTGAGAGGCCTGCGTACCGGAAAAAAAAAAAAAAAAAAGACTTTTGGGGAAGCAGAACGCTACAGGACAGAAGGCAGGTATCTCTGGTGGTAGCTCTATTCCAGGAAGAGGCCCTCTATCTAAATTCTTTTAGGCAGTCAGGGGGGAGGTCAAAGTTTCTTCCTATTTCGGGCCTTGATTGTTTTCAGCTGGAAATAATCTGCATCCCAAAGAGACATTTTGGGGTGGCAGAGTTTGTTCCCCTACCTCACTGTAGTAGTTCCCCTGAATAAAGTCTGCCTTACCATCAAAACAAACAAACAGACAAAAGCTCCTTGTCCCTTGGGCATCACCAGCCTCCATTTCTTTTCCAGTCCCTTCTTCCTGTGGGTGCCAGGCCCCAACCACTTAAAACCTTCTGATCTGTAAGCACCAGGAAAGCTGATAATGCACTAGTTCCCAAGCCTGATACAGTGTCTGGCACGTGGTGAAAATTGTTTGCGTGGATGACAAAGGTTTTCGTTTTTCTCTTTGGTTCCTGCCATCTTGGCACCCAAGGATGGAGTGTAAGCTCCTTCCATGGACACAGCTCTACAATCTCTGTGAGCAGGTTACCTACGACTCCCCAGCGTTCTTGATTTTACACAGTACCAGTTGAGGGAGTTTGTGCCTGGGGTATGCATTAACTCCCTTCTCTGAGAACTGCCCCTTCCTGCCCAGCGGAGGGCCCCCAGCCATGCTTTCCTGTGTGACTTGTGCCCCTAGGCATAGCCATTGGACCAGGTATGGACACATGACCCAAGCTGAGCCAGTCAGACTCTCTTTTCATGCCATTTGGAGGTTTGACAGCAAATCAGTCTCCATCAATGGCTGAAATGATAACTTGTATATTTATGAACTGTAGAGCCATTATAGTCCCTGTGTTAGAAAATTCTATTGTTAACTTGGTTAAGCTATGAACACCTCTCCTAGAATCTCCTTCTAGGGTAGAGTTGACTAAAAGAAGAATTGGGAAGTGGAGGTGCAGTAGCTGCCATTATTGTCTGATGGTCTTTGTGGCTAAAAATGGTGACAGACAGATGCTGAGGTATCCAGTGGGTCCCAGTCTGTCCTCCTTCTTCTTTGCTCCACAACCTGTGTTTGTTCCCGTTCGCCAAGAGCAATTCCAGGTTCACCATGAGATGCTCAGCAATGGACTCACAGGGGAGGTAGCGACCCAGAGGCAACAGTATCCCATAGACCTCCCTACAAGCCCCACTTGGGAATCCCACTTCAGTGGCTCCATATGCTTGGCCTCCAAGATTCCACCTGAGCCAAAGCTTCAGGCATATTGTTTAGTGACTTTGCCTCTGACCCTCTAATTCCCTCTCTGGACCTGCACTTCCCTAGCTCCGTCCACAGTTGTGTCAGGCCTAATCCCTATAATAAATCCATACCCTATAACACTCACAGTGGCTTTGCTTCCCTGACTGAACCCTGACTGATACAGTTATTAGTAGTGGTGATGCTTCCAGGGGAGCGGAGCTGTAAGGATGGGAATCTGACGTTGGTTCTCTGAGTAGATTTAGAGGCATTAAGGACACTGTTTTCAGGAGTAAAGGGGGTACCGGTGGTCCATAGCATGTGCTGGTGAAGCCGTTATTAAATTATCACCTTTAGACCCCTGCAGTCAAGGCCTATAGAAGGTGAGACTGACCAAATAGCTACTGCCAAGGAACATTTCAGTGGCAATAAAGGGTATAAGGACTGTGAGGTGGATTGGTTGCTACTTAGTGCACTGGAAAATTTGGATAAAAAAGGTGATGAGCTTAGGGCTTTAAATTCCCAAATCAAGATGTGGGTCAAGATCCAGAAAGCATTTATGTCTGCCCTGAAAGAAAGCCTTATCTCCTGGAGCTGCAGGTTGAGATTTCTGAAAGCCAAACCCAAAGTCTATTCGTGTGGATGGCTGAAGGACAATGCCAACTGAATTCACACCTTGGAAGTTCTCTTATTAAAGTTAGAGGGCTTTGACTGAGAAGGAGTGGGACCCTAAAAACTGGGATGGAGACACCTGAGCAGACTCTGATGAAGATGAGTATCATGAACTCCCAAATCTTACCAATCTTTTTGCCAGTAGAAGCATCCCATCCTCCCCTTCTGAGGAGGTTACTCTCCTGGTACCTGGAGAAACTCTAGTGGCCTCTTGAGGTGATGTTCTTATTGGGGAAAGGTGATCTTCCTCAAGACCTGCCCCCCACCTCTCATTGCTTCTAGATCTTTTACTAGACTTAAAACATGGCAAGCTTCAGGGGCTCAGGTACAAAGTGTGACCATGAATAGGCATCATATACACCAAAGAATTGCAAGATGTCTCTAACTTGTATCAATGTAGGATGGACCCAAAGGGTGTTGGATCATGGTGGAAGGAATACAATGTTGGAGCTGCCTGAATTGATTGATATGAATGTACTAAGGGATTCTAGATTAGTTATGGTAATTTGAGTGGCTTTGTATTGGTCAGGGTTCTCCAGAGAAACAGAACCTTTAGGATATAGATAGATTTAGATAAGAGGAAATTTATTGTAGGAATTGGCTCACCCAGCTATGGAGACACAGTGTCCCATAGTCTGCTGTGTGCAGGCTGGAGAACCAGGAAAACCAGTGGTATAATTCAGTCCAACTCTGAAGGCCTGGGAATCTGGGGGGCCTGATGATGTCAGTCCCCATCTGAGTCCAATAGCCCAAGAACCAAGAGTGCTGAGGTCCAATGGATGTCTCAGCTCAAGCCGAGTGAATTCACCCTTCCTCTGCCTTTTTGTTTTATTTGGGCCCTAAATAGATCAGATGGTGTCTGCCCACATTGGGGAGGGACATCTGCTTTACTTAGTTCACCAATTCAAATGTTAGTCTCTTCCAAAAATTCCCTCACAGACACACCCAGAAATAATAAATGACCAGCTATCTGGGCATCCCTTAGCCCAGTCAAGCTGACACATAAAATTAACCATCAGAGGCTGGGGTGGCTAATAGTTAGCTCAGTTGGTTTGTTGAAACCTGGACCCAAATATGAACTCCCCTGAGCCTAAATGAATAAGGCTGAGATTTCAGAACTTCCCAGATATACTATAGAGGGAGGCATCCAAAAGCTTAGGAAAAGAAGAATGCTAAGATGGATTTATTGTATAAGACCTGCTCACCTACCCCTCACTATGTCTCCTAGGAGGGTCCAGAGGACTGCTCACCAAGGCTTTGAGAAATACATTGGTGAGGGGAGTCCCAGCATTCTGAAGAGCTCTGTAATGTTCTCTGGAGGACAGGAATTACAGTGGGAAATGACGCCATGAAACTGAGCTTCTTGAATTCAGTGGGGACGATGGGATCCCAGGGAGGCACTTAACTGACAGAGACAAGGTGGCTGTGACTACCATAATTCAGAATAGTCTGACCTCAAGAATGTTTTAGCTGTGGCTGTTTGACTGTGGTGTCCCTAGGATTGAAATAGATGGGCAGCCTACTAAAGTCTTACTTGATTTGTATAAACCAAAAGCTCTAGATCTGGTGAACAGAAGTCTGGCCTGAATCAACACAATAGAGAGCTGCATTCTCCAAACCTGTTCCTAGATTTGAGCCATTTCATACACCCCAAACCCTTCGAATAATGGGGAGACACTTAAGGAAGGAATGCTACACTGACAAAAATGTATACTGTAGCTCTTTTTTATTTTTATTATTATTTTTATTGAAGTATAGTTGATTTACAATGTTGTGTTAGTTTCTGGTGTACAGCAAAGTGATTCAGTGATTACATAGATATAATCTCCCGCACTCCCAATTTATCCCTCACCCCGCCATAACTCTTCTTTAACGTACTGGAACTCTTCCTCCTAACCTTCCCTAAGGGGACCAGCAGCCATTTACCAGGGTGACTGTGCATGGGGGAATGGGAAATAACCAGACTTTGGGGGATCACTGTATGCTAAGGAACCCAAAATGACATTGTGGCCTACCAGCTGTAAAGGGATTATGGTAATTGGGTGATTAATGGAGTTTTGGCTTGAGTCAGTTTCCATGTGGACTCAGTGGTCTCCAAAACAGTGCTGTGGTTATCCACATCATCATATCACATCACTTCATCATCAAGTGGAAGTAGTTTATACTAGATTGGGCTTGATGGGTCTAGAAGGCACAAGTAAGTTGGATGAGTATGTAGCTCTTCTGCTGTTTTGCTTTCTCCCTTTTAGTCTATACCTACATTCTTATGAGAAGTTTCCCAATGACCAGTTAACAGAGGAAGAAAATATTGAGGATTTGAAAATGATTATGCGTGACATGCAGGAACCATCTAAAAGTGGACCAGTGTGGCACTAAGGCCCTACTGTGGGGTGGTTCTGAGAGCAGTGGTGAGACAGAAACCTTCCAGTGGGCAGTTGAACAGTACACTTCATTGTTCATCTTGCCTGGAAGGAGAAATGGCAAGAGGCACGGACTTACAGTGATTAATAAAAGTTAATTGCAGGAAGTGGCAAACGGTTTGGCTAGATGGTCAGGGACTTGGAAATAACAGAATTGGAAAATTGGTGACAAAGAGATCTTGGAAAGAGCTACGTTCACACTGTGTGAAGATATTTGTGTCCCATGTAAATGCTCATTAAAGAGCAACCTTAGTAGAGAAGGATCTTTATACTCAGATGGACAAGATGACCCATTCTCTGGATTCCAGTTAGTCTCTTTCCCCAGCCACTTTTGTTCTTGCTCAATGGACTCATGAACAGAGTAGCAATGGAGCAGGAATGGAGGTTATGCATGGGCTCAGTAACATAGACTTCCACTGAACAAAACTGATTTGGCTACAGTTGCCACTAAGTGCCCAATCTGCCAGCAGCAGAGACCAACACTGAGCCCTTATATGACAGCATTCCTCAGGGGAGCAGCCAGCCATGTGGTGATAAGGTGGTTACAGTAGACCACTTCCAACATGGAAGGGGCAGCACTTTGTCCTCACTAGAGTAGACACTCTGGTTGTGGATTGGCCTTCCCTGCTCACAATGCTTCTTTCACAACCACCATTACTGCCTCGTCCACCATCATGGTATACCACACAGCATTGCTTCTGTCCAGAGAACTCATTTTACAGCAAATAAAGTAAGGTGGCAATAGGCTAATGACTCATGGTATCCGTTGCTCTTATCATGTTCCCCATTACCCTCTAGCAGCTGGCTTGATAAAACAATGAAATGGCCTTTTGAAGACTCAATTACGACACCAGATGAGTGGTAATACCTGTGGGCCCAAGGCAGAGTCTTCCAGGTTGTGGTATATGCTCTGAATCATTGTGACCAATATGTGGTATCATTTATTCCATGAACAGGATTCAAGGTCCTGGAATAAAAGAGTGGACATGGGATTGGTTCCTCTCACTGTTATCCCAATGGTCCAATAACCATTAAGATGGTCATGTGGCTTTTGTCCTTTATTCTATTAATGGTGTATTACATTGGTTGGTTTTCTTATGTTGAACCAACCTTGCACTCCCACAATAAATCCCACTTGGTCATGGTGTATAATCCTTTTTAAGTTGATATTTGCTGGTATTTGTACATGTATATTCATAAGGGATATTGGCCTATAGATTTTTGTGTCTGGTTTTGGTATCAAGATAATACAGGCTTTATAGAATGAGTGGTAAGTGTTTCCTCCTCTTTTATGTTTTGGATGAGTTTGTGAAGGATTTGTGTTAATTATTCTTTAAACACCTGGTAGAATTCACCAGTGAGGCCATCTGGTCCTAGGTTTTTCTTTGCAGAAAGTTTTTGATTACTAATTTAGCCTCTTTACTTGTTACAAGGTCTATTCAGATATTCAGCTTGTTTTAAAAAAAGCCCATTTTAGTAGTTTGTGTCTTTTTAGGAGTTTGTCCATTTCATGTAGATTAATTTGTTCATAGTATTCCCTTATAATCCCTTTTATTTCTATAAGGTCAGTGGTACTCTCTCCTCTTTAATTTCCGATTTTAGTAATTTGAGTTTTCTCTGGGAATGGGACTTTGAAGGGGCACCAACCCATTCTGCCTCGTCCAATAGCTGCCAGCCTGCTGGTTTTTACTGTAATTGCAGTGAAAGGGCAACTGCAGAGCCAGGGAGGGGGAGATGAGAAGAGTGAAAGTTAAAATGCCATAAAGGTTGCTGTCATTACTGATATTCAGCTATTGTTTTTTTAAAAAAAATAATAAATGCTCCCCAGATTGCTACAAGCCTTTGGTTAATTTCCAGAGTTCTGAAAAAGTTGTTCCTGACAATTTTTGCTGGTGTTTTCACTACTTTTATGGAGAAGGGAGTTTTCAGAGGTCCTTACATTGTCATTTTTGCTGATGTCACCCCTCTTTTTTCTTAGAGGTACATAAAGTAATAGTGTTTCTTACAATTGATGACATCTTAGATTTGATAAAATATTATTAAGTCTTAGCTGTAAAACACAACTAACTACGTAATGGGAGAGTTAAAAATAAGGTGACACTAAATGCTAGACGATAAAAATAAATAGATTATGGGCTGATATATTAATTAAATGTCTTAGTCCTTATATAATTATGGAAAATGATAGAGACCTTGATTATTAATTCCTGAGTTTGTCACATCAGTTATTTATGTTAAGATGTAAGGGTAATTATTCAGATAAGGTAAACAGAATATGTAACTTATGAACCAATAAAAGGGAAAAGGGAAAATTATTAATTTAGTGGAAAGTAGGAAAGAAGAAAGGGACAAAGGAAAACAGTGAAGAGACACACAGACACAAAATAGATGTTATAAATAATCTCAAAATAATAATCACAATAAATGTAAATAAATTCACCCATTGAATGATGGAATTTTTCAGATTGGTTTAAAAATTCAGCTATATATCTTATTTATAAGAGATACACCTAAAGGAATGAAATGGATTGTAGTAAATGTATAGAAAGACATATACAGTAATAAGTAGATACTAACCAAAATAAAGCTGGTATAGCAATGTTAGTACTAAACAAAATAAACTTTAAAGAACAATATTAAGAAAAGTGGGTGATAATTAATGATGAAAAGAATAATTTCCCAGGAAAATATAACACTGAACTTTATGTAGCCTAGAAGGCATTAAGCAAAAATAGACAAATCCCCAGTAATACTAGGAGATTTAACACATTTCAGATGGAATAAAAAGAGAGAAAACTAGTAAGGATAAAGAAGATATAGAAGACTAGATAACAGAATTAACAAACAATAAACATGTAGAATTCTCAGTGTAGCAAATGGAGAATATACATTCTCTTCATGCATATGTGGAATGTTTATAAATATCAACCATTCTATCACATAAAAGAAGACTCAAGGGCTTCCCTGGAGACGCAGTGGTTGAGAGTCCGCCTGCCGATGCAGGGGACACGGATTCGTGCCCCGGTCCGGGAGGATCCCACATGCCGCGGAGCGGCTGGGCCCGTGAGCCATGGCCGCTGAGCCTGCGCGTCCGGAGCCTGTGCTCTGCAACGGGAGAGGCCACAACAGTGAGAGGCCCGCGGAAAAAAAAAAAAAAAAAAGAAGACTCAAAAAATAACAAAGAAGCACTGTCTAAAAGACCTCATGAAATTAGAATTTAATAATAAAAGGCTAGCCAGAGTGGGAAAGCATCCCTAAATAACTAATGGATTAAAGAAGAGATTATAACATGAATTACAAATATTTATAACTGAATAATTAAAACTCTACATGTCAAAAGTTGTGGGTTGCTGCCAAAGTGGAACTTTAAAAATTATAGCCTTAAAATAGCTTTATTAGAAAAACCAAAATGACTAAAAATAATTGAACCACATTTTCAATTCAAGAAGATAGAAAAGTGCACTAGAAGATAAAAGAAGCAACAGAAATTAGCAACAAAATCAAAAGTTAATTCTTTGAAAAGACGAATAAAATAGACAGCTTCTGGCAAGGTTGATGAAGGGAAAAAAGAATTTTTTTAAAGGGACGTAAGTACAGACACTGTAGAGAAGAAAAGGGTCACAAGGGAATACTTTCAATGCCTCTATGCTAGTGCATTTAGAAACTTGTATGACATAGATACATTGTTTAGAAATCTAAAAAATGATCAGCTTCAGAAAAAAGTAGAAAACGCAAATAGACCTATAACCGAATCTGACCTACAATGAAAACATCAGAATTTGGATATTTTTCAGGTGAATTTTACCAAAATTTCAATGAATGGGTAACTGCTGTCTTATTTAAGCTGTTGAATGAATAGAAAGAGAAACAAATCCTCACCTCCATCTCTTTTCTTCTGCTGAGATAACCATGATACCAGAATTGGAAAAAAACAGTGTGAGAAAGAAAAATGATAGACCAATCTCATTTTGGAACACAGATACAAAATTCCTTTTAAAATGGCAAAATGCATCTTAAATTTCATACTAAGAATACACCAAGACTAAGTTGAATTTATCTCAGGAAAACAAGGATGGCTTAATATTAGTATATCTATTGGTGCAATTCACCACGTTAATAGGTTAAAAAATAAGATCATTTAAAATCTCAATAGATGAGAAATAAAAATAAAATATTTAAACTCTTAGAAAACTATGAATATAAAAGAACTTTTAAACCTGATATAGTGAACTTACCAGAAATCTACAAAGATTATAAGTGGTGAAATATTAGAAGCTATCCCTTTGATTTTATACTGAAAAGAAATATGTGCAACACCAAAGACATGATGGAAATAATTGATAAGCTGGACTCCATTAAAACTGAAAACTTTTGCTCTGCGAAGAAAATATCAAGAGAATTAGAAGACAAGCCACAGACTGGGAGAAAATATTTGCAAAACATACAGCTGATAAAGGACTATTATCCAAAAATATACAAAGAACTCTTAAAACTCAAAAATAAGAAAACAACTTGATTTTAAAAATGGACAAAAGACCTTAATAGAGACCTCCCCAAAGAAGATATACACATGGCCAATCAGCATATGAAAAGATGTTCCACATCATATGTCACTGGGAAAATACAAATTTAAAAAATGAGATACCACTAGACACCTATTAGAGTGGCCCAAATCCAGAACAGTGATAACACCAAATGCTGATGAGGATGTGGAGCAACAGGAACTTTTATTCACTGCTGGTGGGCATGCAAAATGGTACAGCTAATTTGGATGACAGTTTGATGGTTTCTCACAAAACTAAATGTGGTCTTGCCATATGACCCCGTAGTCACACTCCTTTGTATTTAGTCAAAGGAGTTGAAAACTTATGTCCACACAAAAACCTGCACACAGATGTTTATAGCAGCTTTATTCATAATTTCCAAGACGTGGAAGCAACCAAGATGTCTTTCAGTAGGTGAATAGATAAATAAATTGTGGTATTTATGGAATAGAATATTATTAAGTATGAAAAAGAAATGAGCTATCAAACTGTAAAAAGACACAATGCATATTGCTAGGTAAAAGAATCCAGTTTGCAAAGGCTATGTACTGTATGATTCTAACTATATGACATTCTGGGAAAAAGCAAAACTGTGGAGACAATAAAAAGATCAGTGGTTGTCAGGGGTAAAGAGAGGGAGAGATTTTTTTTCTTAAGGCAGTGAAAATACTCTGCATGATATTATATTTATGGACATAGGTCATTATACATTTGTCCAAATCCATAGAATGTCAACAAGAGCGAATCCTAAGGTAAACTATAGACTTTGGGTGATTTTGACATGTCAGTGTAGGCTTATCCTTGTTAAAAAAGCACGTGTCATTCTGGTGACTGATGTTGATAAAGGGGGGGCTATCCATGTGTAGGGGCAAGGAGTATATGGGAAATCTCTGTACTTTCTTCCCAATTTTGTTGTAAACCTAAAACTGCTCCAAAAAAATTAAGTCTCTTAAAAAACAAAAGAAATACGAGGCATAGGGAAAAAAGTAATAAATTTGACACTTTTGTAAGAAAAATCTATTGAGCTAAGTACTGGGGGATACAGAAGTAAGCAAAACAGTTTCTACTGTTACAGAGTTTACATCCCAGTGGAGGAGGCAGACAAAAACAAACCAATTTATAGTATGTCAATTCTAAAAAGAAAAAAGGGGCGAGAAAGAAAGAGCACTGTGTGTGTGCATGTGTGCACACAGGGGTCAGGGAAGGCCCGACTGATTAGATATTTGAGCAAAGACCTGAGGTTGTGAAGGAGTAAACCAGGTGGGATAAGGGAGTTCCAGGCAGAGGGAATAGAAAATGGCAAGTGGAGGCAAATTTTATATGTTGTATATCCAAAGTATACACATTATCAGAACTAATAAGAGAATTTAGCAAGGTTGCCAGATACAAGATAAATATTCAAAAACCACTGGGGTTCCTATATAGCAGCAGCACCCAATTTGGACATAGAATGTGAAAAGGAAAAAGATTTCATTCACAATAGCAACAAAATCAACGTAACTATGACTAAAAGTAACAGAAGATACACAAGACCTATGTATAAAATAAATTATATATCTTTATTGATCTAATAAAATCTACTAAATAATATCTAAATATATGGATTATGTTTATGAATGGAAAAACTCAATATTGTAAAGATGGTAAGCCTCCACAAATTAATGTAGAAATTAATTGGAATTCCACACAACACTGTAAATCAACTATAATAAAAAAAAAGGAAAGAAATTAAATGGAATTCCAACCAAAGACACAGGAAGGTTTTTAAAAGGAACTTGGTAAACTGATCTTTTTGGATAAGGGCCAAAAATAGCTAAGACACTTTTTTGTGTGTGTGTGTGGTACGCGGGCCTCTCACTGCTGTGGCCTCTCCCGTTGCGGAGCACAGGCTCCGGACGCGCAGGCTCAGCGGCCATGGCTCACGGGTCCAGCCGCTCTGCGGCATGTGGGATCTTCCCGGACTGGGGCACGAACCGCGTCCCCTGCATAGGCAGGCGGACTCCCAACCACTGCGCCACCAGGGAAGCCCCAGACAGTTTTGAGGAGGAAGAACAAGGGGACAGGGAGGTGCTTGGCCATACAGTATTAGGATGGCACTAGCTGCTGAAACAAAACCTCAACGTTTAAGGCTCAAATGTGATAAAACTTTATTTCTAGCTTGTTTAAAATCCAGTTCTGATGTTCCTGATCAGTGGGCAGCTCTCCTTCAAGCAGCAATTCATAGACCCAGGCTTCTTCCATTTTAGGCTCCCATTTTTAAAGGTCATCATGCATATTTGCATCAAACTGGCAGAAGGGGAAAGAGAAGGATCACGCATGGGAGGTTTTATAAGCAATGCCTAGAAATAGTGTACATTGTTTCCATTCACATCACTGGTCAGAATTCACCCACCTACTTGCAAGGGGGGCTTGCAAGGGGGTGCTGTGAGATGGAGCCCAGCTGTCATCCTAAGAACAAGAAAAAAGAGGTGTAGCAAAGAGTGAGCCAGTCTTTGTCACATCTGCCATGTATCAAGATTTCTTATAATCCCAGTACTGGGCATATACCCTGAGAAAACCATAATTCAAAAAGAGTCATGTACCAAAATGTTCATTGCAGCTCTATTTACAATAGCCAGGAGATGGAAGCAACCTAAGTGTCCATCATTGGATGAATGGATAAAGAAGATGTGGCACATATATACAATGGAATATTACTCAGCCATAAAAAGAAACGAAATTGAGTTATTTGTAGTGAGGTGGATGGACCTAGAGTCTGTCATACAGAGTAAAGTAAGTCAGAAAGAGAAAAACAAATACCGTATGCTAACACATATATATGGAATCTAAGGAAAAAAAAAAAAAGGTCATGAAGAACCTAGAGGTAAGACGGGAATAAAGACACAGACCTACTAGAGAATGGACTTGAGGATATGGGGAGGGGGAAGGGTAAGCTGTGACAAAGTGAGAGAGTGGCATGGACATATATACACTACCAAACGTAAAATAGATAGCTAGTGGGAAGCAGCCGCATAGCACAGGGAGATCAGCTCGGTGCTTTGTGACCACCTAGAGGGGTGGGATAGGGAGGGTAGGAGGGAGGGAGACGCAAGAGGGAAGAGATATGGGAACATATGATATGTATAACTGATTCACTTTGTTATAAAGCAGAAACTAACCCACCATTGTAAAGCAATTATACTCCAATAAAGATGTTTAAAAAAAAGATTTCTTATATATAAATATAATCATCAAAACTGTAGTGGCACAGGGATAAACGAATAGATCAATAGAACAGAAAGCAGAACCCAGAAACTGACTTACTCATGTATAGGAAGTTTGTATATGACAGTGCTCGCTTCACAAATTAGTGGGAAAATGGGAAACCATGTAACACAGGGTGCTTGAACAACTGGCCATCTATATAGAAGCCAACAGAAAATAATATATAAATAATAATAAATATATGGAAGGCCATATATAAAAATCTAGGTGACATGAAGGCTAAATGTAAAAAAGTAGGGACTTCCCTGGTGGTGCAGTGGTTAAAAATCCACCTGCCAATGTAGGGAACATGGGTTTGATCCCTGGTCCGGGGAGATCCCACATGCCACGGAGCAACTAAGCCCATGTGCCACAACTACTGAGCCTGTGCTCTAGAGCCCATGAGCCCCAACTACTGAGCCCGCGTGCCACAACTACTGAAGCCTGTGTGCCTAGAGCCCGTGCTCCGCAACAAGAGAAGCCACCGCAATGAGAAGCCCACCCACCGCAACGAAGAGTAGCCTCCACTTGCTGCAACAAGAGAAAGCCTGCGTGCAGCAACAAAGACCCAACGCAGCCAAAAAAAAAAAAAAAAAGGGCAGGCTAAAAATAACTGGAAGAAAGTCTTAGAGAATATCTTGTGGTGTTGTTTAGGAAAAGAGTTCTTAAACGTAGGGGAGAGAGCAAACGAGGGGGGGTGGGGGGAACAAGAACCAACCATGAAGGAAAAGAGTGCTAAATTTGTCCTTTCTGCTCCATTGTTTTGCCTATTCCTGTGCCAAAACCACCATATACAAAGACATCCTAAGTTTAAAATATTTAAAAACCACAAAGTGGATGAATATATTTTCAAAATAAAAACACTGCAAAGGATTAATATTCAGATTATATAACTTCTTCAATTCAGTAAGATAGAAACAAACAACCAGCAGAAAAGTGGACAAAATACCTCAACGGCTAATATACAAAGGAGAAAATGGAATTTCCCATAAAAATGAAAAGATGCTCAACTTCACTAATAATTGGGGAAAGACACAAAAATGATCAGCAATAAGACACCGTATCATATCCATCAAATGGGCAAACATTTAAAAGTCTGGCAGTACCAAGTATGTATTAATAAAGATGTGGGGAAATGACTCTTGCAAACTGCTGGTGGGAGGGCAAATTAGTAAATTAGTGCAACAACTTTGGAGAGAGATTTGGAAACACAGCTTGACAATGTACACACCCCAGGACCCAGCAATCCCACTCCCTGCTATATTAATCAGAGATATTTTGCTCTTACACACAAAGAGACATGCACAAGGATGCTCATTGCAGGATCATTTGCAATTGCATAAGAAATAAAGTAATCTGTACATCTACCAATAGTGGAGGAAATTAAAAAATTATGGTGTCTTCATACAATGGGTTACTCTTCCTCAGGTAAAATGAATGGACCAGGGCTACATGTATCAACATAAACAAATCTTATAAAACAATGTTGAATGAAAGCAAGTTGAAAATGATTCCATTTATGTAAATATGTACATAATGGTATGTGAAACTTATTTAAATATTAAAAATATATAAAATAATACTATATTTTAATGGACACCTCTATAGTAAAAGTATAAAAATGTGAATAGCAGATACACACCAATTTAGAATAGTAGTTACCTATGGGTAAGTAAGTAGCAGTGAAGAAAGTAATGAAAATGGATCAGGAGGAGGGCAGAATCAGATAGACATAATACTATGGCAAAATGTTAATGATTGCTAAATATGGGTGATGAGCAGAAGGTTTTTATTATATTACTCTATTCTTTCATATATATGAAATATTTTATATTTTAAAATTTAATAAAATAACTTTTAAAAATCCCAGGGAAGGGGCTTCCCTGGTGGTGCAGTGGTTGAGAGTCTGCCTGCCGATGCGGGGGACACGGGTTCGTGCCCCGATCCGGGAAGATCCCACATGCTGCGGAGCGGCTGGGCCCGTGAGCCATGGCCGCTGAGCCTGCGCGTCCGGAGCCCGTGCTCCGCAACGGGAGAGGCCACAACAGTGAGAGGCCCGCGTAATGCAAAAAAAAAAAAAAAAAATCCCAGGGAAGGAGTCTAATTGGCCTATCCTGGGTCAGCTGCCCATTTTTGGACCAATCAACTGAGTCATGGAAGAACATGGCTGCTCTTGCTCTAGCCATGTATTGGAAGGAGGCTGGGGATGGAGATAGTGTCCTTGAGAAGGGAGGGGAGCTGCACAGACAGAACCAAAGATACCCACTGAGTGCTGGTCCCGGGGGCATAAACAGCCAAGATATATGGGAAATTAACTAGGGTACACATTAGAATCCCCTAGGAGCTTCTTTCAGGACTCAAACCCAGACCTGCTGAGTCAGAATTTTCAGGCATTCAGATTTCAAAAAAGCCTTCCTGTTGGTTCTGATGGGAAACCCTAGTTAAAGAAAATCATGTAAGGCCTTGGGTTCAAACCACCAAGTTGAAGCCCCTGGCCCAGGCAAGTGGGCCTTTATGCACTAGGTAAAATAGGGACTTCTTCCCTCCGAGAGTCAGCCTGTGGACAAAGGAGAGGACGCACACAGGTGGACTGGTTTCTAGGAAAACCCCACTCCCAGGCTTCATCCTTCAGTAAGTAATACCCTTGGCCTGAACCACCCATCTTGGTTCCTCTGGGGTTTGGCTTTAGGAGGTAGGTTAGTGAGGAGAGGGGTTTGAGCTTCTCTTAGAGGCCAAAAGTTTTAATGTTGGTGATTTTCCAAAGCCCCTTTGCATGGTTTAAAATGACAATAGTAAAAACAATGACTTGCTCATTGCCAGACACTGTGCAGAAATGATTCGTCCAAAGTCCCTAAGCTAGGGGTTGGCAAAGTCAGGACTCAAACCCAGGTCTGTCAGACTCCCAGATCTGTGCCCCGGGGAATCTTGGATCACTGAAGATTCTTCATAGTGTGGCAGCAACTGGCCTTCTCTCCTTACTGCCTGCTCTTGACACCCCAGAGTACACTCATCTCCGAGCACACCAAGCACGACCTGGTGGTGGTGATGATGCTGTCAATGGCTTCACACCCTTCTTATTGTTGCCCTCTTTACATGGTGTCCCCTGAGTATCCTTTCTACCAAACCATCTATGTGGCAAGTCCTCATGGGTCTTCAGGGCTTTGCAAAATGTATTGGGTAGGCCAAAAGGTTCATGTGTTTTTTTCTGTACGATGGCTCTAATAGCACTTAGTTGTCTTTAACGTCATTCGAAACAATTTTTTTAGATTGTATGTAACAGCTGTCATAGCAGCATGCATTAAAAAAAAAGACTTATCAAAACTGGTGAATTTTTGTGTAGCCATTTCAATATTGAAGATGGAAGAAAAAAAGCAACATTTTCAGCATATTATACTTTATTATTTCAAGAAAGGTAAAAACTCAACTGAAATGCACAGAAAGATTTGTGCAGTGTATGGAGAGGGTGCTGTGACTGATTGAACGTGTTACAAGTGGTTTGCGAAGTTTTGTGCTGGAGATTTCTCGTTGGACGATGCTCCACGGTCGGGTAGACCAGTTGAAGTTGATAGCAATCAAACTGAAACAATAATTGAGAACAATGAATGTTATACCACATGGGAGGTAGCCTACATACTCAAAATATCCAAATCAAGCATTGAAAATCATTTGCACCAGCTTGGTTATGTGAATCGCTTTGATGTTTGGGTTCCACATAAGTTAAGTGAAAAATACCTCTTGACCATATTTCTGCATGCGATTCTCTACTGAAATGTAATGAAAACATTCCGTTTTTAAAACAAATTGTGATGGGCGATGAAAAGTGGATACTGTACAACAGTGTGGAATGGAGGAGATTGTGGAGCAAGCAAAATGAACCACCACCAACCACACCAAAGGCTGGTCTTCATCTAAAGAAGGTGATGTTGTGTAAACGGTGGGATTGGAAAACCAAACAATTAATTCCAACAAGTACTGCTCCCAGTTAGACCAACTGAAAGCAGCACTCGATGAAAAGGGTCCAGGATTAGTCAACAGAAGACGCATAATCTTCCCTCAGGATAACGCAAGACCACATGTTTCTTTGATGACCAGGCAAAAACTGGTACAGCTTGGCTGGGGACTTCTGATTCATCCACCGTATTCACCGGACATTGCACCTTCGGATTTCCATTTACTTCAGTCTTTACAAAATTCTCTTAATGGAAAAAATTTCAATTCCCTGGAAGACTGTAAAAGGCACCTGGAATTGTTCTTTGCTGAAAAAGATAAAAAGTTTTGGTAAGATGGAGTTATGAAGTTGCCTGAAAAATGGCAGAAGGTAGTGGAACAAAAGGGTGAATATGTTGTTCAATAAAGTTCTTGGTGAAAATTAAAAATGTCTTTTATTTTTACTTAAAAAACCAAAGGTACTTTTTGGCCCACCCAATACAATACTGTTGGTTGCTTACCTCTCATCTCCCCCATTCCACTGTGCACTCCCAAAGGTGGGCACCGATTCACTCATCTCTGTATCCCGAGTTGATGAGCAGAATGTGAGGGGATGAGTGAATACACAAATGAGTGAATGAATCAATGGTAATGGCGATGGCAAGCAAATGGTAGCAATGCAGAGGAGGGGAGTGCGGGCCTGCAACCATAGTAACAATGATGTTGCTGTGTGATAGTGCTAGGAAGATGGTAACCATGGCAACACTGATGGTGAGGCCTATTTAGACAGTACAAGTGCTGCCCGCTGTCCATGCCAAACCTGACCCACTCAGTGGCCAAACAAGATGATGAGTACAAGTAGCAACTGTTGTCCTGCTCCCTGCTCTAAGACCCCCCACCCAGGGCTTAGTTTCACAGTGGTCACACCCTCTTCTTGAGTGACCCATGAGACTCTAGGAACACTGTGTTGGGGGCAAGGAGGTCCAGCCTGCCTGGGTGTGGGTATATGTGCACAGGCAAGAAGCAGTAGGATGGGCAAATGTATAAGGTGTGATTTGTGCTAAGGGCAATCTTCGTGTGTGCACTCGTGCCTGCTGCGAGTATGTCAGGGGAAGAGGGACAGTTCCATATATGTGTGTGGGGCACGGCCAGATGTGTCGAGGGCTAAGTGTGTGGGAAGGGGGAGTCAGCCTGCCGCGTGTGTGGCTGCAGTGCGGTGTTTCTGGGAGGGGCGCCGTGGCGGGGGACGGTGTGCGCGCGTACAGCGTACGGGGTGGGGGGGGGTGGGGGGGCTCTGCCCATCCATCGCCCCGAGCTCAGCGAGCGAGGCGGATATCACAGTGTCACAGGGGCTCGGCTCGCAGATCTTATCCTCTTCATTTCCGCCTGAGCCAAGCCGGCCCGCACTAGCTCCCTGAAGGCTCCATCCATCATCATGGAGGGAAAGATGAGGGCTGGACGGGGGTGGGGGTGGACTCTCAGATGGCGAAGGAGAGGGAGGGGGTGGCAGGAACCAGAAGCACCATCGGACACCCGAGAAAGGCATGGGGACAAGTTGGCGGGGGGTGGGCATTTTTGGATCTGCTCTTCCCCGTCGGGGAGGAGATGCTCTCTTGGCCCTGGCCAGGCTGAGGGACAGCGGCCGGACTCAGCCCTAGCCTGGAACACCACGCAGGTTGCTGGGGTCCGGATCCCTGGTGCCTGGCCCCGCTCTCCCAAGCTGGGGGGCAGTGTGGGGAGGGAGCGTGTCTCCATTCCAGCCCTAGGGAGAGGGGTGTATTAAGCGCGGGTCCGCACCTGGACCCTCCGAGGTGGCTCCGGGCTCGGGCGGCGCAGGCGGGGGCGGGCGCCCCGAAGGGAGGCCTTATTTCATTTCCCCGCACTGCTGAGGTTTCTGCGAAGTGTCTCTCTCACCTCTTTAAATTTTACGGTGCTTGGCTTGTGGCCGCAGGCCCCGCCCCGGGCAGGAAGTGGGTGCTGGGTCTGGGAGCCTCCCCGGCCAGGGGGTGACTCCACCAGGCAGGGCGTGGGTCAGGCCCGGGGCGCCCGGACTCTGCGGGGCGGCCAGCCTGCGACCCCCCTCTGGTTCCTCCGGGCCTTCCTGGAGGGGGTCTGGATTGTCTGGGCCCAGGGGTAGGGTTTGCCTCGTAGCTTCTCAGGCCCGGCCCCGCCCCCTTTCCCAGGCTCCTTCGTAGGCCACACCTCCCTCCTCCAGCTCCCAGTTGAGTGTTGGGGTGTGGGGGGTCGAGGAGGGATCCTGGAAGAGGGAATAAGAGGACTAGAAGTGGATATCAGCCTTGGGGCCCCGATCTCGGTCAGGTACACCAGTGCAGTCTGCAGGTGAGGCAGGTAAGCTCCGGTCCCTGATGGACGGGGCTGGCACCTGCTGGGAGATCAGGTTTGGGGGCTGGAAATGAAGGGAGGGGGCATGGGGAGGCAGCTGGGCCCCAACACTTCCCTCAGGAGCCTGCTATGACTCCTTACCTGGATCAATTAGTGGGGGCAGGAGTGTGGTCTGGCACTGGAGGGGATGAAGGAGAACAGGAGACGAGTGTGAACAGGAGGGGGGCTTGAGCGAGGAAAGAAGCGTGAGCAGAAGGGCGTGGAATGGCTGAGGATCCCGTTAACTGGGGGAGGCACTGCCCATAGACACCCAGCCAGTTAGAGTCAGGATGTGAACACAGTTATGTCTGACTCCAGAACCCCTTTTTAAGATTTGTAATCATCACCTTGATTTCTCTACAGTTTACTTCTTATTGATACAGCCCCAGATTACCCAGTCAAGCAGCCACAGACATAACTTTGTGACAAGCACATAACCAGAAGGAAACAAAAAGCACAAAACAGAAATTTGGCTCCCCTGGCCTGGGAGATGTGGAGCCAGTGGCCCAGCAGGGAGAGACACCAGCTTCCCAGATTGCCCCTTGTAGGGGGCTCTGGGACACCAGGGCTGGTTCAGTTCAGAGCAGGGCGTGGGAGTGGGGGGCAGAACTGCAGCTGGAACTGCCCGCCTGGTAGTTGAAGCCTGCTGGAAAAGGCTTTGAAACATTCTTTTTTTCTGCGTTGACCTGGAGAGGACATGTCCTGGATAGCACACTCCAGGGAGCTCAACCACCAGCATCTGTATGAGGAAAAGTGGTCACCTCCACATGACCCGGCAAGGGTCTGTTGTGGCCGCCCCTCCCCTTCTCCCACACCTGCTCCTGGCTAACGGCTCCTGTCTTCACACTCCTCACAGCCCATCTCTCACCGAGTGCTATGGATTTGCGCTTCTAAACATCTCTCAAATCTGTCCCCTTCTCTCTTATCCGTGCCACCTCAGTCACCGTACTCCTTACTGTGGTCTCTCCTTGTGTTATTTCAATGAGCTCCTATCCGTCGTCCTCGATAGTATGATGACAATAGGGCCCTGTCATACCCTTTTAAAGCCCTTTAAGGGCTGCTGGCTGCTCCCAGGATAAAGCCAAAGTTCACAGCGTTGAGTTCAAGGCTGCCTTTCCTGCTTCCCTCACTTCGTTTTACTAAAATAACCTTACCCCTTCATGCTTCTGAGCCTATTGCATGTGGTTCCCTCTGCCTGGAATGCCCTTCCCTCCCTTCTGTACTGGGCTAGATTTTTGTAACCCCAGGCCCAGCTCAAGTACCTCTGCTCTGGGAAGACTTCCTGGAGGGAATCCCTCTTCTGTGCTCCCTTGCCCCCTGGTTATAATTGGCTGTTAGGATCTGTCTAGGTCTTGCACTAGACTAATTGCTCACAGAGGGCAGGGCCCTTATTTCACATAGGAGCCTGAGAACCTGGCAGGAGGAGTCAAGAGGGGATTGCTGTTGAATGATAAAGGGGAACCGGTATTGTTTGGGACCTAGCACCAGGCTGCCCCCAGCCTGTTTCTGGACTTCCTTGGACATGGGACCCTGGGTCCATGATACTTGGGGTGTGCGTGAGGAGGAAGAGGCTGGTGAGTGGCATTGTGAGCTTGTTTGAACATTATCCCTTCACATGAATTCTCTTTCCTCTGAATCCCTCTCATACTGCCCCCAATGCTGCAGAAGACCTACCTGTAATTAGGACTGAAGATTCAGGAATGTTCCAATCACTGCCTGTGGCTTTTGCGTCTTATTGAATAGGGTGACTGGTTGTCATGGAAACCCGAGTGCAGGAAGCTCCTTCTGGCTCCCTTCCCAGGGTGGAACTGCGGGCTGAGTGCCCTCTATGGCCTCTGGCTGAGCTGCTGCCAAGCTGGCAGCTGGTGCTGGATGGCTGGGGCCTACCCACTCTAGGCCAGACTGGGTCTCATCATTCCTTCCTCAGTAGAAGTTTGTGGGTTCATCCCAGAGTGTTGACCTGAGCCTGCACCACACACTTCAAGGCTGTAACCCTATAAACATGCTTCTTCTCCTTTGGGGACCAGCAAGCCTCTGGATAAACTCAGGTTCAGGTTCTAGAGTCAGACAGCATGGGTTCTAGTCTTGACTCTGCCACTGCTTGTGTTGCTGTGTAGTCTTGAGCAAGACATTTAATTTTCTAAGCCTCAGTTCCCTCATCTGTAAAATGGGGATAATAATAGCATCATGAGGTTTCCACTTTGGGTAAGATGGTGAACTAGTGCTCTAAAAGGCCCTCCCACTAAAATACAACTAGATTCTGCATGAATTACAAAAACAAAACAAAATAAAACAAACCATTATTTTTAAGGCATTGCTGCATTTGTTAGAAAGTAAGGGAAATCTCTAAGGACTAAATATCCTCTGCCAAGAAAAACTCAACAAGACAGTGAGTAACTAAAACTAAAGCATGGAGTCATCACTAACAGGTAAACAGGAAAGTCAGGCTAAATGTTGAAATAAGCACTGTGATAGGCAAATTAAGTCTAGGGCAGAAGCAAGGTGAGAGAACTTAACTTGAGACCCCTGAATTGTGCCAAGGTCTCTTGAAGGTGGCTAAAGTAGTCCCAGGTTAATAGCAGCCCCGGCTAAATGCAAATGCCATCAGTATGAATGTAATGTACCTCCAATTTAGGCCCTCAGGATTCCCACAGATTAAATTAAAAATATGAGCTCACAATCAGTGATCACCAAACTACAAGGAAACAAGCCACTATGAGTGAGAGTCAGCAATACAATAAACAATATGCTGAGGCAATACGCCCTTCCTAAATACTTTGGCTATTGGAATTACCGAATACAGAATATAAAACAATCATGTATAAAATGTTCAAAGAAATACAAGATGGAATCACATCGCAAAAAAGTATGTGGAATAAAAACCTGTCTACAATGGCCAGAAGATTTGAAAATAAACCAAATAGAACTTGTATAAGTGAAAATTATAATCAATGATATAAAAATCTCATGAGATGGACTAAATAGATTAAATGCAGCTGAAGAGAAAATTATGAACTGGAAAGTAGATCTGAAGAAATTACCCAGAATATAGCACAGAGAAAAAAAGAGATGTAAAATATAAAAGGAGGTTAAGAGAAATGGAGACAAGAATAAGAAGGTCTACTATGCAGCTGAAACCCACAAGGAAAGAGCAGAGAAAGCTAAGGTGAGATTATATTTGAAGAGATAATGGCTGAGAACTTTTCAGAACTTGTAAGAGAAGTGAATCCACTCTGAGACACATTGTAGTAAACTTGCAAAAGACCAAAAATAAAGATAAGAACTTAGAAGCAACAAGAGAATAGAAACAAACTGGTTATAAAATAATGGCATTTAGACTAACAGTAAAATTATTATCGATAGCCACAATAGAAATCCATAAGAAATGGGAAACTATTTTCAAAGTGCCAAGACAAAATAATTATTGACCTAGGTTTGCATACTCAGTAAAACTATCTTTTGAGAATGAGAACAAAATAAAGTCATCTTCATATGAACAAAACCTGAGGGATTTTATCACTGATAGACTTTCATTAAAGGAAAGTAAAAATGATCCCCAAAGGAAAGTCTGATATACAAGAACAAATGGTGAGTAAGGAAGTGGTAAACAAGTAAGTAAATTTAAACAAAAAGTGTCTGTATAAAATAGTGTTAATAGGGCTTCCCTGCTGGCGCAGTGGTTGGGAGTCTGCCTGCCGATGCGGGGGACACGGGTTCGTGCCCCGGTCTGGGAGGATCCCACATGCCGTGGAGCAGCTGGGCCCGTGAGCCATGGCCGCTGAGCCTGTGCGTCCGGAGCCTGTGCTCCGCAACGGGAGAGGCCATGGCAGTGGGAGGCCCGCGTACTGCAAAAAAGGAAAAGAAAAAGAAAAAAAATAGTGTTAATAGCAATAATAATGTCTACTTTGTGGGCAAAAAAGAAAAAAAAAGGTAGAACTCAAATACTGGATGTCAATCATATACAAGTTGGGAGGGGTGATTGGAATTAATGTGGTTTAAAGTCCTTGAATTATCTGGGGATGGCAGGGAGACTAAATAATTATTAACCCTAGACTGTTTTTAAAGTTTGAAAAATAAAACTTTAAGGGTAATTTCTAAAAAATAATAGAAAAGGAGTATGTAACTACCAAATCTATAGAGGAAAAGAAATGGAATAAAAGGGGAAAACCTCTCAACTTTTAAAAAGGTGAGAAAGGGGAAACAAGAACCATAGGAAAGATGGCGGAATCAGCAAGGGGTGCAGAGAGAGGCCAGGGATGCTCCTCATGGAAATGTGAGTCCACATAGCAATAGAAGTATCTTTGTCTCTGGCCTCTCTTCCAAGATGAAGTCCCAAGGAACTCATGGGAAAGTGTGAAAAGATGGGGAAGGTGTACACAGGGCTCTGGGCTCTCTGAATGCCTGGAAATTACCTTTGCCTGTCAGTCACAGCTGCCCTTGCCCTACAGTTGTGTGAGGAGGGGAGAGGTTTTGAAGGACAAGAAACTGATACAGAGATAAGAGTTGGTTGCTCCCAAGGAGGCAGTCTTCCAACAGCATGCTATCAGCTATGCATTGCTGCGTAACAAATTACCCCAAAACTTAGGGGCTTGAAACAAGTGCATTTGTTATCTCATAGCTTCTTGTAGGTCTGGAATTCTGGGTCTTCTGACTCAGGGTCTCTCACAGGCTGCAGTCAAACATGTTGGCTGGGGATGTAGTTATCTCATGGCTCAACTGGAGAAGACTACTTTCAAGCTCACTCATGTGGTTTTTGGCAGAATTCAGTTTTTCATGGGCTGTTAGCCAGAGGCCACCCTCAGTTCCTTGTCACATGGGACTTGCCAACATGGCAGCTTGCTGAGGGTACAAGCTGAGAAGGCAATGGAGAGAGACCACCAACAAGACAAGTCACAGTCCTAATCACAGGAGTGACATCTCATCACTCTGCCATATTCTGTTCCTTAGAAGCAAGTCTCACTCAAGGGGAGGTGATACAAGGGCACAAAGAGCAGAGGCAGGGATCACCAGGAGCCAGGTCAGAAGCTGCCAATCACAAGCACTCTTTCCAGAAGCTCCTCTTATCCAGCCACAACCAGGGCCCAGAAGGATCCCTAAGGCTTGTGGTTCAAAGTGCACTACAATGAAAAACTAGGCATGGCGAGGCCAGACTGGTGAGTGCAGCGAGAGGTAACTATGACCAGGACCAGAAACAGGTGGCCCTGGATTCAAGAGTGGGATTTTTTACATTAAAGCCTGAAACCTCTCTTTAGGGGTGGATGGTATAGCGGGACTGTTCTTAGCTAACCAATCAGCCATTGCTAATCCCATTTTCTCTTGCCACCTTCCACGATAGGCCAAAAAGCTGTTATTCTTTTTCCCAGCCTCCTTTGCAACTGGGACAGCCTTTCAGTTCTTACCAGTGAGGTGTAAGTGTTCTGGGTAAGAAGTAGCTAGTGCCATCCACCTCCCCCTCCTCCCTGCCTGGGATACAGACATGATGTCTGGAGTGGTGGCAGCCACCTTGTGACCATTAGCTGGTAACCATGAGGCAGGAAAAGCCTACCTGCTAAGAATGTTGAATTAGAAAGACAGAAAGAACTTTGCAGGCATCATTGTTTATTGGGTCAACCACCACGAGCAGCCACCTTTCTCCAGACTTCTTATAGCAAGAGAAAATAAAGTCCTATGGATTTGAGCCAATGTTTGCTGGGTTTTCTGTTACCTACCCAGCCAAATACAACCTTTATCTGGCTGAAAATGGTAGCCAATAAAAAAAATGCAGCTTTGAAACAGATCTCTCCTTCTGTGAGGCAATGCAGTGAACTGGTTTACAGATGCAAAAGGGCAGAGAGAGATGAAAAAAATTTTAAGCACATGCCATCCAATTTGTCAGGAGTGTGGGAAAATGATCATTCTTATGTACTGTTGGTGGAAGTATAAATTGGTTTAGCCTTATCAGAGGGTAATTTAGCTATATCTATTATACTACAAAATGCATAAACTCTCTGACCTAGAAACCTCACTTCTATAAATCTATCCTACAGAAATAATCACATGCATGTGTAACGTGATAAGCATAAGAATGTTTATTGTAGCATTGCTTATAATAGCAAGAAGTGGATGCAATCTCTAATTCCATCAACAGGCACACAGCTAAATTATAGTTGAAGTCTGTGCTATCCAGTATGGTAGCCACTGGTCCTGTGTGGTTACTCAGCACTTGAAAGGTGACTAGTCCAAATTGAGATGTGATGTTAGTGTAATGTACATGCTGGATTTCAGAGATTTAATGTTTTAAAATACTGTAAAATATCTCATTAATTACTATATATTGTTAACATGTTGAACTGATATTATTTTGGACCTACTGCGTTAAGTAAAATATATTAGCAAAATTAACTCCACTTGTTTAATTTTCCTTTTTTCAGTGTGACTACCAGAAAATTTTAAATTACTTGTGTGACTCACATTATATTTCTACTGGACAGTGCTATTTTTTAAATTAATTAATTAATTAATTAATTAACTTATGGTCTCCGTTGCTGTGCAGGGGCTTTCTCTAGTTGCAGCGAGCAGGGGCTACTCTTTGTTGCTATGTGCGGGCTTCTCACTGCAGTGGCTTCTCTTGTTGCGGGGCACAGGCTCTAGGTGCGCAGGCTTCAGTAGTTGTGGCATGCGGTCTCAGTAGTTGTGGCTCGCAGGCTCTAGAGCGCAGGCTCAGTAGTGGTGGGGCACAGGCTTAGTTGCTCCGCAGCATGTGGGATCTTCCCAGACCAGGGCTCGAACCCCTGTCCCCTGCATTGGCAGGCAGATTCTTAACCACTGCACCACCAAGGGAAGTCCTGGACAGTGCTATTTTTTTTTTTTTTTTTTTTTGCGTTACGCGGGCCTCTCACTGCTGCGGCCCCTCCCGTTGCGGAGCACAGGCTCCGGACGCGCAGGCCCAGCGGCCATGGCTCACGGGCCCAGCCGCTCTGCGGCACGTGGGATCTTCCCGGACCGGGGCACGAACCCGTGTCCCCTGCATCGGCAGGTGGACTCCCAACCACTGCGCCACCAGGGAAGCCCTGGACAGTGCTATTTTAAACATAGATGGAATACCATGTAGCCTTTAAAAGAATGAGGTAGAGAGGGATGTTCATTTGGGAAAATGCCCACAGTATATCACTAAGTTAATAGAGAATTTGTACAACTAGAAAATTAATATGATCCCAGTTTTGGAAAATAAAGCAAGTGTTATGTGTGTAGACAAAATTCTTAAAAGGACATACTAACCACTAACAGTGGTTACCTTGGCGTGAGGTTGGGATCTTGCTTTTTTTTTTTCTCACACTTCTGTTATTTGATTTTGTTGCACCAAGCATGTATTTCTTCTGTAATTGAAATGATTTTCAGTGAGAAACAGAGAGGAGTAACAGCAGTAAAGTAGTAGCTGCCACATTTTGGTCATAGAAACTTGCACATTAGAAACCAGGTTTCTGAACAATGCAGAGTGGATGATCAGGGCAAAGAACTACAGAAAAGCCAAGTGGGAGGAGGGGGCAGCCCCAGGGGACAAGAGCTCAAAGGACACAGCCAGACAAGGGTGACACACCACTGCAGCATCCTGGCTGTACCTGCCCAACTGCTTGTGAAGAATTTTGGGCATCATCTCTGACCTCTAGGTACCAGAGGCTGGAAGCCACTACCAAGCCCTCTGGAGGCGGCACAAGATGTGAATGTTCTGAGGGCTGCTTTTTGGTAAAGCTGCATGCAGCACCCACTTCAGTGGTCTCAGTTAAGACCCATTTGTAAATAACAGAAGCCCACTTCCAACCACCTTAGGAGAAAGGGGAGATGTTGATATTGTGGGGTCTTTCCTATCTGGTAATCTCCTGACTGCCTGGTTTATATCTGCTTCTGTTACTTGCATAGCCATGGGCCCTTGGTCGGATTTCTCAACCTCTCTGTGCCTCAGTTTTATCATCCATTATTTGGGGATAATAGTAGCTCCTACTTTTTACATTTTCTATGAGGACTAAATGAATTAATACATTTAAGACGCTTAGAACAGTGCCTGGTGCAGAGCAAGCAGCCCAGAAACGCCCTTTTGCTCTTTACACATTTAGTGATCAGTGTATTAAACTCACTAATTTTGTAACCAAAAGTTCCCCAAACATTGAATATCCGTATGCAACTATTCCATCCAAACCTTTAAATGTAATCAAATTCTCTTAATCATTGATTATATTCACTTACTATATATATATATTCATTAATTATATGCATTTAAACATTGATTATAAATTTTCTCAAATCCTCCAAAACATCTAGATGAAATCAACCTCTAATATTTCATCTTTTTTAAATGCTTCAAACATCTTCAAAACTGACTAATCTGATCATGGTGATCACTCACCTCCCTGTTGCCCTTGTATTTAGCCTTTAGTAGAAGTTTCTAGAAAGTTGATAATGTGGATTTTTATCCAGTTCTTCATGATTTCCTCACTTAATCTTATACCTTCTTGGGGTTACAGTAATCATGCCTGACCTAAAAGAGAAAGAACACCGAGTCAGGCAGCTGAGACTTCAGGGTCAGGGTTCAGGACCTCCAGTCCGTGCCATTCAAGAGACACTAACCAAGCCAGAGCTGACTGGACAGGGCCCTTCTCGTAGGGAAAATTCATGTACTACATCCATGAGACTTCCTGAGGCCCATCTTATCTTGCAACTGGTGCCTTCCCACCCTCCTCACGTCCACTGACAAGGTTTTAGCCACGGCCTGGACCAGGTTACCATTGCCAGGTAACCTGGCTTTAGTGAGCATGGCTTCTGGGGGCCTCTCCTGTTAGGCAGAGGGTGGGACCGACTCACCCTCTCACCCAATGGGGGGATTGCTGTGGGCAGGGCAGACACTGCAAAATATTCCATCTCAGTGAAATATTTGCTGTTGTTCTCTTCGATTCATTCACACAAAAGTGAAAGAAACAGAAAACACAAGATGTCAAAAACAAGACCAATTAGGGAATTCTCTGTCGGTCCAGTGGTTAGGATTTGGCACTTTCAAATCTTGGGGGGCCAAGGTTTGATCCCTGGTTAGGGAACTCAGATGCCACAGGGCCAAAAAAAAAAAACAACACAATTATTTTCAGTTATTCAATTCTCCTATGAAAAGACAAAGATTCTTAAATTGAGTGAAAAGGAAAAATCGAACTCTATTTTTGGTTCAGTTATCTCCTGCTGAGTGACAAGCCACCCCTAAACATAGTGGCTTAAAGCAACAATGAATTGTTATTTCTCACAGTTCTGTGGTCAGGGATGGGAACAGGGCTTGGCTGGGGTCTTCTGCTCCATGGAGCATGGACTGGGGTCACTCAGCTGTGTTCTGCAGGTGGCTGGGCTGGACTGGTCAGTCCAAGAAGACTTCACTCACATGAGTGGTGCTCAGTGCTTTTCTCTGTCACCAAGTGTGCTTTATCATTTAATATTATAGCCTGAACTTCTTTAAAATATGGCAGCTGGCTTCCCCAAACACAAATGGAAGTTACCTGGCCTCTTAAAGTCTAGGTCTGGAACTGACACAATGTCACTTCCTCTGCTTTGTACTGGTGAAGGCAAAATACAAGCCATCCTGATTCAACAAGAGTGGAAATAGATCCCACCTTCCGGTGAGTGGAGTGACATGTGCTTATAGGGAAGGAAAGAACTTATGGTGGCCATCTTTGGCCTTCTCTTTGGCCAATTTGCTTTACAAGAAATCCATCTAAAGTTAAAAAATTATGAAAGATTTAAAATAGATAAATATATTTCAGGAAAATTCAAGTAGAATAAAGAGAGGGTGGTAATGTTCCTATTTTTAAAGGCATAATTCAAGGGGGAAAAGCATTAAATGGAACCGAGGGATACTTTAAACCGATGAAATGTGGGATCCTCAAGAAAATGTATTAATTATTTACTGAACACTCACATGGATAATTCTATTTAATTTCACAACAATTCTGGGAGGTAAATGCTATTCTTTGCCTCATTTCACAGACAAGAAATCTTAGACTTAGAAAAATTAAGTAAATCAGCCACACCTACGTATTTTGTAAGAGAAAAAACTAAGATTTGAACGTAGGTAACCTAACACCAGAGTTCCTGCTCTTAATCACTGAGTGATTGATTGATTATGAATCTGAATCCAACGTATGAACAAATACACTGAAAAGAATATACAAAGCAAAAACCGAAATATGAGGAGACTTTTAAAAAACCACAACCAGATCAGGAGATTTTTAAAACATCTGTCTCAGAATTTAACAGATCAAATATTTTAAAAATCATATAGACAATCTAAATAATAAAATTAACAAGATTGTTTTTAATAAATCTAGAGAGAATTTGAACAGGGAATACCTTTTTTTCCCAAATGCTCACAGAACATAAAGACAAATTGATTAAGTAATGAGTCTCAAAGTAATCCTCAATAAATCCCAAACAGTAGAAACTACAATTTCTACAAATCAATATTAAAAAGACAAATGACCAAGTAGAAAAATAGGCAAGAGATAGGAAGGGACAATCTACAAATGAGGATAAATAAATGGCCCCAAAGAGATAAAGATGCTCAGACTTCACTAGCAAACATGGAATTTGAAATCAAGTCAACAAGATATTATTTTTTTTCACCCAAGAAAATGGGAAAAATTTTTAAAATTGAACAATCAGTTGTTGGTAAGAGGATAGGAAAGGAGTTTGTATAGTGCTGGATGAATGTAAATGGATATAGCCATTGTAAAGAACAATTTGGAAGTATCAATTAATAATTTAAACTTTTTTTTTTTTTTTTTTGCTGTACGCGGGCCTCTCACTGTCATGGCCTCTCCCGTTGCGGACCACAGGCTCTGGACGCGCAGGCTCAGCGGCCATGGCTCACAGGCCCAGCCGCTCCGCAGCATGTGGGATCTTCCTGGACCAGGGCACGAACCCGTGTCCCCTGCATCAGCAGGTGGACTCTCAACCACTGCGCCACCAGGGAAGCCCATTTAAACATGTTTGACTATGTCACCCACCAACTCAATTTGCAAAATCTACGCTGGACTTCTGGTGCTGGCCAAGATAAAGGAAGCCACCATAACCCATCTCTCTCATTGCTTTCAGCTAAAAGGTCTGGACAAAATACAAAAGTCAACAGCCTGAGGACTCTGAAAATAGCAAATGGATTGGCAAAGGGAACCAAAACTCGAAGGAAGACTCTTACAGAGTAGATTTCCAGGGTTCTCTTCTTTTACCATCCAGCTTTCACCTGAGGGTAGCCCCAGTATGAAACTGTGAAGAAGGTGCAGGCAGCAAAAACTCAAGAGAAACCCATTTTCCTGGACAAAGGAATTGGAAAAAAGAGGCCTCTGTGAGTTAGAGTTTGGGCTATCTTTTTTTCTGTTTTCTCTCTTTCAACCTGTCCCAAGGGTGAACCAGTCACAAAGTTGCACTATGGTGGCAGAGGTGGTGGCATTGCCACCTAAAATCCCAAGAGAAAACCCACCTTTCTTGCCAGATGAACCAGAGGAGGGGGCTCTTATGGCTTAAGGAGTCTGGGAAAATTCTCATTATTTTGTCTCTCTCTGCATTGCCCTGAAGGTGGCCCAGGTCATATGGAGCGCAGTGCGACAGCACAGGTGGCTGAAACCTTAAGGGACATAGAAGACGGGTATAAACACGTCAGTTAAACGACAGCATTGTTAAGAAATTCCCTGGCAGTCCAGTGGTTAGGACTCAGTGCTCTCACTGCCGGGGGCCCAGGAGTTTGATCCTTGGTCGGGGAACTAAGATCTTGCAAGCCATGCAGCCAAAAGAAAAAGAAAAAAGAAAAGCCAAAGCTCAAAACTGGATTGAAGTTTGAATTAAAGTCAAGTTCCAAGACATTAAAAACAACAAAAAAAGACAACATTGGATTGAATACACACACACATACAAGGCACAACTACATGCTGTCTACAAGAAATTCACTTTAATTACATAGGTAGATTAAAAGTAAAAGGATAGAGAAAGTTATGCTATGGAAACACTGATCAAAAGACAGTTGGAGTAGCTATATTAATATCAGAAAAAGTAGACTTCAGAACAAGAAATATTACCAGAATAAAGAGGGATATTACATAATAATAAATAGGTTAATTCACCAAGAGGGTATAAAAATCCTAAATGTGAATGCACATAGCAACAGAGCTTCAAGATGCCTGAAATAAAAGCTGATAGAAAGAAAATGAGAAATGGAGAAATCCACTGTTATAATTGTGAGTTTAACACTCCTCTCTCAGTAAGCAATAGAAAAATAAACAAGCAAGGATATAGAAGATTGATCACTATCAGTCATTGTGGCCTGACATATACAGAGCACCGCATGCAAACAGAGCAGAATACACATTTCTTTAATTGCACACGGAACATTCACCAAGATAAAACAGGTGGGGTCATACAATAAACCTGAGCAATTTTTAAACAGAGAGATCATATATTCTCTGACCATAACATACTTAAACTAAAAACAATAGCAGAAAAAATCTTTTAAAATGCCCAAATATTTTAAAATTAAATAACACCGTTCTAAATAACCTGTGGCTGAAAGAGGAAGTATCTTTGAAAGGAAATTTATTAAATATTTTGAACTTGGGACTTCCCTGGCATTCCAGTGGTTAAGACTCTATGCTTCCACTACAGGGGTCACGGGTTCAATCCCTGGTTGTGGAAGTAAGATCCCCGCATGCCACCCAGCGTGGCCAAAATTTTTTTTTTTAATATTTTGAACATAATGAAAGTGAAAATACAACATACAAAAATTTGTGGGAGAATGCTGGCTGCCACGTGCTGAGGGGGGAGGGGAAATAGGGGCCCCAGGAAATGGGTATAGAATTTCAGTTCTCTACCGAATATAAAAAAGTTCTAGAAATCTGTTGTACAACAATGTGCATATGGTTACCAATACTGTACACTTAAACATTGTTTGGGATTTCCCTGGTGGCGCAGTGGTTAAGACTCTGCACTCCCAATGCAGGGGGCCCGGGTTTGATCCCTGGTCAGGGAACTAGATCCCACATGCATGCCACAACTCAGAGTTCGCATGCCACAACTAAGGAGCCCACACATCACAACTGAGGAGCTGGTGAGCCGCAACTAAGGAGTTCAGCTCCTACAACTAAGACCCAGCGCAACCAAATAAATAAATATATTTTTTTAAGATTGTTAATAGGATAGATTTCCTGTTATGTCTTTATCACGATAAAAAAATATTTGTAGGATTCAGCTAAAACATTGCCTAGAGGGAAATTCATAACATTAAATGCTTACATTAGGAAAAAAAAGGCATCAAATGTAATATATAAGCTTCCATCTTGAGAAACCAGAAAATACTAAATTAAGCCTAAAACAAACACAAGGGGAGAAATAATAAATATAAGAGCATAAATCAATGAACTGAGGACAGGAGAATAATAATCCATGAAATCAAAAGCTGGTTCTTTGAAAAAATAGTTTCAGAGCCCATGGGATATTAAGTCATACTCACTTTATGACCTTAAATACTTTTATTAACAAGCAACCAAGATTACAAATAAATGAACCAAGCATTCAACTCACAAAGAGTTAGAAGACAAATAAAATAAAATAGGAGGAAAGAATAAGTAAATATAAAAGCAGCAACTGCCTAGGTTTAAATCCCAGCCTCACCACTTGTTAGCTATATGTCCTTAGGCAAATCAGTTACTAACTTTGCAATTCAATTTCTCATCTGTAAAATGAGATAATAATAGTCCTTAACTCATAAGGTTGTTATGAAGATTAAATGAGTCAATACAGCTTGGAGTGGTGCTCAGCACCAAGTAAACACTATATAAATGTTTGCTATTATTTTTCTCTACTGCTACTATTACTATTAAGTTTCTGGCAATTCTGATGAAGAAAACAAAAGAAATAAAACACAAAAATACATCATGACTAAGATGAGAGAAATACAGAGATTTTTAAAATTATAAGCTAATACTATGTATCATTTTATGCTAATAAATCTGAACTTTTCTAGGTAAATAAGACAATTATTTCAGGAAGCTGTAAATGGCTCAAATTGACTCAATAGGGAGAAAACAGAAAAGACTAAAACTGTAGCAAATGACTTTAAGGCAATTGTCAAAGGCCTTAGGACCAAATGATTTTACAGATGAATTAGCAAACATTTTAGGAATAGATACTGCCTAAATTCTTAAAAAAAAATTTCCAAATCACTGAAATGCATGAAAATATATGGAAATATTCCAGTCCATTTTATGAGTCTTGCATAATCTTGATACCAAGAGCAAATAAAGCACACACACATACACACACACACACTTTATGAAAAATCTCACCTAGTTACAAAAATTCTAAATAATATATCAGCAAATAGCATCAAGTAAAGAGCAATATTTCATCACCAGGTTTATTCTTGGAAAGCAGGTTGGTTTAACGCAAGAGTGTGGGTTTGGGAGGCAAACTGTCAGATTTTGAATCTAGCTTTATCACTTTCCAGGAACTGGCTGGATGACCTGGGTAAGGGATGTAACCTCTCTGGTTGTTTTCCAGTTCGTAAAATGTAAATAATAATATTTACTTCACGGGCTTCCCTGGTGGCACAGTGGTTAAGAATCCACCTGCCAATGCAGGGGACACGAGTTTGAGCCCTGGTCTGGGAAGATCCCACATGCCACGGAGCAACTAAGCCCGAGCACCACAACTACTGAGCCTGCACTCTAGAGCCACGAGCCACAGCTACTGAGCCGCGTGCTGCAACTACTGAAGCTCGTGCGCCCAGAGCCCGTGCTCTGCAACAAGAGAAGCCACCACAATGAGAAGCCCGGGCGCCACAAGGAAGGGTAGCCCCCGCTTGCCCCAACTAGAGAAAGCCCACGCGCAGCAACAAAGACCCAACACAGCCAAAAAATAAAATAAATTAAATTAAATTAATAAATTAAAGTGAATAATAATAATAATATTTACTTCATAGAGATGGGAAGGTTAAATTAAAACAATTTATTTGAATTTAGCCAAGCATTTGGTACATAGTAAGCACTCAACAATGGCTAGATATTAGTATTCATTTTAAAATGATTTTTAAAAAAACCCTCGGTGATGCAATTGGCAGTTGGCTTGAGCTCTCCACTCAGCTCAAGTTCTCAAACAGGGGTCAACTAAATGTCAATTTCTGAGTGGAAGGAATGGAGAGGAAGGCAAGGAAGGGCATGGCAGGAAACTCAAGGAGCAGGGAGGCAGAGAGTGTGTCCCTGTGTTCCCAGTATTCTTCCAGCCCAATCTCCCTAGATTGGTTTGACAAAATTAATATCAAACCCAGAGAAATTCCTAGAATTGCTGCTCCCATCCTAAAAGTCCTAGCCAGCCACAGAACTCAGAATGGTCCCCATGGATATTTAAGTCATAGCAGCAAACAACCACCAGGAGGCAGCAAACTGAAGCTAAAACAGGGGCATACAGCCCAGCCCTGAGAGCCCCTGGCCTGCTGGCTGCTCACTTTCATCCTGTTTATTCCACAGTCGTGCAGTGTTGCAGTTTACCCCATGGAATATCTTGAACCACATTTAATGCATTGTGGTGGAATTTCACTAGACAAATTCAAAAGCAGGAGAGTATGTGACCATCTTCATAGATATCTAAACATCACTTGATCAAATTCAACTTCCATTTCTATTTTCTAAGAAAACCCTTAGTAAACCAGAAGTTGAAGAAAGTAGTCTTACCAGGATAAAAACTATTTGTTCGGGCTTCCCAGGTGGCGCAGTAGTTGAGAGTCCGCCTGCCGATGCAGGGGACGCTGGTTCGTGCCCCGGTCTGGGAAGATCCCACATGCCGCGGAGTGGCTGGGCCCGTGAGCCGCAGCTGCTGAGCCTGCGCGTCCGGAGCCTGTGCTCCGCAACGGGAGAAGCCACAACAGTGAGAGGCCTGCGTACCGCAAAAAAAAAAAAAAAAAAAAAAAAAAACTATTTGTTCACTCACCCAACAATTGTTTTTTTCCAAAACTCACAGCAAATGTCATACTTAGTGGTGAAACCTTAGAGCAGCAGCTCCAACACTACCTGTTAGAATCCTGTTCCAGGAGATGTTACACAGTAAGGTGTGAAAAAAAAAAGGTCAGTGGTCAATCAGTTGAAGATATGTTACTTAATCTTGAACATCGACAAGGCATATTAGCATCAAATTTTCTGATTATTGCTGAAGTAAAGAAGCATGTTTGTCTTTGTTTAACCCAGCGTAGGTTAAACAATAAAATAAAACTTTCTCCATAAAACTATTAGCATCCTGCAGAGGAGCGTTCTTCAGATGTCAGTTTTGGCAACTGCATTAAAGCCTTCCTACTCAAGGTAGCAACATTCAAGAGTGTCTGCCTTGGGGACTTCCCTGCAGTTAAGAATCCACCTGCCAATGCAGGGGACACAGGTTCAAGCCTTGGTCCAGGAAGATCCCACGTGCTACGGAGCAACTAAGCCCTTGTGCCACATCTGCTGAGCCTGCGCTCTAGAGCCTGTGCACCACAACTACTGAGCCCACACACTGCAACTACTGAAGCCCACGCACCTAGAGCCCATTCTCTGCAACAAGAGAAGCCACCACAATAAGAAAACCGTGCACCGCAACAAAGAGTAGCCCCTTAAACTGTATTCTTAAACTGTATTGCAAAATTGTCAGTCTTCCCTCAAGTAATCTCTAAATTTGATATGATTTCAATAAAATCTCCACAGGAAATTTTTATCTTGAGAAACTGACTCTATAGTTCCTCTAGTAGAGTAATTGCACAGAATGGTCAAGAAATTTGGGAACTAAAAGACCAGCCATGGGGGTGGGGGGCTTGCCGTACAAAGTTCATCCCAATACCATGAAACTAAGCTAATGGAAATACTGATGGAAAATTGGGCAAATAGACCAACAGAGCTGGGGGAAAAAGGCACAGAAATAAAATATCTGTGTATCTGTGGTGGTTTTGTCGAGGCTTTAGGAGTTGCAAAATTAAGATTATTTTACAGAATCGAAGTAAAAGGTAAACAACCAGACCTCAGGAAGAGTAGGAACCAGGGCTGTGCCAGGAGTGTCAGCAACAGAACGTGTGGCCCTGTGAAGCTGGTGCAGTCCTGCCTCCATCTCCTCTCCTTCCATCTCTTCCTTTTTTTTTTTTTTTTTTTTGCAGTACGCGGGCCTCTCACCGTTGTGGCCTCTCCCGTTGCGGAGCACAGGCTCAGCGGCCATGGCTCACGGGCCCAGCTGCTCTGCGGCATGTGGGATCTTCGCGGACCGGGGCACGAACCCTCATCCCCTGCATCGGCAGGTGGACTCTTAACCACCGCGCCACCAGGGAAGCCCCTTCCATCTCTTCTTCACTTCAAATCTGAAGCTGCTGACTTGGTGCTCTGCCGACCAGGTGTTGGCCTCTGATCCCACTACATATGGCTAGGGTGAAGGAGCTTACCCCTGGATGGAGAGGGAACAGTTTTCTGAGAAGCAGGTCGGTGCCTGGATACCCCAAAACCTGTCTCCACCTTGACATCACTGTGATCGTCATGGATACTTCCAACTCTACTCAAAATAACTGGACACAGGATCTTCCCCCACTAACCTGGTCCTTCTCCAAGTGTCTGCTAGTTCAGAAGGATACCATGATATTCCCAGTCAGGCAGGTCAGAAGCCAAAAGTCCTCTGACCCCTTTGCTCTCTCCCATCCCACGTGTCCAACTGACCACGAAGTCCAGTTGATTTTATCTCCTCAATATTCCTAGAATCTGTCCACTTCTGTCCATCTCTATTGCCATCACCTAAGGAATTGTCATCTGTCACCTGGATTTCAATAGCCTCTTTGCAGGCACTTTGCCACTTGCTACTATTCGCCACACTGCAATAGCCACCTTTAGCAAGTGCAAAGCTAATGAAGTCACTTCCCTTCCAACGTTTCCCATGAGACCCACAAGGCTCTGCACGGTCTGGCTGCTGCCCACCCACCAGCCCATCACCAGCTATGTCTTTCCTTATCTTCTGAACTCCTGGCCCACCGACCTCCCTCCGCCCTTTGAGTACCTCATGTGCTGTCCTGCCTCGGCATCTGTGCACACGTTGTTCCCTCTTCCCCAGGCTGCTCTGCCTGGGCCACTGCATTACACAACCCAGGAATACAATGATCTCTATGGTAGTGACGCCCCCTAGGGTTGTGCAGTGGAAGCAGCTCTTACCACCCAGCCTTCTCCAGGTTAATGTTTACTCACTCTTCAGAGCTCAGCTCAACACGACTTCACCAGGGAAGTGTCCCACCATGGGACCAGATCCATTGCCTGATGCTTGCTTTCACTGCTGCCAATTCCATGTAGCACTCACCACAATACTCAACATGTCATTTATTGTACAAAATTTTAAGGCAGCTTTACTGAGATGTAATTTATATATAGCAACATTCACCCTTTTCCAGGGTGCAGATCTACGAGTTTTAATAAACACATACAGTTGTGGGACCACCACCTCGATCAGGATATAGAACATATCTACCGCCCCAAAAAGTCCTCTCATGCCCCCTAGAATCAATCCCCTCCCCAACCCAAGCCCCCGGAACCACGGACCTGCTTTCTGCAACTATAGCTGTGCCTTCCACAGAAAGTCACATATATGGAATCTGTAATATATGCAACCTTTTAAGTCTGACTCTTTTCACTTAGTCGCTGTATAATGATTTAATGTGTGTCTTCTCTGCCAGAATGGAAGGCTCTGAACAGTGAGCGACCATGTCTGACTCAGTAACTACTGTGTCACCATAACCCACCCCGGTGTTTCTCAACATTTTTTTCATGATTGCTCCTCTAAGGAGAAAATTTTAATTTAATTTAAATTCTCCCTGATGAGAGAAATTAAATACTAAAGAATAAGATATTGTTGAGTAGAGACGAGCTTTGGAGAAACACAAGGCACTGAAATAACTAAATATTTTTTCACTCTCCAAGAATGAATTTTCACCCGTGGGAGGTGATATCATCCCCACTGAGCATGCATGGCCCAGCACATAGTAGGTGCACAAAAAATGTCTGTGGATTCAGGAGAGAATGCGTGTAGACATTGCCACATGGTGGCACCTCGCAAGAAAGCCAGCTCATCTCACTTGCAGGCATTGCTGTGTTTCAAGCAGAGTTGGGAGTGACTCTCCACCCAGACGTGGAAACACCTCCCTTCCTCTCTTGAAAACCCCACCAGTAACAGCAAGCACCATGCTAGTGGCTTCAGAAGTGAGGCCCTAGCATCCATATACTCAGGACATAATCAGATTTGTGCTTTTGAAAGTCTACTCTGTCTCCAGAGAGGGACAGGGATTCGAGGGAAGAAGATGGAAGTGGGGAGAGCAGATAAGAGGCTGTTGTAGTCATGGCAAGAAATGAAAGTAATCTGAGCTCGGCTAGTGGCAGTGCGGATGGAGGATAATTTAGAAAGTAGAATCAACAGAACTTGGTGATGAGTTAGTTGTAGAAAAGGGTAAGAAGGGTGGACATCCCTATTTCTAGCCTGGACATCCAGGGAGATGTTGGTGCCATCCACTGAGATTGGACACGGGGTTGCAGGGGGCTAAAGGTGGCATGAAGTTCATTTATGGACTCTTGAGGTTGAACTGTCTTTCAGTTGTTCAAGTGCAATGTCTTGTTGGCTGCTGGATATACAGGTGAGAAGTTCAAGAGAACTATCGAGGCTGGAAGTAAAGATTTGGGAATGGTCAATGTAGATGGTAGCCCAGGTCATGGGAGTGGATGACCTCATCAGAGAGCATGTAGCATGAGAAGAAAAGATGGCGCAGGGCAGACTCTTGGGACACTGAAGGGTGCCCAGCCAGAAGAAGAGGCACAATAGTGAAATTAACCGTTAACCTAGCATTAACATTTAGGTTGTATCTAGTTGTTGTTTTTTTTTGTCACTGTTGTTGATTGCTTTGTTTTTTGCTTATATAAACAACACTGTCACGAATATCTGTGCAGAAAGCTTTTTCTGAGTATAGGATTATTTTCTCAGGATATATGCTTAGAAGAAGAATAATTAAAGGATAAGAACATTTATGACTATTGATGTATTCTGCTACATTGCCTTCCAAAAGGTTATCAATATGCTTTCTTGTCACCAAAGTGTGCGAGCGTGCTCTCATGGACACAAGTAGTCTTCAGTCTTGTTCTTTTTTTTTTTTTTTTTTTTTTTTTTTGCGGTACGCGGGCCTCTCACTGTTGTGGCCTATCCCGTTGCGGAGCACAGGCTCCGGATGCGCAGGCCCAGCGGCCATGGCTCACGGGCCCAGCAGCTCCGCGGCATGTGGGATCTTCCCGGACCGGGGCACGAACCCGTGTCCCCTGCATCGGCAGGCGGACTCCCAACCACTGCGCCACCAGGGAAGCCCCAGTCTTGTTCTTTTTAATCTGTGTTAATTTGACAGGAAAAAAAGGAAGGGGGGGGAGGGAGGGAGGGAGGGGGCAGGTGATGGAATCCACAAGATTTGGTGACCCATGAGACGTGGAGGGTGGTAGCCACAGAGAAGTCAAGGATGAGTCTTAGATTGTCCATTTGGGCCCCTGGGTGGATGCTGGGATGGACAATTAGGAGGAAAAACAGGCTGGCATAAAGGTGATGCATTCCATTTTGGCTTCTTTGAGGTTGAGGTACATGTGAGGCATCCCGAAGGTCAGATGTTAGAGGGTCAATTGTGTTTGCAGAGCTGAAGCTCAGAAGAGAGGCTCTGGTTCCAGAAGGGAAGAGCTGCAATTGCAGTTCCTGATCCTGAAGTGGAGGGAGCACTGCAGTGTGGAGGGCACATTTCGGGGAGCCCCCAGGATCCTGCATCTCGTGCTCTCGGCTCTCTTCTGATTTCAGCTGCTGCTGCGGTGGGCAGTTCCATACAAGCTCAGACTCCCCTGGCTGGCAGGGTCCTACCTCAAGCACGCACCACGTCTTTTCCCCTCTCCTGCACCATGGCTGTGTGCTCATCCTGTACTCAAGTGCCCCCTGGAAATGCAGGGACTTAGTGCCCTTGTGTACATCCTCCCTGCAGTGGAGGCAGGAGTCAATGGATCTCTGAGCAAGGGGACCCTGCCTTTAACAGGCTGAACAAGGTTTATCTGCAGTCCTGGAATCCTGACCCTAAACCCTCTCCACAGAGCCTGGATCTTTGCAAAACAGTCTCCTGGAGGATGTGCAGTCTGGCTCCTCCTAATGGGAGGGAGTGAAGGATGGAAGGCAGGTTTCCAGTCCAGGATGACGCTCTACCCTCTGGCCATCGACGCCCCTGCCTTCTTCCCTGATCTGTACTGTCTCCGGAGCTGGTGAGTAGGACCTCCCCCCAAACCCAGGATGGCCCTCTATTATCCTCTGAATGTTCTCCGCACCACCCCCACCACCCCCACCTCGCAGGCTCAAGCTGCTCACCTGTCCTGGATCAACTGCAACAGCGCCACCTTCAGGCCACCCTGAAGTATTTACCGAACCCCACAGGGAGCCTGGATTACAATCCTTTAGGCTGGGAGGTGGGATGGCAGGGGCTGGGTTTACATTGCAAGCAGATGGTTTGGGACAACTCTCTTCCCCTCTCTGAGCCCTGTTGTAAAATGGGCACGACAATACCTCAAGGGGAGGCTCTGAGGATAAAGCGAGATAATTGCATAACACACTGAGAATGGGCCTGGTGCCCAGCAAGAGTGCAGTGACCATTTCCATTATAAGGTTGGATGACATGCTTGTTAGCCTGGTTTGGAAAATCCCCAAACAACCAACAATCTCTGGGTTTTATAAAAAAACAAAAACAAAAAGAAAAAACTTAAAGAAGCCCTTGGCTCCTTTTTCTTTGATTCTTTGCTTTTTCGCTTTGGACCTCAGAGGCACAGGATTCAATTGCTCACAATTGTCATCTCAGCTCAGTCATCATCAGCCACTCACAGGTCCTCTTGTGTTTTTGTTTGCTTTGCTTTTGTCTCTTCCATCCTCCTTCTCGAACTCCCTCCCTTCCCTCACCCCTTTCCCCACAGGCAAACATTCTTATATTGTCAATGTGTGAGTGTATGCAGCCATGAGAATATATACTGCAGCATATATAAGTAGTATCTGCCAGACACCTTGTTTGGCATTACCTTTTTACGATCTGCCCATGTTAATACACATCATTCTAATTCAGTCCGTTGAACCCTGCGTGGTGTTCATCATTTGCGTATGCACCCTGTGATTTATCTACTCCCTTATAAGTAGGCATTTCGGTTGTTTCCAGCCCTTGGCTATTACCATTAGATGCTTTGAGCAATATCCCTGGGCAAGTCTCTTTGTCTCCCTGTGTGAGAGGTGCTCTGGAGGATGTGCCCAGAGGTGGAATTGCTGGAGTGTGGGGTATATGCCCTCCACACCAGCCCCACAGCTCACACTCCTGCCAGGACAAGGGTTCCTGTGTCCCCACCAGCATATGCCCATCCAATAGCTATCAAGTGGAGCTGAGTGTCACCTTCCTCTCCTTGTCTACCCTGGCTGTCCCTCCTGGAGGTGCTGCAGAAGGAATCGATGATGCCATGTATTCTGTTACCTTTTAAGACAAGTGGCTCCAACTGCTGGATGTCCCCATACCCCATCACTTGCTATCGTCCACTCACAAGGAACCAGCTTGGTCCCAGCCAGCTGGACAAGGGATGGTGCAGGAGCCTAAAGATGTACCAGCGTTGTGTGTGGCCAGCCCCAAAATGGCCCTGAAAACTCCATCCATACCGAGAGTACCAAATCAACCCATCAAATGCAGTTTGTGTGCCCACCACCTCTCTCTAGGAAGTAGAAATTCGGGGCAAACAATAGCGGTGTGGGTGATTTTGTTAGGGCTGCTGTCCTGAGCCTCCATTAGCAATTTTCTTGGTTGTCTCTGAGGCATGAGGGGCCATGCAGCTTGGATAAGCTAGGGTCTGGGACCAGGTGGCGGTGAGCCCTTCAAGCTCACATTTCTCCAGATCTCTGCAGTACATTTGCCTATAAGACTTCAGAGTCACGGACTGTGGAGTCGGAATGTCCTGGGTTCCAGTCCCAACGCAGCCACCTCACAGGACCGCTGCAGATGACAAAGGCATAGTACACGTGAAGTGCTGAGCTGGGCTCCAGGCACATGCTAAGCCTCGAAAATGGCCATCTATATTTGTAACAATCCATAACACAGCAAATACATTCTCCACTTTACAAATTATAAAAGCGACTCCCAGAGAGGCTGAGCCACTTGCAGGAGAGCAGAATTCAAACTCAGGTCTGTCTGTCTCTGTTCGTTTCTATCTTCTCAGGAAACTTCACTGATTCCCGTCCTCTGCCAGGACCTTGGGCTAAGTCCAGTGCTAGACAGGACTCCAGGTCCTGGATTCAGTGGGGAACAGGCCTCCTGGGCCATCTTGGCAGGAGTCCCTCAGGCAGTGGGAGGCCCAGGGCAGGCCTGGGCCCCGGCCAGGCTGCAGGAGGCCCCCAGGTGTGGGGGAGGGCAGCAGCCTGGCCCACCTCCAAGCACATTCAGAGCCAACCCAAGGGAAACCCTGATTCTGTCAGTGCCGGCATGCCTGGGGCACAAGCATTGAAGACATTAAATATTAAATGTGTCGGCTGGCTTCCAAGCTTGGTAATTAAAACTCTTATTTCATATTTTACACAGGATGGACAGGAAGGTCATGGGGCTGTTCTAAGAGGTTTCATAGCTCCCTTGTTCACAGATGATGTGGCTCTTCTGAGGAAAACCTCGCTCTCATCCGGGACCCACACTGACCTATTTATAAAGTCATTTCCTGGGAGGGCAGGGAGTGGAGGTCGGGAGGTCTCCAAGAGCATAGGGCCCATTCAGGGCTCCCAGCAGTGTCTTAGGCTTTCTTTCTACTTCTCCAAAATGCGTCTGCGTTCCCGGGAACCTGCAGAGGGCCTGGCCTCAGGCCCCTCACCTCTGCTGCAATGGCAGCCTGGGAGCTGGAGCTGGCTCTGGAAATGGGGACAGAGAAGGAGCTCCAAGGCAGGTCTGGAAGGAGGACAGGAGGGAGGGAGGAGCCTTCCCTTAGCCTCCAGCGCCATCTGCTGACCATGTGCTGAACTGCAGCTTCCCCAGAGACCAGCTGGAGACCACATTTGAGCTCTAGGCTGGGGTGAGAACAGGGGATCAAGGAAAATCAGGCCTGATGCTTCCGGGAACACTTTAAAAACACAATTTACTTTGGTGAATTTTCCACTCTGTCATTCTCGGGGGTCAAGGGATAAATAAGACTCAGACTTGGATCTCTGGGGACCCAACCCAACATGATAACCAGGACGTGTGTGATAATCAGCATGCAGTGAGCATGGTCCTCCACGATTTATGGTGGTTATGTCATTGTGGGTGCTGTTCTCATGCTGCAGGCCCATTTGACAGATGAAAACATTCAGGCTGAAAAAAGACCCCAAAGCCAGATTACTTCCCTGCCCTCACCCCCATCGTCAATCTTTCTGCAAGGCCTACCATTTTCACCTCCAAAACACACCACGAGTTTTCTTCTTTGCCCCCATCGTCATTGTTACCTTCTCAGTCCAAGCCATTCTCACCTCTTCCCTGGACAAAAGCTTTCCACCAGGATCTTCCCAAGAGGATCTTGTCACCTCCAGCCTCGCCCTCTACCATCTATTCTTCACAAATAGCCAGTGGGATCTTAGGACACGAATCAGATCACATCCATCCCTTGCTCAAAAACTCTGATGGCTCCCATTGCCTTTAAAATAAAATCTAAGCTTCTTGCCAGACTCAGAAGAGCCCTGTGGGGTCTGGCTCTGGGGTTCTCACCAGCCTCATCTCATGCCCCTCTCTCCACCCTCCATGCTGCAGCCATGTGGGCTTCCTCAAACATGCCAAGATCTTCCTGAGCTCAGCTCTTTTGCAGAGGCTGTTCACTCTGCCCAGAATACTGTTCCCTTTACTTCTTCTCTCCTAATTAAAAGTTCTCTGTGTCACAGAACGCCTCAGGCCTTTCTTGACCACCCTCTCTAAAGAACACCTGCCCTGCGTTTTCTAACCCAGTCTTTCATTTTGTTTTCTTCATAGAACTTCTTGGCGCTTGCAACAATTGTTTTTATTTGCTCATTAACTTTTTTTTTTTTTTTAATTTTTTGGCTGCGTTGGGTCTTCACTGCTGTGCATGGGCTTTCTCTAGGTGTGTCAAGCGGGGGCTACTCTTCGTTGCAGTGCGCGGGCTTCTCATCGCTGTAGCTTCTCTTGTTGCAGAGCACGGGCTCTAGGTGCACGGGCTTCAGTAGTTGCAGCACGCAGGCTCAGTAGTTGTGGCTCGCGGGCTCTAGAGTGCAGGCTCAGTAGCTGTAGCGCACAGGCTTAGCTGCTCTGCAGCATGTCATGTGGGATCTTCCCAGACCAGGGATTGAACCAGTGTCCCCGGCATTGGCAGGTGGATTCTTAACCAGTGCACCACCAGGGAAGTCCTTTGCTCACTAACTTTTAAAAATTGTTCCCCCAACTGGAATGTAAATTCTGAGCAGGCTGGGAGCATGTCAATTTTGTTCATCATAGCACAGGGTCTGCCAAATAGTAAACACCAAGATGAATATCTGGCACCAAATGCAGATATAAAGCGTCAGAGAAGGTTTTCTGAGAAAGTGACATCTGCCCTGAGACCTGAAAAACGTATAGGAGTAGCTCAGGAGAAAGGGGAGGCGGCAGGGAGGAGCACTCCAGGCAGAGGGCAGAGCAGGTGAAAGTGTTATAAGGCAGGAAGATGCTTGGCACCTTCCAGAAATTAAAAATGGAAAGAAAGCTGGCATCACTGGAGAGGAGTGAGAATGAGGAGAGCCTGAGAGGAGGCTGCGGCGGAAGGCTGGGGGCGAATGGGCTTGGATCTTCGGCCTCAGAACCTGGGACACCATTGAGAGATGACAGGAGAGGGGGGAGGTGAGCAGAGTTGTGTTTTTACGATATCCCCCAGGCTGTACTGTGAAGCATGCAGGGGGCAGGCTGGAAGCAGGGAGACCAATTGGGAGGCCATTGCGGCAGTCAGGTGGGGGATGGGAGGAGGTGTGTCCCAAACAAGGGCAGAGGAGACAGCGGTGGAAGTAAATGGATAAGTCCAGAGGCCTCGGGAACATATCAGATAGAGAGTTGTGAAGGAAAGAGAAGTATTCACCGAGCTACATGTTTCTACAAAACTGGACCTAAGGAAGTAGCATTCATTGAGATGAGGCACAGGTTGATGTGTGGGGAGATAAATCAGCTGTGATTTTTTTTACATTGCAGATCACAGAAAACCCAACTTAAATTGGCTTAGGGACTTCCCTGGTGGTGCAGTGGTTAAGAATTTGTACCTACCCAGCCCAGAAGAAGAGAAAGGGCCAGCTGTGACTCCCTTGGGAGAATAGGAATAGTCTTTCCCTAAAGTGTCAGTAAACTTACCCTTATGTTGCATTGGTCTAAAGTGGGCTTTGTGCCCAGTTCTGTACCAGTGGCTGTGGCCTGGAGAATGCCATGGCTTTATTACTTCAGACCTGGCTACTTGAATTAATTGCTCTGGCCAAGGAGAGATGACTTCTTTGAGTGGATTAGACCAGGTTCTCCATCCCGTTTGCACATTCGAGTCTCTTGGGCTGAAGCCTAGGCCAGGGCATTTGGAGAGTTCCCCTAGGTGATTCTAATGTGCAGATAGGGTTGAAATCCACCAGAGCCTGTTCCTAGAGCCCGGAGTGGTGTCAACCCCACAATTCGAGTTGTCATGGGTACCCAAGGCAGGTGTTGTGTTGGGCACAGGATTCAGGGCTGGGATGTTTAGCCCATGATTTGACATCTCATAACCACAGAACAATCATTAGCTATTAATACTTTAAAGCTTTTTCAATGTCCATAACCTTATCTTATATTTGAATCAATACTGTGTTTGCATGCCCCCACCCACCTGCACTCACAGTGCAATTTTTTGGTTCTGACTGTTGATAGAAGGAAACAATTTTGTATGAATGGCTGTTTGGGGATCAAGGCATCACAGAGCCTGAACATTAAATTCACCTGTGGCCCCAGGTTGGTGAGGCACATTCCCACGATGCAGATTGGGCCAGCAACCCCCGTGGTGACATCCTCCCACACCCAGTCCATTGCACATTTTCCATTTTATCCTGTACCAGTTTGTCACTGCTCCTTAATAGACCACCCTAAAATCCTGTGGCTTTAAACAACAGTTGTTTGTTATCACTCACACACCCATAGGTCTGCTGGGTCTGGCTGAGTGAGGCTGGGCTCCCCTGGGCTGCACTGCTTGAGGCTAAAGGGGCCTCTGTGGTCCCTCCACATGCCCCTCATCCTCCTTGGACCAGCAGGCTGTGGCTGCCGAGCACAAGAGGGTAAGGGGAAATGCAAGAGGCGTCTTCCACCCTCGTATCACGTGGCCAAGACCAGGCAAGGATGAGGAGTAATCTCTACCTTTAGTGCAAAGGACTACAAGTTAAATGGCAAAGGATATGGATATGGGGGGAGTGCAGGATTGGAGCCAGTGAAGCATGGCTTTATTTATTCTAAGTAATGAACAGTGTCCCAGGATAAAATGATTGATGTTTGAGAAGTCAATCCCTCCCCCACACACCCCCTCTGAAAGGGGGAGTCTTGCTTGCTGGGTCAGCTGCTGGCTGCCCTTTTCTTGTGGAGGTTCTGGGTAATCGGCAAGTCTCACAGAAAGTAGCCAGAGGGGGAAGTTGATCTCTAGAATAAAGAAAGGAGAAAGAGGGGAAGCTGGAGAGAGTGGAGCTGCTTTGGTGTGGAGAAAGAACACTGCTGGCTTCCAGCAGCAACTCGGGCCCTGTTCCCATGCTTCCTGACACCTGGCTCAATCCCCGGCCTCAGTTCCTTTTAAGGAGCCATTGAAGGCGTCAAGGCTGTGAGTGACAAGATTTGACCTGCATTTTCTGAAAACCAAGACCAAGAATAGCTAAGACACTCAAGAACAGCAGGCATCAGCTGTCAGGACTTATGACAAAGCTTTTATTATTTATCATTATTTATTATTATATTATTAATTATTATTTAATATTAATTTTATTTAATTATTTTATTAATTAATTAGGATGGCATGGTTTCAGCACAAGGACAAAGACAGCAGAAGGAGAGCCCAGAAACAGATACACACACACACGCACACGGGCATGTGATAAATGACAAGGTGGCCCTGCAGAGCAGTGGGAAAAGGAGCGAGTTTTCCATAAGTGATTTTGAGGCAATTGGGTCTCCATAGGGGAAAAAATGAAATGGGACCTCTAATTCCACCATTTACAGCCATACACATGGTGTGCAGGCCTCAGGAGGATCTGGAACCAAGAACTGGAGGACTTTGGGGAACCTTGGTGGCTCCTCTGCCCTGACCCCCCTCTCCTCCCCTCCTAATGTTTACTGAGCACAGTTTAGGCGCTGGGCACTGTACTGAGGGCTTTACAGGCTCTCTTGTTGAGTCCCTGCAACATTGCTCTGAAGCCCGTGTTATTATCCCCATTTTACAGCTGAGGAAACTGAGGCTGGGGAATCAAGCTGTTTGTCCAAGGATACATGATGCATGTGCAGCAAGGCTGGGATTTGAACCCAAGTAGGGCAGTTCCAGAGCTCACTGTTCATTCTTCCTCCTACATAGCCCTTGAATCTGCCTCTTCCTCTAAATCTCCACAGCCATCCCTTAAACATCTCTCACACGGACAACTGCAGTAGGTGGAGACCTCATAGGTCTCTCCCCCCTCAGTCTTAAAATACAAACTAGGTGTGTCACTCCTCTGTCTAAAACCCTTCAGTTACTGGCACACAGACAGACATACAGTTCAATGGCATAGAATTGACAGCCCAGAAAGAAACTTACATATTTATGGTCAACTAATTCTCAACAAGGGTGCCCAGACATTTCAATGGGGGAAAGCTTAATCTTTTCAACAAATGGTGCTGGGACAACTGGATATCCACAGGCAAAAGAATATCTCACACCATATACAAAAATTAACTCAAAGTTGATCTAAGACCTAAATGGAAGAGACCTAACACTCTTAGAAGAAAGCATAGGTGTAAATCTTCATGACCTTGAATTAGGCAATGGTTTCTTAGATATGACACCAAAGCATAAGAAACCAAAGGAAAAATAGATAAATTGGACTTTGTCAAATTTAAAACTTCTGTGCTTCAAAGGACACTATGGCAGTAACTAAACAGAGCATTATGTTTTAATCGGGTTTTTAAAATGTTTTTTTTTTTTTTTTTTTTGGCCACACTACGCAGCTTGCAGGATCTTTTAGTTCCCAGACCAGGGATCAAACCTGTGCCCCCTGCAGTGGAAGTGTGGAGTCCTAACCACTGGACCGCAGGGAATTCCCATAGATGCGCATCTTCATATAACTGTTTTCCCACAGATGGCGGTAAAGCGGCTGGAGCAAGGAGCATCTTTTTCTAATTCTACCAGCGGTGTTCATAGGCTGTCTCAGGGCTGTATGCACTTCCTTTATCTCAAGGGATACTTGGCTGCTAGGCTGTGTCCCTTTCTACACTGTGAGCCCCACTTGTCAGGGGCTATATTGGGACAACTCAGTGTGGGGTCGCAAACATTTAGCACAGGACCTGACACACAGCAGACACTCAGTGTCCATAAAACAAAAGAGTAAATGAATAGCTAAGGGATGAGAGATGGGTAGCAGGCGAGAGCAGAAAGATGAATAAGCTAAGGCTTCAGGAGCTGGGCCAGAGGCAGAAAGAGGTGGCACAGCTGGGTAGTTCAGATTATGGACTCAGGAGCCAGGCTCCATCTCCATCATTTACCAGCTGTGTGACCTCCCACAAGTTACTTCACCTGTCTGTGCCTCGATTTGCTCATCTGTAAAAATAGAGATAAGAATAGCACCTCCTGGGCTTCCCTGGTGGCGCAGTGGTTGAGAGTCCGCCTGCCGATGCAGGGGACATGGGTTCGTGCCCCGGTCCGGGAAGATCCCACATGCCGCGGAGCGGCTGTGCCCGTGAGCCATGGCCGCTGAGCCTGCACGTCCGGAGCCTGTGCTCCGCAATGGGAGAGGCCACAGCAGTGAGAGGCCCGCGTACCGCAAAAAAAAAAAAAAAAAAAAAAAGAATAGCACCTCCTGCAAGGAGTTGGTAGGAGAATTTGTGGGACTAATGTTTGCAAAGAACTAACATAGCAATATACAACAGTTTGTTAAATAAATAGATTGATAGATAGATGATAGATAAAATGAAGGAAAGATGAATCATTTTGTTTCTCTCTCAAAGCCAGGGTGAAAGGCAGTCCCTGTAGAGAAGCTGCTGCCGGGTATCCCCCTTTGAGTGGCTGGAAGGTAGTGTAACACTTCTACTCTGAAAACATATAGGTTTAAGAGCATCAAGACAAACACCCCGGCTGGTAAGGACATCTAGACTAGAGGGTATTGCATTAGCATACTGTTAGTTAAGGAATTATAGCTCGTAGGATACCAGCTTCTGCACAATAAAATTATTTTTAAAACAACATTTTAAAAACCCGATTAAAACATAATGCTCTGTTTAGTTACTGCCACAAAATGTTTCATTTGCAAATTACAGCCTAGCGGATTTAATCTATTTTCTGCTGACACCGTATTAGACATGATGGACCAGGAAGGGAATGCAAGGCTGTAAGCTCCAGAACTTAGAAGCTTTTGGGCTCCTCTGCTAAGCCTTTTTGGTGGACGGGGCATGGCCAGGCTTCCTCCCCACCTCCGGGGCCCTGAGGGTCTCCTGATGGCCTGCAGGTAGCGCTTCTCCCCATAGACTCTTCTTATCAAGTAGGGCTTGGGACTTGGCAGGATGCTGTGTGCTGAGTACAGACTGAAAATTGGTGCTTCTTAGGGCCAAGTTCAGCCTGTTGATTGTCCACCTGCCTCATATCATGATTTCTAAATATTCAAGCCAACATTTAAAAATCAAGAGATCTCACTTAAAATCCAGATGCTTTGCTACTTTTGAAAAATGGGAAAGGTGGCACAGTGGTTAAGAATCCACCTGCCAATGCAGGGGACACAGTTTCAAGCCCTGGTCCGGGAAGATCCCACATGTCGCGGAGAGACTAAGCCCATGCACCACAACTACAGAGCCTGCGCTCTAGAGCCCGTGAGCCACAACTACTGAAACCTGCTCGCCTAGACCCTGTGCTCTGCAACAAAAGCCACCGCAATGAGAAGCCTGCACACCACAACAAAGAGTAGCCGCCACTCGCCGCAAGTAGAGAAAGCCCGCGCACAGCAACGAAGACCCAGTACAGCCAAAAATAAATAAATTTATAAAAAAAAAAGAAAGAAAAGAAAAATGGGAAGAATTGACCACATGGAACTGTCGTTGTCATGGAAATAAAAGGCTGGAGTTTTGAGAGGTCACGTGCTTTCCAGTTTGTCACAATCCCTACCATTCCCTACTATCTCCCTCACAGTCAGGAGTTTGAGACTTACTCAGATCCTGTTTGCTGTTGCAGGTGAGCTGTTGCTTCCTTTTTTTCTTTCTTTTTTTTTTTCGGTAGAGAAACATTCCCTGATTCCATATGCATCTTTTTGGGTACCAGCTGGAAACAGACGACACACTCAAAGCTGGGTAGTTGAGGAGAGTTTAGTAATGGGATTATTTACAAAGGTATGGACAGAGTTTAGGAAAAGCAACAGAGGGTGCTACAGCACCCAGTGCTACGAACACTGGGGAGTGTTCCAACCCTAAGTCTGAAGGGATGTGGGGAGGGGGACTGGAGAGAAAGCGCTGCTGTTGGAGCTGAGGCAGGGGCACGGGCTGCAGTCAGCCCAGGGTTCCTCCACATAGACAGAGCCTGGAAAAGACTCCTCCAGTGTCTGTCCTCCCTGCCTCCATTCTCCTCTAGTGCTCCCCATGGGCCACACCATCTGGAAGCCAGAAGACAAAGGAGTCCTCCCAGACCTCCCTTATAGCTCAGCTTCCTGGACACAGAGTTGGGGAGCATGGGAGGCAAAGAGAGGATCTGGAAGAAGGACCAAATGGAAGAGAGCCAGCATGACATGTGTCCATCAAAAAGAGTAAAACAGGGCTTCCCTGGTGGCGCAGTGGTTGAGAGTCCGCCTGCCGATGCAGGGGACACGGGTTCGTGCCCCGGTCCGGGAGGATCCCACATGCAGTGGAGCGGCTGGGCCCATGAGCCATGGCCGCTGGGCCTGCGTGTCTGGAGCCTGTGCTCCGCAACGGGAGAGGCCACAACAGTGAGAGGCCCGCGTACCGCAAAAAAAAAAAAAAAAAAAAAAAAAAAAAAAGGCAGCAAAACCAAACATACACAGAGGAGACCAAATGTTTAAGGAAAAATAAGAGAGTGTATACATCTGTGTGGAAGTTAAGAATAGGTATTCTTATACATTTAATGTGTGAATACCTAGTCCGCTTCTCTTGTCTGCATCATCCTCCTGGTCCCCGTAGGTATCCGACTTTGCATCACTGACCCTGGGAAAGTTATCCCTGTCCCTGCCTCCTCCCACCCCACCACAATTTCTTTTGGCTTTATTTCCATTTGGGAAAGGAGATTCCCATCCATTCCCCAAGGAGGTAACAGCATTAGAAACAAGACCCTTCCCCTTCTCCTCTCCACTCCCTCATCTGTGTGGTGAGGCAGGGTCCAAGTCAAGTTCAGACACAGCCCTCGCCCTGGGCGTGCCCTCAAGAACAGCTCATCCTTGTTTCTGTTCCTGTTGCCATGCAGGTATCTCAGCAAGGTGGAACATCCCTGCCCTTGGGAAAGGGCTGCCTGGTCTAACCACTCCCCCACAGCTGGGAGAGACAATTAGTCAGCTGAGGGAGGGAAGAGTCAGAAGCCCCATTTTGACCCCAGGATGGAGCTGCCTTCTCCAACTCAGATTTGCCACTAATGTCGCTAAAGCTATTGCTCCCATTTGATCTCAGTTCCTTATGCCCCATATGGAACATATGGCCTATTTTTTGACTGCCCAGCGTGGACCCCATCCTTTCTGTTCGAAGAATTCCCCATTTTATGAGGCTTGGAGGGGAAAAGAACCCATCTCCCACTCAAGAAGTCCCAAAGGCCAGGTGGTCACTTTCCCGGCCTCCCTTGCAGATAGGAAGCAGGCACAGGACCAGGCTCAGACAGCCAGAGGAGTCCGAATTGGTCCCTAGTGGCTCAGGTGAGGCAGCGGCAGCCATCGTAGCAAGATCGGCTTCCAAGGCAGCAAGGGCAGTAACAGCACAGACCGGGGTGTCCGTCAGCAGTGGCCACGGTGGTGGCCTTGGGGGTGGCAGCAGCATCCTGGCCACTCCAGTCCCGTGACCTGATTGTGGGCACAGCTGTGTAGTCACCGAGCCTGAGCTTCCAGCCCTCCCAGGGACTGTGTGAGCCGCCCATACCCCTCTGGTGAATTCCTTTTCTGCTGAAATCAGCCAGACTCCACTTCTGTTCCTTGTGACTTTGAACTCCTGCTGATACATGTGCACACAGAACCCTGGAGGAAAGAAGAGATAAATGGCACCTCCAGCCGCTGCCCCCAGCAACTCCCTCCCAGTCTGTGTGTCAATTAAGACTATCTTGATTGTAAAAAAGCAAAACAAAATAAAAGCAAAGCCTCAAGCTGACAAAGAATAAAGAGAACATGTGAGTTCACAGCAGCCTGATCCCGTGAGGCTAAAAACAGGCTCTCACTAAGAAACTGATTTGTCTCTGGCTCACTTGTATGTCTTTCTTGCTGTCAAGTTCATGTTCAGCCCCCTCACAGGGGCCCCTGCAACTACAGGCCCTCCTTTCATAGCAATAAAATGGCTACAAGAGTTCTCGACCTCTCCTCCTCCCATACCACCCCACAAAAGAGAGTCTCTTCTGGGAACTCCCCCACAAGTACAGGGGTGTCCAGATAAGGTCACAGGCTTGCCCCTGCATACACCATGGTGGCAGGAAAACAGCATAAGCTGATGGGCTTAAGGTAATCAAGGTTCATCTCTGGAGCTGAATCCCCTCAGACCATCGGGTGAGAATGGGGCAGGTGGTGAAGTCCCCAAGGAAAGTCAGCTTCCTGTTGGTGGGAAATGGGGGCATGGGTGCTGGGCGCCTTTGGGAGACTCAGATATCTGGGTCACCTCTCAGCTCTACTCCTGCCTGTCGGGGTGCACCTGGCTAGTCCCTTTTCCTCCTCATGTCTCAGTGGCCAGAACTGTACCACGGTGGAGAGTGGGCCACATTCTACAGGTCTGTGGGTCTTGGAGGCAGGGGTAGGTAGCATTACCTTGAGGCAGTGGTTAGATGGACTGAATTGTGTCCACCCAAAATTCATATGTTGAAGCCCTAGCCCCCAGGACTCAGAATATGACTGTATTTGGAGATAGGGCTTTAAAGAGGTGATTAAGCTAAAATGAGGCCCTTAAAGAGTAGGCTCTTCATATAATGTCCTTGTAAGAAGAGGACATTAGGATATACAGACACACCAGGAGCACTTGCCTATGAGGATACAGCCAGAAGCTGGCCATTAGCAAAGCCAAAGAGAGAGGCATCAGGCGAAACTAAACCCACTGACACCTGGATCTTGGACTTCCAGCCTTCAGAACTGTGAGAAAATAAATCTCTGTTGCTTCAGCCACCAGTCTGTGGTAGTTTGTTATGGCAGCCCCAGCTGACTAATACAGAGCTCATGAACTTGGAAGGGGAGGTCCATCTGGCCAAGTTCCCATATCCACTCTGCCTCATACCAGTTGTGTAACCCTGGGCAAGTCCCTTCACTTCTCTGAGCCCAGCAGAGAAGCTGGGGGAACACATTCTCCAAAAGTGGATACTATTTCAAAGTTTTTATTGGACACTTGCAGACACGGTGACTGTTAAGAGCATAATGAAAAGATATTAGAGGGGGGGCTTCCCTGGTGGCACAGTGGTTGAGAGTCCGCCTGCCGATGCAGGGGACACGGGTTCGTGCCCCGGTCCGGGAAGATGCCACATGCTGCGGAGCAGCTGGGCCCGTGAGCCATGGCTGCTGAGCCTGCGCATCCGGAGGCTGTGCTCTGCAACGGGAGAGGCCCGCGTACCGCAAAAAAAAAAAAAAAAAAAAGATATTAGAGGGAGCAGGGGGAGAGCTGGGGCCAGTCTGCTCATCAGGCAACTAAAGCATCAGTGGTCTGAGCTTGAGCCTTACGAGAAGTAGTCAAAGGGCAGTGTGCCCCCCACTGACCAGTGCCGGGGGTCCCCTCTCAGCTCCACATGCCCCACCTCCAGACCCTGCCCTCAGTATCTAGGGAACTTTTGGGGGCTCCCTCTCCCAGATGATAAAATCTGGCTTGTGCTTCTGCCAGAGCTCCAGATTCCTCATGCATAGAATGAGATAAGAGCATCACCTACCGCATGGAGTTGTAAATATTTAATAGGATAATAAATGTGAAGTGCTTAGCACAGCGCCTCCTACAGAGTAAATGCCTGAAGAGTGAGTGTGAAGGCTATTGCAGGTGCTTTTCAACTTCCCTTGAACTAGATATTGATCCTCCCAGTTATAACCCACATTTCAGCTAGACTCCTAGGCCTTTAAAAGACAAATAAGATCAGCTGAAACCACCACCTCTTCTCCTGTGGAGATCTCAGTGTGTTTCTAAGATGCCTGAAAGTACCCAGGGTGTACCTTTCCTAGTTACCCCTGGATCTAAGTGCCAGCCTATGCTGAATTTGTTCTATTTCTGTCATTGTCTCCAAAGGAACTTGACCCTTCCTTTGACGTACACACACACACACACACACACCACTCCTGCAGGGCTTTTGTGGGTCTAACAGCCATTATTGAAAGTCTAGGATGACAGGGGGTGGGGTTAACATCACAAGCATCCAAGCAAAAAACTCCTTAAATTCACATATTAAATATCCTTTATCTTAAATGAGCTTTCATGCTTCCTGCACCAGAGATGTTTCCCTGGCCACATCATAAAGCTCCCTGGACTCTCATCAACTTGCAGACCTCTCTATCCCTTTCATCCTTCCTCTTTACCCCCTCTTTCTTGGATAGGCCCCTCTGAGCTCTTCTCATTCCAGTATCAGAGTAACGATGATATATTGAGTTATCAGTCCTAATTCTTCACCCCTCTCTGTGTCTTTTTTCCATGTGACTTTGCATGTATGTCCCCCTCACTAGAACTGGAGTGCACCTTCCTACGCCTTGACTGTGGGCTCAGCCATGTGACTTGTATGGCCAGTGTGATGTTAACAGAAATAATAGAAGCAAAAGCATGAAATATGCTTGCACAGTGAGGCTTCATCTCTTACATCTCTGTATTCCATGAGAAGAGCTTCCCCTGGGTAGCTATACCGTCACTTCAGCTGGGCCCCAAAATGAAAACACATGGGCAGACCTGAGCCCAACCTGCCAGGAGGAGCCAGACCCAGCTGGACCCACAGCTTGAAGCAGAGCTGCCCAGCTGAGTCCAGCTTAGCTAACCTGCAGACACGAGTGAAGATAAATCATTGTTGTTTTGGGACTTCCCTGGTGGTCCGGTAGGTAAGACTCTGCACTCCCACTGCAGGGGACCTAGGTTCGATCCCTGGTCGGGGAACTAGATACCACATGCCGCAACTAAGAAGTCGGCATGCCGCAACTGAAAAAAAAGATCCCGCATGCTGCAACGAAGACCCGGTGCAGCCAAAGTAAACAAATAATATATAAAATAAAATAAAATATTTTTTAATCACTTTAAGAAGTCATAGTTGTTTCAGGCTACTGAGTTTTGGGGTGTCATTTTGCAGTAATAGCAGACCAATACAGTAATCGGTGCTGAAAGTGGGAGGTTGCAATACAAGTCACTGAATTTGGGACCAGTCAATAAGTAGCAAGGAAACATTTACATGAGGCTGGAAAACAGGGGGGAAACTGTTACAGGAGACAAGAAAAGGCAGCCTGTGTTAAGTAGTGAGAAACATTTAACAAAACAGTTGTGTATGAAGATATAAATAGCAGAAAATGTGTCTAATGAACTTTTAGAGTTGGGGGAAGACATCTAAAGACAAAATGTCAAAAATATGACTTTCTTGCTGCTGGATAAAGTTGAAATGTTACTACTACAGGAAAGAGATATGCTCAGAAAAGAACTGGCCAGTTTTGGAAGCAAGAGTTAGGGGGAATACAGAGTCCAGAGCTTGCTAAGTTGAAAAATAAAACTCTATCTCCAACCTCTCCAGCCAATAAAAGATAAAAAAAATTAAGAATCTTAAATCAAAATACAGTTTGTGGGCAATAATCAAATCAAGAACATGGATCATTTCAGCTGACAAAAATGTTCCTAGAAAGATTAAGGGTGCAACCCCACAAAATCGTGATGTCCCAAAGTACCAGAAGTTAATCGAGTCTATAGAAAGAGGCACATGTCAGAAAGCATTGTGAGTATGGCTTTTGTCACATGGAGTTGACTAGAAACACACAAATTGAAAATCCAAAATGTTTTTGAGAGCTATGTATTGGCAAAAGTGTCATCATCCTAGGCAGAGATTTTCCCAACTATTTATGGGAAAGAGAAAGCTGATCGCCACCAAAAAGTGTATATTCCTCAATACTCTCTGCAAGATGCTCTTCAAATTAACCCAGGGAGCTGTTGGAAAAGGAAGAATTTCCCAGAGGGCAGAACCAAGAACTGTAGAGAACAACAGATTGAGAGCCACTTCTTGAGAGGAGCCAGGGGCCAAATCAAGGAACACACTAATCCCAGGATGGGAATTTTTTAAAAAGGGGCAAAAGATTTGAACAAACTCTACACCACAGAAGAGATGAATATGGCAAACATGCACATGAAAAGATGCTCAACATTGTTAGTCATTAGGAGAATGTAAAATAAAACCACATGAGATATCACTACATATCTATTAAAATGACTTTTAAAAACTGCTATACCAAGTATAAAAGGAAGGATGTGGAGCAATGGAATTCTCCTACATTGCTTGTGGGACTGTAAACTGATATACTGAACAATGTAAAATGAATCACTGTGGAAAACAATTTGACAGTTTCTCTAAAAGTTAAACATATATTTAGGATACAACCCAGTAATCCCACACATACGTATTCACACAAGTGAGATGAAAACTTAAAACCTGTACATGAATACTTATAGTGGCTTTATACATGATTACCAAAAACTGGAAATAATTCAAATGTTCTTCGATTGGAAAATGGATAAACTGCAGTATATCCATATAATGGAATATCACTCAGCAATAAAAAGGAATAAACTACTAATACCACAACAACATGGATTACTCTCAAATGCATTATGCTAAGGAAAGGAAGCCAGACTCAAAATGCTACATACTGTATTACGTACGATTCTTTCTGGAAAAGGCAAAACTACAGGGACAGAAAACAGATTGGTGGTTGCCAGGGGTAAGGGGTTGGCTACGAAGGGGCACTGGGGGATTTCTGGAGCTAATGGAACTGTCCTACGTCTTGATTGTGGTTATAGTTACATGACTGCATGTGTTTGTCAAAAATCATAGAACTATACACCAAGAAGGGTGAATTCTACTGTATGTAAATTGTACCTTAATTTAAAAATGGAAAAAAAAACTGCACTAGTCATTTTAACCTATGTTATGCTAAAATAATAAACACTAACTTCTAACTCTAAGAAGCTTATAGCATCAAAAGCATATTTATTTATTACCCTATATTTTTATCTCTGGTCAGCTTAGGGCTCTGCTACATGCAATCTTCACTCTAGGACTCATTTTGATGGGGCAGCCACTTTCTGGAACATTGCTGGTCTCCATGGCAGAGAGAAAGTAGAGAGAGGGAAATTACACATTGGCTCTTAAAGCTTTCACCTGAAAGTGACACGTATCATTTCAATTCCTTTTACATTGGTCAAAGAAAGCCACAAGGCCACATCTGTGTTCAAGGGCAGGCCTACCACATATCCAGGAGAAAGACAGGAAATATTTGGTGGACAGCACTCATGAATTCCAGTCTCCACTCTGATGGTGAATTTGTCGAGTTCTCTTAATAATTCTATCAATTTTTACTCTATACCATAGTTTGAAGCTATTATAATATTACATGGATACAATATAGACTTATTATGTACTCCTGATGAGTTGAACCTTTCTCATTAAAAAATAGCCTATTTGTATTAGTCATCTTTTGTTAACTTATGCTGCAGTAACAACATGATAGCATGAATCATGAACTCGCTCAAAAAGTGCCCACTTGGAAGTGACACATTTCATATTACATTAGTCAAAGAAGCCGCATGACCACGCCTAACTTCAAAATCTCAGTGGCTTATAACAAGGAGAGTTAATTTCTCACTCACGTTATACATCCTTTGTGGGTCATTTGTGGAACTACCCACTCTTCATTCTATCTTATTTTCATTCAAGGACCCAAGCAGAAGGAGCGGTCCCATCTGGGACATGATCTGCTTCTGGCAGAGGGAAAGAACCGTGGTTCTTAAAGCTCTGCTCACGAGCACACATAATTTCTATTCACGTTTCAGTGACCAAGCCTGAAGTCCATGGGGTGGGAAGTAGAGGCCTCTTACAGGGAGGAGTAGCAAATTATGGAGAACAATAATAAAATTCACCACACTATTTTTAGCAGTGCTTTTTGCCTTAAAGTCTATTTCATCCAATGTTAATACAGCTAACAGACCCAGCATGGAATCTCTTTTACCATTCTTTTACTTCAAATTTTCTTTGTGTTTTAAACAGTGTACAGCTAGGAAACTCCCTGGCAGTCAAGTGGTTAGGACTCAGTCCTTTAACTGCCGTGGGCCTGGGTTCAATTCCTACTTGGGAGACTAAGATCCCACAAGCTGCACGGCAAAAAATAAAATAAAATAAATTAATTAATTTTAAAAATAAAGAGTGTACAGCTAAAAAAAATTTTAAAGCTGGTGTTATAATTTTTCTTTTAACTAGAAGGTTTAGTTTTTTAAAATATACTTATTGTGATTACTGAAATATTTAAATTTATTTTTCCACTTTATTTCATGCTTTATATTTTTCCACTTTTTATGTTCTTTTGTTTCCACCTTTATTTCCTTCCCCTTTTTCCCTTTCCCTCTTTTTAACAATATTACTTTTCTTCCTCTGGTTTGGTCTATAACTATTTTTATTCTTTCAATAGTAAGCCTTGAAATTTTAACATTCATATTTAATTAGAAGTCTAATGTTAATCAATATTTTTATGGACCGTGGAACCAGTCAATTAGATTGATTGAACTAATGGCTCCAGTTCTTCACTTTCTCAGTATGCAAACCCTTTGCCATAATCCTTCACAGCTCCCTCCTACTACAGCCTTGGACTCAGTTATGTGACCTACTCTGGCCAATGAGATGTTTTAAAAAAGTCTTGAAAAATGTGGTTGTACATTTCCATTGCTCTCTTTTGTGTCCCTGCCATTGCCATGAGAATTTATCCCAACATCCTGGCTGGTGAGTAAGAGACTCATGGAGAAAAGTCAAGGCTCCCAGTCAAAACCATACTAGATCAGCTGACCCCAGACAAGTAGGCAAGCCCAGGCAAGCTCAGCAAAGCTTTCTAACCAACCCCCAGCAGACACTAGACATGTGAGCAATAAACAAATATAGCTGCATCCCTCTAGGTTTTGTGGCTGTTTGTTATGCAATAGTTAACTAACAAACACACACTTTAAAATATTTTAACTTCAGTAATCCTCTTATACTTTATTACTATCGTTCCATTATTTTGGTTTTGCCTTTTTTTTTTTTTTTTTTTTTTTTTGCAGTACGCAGGCCTCTCACTGCTGTGGCCTCTCCCGTAGCGGAGCACAGGCTCCGGACGCGCAGGCTCAGCGGCCATGGCTCACGGGCCCAGCCGCTCCGCGGCATGTGGGATCCTCCCAGACCGGGGCACGAACCCGCATCCCCTGCACCAGCAGACGGACTCTCAACCACTGCGCCACCAGGGAAGCCCGGTTTTGCCTTTTTTAATCACACAAATTATAATTGTTCTTGTTTTTTGTCCCTGATGTTTGTTTATCTTTAACCATGTGTGCCATTTCATTTGCTCACTAATCCTTATTAGTCCTCAGATCTTCCTCCTGGGATCATTTTATTTCTTCCTGAAATATATCTTCTAGATCAGCAGTTCCCAAATTTCTGGCACCAGGGACCGGTTTTGCGGAAGACAGTTTTTCCATGGACCAGGGGTAGAGGGTGGGAGGAGTGGTTTCAGGATGATTCAAGCACATTACATTTATTGTGCACTTTATTTCTATTATTATTACATTGTAATATATAATGGAATAATTATACAACTCACCATAATGCTGACAGCAGGTAGAGCTCAGGTGGTAATGTGAGCGATGGGGAGCGGCTGTAAATACAGATGAAGCTTCGCACCCTCGCCCGCCGCTCACCTCCTGCTATGTGGCCCAGTTCCTAACAGGCTGCGGACTGGTACCAGTCCGTGGCCTGGGGGTTGGAGACCCCTGTTCTAGATCCTTCAGTTAAGTTCTTTTGGTAGTAACTCTTAGTTTTTGTTGATCCAAAAAGTACTATGTTTTCATTTTTGAAAGATTGTTTGCTAAGTATGCAATTCTAGGTATAAGATTATTTTCTCTCATCACAGTAAGGCTATTATATCATTAATGATATTATTTCATGCTATTATTGTTATCATTGTTCCCGTTATTGCTTTTGTACAGTCAGGAGTTAGTATCACTGTCATTCCGTGGTTGATTATCTGACTTCTGTCTGCTTTAAATTTTTCTTTTTAATTTCTTTTTTTATTTCTTTTTGGCTGTGTTGGGTCTTCATTGCTGTGCGTGGACTTTTCTCTAGTTGCGGCGATAAGGGGCTACTCTTCGTTGCAGTGCACAGGCTTCTCGCTGGGGTGGCTTCTATTGTTGTGAAGCACAGGCTCTAGGCACGTGGGCTTCAGTAGTTGTGGCATGCAGGCTCACTAGTTGCGGCACACGGGCTTAGTTGCTCTGCAGCATGTGGGATCTTCCTGGACCAGGGCTTGAACGGCGGGCAGATTCTTAATCACTGCGCCACCAGGGAAGTCCCCTGTCTGCTTTTAAAATCATATCATGCTTTGGTGTTCTGCAGTTTCACCAGACTGAATCTAGGTTTTCTTTTCCCCTATCCTGCTTGGTACTCACTGTGTTTCCTGAGGATGCTTATCTTTCATCGATTCTGGAAAATTCTCGGCCATCATTATTTGACAATTGCCTGGCTCATATTCACTTTATTATCTTCTAACATAACTGATAAGCATGTGATAGACGTCACTTTTTTTCATTTCCTTATCTCTGGGATGCTTTTGGGTAATTTTCTTCAAATCTATTTTTTAGCTCACTAATTTCTCTTCAGCTGTATCTAATTTGTTATTTAACCTTTCCAATGAGCTATACACTTAAAATGTATCTGACTCTGCCACTTGTCTTCTCAGCTCATGGGTTTCTGTTTTTTGATTGTGGGTTCATATTCATTTGGAAGCCTATCCATGGGAATTCTTTGAGACCTGGGTTGACAGTGAGTTCTTCTCAAGAGGACTTTGCTTTATCCAAGTACCATAGGTACTATCTGCCCAGATCTATTTTAAATTGAAATGTTCAGCTTGTGGGCTTTTGGACCATACAAATTGTGTCGCCATGTGATGGCCAGACTTTGGCCATGCATCCACTAGGAAAATGTTTTACCCTTCCACCCAAAACCAAGGCAGAGTCAACTTTCCTTGCTGCCTGCCTCTGCAGGGCAGTATTTTGTTTTTTTCTCGAGTCTATCCTTCCCCAAAAAGATATATTCCTTCTTGGGTCCCAACCTGATGTTCCAATTTGGCTGTCATCCTGCCTGGACCCACGTAGATGCCCCCATAGCTGGTAGTAGCATTATTGTTTACCTACCTCCAGAGATGATTTTCAAAATATTTGTCAGTATGGCATATGCACCAAACCAATCAGAACAGATACAGACTGTACCTGTGCATAACTTCTGAACATTAATTCTAACTTCCTAGGCTTATGTTTCTGCTCCCTTTCTGACCTCAGATGATTTTCCTGACTTTCTCACAAAGTTATCTATACATTTTAAAAGGGTATTTTCAATACTTCTCCTAGCAATTTTATATATTTTGTTGCCGTTATACTTGGAGATATGTAGTCTATAATATTGCTAGAAATAAAGTCCAAGTAAGTTTATTAGGCTCATGCAACAAACATCCAGGAGTGAGCAGTCCAAAGCTGAGACTGTAGCTTAACGTCATATGAGACCTAGGCTCTCTCAGTCTTTCTGCTTTGCAGGCCGTGGCCAAGCACTTAAGGAGCACACTCAACTAGAAGTCCTAGTGGACTCCGTAAAAACAAAAACAAAATAAGCAAATAAGAACTTTTCCAGAAGCCCCACTCAATGACTTCTATAATACGTATTATGGGCTAGAAGTTGGTCACATGCCTATGCCTAGTCCAACTACTGGCTAATGAGAATGAGTTTACCACTAAGAGTCTGGACCAATTATGAGTCATTCCCTCCAGTCGGGGTGGAGCTTTTCCTTGGGGTTCCCGTCATAGTGCTTGCCACACCGAGGGCACTGCTCCTTTCATTGAACACTTACTGAGCATCCACTACGAGCCAAAGGCTCTGTGGAGGCACAAAAGGATTTGACACAATCTCTGCTAGATAAGCTGAGATAGGTCAAAGGGTTTAGGACTCGGTATCCGCTCAATTCTCAGCGGTGGCCCTATAGCCCCTAATGCAGATTGACCTGCTCCAGGTTATACTGCGCAGCCGCCGGCTCTCTGTGAGCACGCTCCTGACGCCCCGCCCCAAACGCGAGTCCCGCATGCGCACATCGCTTTCTCTCTGACGCACCCCCGGAAGCACTGGCAGTTTTGGTGGGGGCTGGACCGGGAAGCGTTTCCGGGGGCGGGAGGCGCAGGCTGAGGCGGTCGCGGCGGCGACGGCTTGAACGGGCCTGGCGCCGGCGGCGGCGGAAAGTATCCCACCGGTGGGCTATGTGAGCGTCGAGGACTTGGCAGGTATGTCGGAGTCTGGACAACGGGTAGCAAGGGGGCAGGAAGGGAAACCGGTGAGGTATAAGGGCTTCTCTGCAGGTCGAGGCGCGCGCACCGCTGGCACCGCCAGGCCCATTACGCCGACCGGGATGCTGAAGCCGCGCGCGGGCCGTTGGAGTCCCGGCACCCCGGGTCCGACCCCTGCGGTCTCCGGCCAGCCCGGCGTGCGTACAGCGACCCCAAGGCCCCTGAGGCAGCATTTCGCCCAAGGTCACCCCGCGGTGGCGGACCTCAGCGGGCCAGAGCGCTTAGAGATCCTGCCCCCCCGTCAGTCCGCCCGCCGGCCTTTCGGGGGCGCCGGGTGGGCGCGGCTTAGCAGCCTCGGGATCGAGTCAAGGCCGGGAGAAAGACTACGCCGGGACTTCGCTGATACCTGCCTCTGTTTACCTCTGTGTTTCACCTTTTTTGTTGTCTGTGTCACCTGTTGTCTACCTGCCCTTTTTGCCTCTCAACTTGGCTCCTGTCAATTTTGTATTTCTCTCCACTTTGTCTCTCTCGAACTCATCTGAGTATCTGGACCCTGTCTTTATATCTGTTTCCATCTTCTGTGTCTCTTGACCATGTGTTTCCCTTTTAGTCCTTAACTCTCATTCATGGCCTGCCTGTCGGTCCAGCTCTTTGCCCATCTGTGTTTCTCTCTCTCTCTCTCTGCCAGTCCTGTGTCCTTCTGTCTTGTTTCTGCCTCTCCTAACTGGGTTTCTCTGGGCGGGCCTGCCCTGACCTCTGAGCCATGGAAGGTGACTCATGACCCTGTGAAGCTTCCTGCACGGGTGACAATGTCAGCGACTAGACTGCCGTCTGACCTCAACTCTGACAGGTGTCGCCCAGCCTAAGTGTCAGGGTGCAGGAGCTCCTGGAGGACAGAGAGCAGGCCATCTCAGGGCCAAAGTAGCTTGATGAATCCTTGCTTTTTCTTACCGTGGTTTTTCAGGCCTGCCCAGCTCCCTACTTCCCTTTGCTCCATCCACATGGCCTCCAGGGTTCTAAAGAGCCTGCTTTCTGAGTTACAGCTGCTTAACTAGGCCTGTCTCCAGGCTAAGGAAGGGTCTGAGATTCTCTGCCCCTTGGGGCTCATGGAACAGTAGCAGAATTTCTGGGAGAGCTGTATGCTTAGTTCAGAGATTGTGTCACTGTGTACAGTTAAATTATGAGAAACATAATAATTTGGGGTTCTTCATTCTTTGCTTTACAAAAGTATTCACCGGAGAAATAAGCCAGACACAAAAGAACAAATATTGTATGAGTCCACTTATATGAGGTATCTAAAATAGGCAAATTCATGGAGACAGAAAGTGGAGTATAGTTTACCAAGGGCTGAGTGGGAGGAGGGCGTGGAGAGTTTAATGGATACAGAGTTTTAGTTTGGGATTATGAAAAAGTTCTGCAAATGGATAATGGTGATGGTTGTACAAAACATAAATGTACTTAATGCCACTAATAGTACACTTTAAATGGTTAAAATGGTAAATTTCATGTTAGGTATATTTTTACCAAAAAAAATTGCTAAGTAGATTCCTGGAACTAACAAGCTCTATGAAAAATGTGACTTTAAAAATTCATTCTGTAGCTTTTAGGAACATTTAGTTGAACTTACGTTACTTGATGCCTGCTCTCCACAGCCAAGGTCCTTAGAAAAGGAGTTTGGTTGAAAGAATTTAGTTTAAAATTTCTACTTGTAGCAGGTTCCCACCCTGGCTGTCCCTCCATATTCATTGGATTCAGTGCAGGAATCTGCTACACAAGCAGAAAATTTGAGGAAGATTTTAACTTTTCACATGAAGAAAACTCTTAGGGTTGGAAAAATAGTCTTTTTATTATAATAGTGAAAAATTGTGTTATTTTCTTGTGTGTTTTCTGATGGGGGAGGCCTTTGTTTTATGTTCTCTCATCTAAGTTATCGGTTTGTTTGTAAGCTAGTTTATCAAGGTTTCTTATAACGTGTAGCAGCAGAATTACTACCATATTGAATCCTAGATACCATCGATTATTTTATGTACCACCAAAGGGAGAGAAAACGCTGCCAATTAAGCTATTGCATACGCTTCTTTACATTTCTAAACTTATTTAGACTTTTTTTTTTTTTTTTTTTTGGTTGCGCCGGGTCTTAGTTGGGGCGGGCGGGCTTCTTAGTTGCAGCATGCGAACTCTCAGCCACGGCATGCACGTGGGATCTAGTTCCCCCACCAGGGACTGAACCCAAGCCCCCTGCATTGGGAGCGCGGAGTCCAAATCACTGCGCCACCAGGGAAGTCCCTAGACATTTTAAAATGATACTCTAGTGTATGTGTAAAAAGAAGAAAAGTGAAATAAATTGGTTAAAATGTTCATTAACCTTCTTAACCTTCCTACTCTTGAATACTTTTCAATTCAGAGTTGCATCCGTGCTTTTCCACAGTGTCATCTTTTGTGCCATCAGAAACGTTGATGAGGCTCTCAGGAATGCTCTATCATTGTCTTAGGCAGAGACAACTGTTATAACTTCCACCTGGATATCACATGCTAATTTCAGAAATTTTAAAATGTGAAAAAAAATGTGCCTCTTATAATCAGTTGAATATAGTTCTATATTATTTTCATGAACTTTTCCTTTTTACCTTATTTATGTTTGCAATTAGAATAGAAAGAAACTTTTGTCTTATTTGTAACATACTGAGGGAAAAACTTTTATTTTGTTGGTATGTGGAACATACATACCAGCAAGTGCTGTTTCTTCCTTCTGCTTTCTTGATTGAGCTTCTTATCCGGAATTCTAATGAATATGAGGGTGCAGTTAAAAACATTTCCTTGGCTTTATTGTAACGTAATGGCAGGATGACTGATAAGTGGGGAGTTAGTGGTTAGAACAATAACTTCTCTTTTGAATCTCAAAGAATTTACCACAATGGACCATTTGCCCTGAAGTGTTTAAGTAAACATTCAGCTGTGGCATGAATCAAACTTCACAAAGTAGGTAGCTTGTTTTTTAAAAATCCTAAAATAGGTTTTACTAAGTTCTTTGGCTACAGTGTTCCAATTAGAAAATATAGGGGTATTGATTGATAATGGTCTGGAGGCCAAAAACACTTTTGCAAAGGATAGTTTAATTCTGCAAAATTACATAGGTATCGACCAGTGTTGGTTTCCTATTTTTGACAGATGTACCATGGTAATACAAGATGTTAACATTAAAAGAAAACTGGCTGACAGTCATATGGGAACTCAACATTTTTTACAACTTTTCTGTAAAACTAAAATTATCCCGTAATTAAAAGTTTATTTTAAAAATACAAAGGCAGAAGCTAAGAAGGTGCAGAAACAAAGCTAATATAACCAAAAAATATCAATCGTGATTAATTTTCTTTCTGCCACTCACCCACAAGTATAGTATTTATTAGCAAGGCACTGGTACACAGTGAATAGCATCAGCATCTCTTACATTTTCAACGTGATTTTTCTTTTCAGAAATCAATGTGATTTTAATTTGAAACAAAACTAAGAAATGAGTTCCTCTTCCTCGTTCATTCATACTGCTTTTTGATGGTCATGGCATAAGGAACTTTATCCCAGGAATACAACTTTGCATTAGGTAAGCTATAAACTTGCTAAAAATGCAGTGTTTTAAATTATTTACTAAAATGGTTTCTTTTTCAGTAAAAAAATAATAATGTAGTTGTATTTAATTGCCCTAGACCGGAAAGGTTCTTTTACTTCTCTTCTGAGGAGTATATATTGCACATTTTAAGGCCAATCACTGCCATACTTTGTACTGTTAGAGCATTTAAATTCCAAGAAATTTTCTGCTAAGTGACTTTTTTTTTTTAACTTAGGAAAATAGTAGATTTGGAATTACGCTTCTGTTTAAGTCCTGACATACCACTTCTGAGATATTGTGACCTTGGACAGATCTTTTAACCTTCTTGAGCTTTAGTTTAACTCGTGAGTGTGATGATACAGGGGTATTGCCAGACCCAAGTTTACATAGTCTGCTTTGTGAACTGTGAAGCATTTGACTAAAGTATTTTTGTATGCATGGGGTGTTGGTATTATTTTACATTTGTGCCAGTCTAGAGATTTACTAAAGTAATATTTACTGTACTAAAATGTGCTCTCTACAGTAAGCATGCAAATTACCATGTGCCGTGATTAAGAAATCTCTGGAGGGCTTCAAGAAAAGTCACTCGTGGGTCGGCTTCCCTATTATATTGTTGTCCTCTGTGTTTTTAGGGTATGTAATTGGTATTTAAATAGTGTATAAAACTTGACATACAATTCCTCAGCTGAATAATAAATACAGGCTACTTTTAAACTCGTCAGAGTTGGAAGGGATCTTGGAGGTCATCTAGTTCAGTGATTCTTTTTATTATTATTATTAATTTATTTTATTTTGGCTGTGTTGGTTCTTGTTGCTGCGCACAGGCTTTTCTCTAGTTGCGCCGAGCGGGCTACTCTTCATTGGGGCGTGCGGGCTTGTCATTGCGGTGGCTTCTCTTGTTGCGGAGCGCAGGGTCTAGGCACGTGGGCTTCAGTAGTTGTGGTGCACCGGCTTAGTTGCTCTGCAGCATGTGGGATCTTCCCAGACCAGGGCTCAAACCCGTGTCCCCTGCATTGGCAGGTACATTCTTAGCCACTGCACCACCAGGGAGGCCCTAGTTCAGTGATTCTTTAATATTTACCCTTTGTCCTCTTCTTTAAAAAAAAAAAAGCCAGATAATCTCAGTGAACAATGGAAGGAGTTAGCTGGTATTGGTGTGTTTGTTTTAGAACTGTTACTATTGGATTTTTTTTGTTGTTAACTTTGCAAGGTGACATATAAAATTGCTAGTACTTCATTAAATCTGAAGACGGTGAATAATTTGCTCTGGAGTTTATGAATGTGTTGTACATTGTAGATTGTTTCAGGTATTTATTTGTGAAAATACTCATCTTTACTTTCCATACTATCTCATCTCTCAGACTGTTTTGGGCCTGAGCAAGTGTTTTGAATTTAAATTCCAGGTTCACTGCTTACTGGTTATATGACCTTAGGCAAGTAGTTTAGCCTCTTTGTCTGTTTCTTATTCTGTACAATAGGAATAAAAAATATCTATCGAGTGGGTTGTTATGAGGATTAAATGAGAATACAAAAAGTGCTTTGCACAGAGTCTGTTACAATACATGCGCTAAATACGTGGTAGATGCTGTTACCTCTCCTACTAATTATGACATTTTCCTGGTTACCCAGTTGGGATTGGTAACTAGTTTACCTTGCATCACTCTATTTTTTACTTTTTATTTATTTATTTATTTATTTGTGATACGTGAGCCTCTCACTGTTGTGGCCTCTCCCTGTTGCGGCCTCTCCTGTTGCGGAGCACAGGCTCCGGACGTGCAGGCTCAGCGGCCATGGCTCATGGGCCCAGCCGCTCCCCGGCATGTGGGATCCTCCCGGACCGGGGCACGAACCCATGTCCCCTGCATCGGCAGGCGGACTCTAACCACTGCGCCACCAGGGAAGCCCCATCACTCTATTTTTTAAAACTTTTTTATTGAGACATAATTCATAGGTAGTTAAGAGGGTTTTTTTTAGTATATTTAATGGGTTGTATACCCGTCACCACAACTTAATATTAGAATTTTTGTCTCCCCTTTAAAAAAAAAACCAATTTGCAGTCACTCCTCGCCCTGTGGTTCCTTGCAGCCGCTGATTTCCTTTTTGTCTCTGGATTTCCCTATTCTGGACATTTCATATAAATGAAATCACACAAGATTTAGCCTTTTGTGTCTCACTTCTTTCATTTGGCACAGTGTTTCAAGGCTCAGCCATGTTGTCGTATCTATCAATACTTCATTCTTTTTGATTGCCGAAAGAATGGCATAATACATATAGTATGTAATAAAATGGAATAATATTCCATTTTATAGAGATACCACATTCTATTTATCCAGTCATCAGTTGAGGACATTTGAGTTGGTTCCACTTTTTGGCCATTATGAATAATGCTGTTATAGACATTCATGGGTAAGTTTTCTGTGGACATCATATGTTTTCATTTCTCTTGGGTATATACCTAAGAGTAGAATTGTTGAGTTACGTGATAACTCTGTTTAACTTTTTGAGGAGCTGTCAAACTGTTTTCCAAAGTGGCTGCCCCGTTTTACATTCCCACCAGCAATGTATAAGGGTTCTTTCTAATCGTTCCATATCCTCTCCAACACTTGTTAGTGTCTGTCTTATATATCATAGCCATCCAAGTGGGTGAAAAGTGATGTCTCATTGTAGTTTCGATTTGCATTTCCCTAATGAATAATGATATTGAACATCTTTTGTATGCTCTTTTGTGTATCTTCTTTGGGGAAATGTCTATTCAAATCCTTTAACCATTTTTCAATTGGGTAGTCTTTTTATTATTGAATTTTAAGAGTTCTTTATGTATTCTGGATACAAGTCACTTATCAATTATATGATTTGAATATATTTTCTCCCATGTTGTAGGTTATCTTTTTTTTTTTAATAGATCTTTATTGGAGTATAATTCCTTCACAATACTGTGTTAGTTTCTGTTGTACACCAAAGTGAATCAGCCATATGCATGCATATATACCCATTATCCCCTCCCTCTTGAGCCTCCCTCCCATCCTCCCTATCCCACCCCTCTAGGTCATTGAAAAGCACAGAGCTGATCTCCCTGTGCTATGCTGCTGCTTCCCACTAGCTAATTATTTTACATTCGGTAGTCTTTTCATTTTCTTGATAGTATTATGTGTACCTTGGGCTACTCTTGCATCTTCCTGCCTACCCAGTCAGTTAGTCCCATCAATTCTGTTTTCCATACCCACTGTTACTTTCGTTGCCTCAAACCTAGAGCATATTTACTGAAATCTTAGAATTGACCTTTATTTCAGACTTGCTCCTGCTTTAGGACCATCAACAGATTATCCTTTCTGAACATATTTCACAGCATGTCACACAGAAGTTTTCAATGCTGCCTGCAGTGCCCACATTTAAAGCTCAAACTCGGGGCTTCCCTGGTGGCGAAGTGGTTGAGAGTCCACCTGCCGATGCAGGGAACATGGGTTCGTGCCCCGGTCTGGGAAGATCCCACATGCCGCGGAGCGGCTGGGCCCATGAGCCATGGCCGCTGAGCCTGTGCGTCCGGAGCCTGTGCTCCGCACTGTGTCACACTCATAATACATTCAACCTACAAGAGATTAAAATAAACCAGAATGCCATGTGGTTTATAATGTTTCTTTCTGTGTTAATAAGTGAGATAGGCTTACAGTTTTTTCTTTGTTGTCCAGTTTTTTTTTGTTTGTTTTGTTTTTGCGGTATGCGGGCCTCTCACTGTTGTGGCCTCTCCCGTTGCGGAGCACAGGCTCCGGACGTGCAGGCTCAGCGGCCATGGCTCACGGGCCCAGCCACTCCACGGCATGTGGGATCTTCCCAGACCAGGGCACGAACCCGTGTCCCCTACATCGGCAGTCGGACTCTCAACCACTGTGCCACCAGGGAAGCCCCTGTTGTCCAGTTTTGATAGCACGGTTTTATAAAAAATAATTAGCAAATTTTCTCCCATCTTTGTTCCCTTTCTCCCTTCTTCCCCCTCTGAAACAGTTTATATAGCATAGGAATTAGTTTTAAAGAATTTTCCCGTTGTGCTTTGGGCAGTCATTTGATTATGTTTTATCATTTCTCCATAGTTACTGATCTGTTAGATTTCTATATTTTTCTATAAAGTTTTTATCAATGAGACTTTAAAATTTATTAGGGGAAAATTGTTTTCTATTTTAAAAAGTTTCTATCATGTGATTATATTTCATTTCTTATTCCTAATTTTGTGAATTTGACATTTCTAGATTTATTATTGTGTAATCACTTGTAATCAAATGAGCTCATGTATGCATTTCTGCTTTGGGGGATTTATTGATGCTCTCTGTGGCCACTTAATGATCATTTATGTAAATGTCCTATGGAAACTGAAAAAGAAGATGTATTATTTGTAGGATACAGAGGTTGTATGTTTCAGTTAAATTAGCATTATTAATGATAACCAGTCTAAACCTCTAGATCCAAATTATCTTTTGCCTTATTGATTTATTAAAGATTAAAAGAGGGACATTTATATTTCTTACTATAATTATGTTTCTGTCACTGTTGTTTTTTTTTAAACTATACTACGGTTTACACATACAAGTTCACAAGGTAGCCCTCATGTGAATTTTAGAATTCATCAATTATCAATAAACTTTCACCTCATTTGATGCTTTTTACATTGAATTTACTTTGATATTAATATTGTTGTCTGAAATTTTTTTGTTTTCATGTACCTGTTCTTTTTACTTTTGACCTTTTTTGTGATGGATTCTATTCACTTTCCTATATCTAAAAAAGTACTTCACCTTCATTTTGAAAGATATTTTGATTGGGTATAGAATTCTAGGTTGACAGTGTTTTCTTTCAGCACTTTAAATATGTCTACCATCTTGCATTGTCTCCTTTCTTCTGGCTGGCATTGTTTCTGACAAGAAACTTGCAACCTTTCTTACCTTTGGTCCTCTGTACACAATGAATCTTTTTTCTCTGGCTGCTTTTAAGATTTTCTCTTCGTTACTAGTTTTCAGTGATTTGATTATGCTATACCTTGGTATAGTTTTCTTCATACTTCTTGTGCTTGGGGTTTGTCAAGCTTCTTGGATCTGTGGCTTTGTAGTTTTTATCAACTTCAGGAAGATTTTGGCTGTTATTCAAATAAATTTTGGGCTTTATACCCTCCCACTCCTTCAGAGACTCCAATTTTGTGCCTTGAAGTTGTCCCGCAACTCACTGATACTCTTTCCCCCCTTCCTGTTTTCTTTTTTTTTTCAGCTTTTTTCTATTTTAGGTTGTTTGTGTTGCTGTGTTTTCAAGTTCACTAATCTTTTCTTCATGTTAATTCTTTTGTTATTCTCATCCAGTGTTTGTCTGTAGAAGTTCAATATGGGTTTGTTTGTTTGTTTGTTTGTTTTCCTGTCTACCTACTATGCTTAATTTTCCTCTATTTTCTTGAACACATGGGATGTAGAATTTTCTACCAGTTGTGTAAGTTTGTCATTTCTGGGTCTGTTTCTGTTGATCAGTGTTTTTCTTTTTTATCTCTCCTTAATATGGGTTATATTTTCCCGCTTCTTTGCATCCCAGGTGATTTTTTTTTTTTTTTTGCGGTAGGCGGGCCTCTCACCGTTGTGGCCTCTCCCCCTGCAGAGCACAGGCTCCGGATGCACAGGCCCAGCAGCCATGGCTCACGGGCCCAGCCGCTCTGCGGCATGTGGGATCTTCCCAGACTGGGGCACGAACCCGTGTCCCCTGCATCGGCAGGCGGACTCTCAACCACTGCGCCACCAGGGAAGCCCCTGATTTTTTTTTTTTTAATTGAATGCCAGACATGAATTTTACCTTGTTGGGTTCTGGATTTTTTGTATTATGTAAATATCCTTAAGCTTTGTTCTGGAACACAATTAATTTATTTGGAAATATTTTAATCCTTTTGAGGCTTTTTTTTTTTTTTTTTGGTTGCATTGGGTCTTCATTGCTGTGCGCGGGCTTTCTCTAGTTGTGGAGAGCGGGGGCTACTCTTCGTTGCAGTGCGCAGGCTTCTCATTGTGGTGGCTTCTCTTGTTGTGGAGCACAGGCTCTAGGCACGTGGGCTTCAGTAGTTGTAGCATGCAGCCTCAGTAGTTGTGGCTCACGGGCTCTAGAGCACAGGCTCAGTAGTTGTGGCACATGGGCTTAGTTGCTCCGTGGCATGTGTGAGGCTTGTTTTTTGTTTTGTTTTGTTTTGTTTTTGCGTTACGCGGGCCTCTCACTGTTGTGGCCTCTCCCGTTGCGCTCCGGACGCGCAGGCTCAGCGGCCATGGCTCACGGGCCCAGCCGCTCCGTGGCATGTGGGATCTTCCCAGACGGGGGCACGAACCCGTGTTCCCTGCATCGGCAGGTGGACTCTCAACCACTGCGCCACCAGGAAAGCCCCGAGGCTTGTTTTTAAGCTTTGTTTAATGGGACCAGAATTGCATTATTGTCTAGGGCTAATTTGTCCCCACTGCTGAGGCAAGACTCTTCTGAATACTCAAGGCTTTACACTCAGGCAAGTTTTCTTCTATTAAATATTTTATTTGATTATTCCTTCTACTCCATTTGTTTTGTTATTTCTTTCAAGGACGCTAATTAGCCATATGTTGGATCTCTATTCTCTGTTCTCCTGTTCTGTTATCTTCTCCCTTGCTGTTTTCATATTTTTATCCTCCTCCTGCATAAAAGTTCCTCAAAGTGCCTTCCACATCATTGATTCCATTTTCTATAGTTGCAATTCTGCTCCTTATTGCCTGTTTAAATTTTTGCTCTATTTTAGTTTCCTTACATCTTGTCTTTAATTCAGTGGCTCTTTTTTTCATATCATTCTACTGTTTTGTCTTATCTTCCTTAAACTTCATTCATGGAGACTGCGTTTTCATGTTTGTGGAAATCAGTTTAAAAATGCTGTCTAAACTGTACTCTTTGTTTACACTTTACTATTTTCTTTTTCTTGGTTATTGTAGAATCTATTTACAGACCCCATTTATTTACAGAATAAAACTATGTTGGGAAACATTTTGTTCAGGTCTGAAGATTTCCCCCTTTTTGGGCAGATTATTTTGGGGTCCTTCACTGTCTACCTGAATGCTGTTATAATCAACTCTTAGCTCTTTTGCTGGAGGATGGGCTGACTATATGGACACCAGGGTTAGCTTGAGTAAAATGGCTGGGGCTGGAGGCTAGGTCTGAGGCACTGTTAAGAGAGTTTGAGCACTTCCTTCTGTGTTGGTGAAATTGTTTTACCAGGGGCCTATTTTTGTCTCTTTGGCCCAGCTGGCAAAGGATGGGCCATGTTTTTGCCTCCTTCCTGGAGCTACCCTCTCGTATCAAGTCTTTAAAAGTTTTCTGCTGAGGCAGTGTGCAACCTTTGGTATCCCAATGCAGCCATCTCTGAATGTTGCCAATATGCAAGACCTTTCCTGTGGTCTGCCCTGGCTTTTCAGCTGCAGGCCTTCCAGATGAACAGGTATCCGTTGGTCCTCTGTCAGGATTACTGCTACCAGAATTGCGTGGTATAGCAGGTGGAGTTGCCAGGTCAGTGTCTCCCTTTATCCTGGCCCCATCTCCACTATATCCTTAATTAAAATTTGTTGCATGTAGATAACTCTGATCCCAACTTTTCAGGCTAGTTTTTCTGTATTTCTTAGATTTTTTGGTTATAGGATGTAGTAGATGGGAAGGATTGTATGCTGCTCTCAAGTCTTCCTCTTACCCTGGTGACACCAAAATTTATAGTGACAGGATATATAACTTTAGAGTATACCAGGTTCCCGCCTCTGAATTCCTCTTGAATTTGTAACTCTTTTGTGGTACTTTTATCAGGCTTTGCGTTGAATAACAGGGTTGTATGCGTGTTTTTTTATCTCCCTACCAGATTATAAGCTCTGGACAGTGACATTCCTTCATCATCTTAGAAATCTCCCACAGTACTTTGCATATAGTGTTTTATGTTGTAGGTTTTTTAAAAAAAATTTTTTAGTGAGTTAATTACTTTTATGAAACTCTTAACAATTGAAATGGCAACTGTACTATTAATATAGGTCACAACTGCCTGTGAGTTTGTAAATATTGCTTATATAGCAGGAAAACCAGTAGGAGAGGGGGAATATGTAGAAATGCGACATTCACTCAAATGTAAGGGTAGAAGTCAGGTACTTACTAAATTACAAAGACTGTTACCACCTTGACACAGTTAAAAATAAAGTTACATGACTTTTTTTCCAGTTTGTTTTTTTTTCATGTGTGGTAAAAAATAAATATCATTCAGGGGGCTTCCCTGGTGGCGCAGTGGTTGAGAATCTGCCTGGTAGTGCAGGGGACACGGGTTCGAGCCCTGGTCTGGGAGGATCCCACATGCCGCGGAGCAACTAGGCTCATGAGCCACAACTACTGAGCCTGCACGTCTGGAGCCTGTGCTCTGCAACAAGAGAGGCCGCGATGGTGAGAGGCCCGCGCACCGCGATGAAGAGTGGCCCCCGCTTGCCAAAACGAGAGAAGGCCCTCGCACAGAAACGAAGACCCAACACAGCAAAAATAAAATAAATTAATAAATAAACTTCTACCCCCAACATCTAAAAAAATAATAATAATAATAAATATCATTCGATTTGCCACTTTAACCATTTTCAGGTGTACAATTTAGTGACATTAATTATACCCCAGTGTTGTGCAATCAGCACCACTTTCTAGTTCCAAAATATTTTCGTCACCCCAAATAGAAACTCTATCCATTAAGCAATAACTCCCCATTTCTCACTCACCTGAGCCCCTGGTAACCTCTAATCTACTTTCTCTGAATTTGCCTATTCTAGATATTTCACATAAGTAGAATTATACATTTGTACTTTGCGTCTGGCTTACATAAATGTTTAGCATGTTGTTTTAGTGTAACGTTTGCAGTGTTCATCCATGTTGCAGCATATATCAGAGCTTCATTCCTTTCTGTTTGTGTTCTCTATGTGTCTTTTCAGTATAATTGATTTATAATATTGTTAAAGTCCTCTATTTCCTTATAGATCTTCTGTCCTATTTTTCTATCCATTATTGAAAGTGAGGTATTGAAGTCTCCACCTGTTTTGTAGATGTGTATGTTTCTCTCTTCAATTCTGTTCATATATATTTCTTTTGTTAGGTGCATGTATGTTTTGTTTTGTTTTTATTATTTATTTATTTATTTATTTGTGGCTGTGTTGGGTCCTTGTTGCTGCGCGTGGGCTTTCTCTAGTTGTAGCGAGCGGGGGCTACTCTTCGTTGCGGTGCGTGGGCTTCTCATTGCGGTGGTTTCTCGTTGCGGAGTGTGAGCTCTAGGCACGCGGGCTTCAGTAGTTGTGGCTTTCAGGCTCTAGAGCGCAGGCTCAGTAGTTGTGGCGCACCGGCTTAGTTGCTCAGTGGGATCTTCCCAGAACAGGGATTGAACCTGTGTCCCCTGCATTGGCAGGCAGATTCTTATACACTGTGGCACCAGGGAAGCCCTAGGTACATATATGTTTTTAATTATCATGTATTCTTGATAGAGTGATCCTTTTTGACTTAAAATCTATTTTGTCTGATAATAATATAGTCACCGCAGCTCCTTCTGTTTCTCTTTGTGTGACATACCTTTTCCATTATTTTACTTTCAACATCTTTGTGCCTTTGTATCTAAAGTGAGTCTCTTATAGACAACATATAGATAAACCATGTTTTTTAATCCATTCTGCCAGTCTCTTGCCTTTTAATTGGAGAGCTTAACCATTTACATTTGAAGTAATTTACTGATAAAGGAGGATTTACTTCTACCATTTATTTCTAGCTATCTTCTGTGTATCTTACATGTTTTTTGTTCCTCAACTCCTCCCTTACTGCTTTTTAACTGAGATTTTTGTTTTGTTTTTGTATACAGTTTTGATTCCCTTCTTTCCTTTTCATGTATATTTTTAGTTATCTTCCTAGTAGTTACCTTGAGGTTTACAAGTAACCTCTTAAACTTAGCTGGTTCCAATAGTGTGTGAACACTGCTCCTCTGCGTCTCCATCCCTCCCTCTTCATATTGTGATTGTCACTGATTACATCTTAATACATTGTGTGCCTGGTAACGTAGATTTATAATTATCGTTTTATTCATTTGTCTTTTAAATCATTCAGGAAAAAAAGAGGAGTTGTAAACCCAAAGTATAATATCAGCTCTTATATTTACCTATGCTGTTACCTTTATCAGTAGTCTTTATTCCTTCATATGGCTTTGAATTACTATCTAGTTTTTTTTTTTTTTTTTTGCGGTACGCGGGCCTCTCACTGCTGTGGCCTCTCCCCTTGCGGAGTACAGGCTCCGGACGCACAGGCTCAGCGGCCATGGCTCACGGGCCCAGCTGCTCCGCGGCATGTGGGATCTTCCTGGACCGGGGCACGAATCCGTGTCCCGTGCATCGGCAGGTGGACTCTCAACCACTGCGCCACCAAGGAAGCCCTCTAGTGTTCTTTTATCTCAGCCTGAAGGACGCCTTTATCGTTTCTTGTAGAGGAAACCTATTAGTAACAAACACCCTTAGCTTTTGTTTATCTGGGAGTGTCTTAATTTCTCCTTCATTCTTGAAAGGATAGTTTTGCGGGTGTAGAGTTCCTGGTTGACAGATCTTTATCCTAGCACTTTAAATATGTCGTTCACTGCCTTCTGAGTGCCGTGGTTTCTGATGAGCAGTTAGTTGTTGGTCTTACTGAGGATCCCTTTTGTGTGATGAGTGGCTTCTTTCTTGCTGCTTTCAAGATTCTCCATTGTCTTTGGCTTTCCACTATTTGACTTACAGTGTATCTCATGTGGATCTCTTTAATTTTATCTCCTTGGAGTTAAGCTTCTTGGATGTGTGAGGTTTATGTCTTTCATCAAATTCAGGAAGTTTTCAATCATTATATAATTTAATATCTTTTCTATTCTTTTTTCTCCTTCTGAGACTCTGATTTGCATGTTGGTATATTTGGCTTTCCATAGGTACCTCAGATTGTGTTTCTTTTTCTTCACTCCTAATACTCCTCAGACTGGATGTTTCAATTGCTTTACATTTGAGTTTGATGAATTTTTGTCCTTTTGCCTGCTTAAATCTGCCATTGGACTCCTTATTATGAATTTTTAATTTCATCTTGTATTTGTTTCCTTGGTCTGCCATAATAAAATACCACAGGCTAGGTGACCTAAGCAACAAAAATTTATTTTTTCAGAATTTTAGAGGCTAGAAGTCTGAGATCAAAATGTTGGCAGATTTGGTTCCTCCTGAGGCCTTTCTCTTTGGCTTGCAGGTGCCAGCATTTCACTGTGTCTTCACATTGCACGCATGCCTGATGTCTCTCTGTACAAATTTCATTTCTTATAAGAATACCAGTCAGCTTGGATTAGGTCCCACCCTAACAACCTCGTTTTAACTTAATTACCTTTTTAAAGGCTCTAAATCCAAATATAGTCACATTCTGGAGTACTGGGGATTAGGGCTTTAACATAGGAATTTTGGAAGGATACAGCTCAGCCCATAATACAGCTGTTACGCTTTTCAGCTCCAGAATTTCTATTTGGTTACATTTTATAATTTCTGTCTGTTTATTGCCATTGTTCTGATTTTCTTTAGTTCCTTGTCCATAGTTTTCTTTAACAATTTGAGCATATCCAAGACAGTTGACTTCAACAGCTTTGACTAGGACTTAACAATGTCTGGAATTCTTCAAGGATAGTTTCTAATTCTTTTTTTCCTGTGAATGTACCTTGTTTTCCTTTTTCTTTGTATACTTTGTAATTTTTGGTTCAGAACTGGATATTTTTAGTATTTTAATGTGGTAGCTCTTGAAATCAGATTCTTCCCCTCCTAGGGGATTTTTTTTTTGTTTCTTGTTGATGGCTGCAGTTGTCTGTATGGTGATTTTTTTCTAAACTGTTTTGCGAAGTCTATATTCCTTGTTGCATGTAGTCACGGAAGTTTCTGTTGCTTTATCTGTGTGATGGGCCGCGTCCTGACAGAGATTTCCTTAAATATTTGGGCCCAAGGAATGGGGAGTGGTGTTTGCATTTTAAAATCTTCCGATGGATGCTACTGGGAAAACCACTGCAGCCTGAGGGGGCCAAGAAAAAGCTTGTGTGGGCTGGCCAGACTGGCCAAGATGCAAAACCCCAAATTTTTGGACAGTGTTGTTCTTGCCACCCTGGCATCAGCCAGGCACTCTTGGAAATTGGGCCACTGTCCTGCAAATTGTGGCGGAGCCGAGGAATGGGGATTATTGCTGGTTTGCAGCACGCTGCTCTCTTAACGAGGTTTAGCAGCCTCTTCTTTCATCGAGCATTGCATTGGTTGCTGTAAGTGTCTGATCAGATTCCAGAGTTCAGAAATGGTTTATTCTGATCATTTTAACAGTTTACTAGTTGTTTTAGTGGAGGGATTGACACCTAAAGCTTCCTACTCCACCATTTTCTCTAACATCGCTTATGGCGTTTATTTTTATAGAACTGTTTTTAAAAGCCTTATCTCGGTCACATAAAATTCCACAACAGATATTTGAAATCTTGAGGAAAAGATGAGTTATTCAATAAATACTGTAGGAAAAACAGGCTTGCCATTTTGGAGGGGAAAGGAAAAACTAGATCCTAACCTTCTCCTTATACCAAAGTAAACTCTTTGCATATTAAAGGTTTAAATGCCTTTTTAAAAAATGGTGCCAGGAATAAAACCTAAACAATTCTTTTTACTTTTTAAAAATAATCTTGGAGTCAGGAATGCCTTTGTGTGTCTAACACAAAATCCTGGGGCCACAAAAGCAAAGATTGGATAATTTACACAAATTTCGAAGTTAATCTGAATTTACAAAAATCAGTAAGATGAATTGCTCAATTTATTTGAGCAAAGGATATGACTGATAATATATAGCAAAAACAAATGACCAGTAAACATGAATAGAATATCAGTCTCATTCATAATGAAAGAAATATTGATCAAAACAGTGAATCATGGATTATTCACTTAGGAGATTTGCAAACTTTTTTGCCTTGCTTGATAAAGTCCAGCATTGGTAAGGGTGTAGGGGAGTAGACACTGTCATTTACTGTTGGTAGGAGTGTGACTTGGTGCAACCTTTTTGGAAATTAGTTATATACGTATATATACATATATGAATGTCAAACGCATAGTCCTTTGACCCAGCAGTTCCACTGGTAGAGATTACCCTATAGCTTTTTCCAAGGATATGCCAAGATAGTCATAATTTCAAAAACCCAGACAATTGAAATTCTGTAAGAAGAGAACTGATTAAATTATCATACATCCACATAGGAGAAAGCTGTATAGCCATTAAGCAGAATGAGTTACCTCTTTTTATGCTAATGTGGTGTCTTAGTCCATTCGGGCTACCATAACAAAGTGTCATAGACTGGGTGGCTTATAAACAACAGAAATTTATTTCTCAGAGTTCTGGAGGCTGAGAAGCCCAAGGTCAAGGTGCCAGCAGATTTGGCTTCTGGCGAGGGCCCACTCACTAGTTCATAGACAGCTGTCTTTTCACTGTGTCCTCATATGGCCAAAGGGACAAGGGAGTTCTCTGTTGTCTCTTTCATAAGGGACTAATGAATCTAATTAATCCCATTCGGGAGGCTCTGCCCTCATGACCTAATCATCCCCCAAAGCAAACACCATCACATTGGGGTAGGGTTTCAACATATGCATTTGGGGGGACATAATCAGTTTATAGTATGTCAGATGTTCTACAAGATACATTGAGTGACAAAAGCTAAGTACAGAATAGAACGTAGGTAATGAGCCCATTTGGGTAGGAATTTTTAAAGGATGTATATGATTTATTCTGATATATGTGCAGAGAAGTTTCTAGAAGTATATACAGGAGTTTGTTAATGGTGATTTCCTTCCGGGGGAGGTGGGGGACTAGGAGTAAATGGTGGAGAGATTTTTTTTTTTAACAGCTTTTTTGTAAATTTTTTTATGCGTGTGTTTTATTCCCCCCTTCCTTTTTTCAAATAGCTAAAATCAAAATTCTTTACTGATGAGAGCAGAGAATCCAGATGTAGTTCTCAGAATATACATACCGCTAGTCTATATACATTTATGTAGTTAACTTTTCCTTTTGAAATTACAAATATCTAAATAATTTATTTCCTGGTCTTATTTTTTTGTTTTAAATTATTACGCAATGTGTTAAGAGCTATAAACCATAAATTAACACTTCATTCTGAAAACACTGCCTTACCTCTTAAAATTATTAATGACTAATCTGGTATTTTAGCATCTTCTTAGAAGAGGCAGTGATGTGATAGGAAAAATAGCATAGGCTTTGGAGTCATAGAGACCTAGATTTCAAATTCTAGCATAATAAAAACTAGCTTTTATTTTAGCCTTAGGAAAGTTACTTGAAATAGTGAACTTAAGAATGTCAGTCCTCTACGTTTGCAGGGTCATTACAAAGATTAGGTGAAAAAAGGTGTACAGTTCCTGGTATTGGGTTGGCCAGAAATTTCCATGTTACAGAGAAACCCAAACAAACTTTGGCCAACGCAGTATATAGTAATTACTCAGGAAACATTAGTTTCTTCTCTTGGCATCTCTCCCTATCTCTGAAAGATAACTTTCAACCTTTGTTGGGTTATCTGCTTCTTTTATCTCATACTTAGAAAATCTGGTATTTAGCAGTGTTTAGATATGGTATTAGACCTAGGTGACAAATAGCACCAATAAATCTGTTGAGTTTTCTGGTTTGTTTTAATTTACTATGGAATTATGGGGCCTGAGCATGCTGCAGAGTTCATCTCGTTGATCACTCTTGTTAGGAATTGTCTCTAATGCTTGACTTATCCCACAAAATATATTTACAATCCCTTATAAGGCAATCCCTTATTCTTCGTTATAACTTTATTTTCAGATTGAGTTCATTCAGTAACAGGGACAGTATTTACTGTCCTCTTTGTTCTATAACTTTTTAAACAATTTGGAGATCACCCGATAGAATACCTTGCCTTGCCATTTCGTTCTGCTTCACATTATGAGAAGCTCTTAAAGGGCTAAAATGCTGACAGCAACCAGAGAAACCCATATTGTTTGGGACCTCGGTGAGTTCACCCCTGTGGTGCTGAAGGACCAAAGGCCTGACTGTTTTGGCCCCACCTCTTCAGCCCCCTGCCCCCTTAGTGGGTTCTAGCCTGGTGGTTTCCTTGCAGTTCCTTGCAGTTACCATGGTCATTTCTGCCTGAGAGCCTTCACCTGTGCTTTTCCTTTTTTCCACAATTCCTTCCTCACCCCAACTTGTCAAATGTAGGTTGAATCTGAGGCCTCTTAAAAATTCTGTCGTTTGGAACAGGTATTGTGTTTGTTTTGACTAGAAATATTTACTTTGTTTTACTTGAGATTTATATAGCTTACAAATATCTCTGGATTCTATTTTCCCACTCATAGACACAGACAGTATCAAGAATTAATACCATAAAGAATGGTGGCTGGTTCCTGCTTTTGGCACACTCGCACCTGCAAGCCTTGCTCTGGGGAATGAATGCTCCACCCACCATGCCCACAGGCCAGGGGACTTTATGGAACTGTGGAACTTGTCTTAGTTTTCTTAGTGATCAATAAGTTTCTCTTTGGGCTGGAATTAGTACTAATATTTCTTTCTCTTGTAGCACCAAACAAGATTTGTGATGAAATGGAGCCTGGAACAAACTCTTTTCGAGTAGAATTTCCTGATTTTTCCAGCACCATTCTGCAGAAACTGAACCAGCAGCGCCAGCAAGGACAATTATGTGATGTCTCCATTGTTGTCCAAGGCCACATTTTCCGAGCACACAAAGCCGTTCTTGCTGCCAGTTCACCCTACTTTTGTGACCAGGTACTCCTGAAAAACAGCAGGAGGATTGTTTTGCCTGATGTGATGAACCCCAGAGTGTTTGAGAACATTCTCCTATCAAGTTACACGGGACGTCTAGTAATGCCTGCTCCAGAAATTGTTAGTTACTTAACAGCAGCAAGCTTCCTCCAGATGTGGCATGTGGTAGACAAATGCACTGAGGTTTTAGAAGGAAACCCTACAGTCCTTTGTCAGAAGCTAAATCATGGCAGTGACCACCAGTCTCCCAGCAGCAGTAGTTACAATGGCCTGGTAGAGAGCTTTGAGCTGGGCTCTGGGGGCCATGCGGATTTCCCCAAAGCCCAGGAACTGAGGGACGGAGAGAATGAAGAGGAGAGCACCAAAGACGAGCTGTCATCTCAGCTCACCGAGCATGAATACCTTCCTAGCAACTCGTCCACGGAGCATGACCGGCTGAGCACTGAGATGGCAAGCCAGGATGGGGAGGAGGGGGCCAGCGACAGTGCCGAGTTCCACTACGCCCGGCCCATGTACAGCAAGCCCAGCATAATGGCTCACAAACGCTGGATCCATGTGAAGCCTGAGCGCTTTGAGCAAGCGTGCGAGGGCATGGATGTGCATGCGTCCTACGATGAGCACCAGGTCACAGAGTCCATCAGCACCATGCAGACGGAGCACTCGGTCCAGCCCTCGGGAGTAGAGGAAGACTTTCACGTCGGGGAAAAGAAAGGGGAAGCAGAGTTCGATGAGCAGGCTGACGAAAGCAATTACGACGAGCAGGTGGACTTCTATGGCTCTTCCATGGAGGAGTTTTCCGGAGAGAGGTCGGATGGGAATCTCATTGGGCACAGGCAGGAGGCTGCCCTAGCAACAGGCTACAGTGAGAATATTGAAATGGTAACAGGGATTAAAGAAGAAGCTTCCCACCTAGGATTCTCAGCCACCGACAAGCTGTATCCTTGTCAGTGTGGGAAAAGTTTCACTCACAAGAGTCAGAGAGATCGACACATGAGCATGCACCTTGGTCTTCGGCCTTACGGCTGTGGTGTCTGTGGTAAGAAATTCAAAATGAAGCATCATCTCGTGGGCCACATGAAAATTCACACAGGCATAAAGCCATATGAGTGTAATATCTGTGCAAAGAGGTTTATGTGGAGGGACAGTTTCCACAGGCATGTGACTTCTTGTACCAAGTCCTACGAAGCTGCAAAGGCTGAGCAGAATACGACTGAGGCTAACTAAAAATAGGATCTGGCCCTTGAGTGGCAGGCACAAAAATAAACTATGGTAATTATGCAAATCTGGGCACAGATGATGCGTGCTACTTGCTATTATGAGAGAAGCTTAAAAAAAAGGAAGATATTTCTGAAAGACCAGCTCTAAGTAGGCCAATTAAAAAATCTTAATTCTTCAAATTTGTGTGTTCCAGGCCTGGAGTGGGTAATGGGGATAAGCTAGGCCCCCTCACACCTGGCAAGGTAAACCTTCAGGCCCATTGTGAATGAGGCAGGTGGACTTGGTGATAGCGACACCTGCACTTGGAATTGGACTCCAGCCCACCAGTTCCATTTCAGGTGGCAGGTTATTACAAGGTCACATGGGAATTTCAGTTTGCTCTTACTATAGGTACTTAGGTCATGTGGGTTTGTTTCGGTAGCTGCTTCACTGAACGAAATGCTACTTACGTAATAGCTACAAACAATGTGATTCCTAGGATCCTAAGTTGATTAACAGAGCTCTCTTACCTAGGTTTATTCTTTCTGAAGGGTATTTTAGCCAAAACTATGGAGATACTAAGAGGGTGACCTTCTAAGTAAGAAACAAATAACTTATGGTACAAGCTTCAAATTCTGTAAGATGCCACTGTCACAATGTGTTTCAGACTCTTGATAAGTCAGAGTTTTATATTTTAGTACTAACATTTAGTTTAAACAACTGTTTCTAATTGTAATTCTCTAGGGTGCCAGACATAGGTATTTCTAACTGGTTTGCTGTCCCAAATCCCGTTTAATTGTAGCATCCACACAGTGGGATCTGCTCTGTGGCTAGTAGACATCTAGCCTGCTTTGACTCTCTGACCACGGTACCATTGGCTGCTCCAGCCGATTCACTCCGTCTTAGATTATGGTGCTTCCTGAAGAGGTCAGTCAATGACCACAGTTACTGGGAAGGAGCCAGCAGTCACGGCTGAGAGTTACCTATGAACTTCAGGAGCTAATAGAGTGCTACAGTGACACTACAACTGGCAGAATGCGAGTAGCCGAGTAGCCGAATTTTGAGTGTCAGGTTATACTTGGGCGGGGCAAGTTGTGGGGTACAATTACCCAAGAAAAGAGGAGTCTTGAAAATACACTGGTGGGGGAGATACTCGTAGAGGGGTACACTGAGCTAATCCTCCTGGCTCTTTAGGAATGTGTTTTAAAAGGCAGAAAGAAAGAGTCCTAATTTTAGGAAGTAGTCCACAGATTCATGCACTCATATTATGGATAAAGCTGCGTAAGTTTACAAGTCTACATAGCTATATCTACCAAAAAAATGAGAAAAGCAGCTATTCTGAGACCTTTTCTGAGGATCACCCAGAGGTTTTAGGTTAAAAAAGAAGCATGTTCAGGCTGTTTTAAGCTGTGTGACACACCTGAAGTTGTCACCAGGGTAGGGACAGGGTGCTACTGTTACGTTAACTTTTCCGTAAACTTACCGGCTTATTATTTCTTAGTGGAAACTTTTTTTCCTTAAAATAAAAATAACTTTTCTTGGATTTGGGGTGAAATTTTGTTCTAAGAGTTTGGCTTTGCTCTGAAGTGGGAGACTTTGCTGGCAATGGCCTCTGATCCTCAAGCTCCTACCATCAAGGCATTTACTTGTTAAACGTTGTTTGGAAAGGGGAAAGAAAGACTTACTTACCAGTTAACTCTTGTAATCGAGGTTACAAAACAGGGATGTATTCATTAACACTGTATCATTCTCGATATATAAAAAGCACTTTGTATTTAAAACTTTATTATAAATATATATATATATATATATATATATTGATTTTTTAACCTAGAAACTAGATATTACCTCTTGGTTGTTTGCCACGTTAATATCTTCTTCTCTTAGTGTTGAAACTTCACCAGTTAACAGTCATTTCTCTGTGTACCTAACAGAGAATATAGAGGTGACTTACAATCAAGCTCAGTTGCTCCTTCTCTTTTTCTCACGTTAGAAGCAGTGGGTTTTAGGTATGATCCTAGCCTTTATATGTGAGGAGAAATTGTTGTATTACTCCTACTAATTTCAGTACTAAGGCAGTGAAGTCATTTTGTTCTGCCAAAAGCTGATCACCCTCTCCCATGGTTATCAGCAAACCATTTTCTGCCTGTTTGGAAGGTTTGATGTACTGGTTTCTATTAAAGATTATATTCACATGAGTGTTGGGACATTTGGAAAGAAGAGTCTGAGAGGTAAAATTAAAATATTCTGGAAAAATCATGGTCCTTCAGTTATGTTGAGATCAGCACAGCACCCCGTCATGAGGAACAGTGAGGAAGAGCTCTTGTTCAGCCAGGACTACTGGGCAGCTCTTCAGTGGTAGTTTTGGAAGCAGTCAGTTGTGCTGGGACTTATTTAATGTGTTATGAAGAGAGGGATATCTTTTATTGAACTCCTTTATTGTACATCAGCTACTAAATGTAGAATACAAAATGTAAGTTCCTCACATCTGCAGTTTAAAGCTTTTTATGATAGTGGGGGTTTTGTAAAAATTAGAGTTGCTAATCAGGTCAGCCAGACCCTGTGAGGTGGCTGGGCATCTGAAATGCTGGCCGTGTTCAGAGAGGTGGGGAAAGGGGATTGCCTTAGTTTGGATGTTAAAAGTGAATGTTTATAAACTTTGCTTTTAGGATTAGGAGATCATACTGTATTACTACCTTTTTTTTTTTTTCCTGCCCACCCTGGGTTGGATAGATAGTCTCTCTCCTTACCCTCAGCACAGCTTTAGAAAATCTTTATCCTTCCCATTGAGTTTGGATAGCAGGGGGTTAACATTTCCAAACAGTCTTTCAGGGATCTTGTCAATGGCCTACAACCAAGGTATTTGTCCCCTACTTTGAGTCTTAACTGTAGTTTTTCTCCAATCCCAGTGGGACGGGGCTTCAAGGCACCACCAGTGGTATTTAATATTAGTACTTATGCTATGCCTTTAATTTTAGATACACACATTGCAATAATCCACTTGGTAAAGTAGGTATCACCGTCTAACTGAGGAAGGACTACGATAGCCTTTCCTCAACTGTGGAGGGTTGTCCTCTGGCACTCTCGGACCCCAGCCTGTTGATTCTGATTTCTAGATCTCACTTTCCTCCAGTCTCTTCTTTTGGCCACTACTTTCAAAGAGTCTGCCCAAAAGGGTCTCCTCCGTTCTAGTGGGCATTTGCTGAACTAAACTGACCCTAAGCCGACTTCTAGCTGTTTGGGAAAGCTGCTTAGTCTCAGTGGTCTTCCCACGGAGGCACACACCTCCTCAAGCTGCTGTAGAAGTGAAGTTGGGGCAGAGCAGGAGCAACAACACTGTGCTTTCCCTGAGGAAGAGGCTTTGCTGCAGCCCCCTGGGGGAGGGTGGAGAGGATGCCGTCACACCAAAGCCAGGTGTTTGCTTTTATACGGTCTCCGATAATTAGGAATGCTGAAAACCAAGCAACATATATCCGCGGCCTCACCCCCCAGCCCTCTGGGCCACACTAATTTTGTGATTTAGGTTGCTTTCATGGGTGACTAACTTTGTTCAGTGAAACCAGGGTGTGTGTTTGTTTGGGTTTTTTCTTTGCTACTTATGTGTTTAAAGGTACATGTTTCTTATTTCAAATCTCTACTGATAGTGCCCTATGGGAAGATGCTGGAACACATTTTGCAAATGTGACTTTTTTTTTTTAGTTTTTTTTTTTTTAGTTTTGCTTGAAGCCTGTGTCATAATGTCAGTTGCTGCTGCCTTCTTTCCTTTTATGAGGTTCCCAACGTTTCTTCTAGAAAATTACTTTATTTATGCAAGTCAGGTGACTTAGACCACAAAACCATTTGATGATAAATAGATTATCATTAGGTGCATATCTTATTGATATTTTGTGAAATGTTATGCCTGTGTTGCAAAAGTTGAATAGTTTTGTCTTTATATATTGCTGTCTTCAGTGTACAGCATGGTTTTACTTAATTGAATGTTACTGTTTAATATTTTCTTCTTATAGAAGAGACCACAGCCTTTTGTATGACATGTTTTAATAAATGTTATCTGTCAACTTTGTAAAAGTTTTGTTTTTCACTGTGGATCTATGACCACATGTCTTTGTTTTCATCCTGGCTTTTGCCACCTGAGAATAAAAGTTATATCGTGGCCTTTTGACAAGTAAATGCCAAATAGACAGCCCGATCAAATGGGTAGCGAGTGATCATTTGCTGTGTCAGGCATTTATGACGATTAACTCACTTAAACCCCCACCAGCCCCATCAGGGATTTAGGTGTGCTGGTTATTCTCTGTTTGCTCCTCCAGATTCCCTCCCCACCTTGGGCTTCGCTTTGGAGGCTTGCCTCTATGGACCCGTCCTTCTGGCTTCTGGTTAGGATCTACCAGAGACACGCTGGGAGGAGCTTGGCGGATGGGAGGAGAAAGAAGGCAGGGCCTTCACTCGCCCGGCTCCTTTCTGCCAGGTGTGGGTGGACAGCAGATGGGCTCCTCTGCCAAGGCCCCAGCTCCTGTCAGGCAGCTTCAGGGCTGGGTAGCAACACCCTTCTCTTGTCCTTTCAAGCTGAGGGTTGGTCCTGACTCCCTGTCTTGCCGGCCCTCGGGGGCTTAAGTGTCCTCATAGGAGTTCCTTAGCCCTGCCCGTACCCTTTGTAAAATAGTCCCTTATGAAACTCTCCTCAGTCCCTGCAGCTGAGTATGGATCTGTTTTCCTGCCAGAACCCCAGATGATGCCTTGGGTATACTCACTTCACATGTGAGCCTGCTGTGATTCAGAGGAGGTAGGTCTGTTACCAAAGGTGGTTCTGCGACTATGGGGTGGAGCTGAGATTCAAAAGCAGGACTTCTGGCTACAACACACGGAGGTGGCTTTTCCACTGCTCTGTAATGCCTCCGTGCTCCTTAGATGGGTCTCTGCTTCACCTCACTTTCCCCTCCCCCACTCTCCTCCCTCTCCCCCACTCCCCTCCCTCTCCCCCACTCCCCTCCCTCTCCCCCCGCCCGCCAAGAAAACCCTCAAGAGGCAGCAGCAGTGCTCTTTAAAAGTGCCGCAGGCGCTGTGGGCCCCACGTATTTCCTAACAACAGCTCATTACCAGAGACACTGCTTGTTTTAGACCAAACTTAACCATCTTCCCACACAAACCTTCTGTTACCACTGTTTGTTGTGAGGGGTTTTTTTCCCCTCCCCACTGCTGATTTTGAAGCCAGCTACAGATTGCCTCAGCTAGCTTAGCCATTCTCTGTATGGGAAGAAGTCCAAAAGAACCATTTCTGGCCTTTTTTTGAGGTGGGGCCGGTCCATCCTGACGAAGGGCAAACAGTTCAGGCGCTGCAGCATGGTGACCCCTCCAACCCCTACTTCTACCCTTCCTGGGTACCCCGCTGAGGCCTCTGGTTACCTGCAGTCCAGCCCACCTAGGAAGCACGTTTTCCCATACAGCTCCTGCAGGGGCAGAGACCTCTGTGTGTGAAGATGAGAAGCACCGTTTCTTATCAGGAGAAAGGAAAAAGATGAAGTGGCTCATTTGTATTTGGGAACAGAAGCAGGGTGGAACGTGAGGGGTGTTATCCATTTGGAGCATGTAACACCTGTGCAGTTTATTTAGATTTCCTCATAGTCAGATCAGGGACTGCTTCCCACCAAACCACCGAAGCATTTCTTGAGAACAGTCTCCGCGCCTGGGCACCTTGGAGGGTGTACAGCTCTAGAATTTGCCCACAGTCAATGGACCAGTTAGCAGGTCAGCAACAGGAAATGAGGTAAGCTTGTTGAACTTGATGTAACAGTCATTTACTGTTTGGTAAGTGATTTTAAATTTATTCTTTCTCAGTGCAGAACATGAAAGATAAGAACTCTGTACCCTTCCATCTCTATCTTGTGTTCTTTTTAAGAAAACTTGCTCAGTGTCCTGTGTTTAGAGTATGGCGAATGAAGATAGGAACAAATGGCATTTTTTTCCCGTAATGAGAAATCAGAAGGGGAGTGAAGGTGGGGAGAGAAGTCTTACAGTCTTTTTCTGAACTGGTTTTACTAGTTCGAATCAAAACTGAACCATCTGATTTTAGAATCTTCTATCACTTTCTTGTCCCACTGCAAGTAGCTTGATTACAGGAGAGTCACAGCTGTCCAAGGGAGTATGTGGGCGCTATGAAACCAAGGTAGTTCATAAGCAGTATTGTAGGTAAATAAACTTAGGTAAATAAATAGGTAAATAAAGAAAAATAGTGGCTTTTAGACTGTAGAAATTGTGTGTTCTATTCTTTTCTTCCTCATATTCCAAAGTAAAACAGTACTAAAGCCCTTAAATGTATTTATAACTTAATGAGATACTTGTTACTCCCCAGAGTATAATGGTCTGTCTAATATAATAGCTAACCTTTATTGATAGAGGCTAAAGGCTGCCTCTAGAACGGCCCCTGTCTTGTTAACTTGGGGTCATCCATGCTGGGATAAAATCTCACTTGTTAGGGCTCTTTGAAAAGCTCCTCAGCTGCACAGCACTCCACTCATGGTGAATGGATGCCAAATCTGTAGACGATCCTAGAATTCCTGCAGGATCTGGCTGAGTAGAAATTGAAGGCTTTAAAATGATCGCAGTGACCTTGAACCAGACTAGAAAGGATTACTTTTTTACCTCATTTATATAGTGTGTCATAATGTGTGAAATATCTTTTGTCTACTCACAATATGAAGATACAGAGAATTTTTCTTGGAGAGTTGTTTTTTTTAATGCAGTTCTGTATATTTATTGGGCTCTGAACACCCACTCAACCCACTGAACACCGTACCTACTTCAATAGGTGTAAGAAGAACTGAGGTTGCAGACTATAAATAACAGCCCTAAGTGAAGGTTCATTGCATGCTTCACATATGCTAAGTATTTAACTTGCATTAACTCATTTATTCCTCGTAACAGTCTGTTTCTCCCAGGCCACCTTATGTAGTGGGAAAGGATGACAGCTTCCTATTCTGCTGGGGAGATGCTTTTTCTTTCCCCCTCAGAAAAAACCCTCTCTAAGCCCTTACTCCTGGGCCAGGAGGGATGTCTGTGTCTGCGATATGCATAGTTGTCCCTCTCCACCTGCAGGGCACTGAGCATGGCTTCTAACGTCGGGGAGCAAGGACCTACGCCAGATTATCCTGGTACACTTAGGTGGTGGGTGACTCACTGGGTGTCCCTTGGGTTCGTGCACTTTGCTGTCTTTGGAGAAATAGAGACTCCATCCAGAGACTATTCCGGGCCTGGCATCAGTAGCTCACCCTGCTTGAACTCCTAGGGTTCAGGAAATAATGTGAAGAAATTAACCCCAGGAATGGAGAGTCCAGTGATTTACAAACTGGTAGAAAAGTCCCCTCAAGGCCTACTCCAAGAAAAGGGGAGGGGAAAGGAGCATGATCCCCCCCACTTCCCACCAGAGCAGCTTTAATTTCACATAGTACAATCAACCAACGGCTTGCTCCTTTTTTTTTTTTTTTGGTGGTACGAGGGCCTCTCACTGTTGTGGCCTCTCCCGTCACAGAGCACAGGCTCCGGACGCGCAGGCCCAGCGGCCATGGCTCATGGGCCCAGCCGCTCCACGGCATGTGGGGTCTTCCCGGACCGGGGCACGAACCTGTGTCCCCTGCATTGGCAGGTGGACTCTCAACCACTGCGCTACCAAGGAAGCCCCTTTTTTTCTTTTCTTTTCTTTTTTTTTTTTTTTTTTGCATGCTTGCTGCTTAACAGAGTTTACATTTATGTGGGCCTACTGAGTTCCACACTGTTCTAAGCACTTTTCATGGGCTGACCCTTCACCTTCACACCTACCTTGTGAGGCAGGTGCTAATGCCATCACTGTCTAGCAGGAGGACACTGACAACAGCCAGGATTCAAACCCCGGCAACCCGAGTCCTGGGCTCCACTAAGCTACACATGCTCTGTTGGGTTCAGAATGTCCAGAGTAAACCCTACTCTGCCTGCTGGTGCCCTGGGTGTTAAATTTTGAATGTAAATAACCTAGAGAGGGGTTCCAAAGGCCGAGGGCTTATCTGGGCCCCCTGACCACTGCTCTAGTGTTTATCTCCAGGAGACCAGGTCTTGGCACCAGCAGCACCTGCTGCTCTGTGGGTTGGTGGGCCCCAAGCAGGCCCACTCTGTCCCGATTAGCCTCTGGGACAGGTATGCCCTCACAACAGCCCCCGTGCCTAACATGGTCTCCTACCACCTGACTGCTCCAAGCCCTCCTTCTCAAGCAGATCTAATCCTGTCACCTCCCATGATCCACCTGACAGGATCTTAACTCCTTAGCTTGCCATCCAAGGCCCTGATCTCACATTAGCCTACTTGTCCAGTCTTATCTGCTGATCTCCACTTGGGCCCTGGCTGCTCTCCTTGGGCTTTTCTTTGTCCTTGCATGAATGATTTTCCCTGCCTTGAATACTCATCCTTCTCTTTTCCATCCACATTCCCCTAACCTTTATCCTCCCGGAAAACTTTGTATTGTTCCAGGCTCTGCAAAAATAATCCCTGTGACGCCTTCCCTGAGCACGCCTGAAAACTATTCACACCACTCTTAGTGATTCCATTTTCATTTTAAACTCAATTCTGCTGTAGCGTTTGTCACTGTATTGTAATTTTATATATACCATCCATTCTTCACACAAACCCATGTCCCCTGCTAGACAGTGAGCTCCTCAGAAACAGGAACTGTGTCTTAATTGTCTCTGAGTGGCCATTCCTGGCACAGTCCTGATTAACAGTCAGTAAATACTGCTGAATTTAAAAAATAATAATATATGCAGATTCACTGTTGAATCTTTATCCACCAGTTACAGCCATGGACTTTTTGCTTTGTCAGAGATCTTTCTTAGGAAGTATGGGCACCCAACAATCTTACGAAGTCCCTCTTCCCACTAAATGTCATCTAAGTGTTGCTGAAATTGCCTGTTAGCTAAGAATTCTAAGATAAGTATACATCCTCTTTCCTAACCCAAATGAAAGATTTTGTATCCGAGCAGGTAATACTGGACACTTTAAGTAAAGTCAGGCAGAAGAAGGCAATGGGATTTATCAAAAAATGATTTCTGGTAGAGAAAAGTCAGTGTCTGGCTCACACCAGAATGTCAGTAAACAGTTGACAACTTGCTTTGGAAGCAGGATAAACTGAATTGCCATACTCCTTATTAAATATACCTGCCCTGTAGTGAAGAAAAGTGATGAATTTTTTGTTGTTGTTAATTTCTGCTGAGCAGCTTGTTCTAGAAGAGGGCATATTTTCAGTGAGATTTTGGCACAGTATAAAACAGATGGTTACATGTTATTTGGTCCTTCATCTAATACTAGAATTTGTGGCAATTGATTAAGGACCAAAAATTGCTTTTGGACAACATTCAAATTGTGATTGTGGCGATCTGAGCTTTAAGTAGCAATAGAATGTTATAGTTTGGAAACACAGGATCAGGCTAGACAATTGGGCGGGTTATAAGAAATAAAGCATTCGTTTTGCGTGAATGGCTCTGAGAGAGCATGGCATGAGACCTTTCTGACCATCTGAAAGTAGGGCAGCAGTGACCTTGTGACTCTCACAGCAGCTCTGTCTAGGAGGTATTAAGCAGTTCTGCTAGAAACCGATACAGAAGCATCTCAGGGCAAATAAATGTTCCCAGTCTTTTCAAGTAGAAGGATCTTTTTTTTTTTTTTTTTTTTTTTTTACATTTTATTTATTTATTTATTTATTTAGCTGTGCTACATGGCATGCAGGATCTTAGTTCCCCAACCAGGGATCAAACCTGCGTCCCCTGCAGTGGAAGCGCCGAGTCCTAACCACTGGACCACCAGGGAATTCCCAGCATCATTTTTTAATATTAGAAAAATTTGCAGAGCCCCCTCCCACCATGATAATTGTTGATCAAGAAAAATTCAAAATCACAAACCACTATTGTGAAGTCAGTAATACTTAGATGCATTTATATTTATTCTTCAAAAAGTATATAGTTGAAAAGTATTAATGCAAACATTTGGGATATCTCAAAAGTAGCTTTATATTCTTCCAGGGTCTGTTCTTTGATTCATTCATTTGCTCATTTATTTACCAAATGTTTATCGACCACCAGCTTTGGCCCTGGGCTGGGCCTCCAGATGGTGATTTCCTGTCTTCAGAGGTTGTGAAAAGCACTCCAGGAGACAAAGAAATGGACATTTCAGGTTAGGTCCTTGGCTGTTTGTGTCATACAATTGGCTAAATCTTATGAATCCAGGCCTGTAAATAAGATTTAACCATCAACTTTGAGAGAATACTTCCCAAACAAACCTAGCTGTGGATGTGGTGAAAGCCACTGAGCTTAATTCATCTGTAGGACAAGACCCAAGTTACAACCATTTCCTGTAATAACTACCCTCAATATCACCTGCTTTTCTGGATTTTCTGGATTTTAACTCATCACTGTCATCCTGAGGGTGAAGGGGTGATTCCCTATCAGTAATTCCTAATTCTGCCTTCCAGGATTTTCCCACTCTACCCCTTTGTTCTTCCTAAATTTTTTAATTAATTAATTAATTTCTTTATTTTTGCTGTGCTGGGTCTTCGTTGCTGCGCGTGGACTTTAGTTGCGGTGAGTGGGGACTACTCTTTGTTGCGATGCGCGGGCTTCTCATTGCGGTGGCTTCTCTTGTTGCGGAGCACAGGCTCTAGGCACGTGGGCTTCAGTAGTTGTGGCATGCAAGCTCAGTAGTTGTGGCTCGCGGGCTCTAGAGCTCAGGCTCGGTAGTTGTGGCTCACAGGCTTAGTTGCTCCGTGGCATGTGGAATCTTCCCGGACCAGGGCTCGAACCCGTTTCCCCAGCAGTGGCAGGCAGATCCTTAACCACTGTGCCACCAGGGAAGTCCCCACTCTCCCCTTTTGAACAGAACCCTTTTCTCCTAATTTGTCTGCCATAGTTCAGCACATTGAATTCACAACAACAATATGGACGCTGTAGAATAAATCATTAACAGGCTCTCAGCACACTATCTAGTAGGTAGAGTCATGCTTTCAAAAGGCCTAACACTATGTGCTGTTCTAGATGCTTGGGATATAGCAATAAATAGAACAGATAAAATTCTCAGCTCTCCTGGAGTTCACATTCTAGAGGCAGATAAGCCTGGTAGCTCTCTAACACTAACGAGAATCACCACAAACTTCAACACAGGAACAGGATAACTAGGGAAATGCAAGAAGCCTTCCTAGTGCCATGAGCATCTGAGCAGGGCCTGAAAGGATGGGTAGAATTCTGACCTGCGGAACTGTGGATTGGAGTGAAGAAGAGAACAACCTACCCAGAGGGAAAATATGAAGAAAGGCATGGAGGTGGGGAAGTGTGAAAGGAGCTGTGGGAATACAGTAGGAAAGGTAGGTTTGGGGGCCAATGTGTTACTGTGGTAATGGATGTCAACTACCAAGCATTCATTGTATGCCAGACTCTGTGCTACATTCTTTACGTGCAATATCTCTTTAGGTCTTTACTGCAATCCAGCTTGAAAGGTAAGGGAAAACCAAGGCTCAGAGAGGTTAAGTAAGTAAGTGGCAGAGCCAGAATTCTGAACTAGGTCATCTGACTCTGGAGCCCAAGTTCGCGGCAATTACAACATGTTGGTGCTCGAGGTCATGAAGGACCGCAGATCCCAGGCTGAGGAGTAGGGATTTGATTTCAACTCCAAAGGGCGATGATCAGAGCTGTCGGGAAAATTAACCAAATGGAATGGTATGACCCATGACGTATTTGTGCTGCATTCCCTACATGGGCTGAGTGACAAATAACAGGCTTGCCAACGTGGTCTCCTGGGTGTGGAACAGGTGCCTGGTGGGAGGAGCCAACGTGAGCCCAGGTAGGTCAAGTTCAAAGTCAGTGTTGAAATGGGGCAACCTGGACTCCTAGTAGCCTAATGGGGGGCTGTTGTTAACCTAGGTAGGGCCATCTGAGGACAATAATTGCAGAGGCTCCTTTTAAACTTGCTTTTCTCCATGGGATTTTTGCCTCTGGCACACTGATCATGTACCTTCCTGCCATGCGTGCCAGTGAAATTCCAATTAGCAATTTCTTTCATGTAATTCAAGAATTGCTCACCAGTGTCCTCAAGAATGGACAGCAGGGACTTCCCTGGTGGCGCAGTGGTTAAGAATCTGCCTGCCGATGCAGGGGACACGGGTTCGAGCCCTGGTCCGGGAAGATCCCACATACCGCGGAGCAACTAAGCCTGTGCGTCACAACTACTGAAGCCTGCGCACCTAGGGCCCATACTCCGCAACAAGAGAAGCCAAGGCGATGAGAAGCCCGCGTACTGCAATGAAGAGTAGCCCCCACTCGCGGCAACTAGGGAAAGCCTGCACGCAGCAAAGAAGACTAGCTCAGCCAAAACAAAAAAAAAAAAGAGAAGAAAAATGGGCAACGCTCACCCTCTTCTTTACATGAAGGTCACGAGGGGGAGGGTGGTTGGCCAGGAATTTCAAGAACTCCATCCACACACACATTCAATTAAGTTCAATTTTTTTAAGGGACTTCCCTGGCGGTCCAGTGGTTGGGACTTGGCGCTCTCACTGCCAAGGCCCTGGGTTCAGTCCCTGGTCGGGGAGCTAAGATTCCGCAAGCGGTGTGGAGCAGCCAAAAAAAAAAAAGGTCAATTCTTTGAAGACTTGGAAGGTGCCTGTCACCACCGCTGTCCTCTTTATCTCACCTAGATGATTGCGCCAGCCTGCTCTCCTCCACTTCTACACACACCTGTCAACCTCACTCTTCCATGTCACCAAGCTGCTCTGAAACCTCCAGAGGCTCCCCAATTCCTACCAAAGTCGGCCCAAACTCTCCAGACCATAGGATTAGACTTCCAGACTTCCCTTCTGGTTTGTTTTCACTATTTCTCCACCCTGCCTATTCTACTCTCCAGCTAAATCCCATATTCCCTTGAAATTGCTCTCAGCCTCCCTATAACCGTGAGCGTTACTGAGATTCCCTCTGCCAAGCATGCTCATTACGTCCTCTCCTCCTGCCAGAATCCTACCCATTAGTCCTGTCCCAAATAAAGGCCATTTCTAATGCCACCTCCTCAGAGAAGCTTTCACTTTTTCCCATCTCGGTATCATCTGTTCTTCCTTTAGAGCCCCTGAAAAATTTAGGATGTGTCACCCCTGCAGGCATCATTTGTATGCACATTGCTAAGCTCTGTGAGGACCAGAAGGGTGTAGAGACCTGCTTATGTCTGTTCATTACATGTCTGTGTTACAGCAGAGGGCCTGGCACCCAACCAGTTTGTTCAGTTGAAGTCAGAGCAGCCTCCTGCAGTCTTTAGCAAGGCTTGGGTGGCAGTGGCAAGATGAGAAACTGGAGAGACCAAGATACTCACTGAGATAAAGAAATATCACATTCTCGTTCTGAAGAGAGCTGAAAATGCGTGACACTATACCGTCATTGGTGGTATTTCCTCTTCTAAATTGTCGCCCTGCAAATGCAGATATTTTGCAGTCAGCCCCCCAACCCCCAAGCCAGGAACCACCTCAGAAATTTCTGGGTATTGAAGGCTGGCTTTGTCACATTCAAGTTGCTCCCTTCCTGGAGGCTGAAATGTGCTGACTCACTGAGAGGACCCTGCTGTACCTCCAGCAGCCCGTGAACAACAGTCACAGCCGCAGCAGAGCTGCTGCTCCTCGGGGGCCTCTCCTCTCTCCGCAAATGGAGGCTGATGATAATTCAGCTGTATTTTCTTTTTGAACTTAGAAAAATGACTAGCTTGTCTGACTTTAAGCACAGTCTCTTCCTTGTTCTGTGAGTAATCTTACCAGAGTCACAAACTGCTCCTTTTAGAAATCCAGACCCCAAAGAATCACCCTGCCTAGGGCAGGATGAAAGTCAACTTGTTATTCTACAGAATGCCTGGGACGCAGTGTGTCCTGTGATCAGAGTGGCACTTGAGGGGCAGTGATTCTGCAAGATGGAAGAGCAGCCTCAGAGTCTGTGGTTGGGAGCCCCTTCCCACATATGACCCTTATCTGCTCCAGGGGAAAGTGTTACACGTCTTAAAGATCTTTTCCAGACAACAGCTACACTTTCTAGCAGCTACTGACCCCTGGCCTCCATCAGAGGTCATGATGATAAAGAACTTGTACAGACAGTGATCAAGGAAAAGAGCCTGGGTGAGAGGTCCTCCCCTGTTCACTAGGAAAGGAGAGTTTTCTCTTGGTAGAGTTTAATGACCCCTACGGACACAAGAAACCTGGGCAGGGTGTGCTAGTCTTTTCATCGCTCTCTGAGTTGGTTTAAACTTATATTTACCCCAAAGCTTTGCATTATCATTGTGTGATTCAGTCCTGGACCTCAGGATTTCCTGCTGGCCACATGCACTTTTTTTTGGTAACTGAAATATGATCAAGCATAAAAATGCACAAATCATAAATGTACAACTCAATGAATTTTCACAAAATGAATGTACCCATGTCATCAAAAAACACGGGGCTCAAAACTCCCCTCATTCCTCTTTCCGTTTCCTGACTGTAAGCACTGTAGATTAGTTTTGCCTGTCTTTGAACTTTATATGAATGGGGTCGTAGAGCACACATACTCTTGTGACTAGCTTCTTTGGCTCAATGTTATGTTTCTGAGCTTTATCCACATTGTTGGGTGTGATTGTAGTTCCCCATATTCATTTTTAATTCTTTTGTTCTGTAAATGGGATGGTCCCCCAAATTGCAACTCAAACTCCATCAGAGTACCATACTCTATACCAGACCATTTCAGCTGTGGACTAGATTGTCATACATAATCCTCATCCTACTAGAAACAGCATTCCCATCTGCAAGAATGTGACACAAGCAAGGGAAATGATGGGTATTTGGAGAGACTCCTGGGCCAACAATATGGCTTGAATTTGAACAAGAAAGGGCCATGCTTAAATTTTTTCCTCCAATTCTGACTTTCTGGGTCTCTCGATAGAGGGCTACGGTCAGGCTGTCTTTGGAGTGTGCCTTAGAATTCAAGAGGGTCTTTCTGCTGAGGATGTTTAACTGGGAGAGGGATCCAGAGGCTCAAATTATCAGTGAAACTTAAGAGCTCCACACATTTCATTGAAAGGAATGGCTGTCTAATGGGTGGGTTTCTGGGATACATTTTTGGTACAAGATTGCTGATGTGTTAACGGAAAAGAGGGTGTTTTAGGTGACCTCTCCCACTGGGAGAAGGATCTCCATCAGTTACACGCTTCCATTGGCACCTGGGGCTTGTTGTTGCTCACTTCTTAGAGGTAAACTCTGCCTGGTTTTCAGCTCTGTGGAAAGGCAGGGTGAACAGCAATTTTGAGAGGAGATTGAAGTGAGGACTAGGACGGCTGGCATTGTAGGGGATGGCAGCTGGATGCTGCCCACTCAGGAGGGCTCTGTGAATCTATATTCCTACTTCTGAGCCATCTCATCCTAGTGGGAGCCAGCTGGAGCCTGACATCTTTTTATCCTTCCTTAGTTCTTGGTTTTAAGACATTTATTGAGCTTGGTGCTAGGCACAGGGACCACAGTGGGGAACAAGACACAGCCCCTGCTCTCAAGTCACAGGAAGCCCCTGACAACAGGAAATGCTGGTAACTTCTAAGAATTGTATGAGAGCCAGACAAGGTCCTTGTCGTTAAGCTGCTTAAGCCTGACAGACGAATCAGCAGATGCCTAGGGCTCAGCGTGATAGGTCCCAGGTAGTTGGACATGATAGAGAAGGCTTGGCAGGAAAATAAGACTTATCCTAACAAAACCCCACTGTGGACATAGGAGCTTCTGGCTTTTGCTTGTTTATCACACATAAGACACTTTGCAAAGTGCTTTACAATCATTATCTCATTGTACTACTCCTAACAACCCTTTAGGATCAGAACGCTTATCTCCATTTCACAGATGGGGAGACAAGTTCAGAGAGGTTAAGCATCTTACCTTTGTTCAGGGAGTTTTGATCAAAGAAACTGTGTTCTTAATTTTATTGCTTGACCGGAAGTTGAGCCACTCCTAACAAGACTTCAGGCCCCAAAGTTCTGCCTAAGACTTCAAAAAGATGAGCATGTCCAACTTGGTCAAAATTCAGGGAACTCAAGGAAAAAGAAACACGAAGAAGTTTAAAGGAAGAGGAGAATGGGTAGAGGTTACTTATCTGTATGTCTTGTGAGTAAGGGGAGTGGGTTAAGACATAAGAATTGTTACAGTGTAAATTGTCAGCTAGGCCAGGCTTCCATGCTGGGAGATAACCAAGGGGCTTTGATTCTCATCATGCAGAGATGAGATCCTCTCTGCAGAGGAGTGCCCTGGACAAATGTAACCCACTGACTAGTTTGGCCATGAGTGCATTTAAAGTAAAGAAGGGGCTAAGATTCCCCAACCTGCTTGAGTCTTGACTGACAAGGAAGGCATCATCCCCTTTGAACAGAGACTGTTCTTCAGGCGATGAGAGTGGGAGGGAGGGAGGGAGCAGGTCCGCTGAAGAGTTTTTCTCATTAAGTGGCCAGAGGCGAAGATTCCACGGAGCTAAGCTCCATGATGAAAGGGGAGCCGAGAATGACAGTGGTTGGGGAGGACGGGAGATCCAGAGGGGCTGGGGAGGGGGGACCGGAGACAAAGCCAGGGTGCGCTCCCGTGCTGCACTCTCCCCTGCATGGCTGCCATTAGCTCAGTCCCTCCTACGTGAACAGCTACTACTGATTCAGCATCCACTAAGTACAAGCCTTCGAAAACCACTTTATTTCAACTATCTCATGGCATTCCCATAACAACCATCTGGGACAGGTGCGCTGTGACCACGTCCACCTTACGGTTGAGAAACCGAGGTTCAGAGAGTCTGATTAACTTGCCCAGGGTCTCATGGTCTTTACCACGTTGCCCAATCTTAGAAAGGTGGCAAAAAAAGTTAAGTGTCTAACAGTGGACGCACTGAATCTGAAAACAAAGCCAGCCCCATTCTGGGCCAGGGATAGTGGACAGGACCACAGGGATGAGACCAGGAGACAGAGGAGACACAGGAGCTGCTGAGGAGCAGATCCTCGGGGAGCCCAGCACAAGAGGATTGATCAGAACAGGGCAGGTACACAGGCAAACCCCGGCTCAGTGTCAGCAGCCGGAAGAAGATTAAGGTCAGGAAGGCAGGTAAAGGTGCCATGAGCCCCTGCTCACCCAGCAGCTATGAGCATCCTCTGGTTTGATACAGAAGTCAGGTAAGAATTTCAAACTGGTATAAAAGTTTGTCATCGGGTAATGTACTGTCTTCTCTCTTTTCCCCTTCCCTGTTTATTTTTTCCATAGCCCTTCTCACCATCTAACATACTATATATCTTGTTAGTTTATTCCTCTCTTTCCCTGATAGCATGTACACTCCTGAAGGGCAGGGATTTTTTTTTTTTTCCTGTCCACTGCTATATCCCCAGCACCTAGAGCAATGTTTGGCACTTAATTAGCACTCAAAAAATATTTGTTGAATGAATAAATATGCAACAGTCATGTCATGACAGGGTTTCCCAGGTATTGTGTGCCTCCACTGCCCAGCTGATCTGCCCTGAGTGTGGTGATGTCACCTCCTCCTATCAGAGCTCCATCCTGCAGTCACTGATTCCTGCAGTGTGAACAGGCAGGGAGAGGATGCACGGGGACCCTGGGAGGCAGGATCAAAAACCAGATGCTGAGCACCTTGTTTGTGCTCAGCAAGTCAGAAAAGCAAAGGTCATGGTGGCAGATGTATACATTGACCAAAACTCAATTTACCTCATGAACGTTGATTAAAAGAAAGAAAGATGGACTCTCCTCCCTCCTCCACAGTGCCTGGAACCATCCTGAAGCCCCAGGAACTCAGTTCCCAAAGGGCTCCCCTCCATTCTGATTCTGTTGTAAGAAGGAAAAAAAAGAGGGATTAAAGAGACACCCCCTCTCCAGATCCTCATATTCGAAATCTTTAGTGAAGCCATCAAACAATCAGATGCCATGACTTTTATTTTTCAACAGCTTTCAACTCAAGAAAGTGCTGAAGTCATGTCTAAGGTCAGTGGAACTATTTGTTCTGGGGAATTTTACTGAGGAGAAAAGTTTCCATCTCCCCGGGCATCTTTTTTAAAGAGTCTTGGTCATCAAAGTCATCCTGCAAAACCCTCTGACTTCTGAGGGAAGGCGAGCAATGCTTCTGGTCTCGTGTTTGATGGACAGGATGTTGGCTTTACATTAAACACATGTGGCAGCAAGAATGCTCTTCACGTGCAGCTTGCTCACTTCGTTGAAATCCAAGGCATGCCTGGCAGGTTTGTGCCTGGTTTAGAACACTTAGAGCTCAATCACCTTTTGAAACCAGGCTGCATCTTTGCAGATGTCTTCACTTTACTAACTTTAGTCAGACATCTGCCTGTGAGAAAATGTGATGTGAGTTACAGCAGTCCACTTCAAGACATAGCTTTCAAGAATGCCATTGATTCTGAGATACACTCTGGATTTATTGACCGAGTTTGGGGCAAAAAACACAACCAGATTAAATATACTCACTGATTGTAAAATGTCTTTCCAGGAATGTTTAAATGTGAACAAGAATGTTTATTAAAAGGAAATTTGGGAATGTTAGGCTCCCTTGACAGATGGATAAGAAAGGGTAAAAAAGATTAAGTGATTCACCCAAAGCAACTCTGAAGTCTCCACTATTCTCTTGACCAGAAGACAACACTGCCTACCACGGTTTGTATGAGCGTTAAGTATGAAACTTTGCGATTAATGGCTTTGATGGAAATTAGGAGGTAAATGCACTGGGCCAAAAAGTGTTATGTATCTGTGTACCTTCTCCTGGAGGGTAGCCACCCTTTTGATGAGGTAGATGTGTTCTCTGCAGGGACTGGGGTGGATTTCCTGAAAACCTTATTTTTCAAATGAGAACGCCCTACAAATGTGGAAGATCTTTCTCTTCTTGCCCATCATCCTTGTGAGTCAAAGGAAGCTGCAAGACAGAGGCTGTTCAGAACCAAGAGACAATTTACACAGACAGGGGGACTCAGTCATAAGCCATGATGCAGGGAAAAGGGGAAGAGAGGTGTGGGTTCAGTCTCTCAGTTCATCCACTCATTTACTCCTGTTTTGTTTCCCTCAGCAAATATTCACTGCTGCTTATTTAGTACCAGGTTCTCCGCAGGGTGCAGAGGAAATGGATCAATTAAACAGCCCCTACCCTCAAGGAACACAGACATAGGAGCAAAAACTGGTAACCGTTCCTTATCTATTAATTCAACAAATATTTATTGAGTACCAAACACTGGAGAAACAGCAAGAAAGAAGTCAAACAAGGTCTCATCCTCATGGAGTTTACAAGCTAGTGGTGGGGGACACAGATATTAAACTCGTAATTGTACAGGTCATTAATTAATTGCCATTGTGGCTACTACACAGGAGAAGTAGAGAGTGCCAGCAGTTGTCTATTACAGGAGTGGTATTGGAGAATCAGCAGGAAACCAGGAGAGAGCAGATCAGGAAGAAAGTGAGTCAGGAAGGACTCCAGAGGCAACACCTGAGCCCAGTGGGTACCAGCAGGGCTCAGATCAGAGGCAAGCCAGGCCCACCCAGAGGCTGAGCAGGTGAGACAGGAGGACAGGAAAGAGCCATCTCTCTCTCCAGGAAGTGAGAAAAGGCTTCACGAAAATGGGTGAAGGCTCTTGAAGCCATCTTTCCTCCCTTGCTTTCTTGCTGACCAAGAATAATTATTGTGTGTGCCGTGCTCTATTATGGTCATATTTACCACTGAGGTCGGTGTCATCACCCTCTATACAGATGAGGAGGCCAGAGCTCAGCAGGGCGAGTGCCTGGCCCCACTTCAGATCACGGAGCCCTTGTGAGGCTGAGTTACGGCAGTCCACCTTGTGAGGCTGAGTGGGGACGGGGACCCGGATCCGCCTCACTGCTTAGCCATAGCACTCTACTGCCCACCCTTGGCTGTGGGAGGGGAGGCCACAAATCTCACCCCTCAGCCTAATTGCCATTTAACAGATGAAGAAGAAAGGCTCCCATCACACAGGCAGTGAGGACCAGAGAGTCTCCCAGGAAGACTGCTCTTCCCGGACTGGGTGGAACACCTACTCTACTCTGCAGAGTTGGCCAGGTGGAAACCTGACCCACTAGGATATTCTATAATAGAAGTCGTTGGACAGCTTGGGACTGTTTGGAGAGGCTGACTCCCCCTGCTGGCCCCAAACTACTCAGGTAGTGAGACAAGTGGAAGGGGCACACCAGTGGGTCCTGGTGAGGGGAGCAAGAGAGAGGAAATCCCAGATAATATAATTTTTTTGTTTAAAGGATATTCGTGACTTACGTGTGTCAAAACTCTGACAGGTGCCAACAGACAATAAGCTTTGCCAGACTCTGGGGATTTCAAAGTGGACCTGAGCTTTGGCAGAAGGGGTCCCCTTGTGGAAGCCAGAAGAAGGAGAGGCTGGGATCAGATAACCTGGCTATCTTGACTCTCTAAGTGCTCAGGAATCTGGAATAGATAAGAAGTGGAGATTTGGGCCCTGTCTGTCCAAGAAAGGGAAGAAGAGGAAAGGAGGGAGAAGGAATTAACTTTTACAAGCACTTCTACACTATCTCAATTAACACATGACATGGAGGGGAGGCTGGAAGATGTGTTTGGCCATGTGCCTTGGAAGAAGAGAAGGCAGAACACAGATATTGGCTAACACCAGACGCCAATGTTGCATACCTCCATTATGGCAAAACCCCTCTTTGACTGGATGAAATGTGACTTTTATCATTTCATAAATACTGCTAGGGAAACTGGGTAACTGGAATGAGGCCCATACATCACCCTCTAGTCTCTTTTCGATTTCAAATAGGCAAAGTTAAATCATTTAAAAATGCCACAAACATCATGGGAAAACACAAACACATGCACCCTAATTGTGAAGTGACACTTTTCTAACTAAAATAAGTTAGTAGAGATTATGACACATAATCAGCTAAATGACAACAACAAAAGCAGGGCACTGGAAAAATATATGAGTTGAGTGACCCAGTGAGGTGGGGGAATAAATATAAAGCTATGAGGGAAATACCCAGTGTCCAATGGACGGATGGCTAATAACTTTGAGACACGTGGCACAAAGTTTAAATACTAAGGAACATTTCAGTCTTTATAATCCTTAATGACACGCAAATACGATTATTACAGCCAAGAAGACCCCAATTCTTACCAATAAACTTAGCAAAAATCAGTTAAAATGATGAAACCCAAAGCTGGTCTGTGGGGAAACAGGAACTCACTCATGTGGGGTGTGAATCAGCCCAGTGGTCCTGAGGAAACCTGGCCTGACAAGACGATCGATGTCTTCCTATGCCTTTGGGTTCACAGACTTCACTCTTGGGGGCAGATCTCAAGGAAATAGCTCAAGAAGAATAGTAATTAGAGAGTGAGACTCTGCCCAGGTGCCTGCAGTTAGGTTACCTAAAGTTCTGTTCGGAATATTCCATTGCCACAAAAAGTTCCTGTCTGGAGTCAGACAGACAAGGGAGCTCCTCCCAAGTCTGCCATTTAGCTGTGTGACTTTAGATGACACTTAACTTCTCTGAACCTCAGTTCACTCCTTGATAAAATGGGGATATTAACAGTCCTGGGGCTGTGTATTAAAGGAGGTCATGTCTATAAAGTGTCTACACAGCGCCCTGCCCAGTGTCCAACAAAAGGTGGCCCTTGTTATTGGAAGGTGGCTACTGGACGGAGCCTGGAGAGTTCCCACTTGCGGAGGATGAGGTAACATCAGGAAGTCTCAGCTTTCTAACTTGAAGAGGAGCTGGTATCTTTGACTCCTAGTTTATTTTTATTACACAGTCAGAAAAAGGAAAATAAACTTCTGCCACAACTTCGCAGGAGTCCACCAAAATGTAAAGGGTGTTTACATTTCACCTTACATTTCACCTAACATAACACCTGTGTTATTTCATAACACCTTCAAAGGGTGTTAAATTCGCCTGAAACAGAGAGGAAAATGCTGAGCGAGGCTCCCACCCCAACTCGAGTGTCAAGATTGGGTGTCTCCAAGGATCTGGAAATGCACATTTTTTTTGAGACTTGGTCTGTGACAGGAGTTTCACATCCCCAAGTTCGTTATTTTTATCTCGGCTTTGAGGGAGAGGGAATCTGCCCAAGGTCCTAAGTTAGGTGACCCGGTCCGGCAAGGTAACCACCGCACAGGTAACTGCTGTGCAGCCTGGGTGAGGGGCAGGCATCCGAAGGGCTGTGAGAGAGAGGGTCTCGGAAGCGGAAGGCTGGACGCACGGTGGGTGCAGGCCCCGGGTGATGGCAGGTCGAAGGTCCTGGCCTCTCACCCATTCCGCTCCGGGAGCCCCGGGCGCGGCCCGCGGAGCAGCCCTCCTCCCGCCAGCAGGGGGCGCCGAGGAGAAGGCGGGCGGGAGGCCGTGATGCGCGGAGCTGCCGCCGTTCCCTCCCGGAGTCGGGACCAAGGCTGCCGCTCGTCCATTCGTCCGCGGCGAGACTCCCGGACACAGCCCGAGCGGGATCCCAGACTCGGAGTCCCGGAGAGAGACCCGTCCCGTGTCGCCAGCACCCCAGTCCGCGCCTGCCCGGAAGCGCCGGCGCTGAGGGGGCGGGGCCGAGAAGCGCTTCCGGGGGCGGGGGGCGCGGGCTGGGGCGGCAGCCGGAGCGGCGGGGACGGGCCTGGCGCCGGCGGCGGCGGAGGGGGCGCCGCGGGCGGGCAATGTGAGCGCGGCGCTCTCCGCAGGTGAGTCGCGCCGGCGGGGGGCGGCGGGAGGCGGGCAAGGCGCGGGCGGAGCCAGCGGGGTCGGTGGCAGCCCCTGGCCGCTGTCCGGTTCCCTCTGGGCGCGGCGGGGCGGGAGCCTCTGCGCCTGGTCAGCCCCTCGGGCCGGCGGATGGGCGGGTGGTGCGGGTTGGAGCCGAGGCCGGGCGGGGTCGGGAAGCTCTGGGCACCTGCTCTGGTCCGGCGCGCGCCCCCAAGGGGCCAACCCTGCTTGGCCCCGGAGTCCGGGCGCTGCTGGCGGGTCTGAGGGTAGCGCTCGGCCAGCTGCCCCGGGCTCCCCAGCCTCCGCCCGGGCGTCTCGGGATCCCCCGCTTCCGGGCCCCTCGGCCCCGGGGGCGCTCCCCCTTTGTACGGGGAGGCCGGATGGTTAAGTCCCCGGGAGAGCCGGGCCGGGCCGCGGGGTCGGCCCTGCTGGTGGCTGCAACCGAGCTCCTGCCCCACGCCACGGCTTTTCTCCAGGTAAACAGGCGGCGGCGCGTCCTGCTTGGCCCTGGACGTCTCCATGGTCACTCTCGCCCTCAGACGGTCCTACCATTACGGAGGGCTGGGCTGGCCTGGGTGTGTAAACAGTGTCCTTCTAGGCTAGGCGGCTGTGCCTTGGGGCATGAACAGTCTGGGAGTCTCAGTCTTGAGGCTTTCAGCAAGCCTCTTCCATGCTGGGCCTCAGTTTCCCCACCTGATCAGTGAGGGTTTTAGATAAGCTCTCTAAAGACCCTTCCAGCTCTATCATTCTGTGTATGTCTGAAATTGGAATGGCTGTCCCTGGTTCAAGATATTGGGCAGTTTCACCGAAGACTTTTTGCAAATGTGGACTTTTTAGCCGCTTAATACACTTGTTTTCAGACAGGGTTTAAAATGAATCCAAGAAGCGTTTCTAAACCTAACCTTATCCTAATTCATTCCTTGCTTTTGTTCCTAGTAGTAGTCAATCACATCCTGCTGAGTTTTTGCATGCAAAAATTTTTTTTGTTGTTTATATCTGCCCATTTTCTCTTTGTTCCCTAGTCAGGCCCTGTTTGCCTCACATCTGGATGATTGCAGCAGCTTTTTAGCTGGTCTCTGACTTCAGAAGTCCCCCCCACCTCTCCCATCCTTCCTTTATGCTAATGCTAAACTTAATATAGGAAGTCAAAAAAAGAGTTGAGTGTTTGCTTGCTTATTAAATGTCAAGATGCTGTTCCATGTGGTGGGGTAAAGTAGTAGGAGGCACACTTACAGCCTCCAAGCAGCTTTACACTGGGTGCTGAGACTTTACCTGTGGAAAGGTAATTGATTGATGAGACAAGCCTGTGTGCTGTAGTGTTAAGAGGAAGGAGAGATGGAGGTTACTATAGGCCAAGTGGTCAGGAAAGGCTTTAGTGAGGGGGTGGGGTTTGAGCTGGCTGTTAAAGGATGAGTAGGGCTCAGATAGGAAAAGAAGAATCAGACCCAGTGATCCTGTGGAGTTAGTGAATAGACCAGTTTCCTTGTAGAGAAGGGTGCTCAAAGGAAGGGAATAAGGAAAGATTGGCTGGGCTAGTTCCTGAAAGAACTTGAACACTAGGCCAAAGTTGAAACTATTCTAAAGGCAGTGGTGAGAGGCAAGAGACTAGGGGTGGTTCATGATCATTTACAGGAGGGGAAGGGAGAGGCTGGGGGCCAGGAGATAAGCTAAAAGGCCACAGGTATTTATACCACTATTCAAAGCTGAGTACATGCTCTGCCTGCCACACTGCGTCCAGTCAGTGCCCACCGTGCTTTTCAAGGCTCTCCTCACCTCCTTGGACCTTATTTGCTGCTTCTCCTCCCCGTCTGTCTCCTGCAGAAGCGAGTCTGTGACTGCTTCTAGGGCGTCGCTCCTCTGGTTCCCCCTTCTGAAGTCCTGGCCTCCTTTTTCTTCTCCTCTGTGTAAATTCTCCATTTCACTTCCTTCAAGCCCCTGCTGAAGATATACTTCCTCCAGAGGGTGTTCCCTGACTGCCCTACCCCCATGCCTTTGTGGCACTGAGAATCTAAAGCACAGGATTCAGCACTTGTTTCTTGGTTACTGAACTTGCTCTTGTCCCAGATGAAGTGGGTGTTTTTTTTGAGGGCAGTTTGTCTTAATACTTCTCTTGAAGCCCTTGTAATATCTAATACTGTAGCTGGGCTTTTGTAATAGGTATGCAAATACTTCCTAATTTTTGTTGGTAAATGACTTAAATTTTTTTGAACCCCCCCCCTTTTTAAAGGAGGAGCTTTTATTAGTTATCAGTTTTCTCTGTCATATATCATTTACGTCTAGTGCTGCCATTCAAGGTGGATGTTTTCAGCTTTCATTCTTCGAGTGCAGATAACATAAAATGAATCTTTGAAACATTAAAATGTTTACTCTTGATTATGGGAAAGGAAAACATCATGTAATCCTTCAGTTGGAGGCTGTGGGGAAAGTACATCAGCTTTGGAATCAGACCGGTCTGGGTTGGAATCCCAGCAAGGCTACTTACTAGCCATGTGAACTTCGACAATTTATATAATGTCTCTGAGCCTCTGTTCTCTCATTTGTAGTATGGGGATAATAAAATCCATTTCCTAGGGTTTTGTGAGTTTTAAAAAAAGTATATGAAGGAGGTAGCAAAGTTTATAGCACCTAGTAACTGCTTAATATTTACATTTTCATCATCATCATCATTATTAGGTGTAAATTTATCAAGGTGGAGAAATGATAGGCTGCTGAACCTCAGTGTATTTACTGAGCTGTGTATTTCTACATGTCTGTGGATCCTACTTTTACCTTCCAGCTGAAGCACTTGTCAAAAATGTCAGTATCACGAATCTATAATGTGTCATTATGTTTTATTCCCATTAATTTTCATCTTTCTCTAGTTTAAATTCTGCTTAATGGTTTTCAAACTTCTTAATTGTGTCCATTTAATGTTTTGTAGCTGACAAACTGCTGAATTTAGCTTAGTGAAGGTCATCAGCTGAAGGCAGTTTAATTTCTAACGGTTATTTTCTGGTTGTATTGATGGCATGGAAAACTTCATGGAAGAAAGCAATTCAAGGTGAGCTTTTCTAATCCTTTTATCTTTAGAGGTGGGACTTAATATATTTCCCAGGTCTGGTACCCCCTGAAATGCCAGCAGTAAGCAGATAAGATGCTACTCCTTGACTTTTTTGAGTTCTTTGCCCTAAGAAAGCTTATTCATTCTTTAACTGAAACAAATCTTTCTATTTCCTTATAGGATTTTAAGCATCTAATTGCCCACTTCATAGACAGAAGTAAAAAGAATGGACATTATGCAGAGAAATGGCTGCAAAGTACGAGGAATTGTAACCCCTTAATTATCACTGTGTTGGTGTAATGATACACCCTTAAATGAGAAATTTTCTTTCCACTCAAAGGTGATCAGTAAGACTCTAGCACCAGTAAAACCCCCTACTTCTCACCACTGTGCCTGGATTAAAATCTTATTCTTACGGGAGATAAGAATTCTGGCTCTGGAGACTGTCAAATCCAGGTTCAAATCCTGGCTCAGCCAGTCATTAGTGAGTTTGGGAAAGGTTCTTAGTCTCTCTGAGTGTTTTCTCATCTGTAGAATGGGGATAGCTGCCGTGTCTATCTCATAGTGTTGTCATGAAGATTCAGTGAGCAGGTAGAGAGCCTCCTTAGTGTACAGAGCACAGTTGGAGCTCAGTAACTGTTATTGCCAGTCAGGTTAAAGAGTCCATTCCTACTCTGCTAGCAAAGCTCAGAAGAAGCTTCTGATGTTCTGCACTGACTGAAAGACAGTCTCCACTGTCAAACGAAACCGCACTCTCAGAATTATTGTATCTGAGCAGACTTGGAGAATGTTAACGCCTTGGTAGGAAATCTAACAGTTTGGATAAAAATGTTCTTTCAGGCTCACATGAATTAATGCAGTAAGAACTCTAGACTTGTTTTCTTTTAAATTAGGATGAGTACTTCATGAATATCCATCACGGAATGCCATTTTATTTATTTTTTTCTTGCATTGGGTTTCAGCAGCACCAGAATGTTTCATGCAGGCCTGGTGTTATTCGGCTGCTGCTTTCTGAAGGATTAGATTGTACTTCATGACAGCTCAATTTTAGTTTTGCTCTAGACCCAGGCAGAAATACCTAGGAAAGTTATTTTTGTATCCTTGTGACTGCTGTTACCATGCCTGTTGTCCCCAGTGCTTCCATTCTGGTGTCTTTTTAATGACTTTTTGTTTGAGAATGATAAGGGATCTTCAGGTCTTCAGTGCCTGATAGAGAAAGTCTAGCTTGAGTTGTGTCTCCAGTATCAGCAAGTGACTGAAGCCAGCAGGTGCAAATCTGGGTTTGGAATCATGAGCATCTTGATGGAGAATAATGGGTACTTCCTGGTGCCTTAAACAACTTCCAAATTTGTAACCTTGCTTTCCTTTCTTGGAAGTGTCGCAGGGTATTTTTAAATGAAGTGGAGCAAATTAGAGTGTTTATGGGTTAGATGGGAGTGAACCACCTTGCTAGATTTTTCCTGCTGGTGAGACGATCCTACGTCTCTTGGGTGTTCAGCAGGAAAAGTTGAAAGCTGAGGGTGCCGCCATGGTGGCAGTCATGGATTTTGAGCCACCGGCTTGGTTTAGGTTGCTGAGAGCCTCTCTCTGCTAGACACACTGTTAGGCTCTGGGCACACAGTCCCTGCCCTCAGAGAGCTCACCACTGAGGGTGTGAGCTCAGTAGCACGGGAGGCTCAAAAATCAGCACATCTCATTTGCTTAGGTTTTACACTTTTACTTTTGCTCTGGTTGTCATTACGGGGAAACAGTTCCAGGGTTTTACCCAAGGATTTTTTAGAGGGGATTTCAAGGCCCACGTGGGTGTTTTGCCCAGATGACATTTAAGTGTCTTTTCTCATCTTTAGGTTCTCTTTAGAATGGATTTGCAGGGTGGGAAGATGGCACTGGTCTAGGTACTGGTTTTCACTGTTTGGTTTTCTTAGAGCTTAACAAAAGGCACGATGCAGAATTTTATTAGTCAATGAAACGGTGCCTTAAGGAGAGGGCTAGGTGTGGATGTTTCCTCTTTTGTGAGATACCATGTTACAGCAGGAGCAAATAACGGTTCCTTCTGTTCTCAGCTGTGTTTTCTGTTTTCCCTTTTAGTAACCGCATGTTACCACATCCATCCTTGGCTAGTACAATTTTTGATTACTCCCAAATTGTGCCTATTGGACAGCTCTGTTCAGAGGCCCAGTAGGCAGCCTAAACTCAGCTTGTCTGAGGCGGAACTAACTTCCAGAGTGGATAGCCCTGTTGAGTCCTCCTTTGGACTCGTGCTCAAATTGGCTGCCACCGGAATCCAGTTTGAGATTTCCAGTCTCGTATTCAAGGCCGTCCACGTTCCCACTGTGGCATTCCTCTTTCCCTCGTCACTCCTTGTACCTGGGCCCTGGCCACTACCCCAGACACCATACATTTTCACTCCAGTGTTCTTTGCTTCTGCCATTCCTCTGCCTGAAGTGTTCTTTCTGTTCCATTTGAAATGCAAATTCCTGTTCAAATATTACTTCCACCATGAAGATTTTATTTATTCTCTTTGATTAAAAAAAATTCTCTTTGGTCAAAAGTAATCAGTCTTGTCATTGCTCTCATAGTTCTTTGTTTCTGCCTCTATAATTGTCTGCTTGATACAATAACTACCCATCTGCAGCCTATCTTTCTCTAGATTCCTTGGTTTTAAAAATTATATATTTTTAGGTAAAACCCTATAACATGTCTTAAAAAAACTTTTAGTGAGAATAATACAGCTATATGATAAAAAAATTCAAAAAGTATAAAAGTCTGTTTCCCTTCCCTCTCTCCAGTCTGTAGTCCTCATTCCCAAAAGTCACCAACATTAATGGTTTCATGGGATTCCTTCCAGAACGGATACAGCAGTATATACTTGTTCTTTTAAGAAAAGTACATGAAGTGAATCACATATATACATACAGATTTTTCTATGGCTTGCTGCTTTTGGCTAAATATTAGAGCTCTTTTCCATGTAGAAGGATACAGGTCTATTTATTCTTCTTAATGGCTGCGTAGTGTTTCATTGTTGATTGGTTTTTTGGTTTTTTTTTGTTTTTGAACAAGTCTTCTCTGGATTTTGAGCTCGTTTTCCTCTTTTTTTTTTTTTTTTTGCTATAGCAAATAAAAATGCTCAGTGGACAGACATATCCTAATAAGCTATTGTAAGTACTGTGTATTTGTAGGCTTAATTCTTAATAGTTAATTGTGGGCCAAACGATGAATGCTTTTTACATCTTAATTGATATTACCAGATTATCCCTCAGGATTACACCTGCACACTTTAAAAATGTGTGCAGGTCTGATGGGTTATGAATGGTATCTCATTTTTTTCTTTTTGTAATTCACATGTCTTGATCATGAATAAAGCTAAACATCTTTTCATATGTTTTTGATCACTTTTTCTTTGAACTGTTAATATCTTTTGCACCTTCTTCCATAGGATTTTGTGTGTCAGTCCAAATCTGTTTGAGTTATAATATAGCCCTTTGTCAAATGTGCATGTACTTTCCCTCAATATGTCGTTTATCTTTCGGCTTGGGGGGTGGATTTTTTTATATATATTTCTATGTTGTCAAATGTATTTGTCCTTTGTGGCTTCTGGGACTTATGTCATGCTTGCAGAGGCCTCTATGACATTATTATAAATAAATTCACCCATGCTTTCTTTTAGTTATATTTTGGTGATAGTTAAGTCTTTTAAAAATAGTGTCAGAAGACTATAATGCCATTAAATGGAAAATCATAGGCCCCTCCTTACATTCCCTAGTGCTTTATAAGAAATTGTTAAATATGCAGCACCTTTGAAAACTTAGGGAGCTGTAATTTCCATTAATCGGGCGTTTTATTTTATGTGAACCTATAGTGGTCATATAGAAGAGCACGCACTACCTTTTTGCCTCATTTGCTCAAACTCAGTGGGAGGAGCCAGGTGAGAGGAGGAACAGAGTGGCGATGAACTGGCGTCTGTCCACCCTTCCCAGGATCAGCCATGTCTGTTAGATTATGGTCAGCTGGTTTCCCTGTCTTTACGAAGTGACTTTTCTAAAGCTCCTTCAGGTAAAATGTGTTTATTCTTGGTGAGCTTTGGAATCTGGATTAGGGGGTATCATTCCCTTGTTTGTAGCGTTTTCAGAACGGCGTCTTGTCCTGATGCCTGGGTGTGGTCATATGTTCCGTAGCTTTTTTTGGGTGGGAGCTTGCAGAGATTTCAAGCAGCTTTACTTGCTAAGCCTTGCTGTCATATGGTCTCGCATCAGATCTTAGTTTTCTTGTCAGAGCATGCGTGCGTGTTTATTTCTAGGACCCTTCTCCTTCGCTTTGCACTTCAAGTCTGTGGGTCGAGTATCCCCGGCTGGCTTGTATGGTAATTTAGGGGACAGCACCTTTCCCCTGTGGCTCGTGCCCACACTGCCTCGCCGTGTGAGTGGCCTCCCTTCTCTGGTTGCCCGGTCTGCCTGAACTCCCCGGCATGTGGCTGTGCTTTTCCCCAACCGGGTCGCTCTTCACTCCTCGGGGTTCTGCCTTGCTCTGGCCTGTGCTGGCCTTGCTGCTGTCCTCAGTGCTTTCACACCTGGCTTCCTCGCTACGTGGTCAGTCCTGGGTAGCCCCTCACAGCCTGCTCTTGCTTTTTAAAGGCCCGTCTCAGTGCTGCTTTGAATTCTCTTGAACTTGGGCTGAACCTGTGTCTTGGCAGCATCTGCTCTCCGTGACTCTCTTTCACTCTCAAACACCAAAAGGACCACTTACTTGAGCCCTAGATCGGTGGTTTCTAATGAATAGAGGCTTTAGCATATGAAGATAGCTGTTTATTTAAAGCAGGTAAAATCAGCCAGGGTGCAGGGCTCTGATGGGGAGGTGGGAGTAAAAGCTGTGAATATGGAAGGCATAATAGACTGCAGCTGGAGGGCCGCCTGAGACTTCTTTCTGATCATAGCCCTTCCTTCTACCGGTGACTTAGATCTAGAAAAGAGGGAGATTTTGATCTTGAAAGAGGCTACTGTGGTAAATTCCTAGAGCTGAGATTGCTCGTGCACAGACCATGTGCGCTTGTAAGTTTGATGGATATTACTAAAATGCTCCCTTTTGCCTTTCTTCATCTCCTTCCTCCTGGCAGAGGAAGGAGTAAGAGCCCTGGGCAGTGGTAGGAGGTTGTCACCTGTCACTGTCCCTTTCCCTGGCCACCACCCTAGGGCAGGAAGGTAACCTAGGGCAAGCTTTCGTTTCCTCCTGCCTTTCCCTCAACTCTCCTGCCTCCCTTACTGGTCCAGCTACTCCCCTTGGGCACATTAAACAAGGATAAGGGGTTATTGTGCAGGTGTCTAGATGGCCAGACTTTGCAGCAGCCCTGAAGAAGTTAAGTTAGCCTCTTGGAGCCTCAGTTTCCTCACCTATCAAGTGAGGGTAATCGTACCTGCCTTCTGGTGGAAGGTCAAGAGAATTCAGTGAAGTAATACATATAAGGCCTTTACGACATGCCTAGCATGTATCAAGCATTCAGTAAATATTGTAATTGATGATGATGATGATGGGCTTTTCCAAGTAAGGGGGGAAGGCTAAGGAGTGTGGTGGAAGGTGGCAGTGATCCCCTTGGACAGTTGCTGAGGCTGGTGTGGAGGTGGCTGGACGAATGTCAGGACTGCCCACGTCCGAGGTGGTCCTTCCCAGAACCCACTGTTGAGACCAGTGGTGGCAGAGTCTCGTCAGCTGACTGTGGCAGAGGCTGTGTGTGAGGTGAGAGCTGCTTCCCGAGGGGTGAAAGCATTCTCCAGTTAAAGAAATTGGAGAGCAGAAAGTCTGTGTGTCCATTGGTTGAATGAGCAGAAGAGCGTTATGAAAAAATCGGGGAGCTGACAATTTTGAACTTCCCAGAGACCATTGCAACTAATGTCCTCCTTGTATATGTTTTTAAAAAGAAGTATTTCACATTGTTATCCAAAGTATAGTTTTAACAAACAAAACCAAAATAAGTATTGTTAAAATAAGTATTAATGGTATTGAAGAAAAATATCCAGTTTATATATACTTGTTTTTAATTAAAATATAGCAATGTAAATGTCTAGTTTGGGGATTTTTTTTGTTTACTATTGATATAATGGGACAGAAAGACCTGTGATTAATCTGCTGAATTAAAGAATACTGATTCTGAGTGAGTGAATTCTGATTCTTTAGTGAGTGGAATAATCAAATTCATTATCGTTTTCTGAAGCAGCTGCAAACTTAGTCTAAGTGAAAAACTAATATAAATCACTTCTCTGCATTATCAAAAATGAACTCCATTCCCATCTCTCTCTGAGTTGGGAGGAATCTGCAGTAAGCCTGTATCAAACTGCAAGACTGGGACTCTTATTTATCTTTGAGTCCCCTTTGGTTTTGTGGACGTAAGAGATTGAAATTGAACATATCCTATAAATGTAGAAAAATAAATTCCCAGTCAGTATGTCATTTAGTGATTGCAGTTAAATCTAATACTTGCAGCACATTTGACAAAGGCTCGTTTTCTTAATTTGCAAAGAACTCTGACAGTTCAATAGAGAGTCAGATATGGGCAAAGGATATGGGTAGGCAGTTCAAAGACAAACTTAGACAAATTGCCATTGAAGATGAGAAAAGATGATCAACCTCATTTGTAATTAAATCACGGCAAAACAATGAGATACCACTTTTAACCTGTGAGTGTGGCGAAAGTGAAAAAGTTCAATGTTCATTATTGGCAGTTATGGGGGTACAGGCACTTCATGTGCTGTTGGTGAAGGGACAGTTGCTGCCACCTTTTGGGAGGTAAGTTGGCATTATCGATGGATGTGAAAATCTAACGCAATACCCCTCTGCTAGGAGGAGCTACTGTGCCTGTTTAAATGGTTTCCTGCTTTTGGTATCACCTGGGGACTGATTAAGTACTGAGTACGTGGTGGCACAGCCATCCATGGAATACTATGAAATCAGAAAAGAGGATGCAGTAGATGAGCTGGTGCTGCTGTGGACAGATTTTAAGGTACATTAAATACTTTTTTTTTTAATATCTGTATTAGAGTGTAATTGCTTTACAGTGGTGTGTTAGTTTCTGCTTTATAACAAAGTGAATCAGCTATACATATACATATATCCCCATATCCCCTCCCTCTTGCGTCTCCCTCCCACCCTCCCTATCCCACCCCTCTAGGTGGTCACAAAGCACCGAGCTGATCTTTCTGTGCTATGCAGCTGCTTCCCACTAGCTATCTATTTTACATTTGGTAGTATATATAAGTCCATGCCATTCTCTCACTTCATCCCAGCTTACCCTTTAAATACATTTTTAAAAAGCAGAGTACGGAGCAGTTTATGCTGATATATGTTTATAATTTTCTCTGAAAGAACACCCAAAAACTCTTTCCAGTGATTGAGAGACACTGGAGAAGAATTTTGCTATCCATTTTACATTTTTCTGTACTATAGTTTGAAGTTTGACCATATGCATATATTTTATTTTAAAGATGAAATTAAACATTGATCTAACTTTGGTGTAGGCCCACTGACATTCCATTCAAGGGAGAAATCAAGACCCTCGAGGAACCAGTGATTAGCCCATGCTGGAAAATTGCAGAGGAGTGGAGGGTTCTGTTTGAACTTGATGTGTCTGTGAGAGGTTCTGGCTTCCTTTGCTTCAGGACCACTGGACCTGATAAGTCAGGTCTGGGTGTAGAATTGTGATTAATTATGACTTTTCCTCCTTTTATGTGACTAGGACTTAAGTTACCTGTAAATTCCCTGTGTGTCGGTCTCTGAGAAGCCTCTTATTCGAGAGTGTTGCTTGTTAGCAGCTTTAGGCAGGAGTCTCTGAATCTCATTGTCACTGCCGAGAGGACGCGTCAGTGTCAAGGAGAGGAGAATGGAGCACTTCCTTTCTCATTTTGCAGAGAAGTGGAATTCCTCTCTTAGGTGTTAATCATGGTCTTTCATTTTTCTCTTCAGTGATTTTCTTTCCAGTGTAGTTCTGTACTTTTTTCTGAGAAGAAGATAAAAAGCCACACAGAAGAGGAAGACACCTCATTGTGGAGCTATTTTCAGTTTTACAGACTATTTCAGAAATGCTTTTTTTGTTTTCCTTTTTCTACTGGTTTTTGCCCAGGACTCTGTACCTTTAAAAAACTGAATCCACCTTTCTTTTGCCCTTTAATTCCAGAAGTCACTATTTACACATCCTTGTGTCCCGAAAATTCTGTAATGAATAGGTAACATTTGACCACTTGGCAGGTGCCAGGCAGTTTCTGTGTTTCTAGAAGGCAGTCTGGTGGAGTTATGAGCATGACCCCTGGAGCCAGACTAAGTTCATCTGTTAGCTCTGGGACCTTTGGCAAGTGTCTTAACTTCTTTTCTTCAGTTTCTTCATCTATAAAATGGCAGCAATCATAGTATTCCCCTAACAGAGTTGATAAGAGAATCAAATTAATTAATATGTGTAAGGTGTTTAGCACAAGATAGGTACTCATTATATGTAAGCTATTATACACATTCATTGCATGAATTTCCCTCATTCAACTATTACAGCAGTCATGTTGGGCAGTAGTTCCTCTAAGACCTTTTCTAGATACAGAGATCAAGGTTAATGGACTTGTCTGAGGTCACGTAACTATTTAAATGTTCATTGTTATTACTTTTATTAGAAAGTGGCACAACCAGGATTCATATCCAAGTCTAACTTCAAAGCCAGTTCTCTTTGTTACACCATCCTGTCCCCCTAAAAAAAGTCTCTAATAGCCAACCTTGATTGCCACGTGCCAGGCAACCGTCGTGCTAAGTGCTTCCTACATGTATTCCTTATAACAACCCATAAGGCAAAGACTATTGCTATTGATACTACCATTAAAAACAAAAAAACAAAAAAACTGAGACTTGGAAAGGTTATAAAGTACCTTGCCCAAGGTTTTACAAACGGAAAGCAGGTATCATTTGAATCCATACCCGACTCCAAATTAATGCTTCTAATGGTTATATTAGGATCTTTTCTTATCTCTTAAAAACTAGATGAGGTGCCTTAAATTTTTTTAATGTTACTTATTTTTAATAAGTAATACATTCACATAGTTTAGAAATTTTAAGAGTTCAAGGGGGCTTCCCTGGTGGTGCAGTGGTTGAGAGTCTGCCTGCCGATACAGGGGACGCGGGTTCGTGCCCCGTTCTGGGAGGATCCCACATGCCGTGGAGCGGCTGGGCCCGTGAGCCATGGCTGCTGAGCGTGCGCGTCCGGAGCCTGTGCTCCGCGACGGGAGAGGCCACAACAGTGAGAGGCCCTCGTACTGCAAAAAAAAACCCTAGATGAGGTGCCTTAAATTTTTTTAATGTTACTTATTTTTAATAAGTAATACATTCACATAGTTTAGAAATTTTAAGAGTTCAGAATGATTCAGTGAAAGCTAATGGGACTTCCAACTACCTCATCCCTGTCCCAAGAGGCTATTTGTTTTTGTGCCTCATTCCGGAAATATTTTGCTAATATTTATATATGAATATATTGACACAGTGAGGTATATATGTTTTCATAGTGCTTTATACAAATAGCATATATACTGCTCTGCATCTCAGCTTTTTCATTTAGCAATATATCATGGTGATTGTTTCATACCAGTATGAAAAGAGCTTCCTTATTCATTTTTTCTGGTTGTATAGTAGTCTTTAATATGGACATACCATAATTTATTAGCCAGGCTCCTCTTGATGAGAATTTAGTTTGTTTCCAATCTTTTGTTATGAACTGTCCTGTAATAAATTCCTAGAGTTGAAATTGCTCAGTCATGGGGGATCGTTTGTAATTTTGCTGGATACTACCGAAATGCCCTCCAAAGTATTTGTACCATTTTATACTCACCAGCAGTGTCTATGTCAAATTATCATCTAGTAGAGATTTAAAAATACATATATTTTTGTCATTCGAAGTAATACATGTTCACTATAGAAATTTGAAAAATACAGAAAAATACAAAGAAGAAAGTTAAAACATCTTTACTCTTACATTAATGTAAATAGTTTATATAATTCTTTAATATTATCTCTATGTATATTTACTATTTGTAAATACATATATACTTTTAGAAATATTATTCTGTATATTCTGTGATTACCTGATTTTTTAACAGCCTTGTTGAGGTATATAACTTACATATAAAATTGACCCATCTTAAGTATAAAATTCAGTGACTTCTAGTAAACTTAAAAAGTTGTCAAACTATCACCGTAATTCAGTTTTAGACCATTTCCATCGCCCATAAAGATCCCTCTTGTTCATTTGCAGTTGATCTGATTTCTTGCTGTGTTCTTAAGTATTTATTCATCAAATATTTATTGAGTATCCACCATGTGCCAGTCAGTTATCTGGCAGATAGTTAATATAACAGATAAAAATTCCTGCTCTCATGGGAACTAACTTACATTTTGTGGAACTAACTTTGAATTCTTCTTTAAAGTCATTTTAGTGATGATACCGTATTCAGTATATAGCTGTATCATACTTTATAATTCCCTTATTGTTGGACATTCAGATTGTTTCCATTGTTTGCTTTGTAATTGAATATAGTTATGGATAAATTCTTGTGCCTATATTCATGATTTTTTTTTTTTTTTTTACAACACAGAGTGCTGAGTTGAGAGAAATTCCCATTTTAAGGCTTTTATTATATTTGCCTCCCAGAAGTATGTGAGAGCACCCCTCTTCCTATGACACTGCCAGCTGGGTTGCGTTTTTAAGTCTGGGCAATTTGAGAAAGAACAATTGTGTCTTGTGTTAATTTTTATATTTTGGTTTTTTATTGATGAAGTCGTTAAACATTTTATCCCTATGTTTAAAGGCAATTAAATTTTTTTTTTTTAGCATCTGTTCATATTCTTTGTTCACTTTTCAGTTATTATATTTGGCTTTTATTGATTTGTAAGAGTTTTATACTTCCCTGCCATAGATGTTATATTTTTCATAATTTGTCTCTTTTTGTTTTTTGGTAAAAGATATTTTTTAGATGTATAAAAGTTTTACTTAAAGAGTTAAATCTCCCTTTCTTCTTCTGGTGTCTGCCTTTGTGTGCTCAGAAATGCCTTCTCTTGAAGTTATTTTTGGGTATGTTGTGAAGAAGGGATCTAACTTTATTATTATTTATTCATATTATCCAAGCAGCATCTATTTCCAGAAATCTTCCTTTTTCACTGATTGAAAATGGCCCCCAAAGGCCCATCCTGGTCTGATTTCTATCTACTTGATAGCCCCATGTGACCTCTGCCCTTGCTCCTTGTCCCAGCTGTGCCACAGTGCTCCAGTATTTCCTTCCTTCCTGACTTGGGCTCTCATCTCTTTGTGCATGTGATTCCTTCTGTCTGGAAAATTGGAACTTTCCTTGCAGCACCCCCCTGCCCCCCAATATTTGGCTAACCTTTATCATACTTTAGGTCTCAGTTGAGATATCATTTGTTCAAATGGCCTTCTCTGACCACTCCTCCATTATGAAAGATCTCATAGCTCTTATCACAATTTACAACAAGAGAATTGTAGCTCACCCGGAGCTGTAGTGCCAGGCATACGGAAGACTCTCAGTATATATTTACGAAATGAATGAATTATAGCCTACTCATACATTTTGACATCTATATGTTTGGCTGTATTTTTCTTTTTCTAAAATTTTTTCAGTATTTCTTCTTCTAGATCTAATGTCCAGTTTGGTGGCCATGGCCCACACATGGCTATTGAACACTTGAAGTGTAGTTATTCCAGATTGAGATGTGCTGTAAATGCAAAATACACATCACATTTTAAAGACTTGGTATGACAGACATGAAATTCTAAGAGTGTTGTGAAAATACCAGTGACTTAGTATGAAAAAAAGAATATAAAATATCTCATTAATAACTTTCTAATATTGTTGAAATGATAATGTTTTAGATATATTGAGTTAAATTTTATATTTTTCCTTTTAAACAATATAACTGCCAGAAAACATTACACACATGGCTTGTGTTGTATTTCTATTGGACAGCAGTGTTCTAGATGAATTTTAAAATCATTTTGTCAAGTTTCTAAGAAAATACTCCATTGGGCTGCATTATATTTATAAATTAACTTGCGGAGAACATGTCCATCTTGATAGTATCAAATCTTCCTACCAGAAGCATGATAATGTGTCTTTGTTTATACATATTTTTGTCCTTATTAAAGTGTTATAGTTTTCTTCTTGTGGATCCTATTTTTTGTTTATCCCCCAGGTATTTTATAGTTTATGTTAATATTGTTGCCTGTAACTTGTCATTAGCTTACCTAACCGGTTTTTTATGAATAATAATTTTTTAAATCCTTCACTTATTAGATCCTGATTCTAACAGATTTTTTTCAAGCAATTCTTTTGTGTTTTCTACGTAGTCATATCTCCCTTGGATGATAATTTCACCTCCTCTTTTCTAAAGGCTATATGCCTTAATTTTCTCTTGCCTTGTTTCTTTGGCTGGAATTTCAAGAACAACATTAAGTAAAAGAAGTGATGGGCAGACAACCTTGTAGCCTTCCAGGCACTAGCAGGAATTCCTTTACAAAATTGTTTACCAGAGAGTGTGCCAGGGAATACTAATTCTTTGGAATATTAATATGTGTACCTTGAGAGAAGAGTTTCATGGTTAAATGAGTTTGCAAACTGCTGAGTTAAATAGAATTCTTGTCTGTAGGACTTTGCAGATGGGTTAGTATGCTAATATGTTTTTTAATTCCTAGGAGGTAGGGATATTGAGCTTGGGGCTTGTGTTCTACTAAGTACATTTTGGGGAATGTAGGTATATTTTCTTTTTAAGGGTGATGTTGCCATTAGTTTGCAGTAGATGCTATTATATTAGGAAAATATTGTTCTATTCTTAGCTTATTAAGTATTTTTTTCCTTACTTTGAAAGTGACTTAACTTTTTAAAATGCATTTTTGGCATAGAATTGATTTGGCCATATGGTTTTTCTCCTTTGACTTATTGAGGTTGCAAATTATATTTGTGTACTTCCTAACATATAGCTGTTCTTATATTTGATCATAATATATTATTCTTTTAATAGGTTATATTTGCTAGTATTTTCTTTAGGATATTAAAGTAAGTCTGTTTAGTGAAGTCTCTTTACTTAGGTAAAGTTGACGGTCTTTATGCTGTTTGCCATATTCTAATACCAGACTTATGCCATATGAACTGAGATGCTTTAAATATTTTAGCATGCATCTAGAACAGTGTGAATGGCCTGAGGATCATTTGTGCTTTGGCACTTCTGTTTCTTTTTAATTCTGCCAATTTATGTTATTCTAAAAATATGTCCATTCCACTCGGATTTCAAATTGGTTTCAATCATAAATCTAGGATAAATAATGACACAGGATTCCTCTCTCACTAAAATGTTTTAATAAATTCTGAGGTGGTTAAGAAAAACTCTGATGTGATTTATTATCACACTGATTGATCTTTTTCTGCAAAAGTCTTAGATTTAGTTGCACATTGTCTTAAATTTTAAAACTTTGTCTCTGTGATTAAATACTGTTCTGTATTAATTACTTTTTTGTTTTCTTTGGGTTTAGTTTGTTCCTTTTCTAACATCATAAGTGATTTCATTTATTTTTATTTTTTATTGTTTAATGATAAAATTTTTTAAGGCACTGACATTGTTAAAATTTGTTAGTTCAGAACCCTGGCATTTCATTGTGAAAAATTTCAAACATACAGAAAAGTTGAATTTTACAATAAACACCTGTATACTCAATCTAGACTCTACACTTGTTAACATTTTATTTTGTTTGCTTTATCACATATCTGTCCATCTCTTTTTGGATGCATTGTTAAAGTAAGTTGAAGATATAAGTAAACTTCATTCCTGAACCCGTACTGCAGATTTGATGTGAATTTTCTTATTTTCTAAATAACTTTATTCTTTATTGATTTTCTCTTTGATTCAGTACTTATTCAGGAGGTGTTTAAATTTCTATTGATTGGGTTTTAAAAACAAAAATATAAATGTGCGATCTAGGGCTTCCCTGGTGGCGCAATGGTTGAGAGTCCGCCTGCCGATGCAGGGGACGTGGGTTCGTGCCCCGGTCCGGGAGGATCCCACATGCCGCGGAGCGGCTGGGCCCGTGCGCCATGGCCACTGAGCCTGCGCGTCTGGAGCCTGTTGTTTTGATCAGAGAATGCAGCCTGGGCTCTACACCCTTCTGTAGTTTTTTTTTGGTTTTTTTTGTTTGTTTTTTTTTGCGGTACGCAGGCCTCTCACTGTTGTGGCCTCTCCCGTTGTGGAGCACAGGCTCCAGACGCGCAGGCTCAGTGGCCATGGCTCACGGGCCCAGCCGCTCCGCGGCATGTGGGATCTTCCCGGACCAGGGCACGAACCCGCGTCCCCTGCGTCGGCAGGCGGACTCTCAACCACTGTGCCACCAGGGAAGCCCCCCTTCTGTAGTTTTGAGGGATCAGGGCTGTGGGTTCTAGGCAGAGGGCAGCCAGCCTGTCCTCAGCACACCAGCACTCTGGCTCACTCTGTGAGCACTAGCTGAGGATGATGCACTCCTGACATGTCCATCACTCTTCTTGATCCTACTGTCTAAAAACTCTTCACTGAAGGCGACCGAGCATTGCTCTATGAATTACCAACCCAAAAGGATGTAAATGTATGTAGAGCTGAAGGGGAAAAAATGCACATCAAGACAACAACTCAAACTCTAAAAAGGTTTAAGCTCCATTCAGTGTATCCAGTGTGCTGTATACTTGCAAAATACCAATTGGAAACATACAAATAAGGCAGAGCATTTTTTTTTTTTTTTTTTTTTTCCGGTACGCAGGCCTCTCACTGTTGCGGCCTCTCCCGTTGCGGAGCACAGGCTCCGGACACGCAGGCCCAGAGGCCATGGCTCACGGGCCCGGCCGCTGCGCGGCATGTGGGATCTTCCCGGACCGGGGCACGAACCCGTGTCCCCTGCATCAGCAGGCGGACTCTCAACCACTGCGCCACCAGGGAAGCCCAGGCAGAGCATTTTTTTTAATGAATTTACTTCTGTTTTACAGAGTACTTCAAATCCTCAAAGGTAGGTGAAACAGAAAAATATATTTCTTAAAAAGGATACCAAGTTCTCAGAGCTAAAATGGCTCTACTGTATGTTACATGCTTTACTTTGATCAAGATATATGTCAGGTAATTAGGAGACTTGGCTAATAGATCATTAGGTTATTTAGCTTTAGGTGAATTAACCAAGGCATGAAAGACTGAAAATAAGTAAGAGGAGAAAAGAAATGCTCAGGCGGACCCTAGGAGGTATAGTAGCTACAGTGGAGGGGGTGGTGGTATTTTTGCAAGGCTGTGTTTATGCCGCTTGTACTTAGTGAGGAGTCACTGGCGAATTATGAAACTCTCTCTTTCCTCAGATTACGCTTCATGTCAGTAGAAATGGACAGCAGCAGTTTTATTCAGTTTGATGTGCCCGAGTACAGCAGCACTGTTTTGAGCCAGCTAAACGAACTCCGCCTGCAAGGGAAACTATGTGACATCATTGTCCACATTCAGGGTCAGCCGTTCCGAGCCCACAAAGCAGTCCTTGCAGCCAGCTCCCCCTACTTCCGGGACCATTCAGCATTAAGTACCATGAGTGGCTTGTCAATATCAGTGATTAAAAATCCCAATGTGTTTGAACAGTTGCTTTCATTTTGTTACACTGGAAGAATGTCCTTGCAGCTGAAGGATGTTGTCAGTTTTCTGACTGCAGCCAGCTTTCTTCAGATGCAGTGTGTCATTGACAAGTGCACGCAGATCCTAGAGGGCATCCATTCAAAAATCAGTGTTGGAGATGTGGACTCCGTGACTGTCGGTGCGGAAGAGACCCCAGAGAGTCGTAATGGAGTTAAAGACGGCAGCTACTTTGCCAACCCGGTGGAGATCTCCCCTCCATACTGCCCCCAGGTGCGGCAGCCTACCACAAGCAGTGATCTTCGGATGGAGACGACACCCAGCAAAGCCTTGCGCAGCCGTGTACAGGAGGAAGGGCACTCGGACCGAGGGAGCAGTGGGAGCGTCTCTGAGTACGAGATTCAGATCGAGGGGGACCACGAGCAAGGGGACCTGCTGGGGAGGGAGAGCCAGATCACTGAGGTGAAAGTGAAGATGGAAAAGTCTGACCGTCCCAGCTGTTCCGACAGCTCCTCCCTGGGAGACGATGGCTACCACACCGAGATGGTTGATGGGGAACAAGTTGTGGCCGTGAATGTGGGCTCCTATGGTTCTGTGCTCCAGCATGCCTACTCCTACTCCCAGGCAGCTTCACAGCCAGCCGGCGTAGCTGAGGCTTTTGGAAGTTTGAGTAATTCCAGCCCATCCAGATCCATGCTGAGCTGTTTCCGAGGAGGTCGTGCCCGCCAGAAGCGGGCTCTGTCTGTCCATCTGCACAGTGATCTGCAGGGCTTGGTGCAGGGTTCCGACAGTGAAGCTATGATGAATAACCCCGGGTTTGAGAGCAGCCCCCGGGAGAGGAGTGCAAGAGGTCACTGGTACCCGTACAATGAGAGGTTGATCTGTATTTACTGTGGAAAGTCCTTCAACCAGAAGGGAAGCCTTGACAGGCACATGCGACTCCATATGGGAATCACCCCCTTTGTGTGCAAGTTCTGCGGGAAGAAGTACACGCGGAAGGACCAGCTGGAGTACCACATCCGGGGCCATACCGACGATAAACCATTCCGCTGTGAGATCTGCGGGAAGTGCTTTCCATTCCAAGGTACCCTCAACCAGCACCTGCGGAAAAACCACCCTGGCATAGCTGAAGTCAGGAGTCGCATCGAGTCCCCCGAGAGAACAGATGTGTATGTGGAACAGAAACTAGAAAACGATGCGTCAGCCTCAGAGATGGCCCTAGATTCCCGGATGGAAATTCACACGGTGTCTGATGCTCCTGATTAAGATGGTAAAGAAGTGCACCCACACAAAGCACATTAATCAATGCCTATTTGTGATTTGCTTTGTTGTAATCTTTGGTTTTCCCAACCATCTGGAAATCTCTTGGTCTCTTGGCAGTTTTTCTAAGGTTTCTGGAAGGAACACTTCATTGTGTTTATCCTTGCCCCCGCCCTCCCTCCCTCAAGGAGCTCAAAGCCTGAAGGGCCGCGTATCCAGGGAAAACACAGGCTGACAGGATTCCTCTCTGGCTGAACTCTTCATCCACAATCTGCCAGTGATTTAGCTATGCCAACTGGTTGACCCTACGTTCTCTGCCAAGAGGCATGCTCTCTCATTGTGTGCACTGGCACCAGTGCATTTCCATGGAGGGAGACTGGGATGCTGTCAGCTGATACAAATGGGTAACCTTTTCTAATTTAAAATTACTTTTAGGGGGTAGTTAGACAATTTTTATACATATATATATAATAAAGCAATTATTATATATATAGTATATATACATTCTCAAATTTGATTTTATTCTGGTTGAGGTGAATGTAAGAGGAATATATAATTTAATACAATGTGAACAGGGCTTTTGACTCTGTCTCGCCCCTACCTAATATGTTAGGGTTTTGCCCCTTTATTTCCCTTATAAAAGAATGTTAATAGGTTTTCAAATATATTAATCATTGTGTCCAAAAGCAAGCAAAGCAAATCACAGTGTTCATAGCTCTGCTTCATAACAAATACATAAACCAAATGCCATAAAATGTATTCAACTCTAGTTGGAAACCATTTGGAATTTTTGTTAGTTGTCCAGTAGGTTAAGCTGGATGACCCGTGGTGCTGACCTTTTTACATACAGTAGTGTTATATTAGTCAACCCCAAAGGAGCAGTGGTTTTCAATGTTTTTACTGGCCTATGAATCTACCTTCATTCCGTACTGTAGAAACATACATACCAGGTAACTAAATCGAATCACTCTCTACCGTGAGTTAGTACTCGCACTAAAGGAAAGGGATTTGTAGTTCTGTCTACAAAATTCTCCAAGCAGTGTTGTGGTTTTTTTCTTCTTTCTCTTTTCAAACAGCCAGTTCAGGTGCACAGCAACTTTTTCTACATGCAGTTCCCAGGGAAACTGCAGAACTTGGAATTTGTACTTTTTGTAAAGATATACTCTACGGGAATTGCAAGCAATATATCTATCTTAGTATTGTGTGAGCTGATGAGAGCCTCCGTGGCTCCCCCGCTCTCTCAGTGTTTCCTGCTTGAAGAAACCAACAGTTAAAAAGCCCTCTAAGATACTCTGTGTGTCACCAAATCTCTGTGTGTCACCATTTTTTTGGTCACGTGGTGCTATTTTTATGTTATGTATCTTTTAGGTCAGTATAGTTGTAGAAAATGTGAAATCGAATGGTAAAAGTGAATTCTAATTTTTTTCCTCTCTTGAGTTTATAGCTTGAAAAAAGACCTCAAAAGCATGTGCTGGCAAACACATTACTGTATAAAAACATACCTGAGTCCTATTTGGATAATGTTTTATTAGTACTTGAGGAAGTGTCTTCAGTTTTATATTTTGTTCACCCGTGTGCTTCTAGTATACAAAACGGGCTTTATGAGATTGCCCTGGTACTGTATACTCCGACAGAGCGTAATGTTGTAAGCAGTTTGGTGGTGAGTTTGTGCTGCAGGCTGTTGGTAAGATGTCAGCACTCCAGGCTCTCTGCTTGAGAACCTTGGCCCTGAAACTCACAACCAGCATGTCTCCACGGGAGAAGAGCCCAAACCACCTAAGAGAAAAACAAAAGCGAAATTCAGACCAACCTCAGAGGCTAGGAGTTAAAGGAATACAGAAGTAGATGTTTGCTGGTTTTCCGTGCTTTTTTGGCTCTTAAAATACCAAGAATGGAGTTGGGGTGGGGGGTGTTTGGGGATTTTTTTTTGGTTTTTTGGGGGGAAAAAATCATTCAGGCCCTTGTGTGTGATCGCCCCCGGGGGTGGTAGCTGTGCAGTAGCATCTCTTCAGCACAGGCGATCTGTTCACGCGTGAGCCGCTGCTCTCCACGTCAGTGTTACTACGTACAGACACGCGAGTCCTGCCGCTCCAAGGAGCGACTTCTGCTAACCGGGTATATAGTATGCCTTTTCCTGTCAGACTGCCTAAGTCAGGGGTCTGTTCTCTCCCTGAAGCACTTGCTCAACTCCTGTCAAAGCCGTGTGCCTCAAGGGGAGGCTGGGCCCCAAGTGTTTACCCACTTAAATATGTTCTGGGGTTTCAGGTAAATGTTTGTGATTTTTTTTTCCTTACATAAGTTTGGTTTTGATTTTTTTTTTCCTTCAAAGAATTAAATGCAAAAAATTTGTGTTGTGATACAAATCAAGTTTGTGACAAGAAGCGCCCAAATCGAGGACATGAGAGGTCAGGCTCAGGGAAGGAGCCTCCTTTTCACTCAGGCTTGGGGCCTTCTGAGAGGTCTCCAGAGCATCCTGTGATAAACGAGACAAGTGAGGAGGGGCGGCACTTGGGGCAAGCGCCTCGAATGTCCTGGTTCTTGTCACCGTGTCCGTCTTAACCTTATTTACATGGAGTTCTTTGTATTTGTAAATTTGTTTTACTGGTTTGAGTTTACCAAAGAGTGACTTATCCAAAATTGTCTTTGACAAAAATATACATTGCTTTGATTGTACAGTTCAGGTTCAGACATTGTAATGGGACTGTTAAGGGGCAGAAAATTGATTGCGTTTCTCTCTAATAATCATGATTCCACGTTTTGCAAGTTCCACTTGCTCCCATTCATGTTGCTAACACTTTACCCTTTCCACTGCTAGCAGTGTTAAGAATGAATTCTCAAGCCATAACCCAGTACTGTAAGGTCCCACAGGGCTTCGAGGGAGGCCGCGCGCGGGCCAGCACAGAGCTGCGTGGCCTCTCTGAGCGCGCGCACTGCCGTGCTTCTCAGTGTGCAGGGCGAGGGAAAGATTAACTCCGTTCACATCGGGCAGCAGCAATTAATTGTGCCTTGTCACATGAGGATGTGCCAGGAGGATTAACGTGACCACAGAACAGAAACGTTCTCTCCCCGAAGTTCACTTCACGTCTCTGCAGACGAAGTCCGCTGTGTAACTCCTTAGAGCGACTCTTTTTGGAAAGCAAAGTCCCTATTTCTGTACAGTTTTAGGTTAGATGTTTCATTTATAACAAATGCAGAAATCAAATAAGATAAAAGTGATATGTGAAGAAATCTTTTACAGTAAAATATATCCTGAATTCATATAGGTTTGTTCATAATTGAGTCTCTTCTTGAGCTACCTTTTCAAATACGTAGACAATGTGAAGACAGTGACAGCGTCCTTTTCTATAGGTGTTTAACCTGTTATTACAAACTGTGAAAACAAAGAATTTTATACTTTTACTAATGTGTGTGGTTTTAAACAGTTATTTTCATTCTAATCAGTTCTCTACCCTCTAACCTCTACTAAAGCTGTAAATACATTTAGAAATTCTATTTGTCAGTACAGTATATGAAGTCAAGTTAATTTGGGGGTCAGTGGAAAGCCTCCCAATTGGCTCTGCCTTGGCAGTTTTGTTTTGTTTTTTGTTCTTTCTTTCTTTCTTTCTTTCTTTCTTTCTTTCTTTCTTTCTTTCTAACAGCAGAAAGGATACTCTGTTGGTTCACTGTTCAGCAGAAAATACTGTAGAACTAAATTGGTAACTTCTACATCTTCCAGAGCATGAGTAGATGTCTTTTCTAATGATAGCAGTTATAACAAGTCTTTGTTTCTCCCCTGGCCCAGACCATAGGCCTGCATATTTTTGTGCGTGGTTTTGTTTTTACTTTTGTTTTTACAGCCTAGACTCTAGGAAGAATCTGCAGGAACACAGAACAAGGGCTGGGAGGGCATCATCTATGTGAATGAGCTTTACTTTAAAGAAATCAATGTATTTTATTTTAACAAAGTTTTCCATTAGTGACTGTGATTTTTTTTGTTGTCGTCGTCGTTGTTATTGTTAAATTCTGTAATGGTTTCCTGTGAAGCCTCCACTGAAAGGGACTCAAATATGCAACACCTAAACTATTTTCCAAGGGCACATGCCCCTTGAATGGTGCTTCTAGACTGGTCAGGGTTATTTATTAAATTTTATATATGAAAGTATTGGGGAATTATGTAAATTCTTTATATGAAACTCTCTAGTCCATAAATCATAGGTTTCATACTACTCAGTGCAACTGAACTGAAAGTTCAGAAGAGTCATTCACATTGTTCGAAATTTGTGATGGTTGTCACTCGTCACGTATGTCTCTTCAGTAAGTGCCAGAGTGTTTCCACTGTTTCTGCCCAGTGCGTGACTTCTCGGCCCACAAGAGAACCTTTTCTCTCTGGTTCCCCTTGGGTCTGGCACAGACAGGGCTGGTGTCGTTCTCTATCAAGTCCTGGAGTTAGCCTTGCAGCAGATTCAGTAAACAGACCTCTTGCTGCCCCTCAGTGACAAGTATGCTGTGAATTCAACCTTTGGACTTGCTGCCCAAGCCTTTGGTTGCTGCCCTGAGTATAGTAAGAGGTAAACTTACCTGGTTTCTTCGAGAATGACCATTTTCCTAATGTGAAAACCATCTCTCTCACCACTTTTATTAGTAGGGCTAACATTTTTTTCCGTTATAAATGGTTGAGCAATTTGAATGACTTAACACAGTGTCATTATCTTGCAATATAAACTGGTAACCTCACAACTCCACACTTCATCACCATATGAAGTAAATGAAGCTAGCTAAGCGGATGCTGTATCAACTAGTAACTTGCCATTAAGGATTATTTTATAGCATGAATATAAGACTATTTATTCAAATGATATTTTACTCTTGTATTCATTTTGTTTTAGATTTGTGACATGAATACTTCAGTGCTGCTTAATTTTGTTCTGAATTCTTGTTTCTTGCTTGTAAATGGCTTTTTTATGGTATAAAGTCAATGGAAATTGCTGTTTGTAAATAAAAATGCTGCTAGAGCAGATGTGCTGTGGTCTTCCTCCGTATTCACCTCTTCTGGCCCCTTGAGTTTCACAGGCTCTAACAAACATCCTCCGGTGTCATAGTTTCTGTAACCACTGTTTTTGAAAGGTTAGGATTTCCTAAGAAGCTCTTGTGCCACCGTGGTGCTGCAAAGAGGAGAAAGAAGCAGATCTCTCTCTGACCTTTACCATGTGGGGTAGAGACTGGATTGTCAGGAGGCCGAAGTCTGCGGCCAGGATCGCCGGTGAGCCCTTTCCGCATTTTCCTGCCGAAGTGCCCTCTGGCTCCATTGAGTGTGCCTCGTTCACTCCCACCACAGAGCTTAGAGGTACACACGCCCTGTCTCCTGCCTCCAGCTCTCTGAAACTGAGCAAGACCCTGTGGGGCCCTCCTGAGTACGGAAGCCTTTCTGTGTCCCCCATTTATTGTTTTCAGGAGGAAGGCTTCAGCCTCCTAAACCTTCCCTGAGTACCAAAGCGCAGATTCAAACGGTTGCTAATCGGAAAAGGGAGGGATTGTAGAAACGGAGGAGGAGCCGTCAGGAAACTCGTCAGCTACAGGCCGGGCCTGGTCCCTCCTCAAGGGATATACCTAACCATATACCTTTGAGTTCTGCGGGAACTAAGGCCCCCCCAGGTGGAGTTATTCAGACAGAGCACCAGAGTCCTGGAGCGCTGCCCTGTTATCACCAACCAGCCAGAAGAAAGTCACACACCCTGCAGCCTTCACCCCCAGTTCTGCCACCGTCCTCCTTGCTTGGCGCTAAAGTCAACGTTTCTCTGCTCCAAACTTCGACGTTTTGGTTTGTTTGGCCTGTGAACTTCTGTTCGGTATAATGTCTTCTCCCGAGAAGCCAGTTAACTCCTCCTCCTCCCCAGATTTTATTAATAGCTCAGGCCTCCCTCCGGCAGGGAGCCCTGCAGCAGCCCTTCTAGGTCAGGCCCCTTTAACAGAGCCTTTTGTTGAGCTGTGTTCCTCCAGCCCTACAGCGTAATTCATTGCTCTGAAAAATTGGTAGCTGTGTATTGATTAGTGAGATTATTCAATTAATGTTTCTCCCTCTAGCCTGCAAGCTCCATAACAGCAGGGATCCTGGACTGTCTCCCTCACCTGTATATCCTTAGCCCACAGGGCCTGGCATCGCAGCAGGCACACAGGTAGGATTGAATGAGTGAGCAAAAGCAGATATTCTGGGAGGGTCAAGCAGGGCAGTGTGGCTGGGAAGCGGGCCAGGATTAAACTTAGCTCCTGTGCTGACAGAGCTGGCTTGCTCCTTGCTGTAGAACAGGTTGTCACCTTTACAGTCGAGCAGGCAGTGCGGTGGTGCGTGGTGTAAGAGGTCCACGTAGGAACTGGCTTTATTGCTGGCTGGCAGCCTGCGGGACTCTGCAGGTACTAAGAGCATGGTGGAGAAAGTGCATTGATTGACTTGCGTGAATCTGGAGGTCTGGCTTCTAGCCATACCTTTGCCTGATACCCTCTTCAGCCCCAGTTTGTCTGTAAAACGTTGGAGCTGCACTCATGGCTCAGATAAGTTGTGAGGCAGTGGCTTCTGTAGGCTTGCTTTTTCCCTAAGGCTGGAAAAGTCACCCAACGTTAAGAATCAGGGGCGAGCCTCTCAAGCAGGGTTAGAGGAATAATCCCAAGGGGATGCGGTCCTGGAAATGAGAACACCACCTGAAGTAGATAAACTGAATTGGAGCAGATACGGTGTAGACCGCATTGAGCTGCTTTGCTGGCAAAGGCCATTGGCAGTAGCTGGCTCTTCATTTGTCCTAAGTCATGATCTGTGCTCGCTTTGCTTTCTTCCCATTATAGTTCATAATTATCCCCAGCTGGCTGCAGGGATGTCCGTGATGTCCTTTTCCAGTGTCAGCAACCACCAGCCAATCCCCGGACCATTTCCTTGAAAACCCCTCAAGCCTCAGTGACTCATAATTAAATATCTCTGTGATGTTTTCCTTTTGTTCTGCAAGGCAGGCCTAGCTTGCATAACTTTTGTCAGCAAGTGGGACTCCAAACTTCAGAACACAAGGTAAATGGCAGAAAGAGGCCACCTCAGAGGAAACTAATGTTGCGGAACGCATCAACTTGGGGTAGTGCGGTGGAGCCCTCACTGGGTGATTGCTGTGCTTGACGGAAGACGTACAATAAAGCCTGCTGCTCTAGCTTTCATTGGTCAAGAATGTGCTATTATTCTATAGTGGCAGTGGGAGGAGGTATATGTTTAAATTAACAGTGGATTATAACGCAGTCACCCACAGGGCAACCTGCCTGAGTCTGCAGGGACAGAGCTGTGTCTCTTTCCAACTCAGGCAGCAAACAGGTGCCCCAGGTGCCCTGCCCATCATCTTTCGAAGAGGTTGCTTATTAGGGCTTCTCTTGTTCCTGCCTCTGCCCTAAAGGAGCTTGGCCTTTAGGGCAGTCTGGCTGGGCTTCTAGGGGCTATGGAAATGACCCTTCAGGGCAGCCAGCTAGATGTCGCTGCTGCCCCCTCAGGCTACGCAGACAAGCCCATCTCGCTTTGCTGTGGAGGCAGCGAGGTCCCCGCACTCAAAACATGTCTTCATCCCTTTTGGCCTCGGCCTTGGCACTCTGATCAGCCCTTGGGCCCTCTTCTTTGTGTCCTGATGCAAGATTTGCTCTGTTGTCCTTCCCTGGGCTTCCCTGGACCCCACTAGTAGCTGTGCATAGCCTGGGCCTCTGAGCTAGAATGGATAATGCAAGTTTGCTTGCAGCTCCCCCAGGTGCCGTGTGTGTGTGTGTGTGTGTGTGTGTGTGTGTGTGTGTGTGAGTGTGTGTGTGTGTGTGTGTGTGTGTGTTTTCTTTAAAATGTGCAAATCAGGGGAAATTCCCTGGCTGTCCAGTGGTTAGGACTCCACGCTTCCACTGCACGGGGCCTGGGTTTGATCCCTGGTCAGGGAACTAAAATCTCGCATGCCACATGGCACGGCCAAAAAAAAAAAGGGCAAATCAGAGGGTAAGTCATTTTGAATTCTGCCCCCTTCCCCAGAGTGCTCAAGACACTTGCACTCTCCTAAGAGTGGGAACGGCCCTCCCAGGCCATCTATTCCCCGCCTCCCAGTACTAGGACTCCTTACCCTAGTCCTTGTAACTCATCTCCAGTTTCTACTTGCTGTGGAAACTGGCTGCCGCCCAGGGGACTCCGCTTTGACAGCTTTCCATGATAGAAAGTCCTTCCTTATCCTGAGCTCCAAAACTGCCTCACTGGAGTTGGCCCCTTGGCCCTCCGTTCTACCCCAAGGACCACAGCATTTCCGACTCCCTCCAGCCCTCTCTTTGGGCTTCTCTAGGCTGAATATGACTCTAAGCTATTTTCTCTAGAGCCTAGACCATGGGAACATCCTTCCTCTTTCTGTCTGCCCACTTCTCTCCACTTCAGGGCTTTAACAGATATTATCAGGAGACATGTTTCTGACAGAATTTTGTTGGAACTGAGGAATCTATAACTTGGAAGAACACGTCTTTGGCAAAAGAATTGCTTTTGTGTGACTGTTATTTTAACTAGCCTATCTGTGCCAGACGTTCCATTCATCACACATCTGGGTCCCTGGAGCAATTTTCAGGGGTTTTTTGTTGTATTTTTGTTTTACCCCTCAGCTCCTTCACTCTCTCCATTTACTTCTCCAAATATTAATGTGAGAATCAAAAGCTACCTTTCATTTTGGAGATCTGGGCTCTGAGGCTGGACTTTTGCATCTGAATTTCCTCGGAGGCCTCACACCATTCCCTTTGAGGGTTTCCTCTCACTCACTGTGATCACTGAGTCTCCGGGGGTGGGAGCTGAGGCTTTCTGAACTTCACAGGTGCTGGTGCTAATTCAGCCGGGCAAAGGGATTCCTGTCTTGCACGTCTCATCCTTGGGAGGGAAAGCACGGGCCGACTGCTGGCTTCATTCCACTTCCTTTCTGCCCTTTCAGCACAACTGCGTCCCCTCACTGGGACCTCATGCACTCCTTCCTCCCTGCTGGACCCTGGCCAGGCTGGTGGCGAAATGGGAATGTTATTGGTGTTCAGTAACTAAACTGCTAGTTCCCTTCTTTCCCTCCACTGCATGGTCCCTCTTTCCCCAGAATGGGGCTCCAGGGACCTCCTGTCACCATGCTCTGTTGAAAGGCCCCACGTCCAACTGCGGTCAGGGGATGACCAGCTGTAGTCCCTGTAAGGACTGGAGACTTCCACTCTGAAGGTAAGCCCAGCGCCTCTCCGCTTACAGTTTTCCTTGTGGAAATGTTTCCCTGTATAAAGTGTCAGTTGCTATCTGGATATAATGGTCTAAGCCCAGATGGAAAGAACTTAATGGCGTCCTTCCTGGGGGCTCTGTGCGGATAGCTGGGGCCTCACTGATCCCCCCGAGAGAGCCAGCGACAGGGTCTTGTAACTCTGAGAACTCTAGGAGGCCAGAGGTCCCAGGACAGGGTATCCTGTACCTTTGTCCTGGGCACTAAGATGACCACTCTCTCAGGCTCTGGATGGCAGAACTCAGGTGGCCTGACCTTGATTCCAGGACACCACGCCTTCCTACTGTCTCTGAAAAGGATTACATTGTCATGAGCCTTTGCCAGCCCTGGTGCACTGTGAAAAACCATTGAAATGCTGCTGGTTCTGCATTGGATATAAATTGCATTCATTGGCTGGAGCCAGTGGACACATCCTGTAAATAGAGACCTCAGCTTTAAGGCCTGTGTCTAGTTTTGAGTTCCCTTGAGAACCTATATCCTGCTGGAGCGAGGAGGCCCAGCTAAGTGAAGAGGGGGCAAGACCATGAAGGAGGGACTTCCTGGTGGTCCAGTGGCTAAGACTCCACGCTCCCAATGCAGGGGGCCCGGGTTTGATCCCTGGTCAGGGAACTAGATCCCACATGCTGCAACTGAAAGATCTCGCATGCCACAGCTAAAGAATCCTGCATGTAGCAACGAAGATCCCGTGTACTGCAACTAAGACCTGGCACAGCCAAATAAATAAATAAACACATAAATATTTTTTTAAAAAAGACCATGAAGCAAAATTCAGGTGAATTAAATAGTTAATTGTAGAAGAATGAAACCATGAAAAAAACTAATTTAAAAAAAGTGATGGATTATTTGCTTTTGCAGTGGGGGAGATATTCTTAAGGATAAGACCAAATAGAAAAAGTCCTAAGGGAAAAAATAGGTTTGACTATATACAATGTAAAATATGTTCAGTAAAAGCAAAACAACAAAACAAAAAAAACCACACTACAAGTTTAGAAAAAACTTTGCAACATATAGTACAAGAGCTTTTTTTCTTTATAAATTTATTTATTTTTATTTATTTTTGGCTGCGTTGGGTCTTCGCTGCTGCACGCAGCCTTTCTCTAGTTGCAGCGAGCAGGGGCTACTCTTCGTTGTGGTGCGCTGGCTTCTCACTGTGGCGGCTTCTCTTGTTGTGGAGCATGGGCTCTAGGCGCACAGGCTTCAGTAGTTGTGGCTCGTGGGCTCAGTAGTTGTGGTGCACGGGCTTAGTTGCTCCACGGTATGTGGGATCTTCCCGGACCAGAGCTCGAACCCATGTCCCCTGTATTTGCAGGTGGATTCTTAACCACTGTGCCACCAGGGAAGTCTCAGTACAAGAGCTTTTTAAAATTAATAAGGAAAAGATGAATGGTCCAATTCTAAAAAGGAAAGGACCTAAAGAAGCAATTCCCAGAAGAAATACTCAAGGCTAATAAGTACATGGTAAAGATACTTTATCTCTGCAGAAAGCAATCAAAGCAATAACAAGAGACCATTTTTCTATTTATTCAGTTGGCAATACCCAGCATTGATGAGGGTGAGGGAAAATTGGACACTCACACCTGATGTTGGGTTTGTAAGTCAGTATAACATCTCTGGAAGGTAGATTAGTACCCTGCTTCAAAAATTTAAATGCACATTCCCTTTGACACAGTGGTACTACTTTTTTTTTTTTTTTTTTTTTTTTTTGCGGTACGCGGGCCTCTCACTGCTGTGGCCTCTCCCGTTGCGGAGCACAGGCTCCGGACACGCAGGCTCAGCTGCCATGGCTCACGGGCCCAGCCGCTCCGCGGCATGTGGGATCTTCCCGGACCGGGGCACGAACCCATGTCCCCTGCATCGGCAGGCGGACTCTCAACTACTGTGCCACCAGGGAAGCCCAGTGGTACTACTTTTAAGAATTTAACCTAACAAGGTAGTCTAACAAATAACAGAAGATGTACAAATTTATTCATCCCAGTGTTGACTATAATATCGGAAAGTTGTAAGCCCTTATAATGTCCATCAGTAAATCTGATACATTCCTACAATGCTATTGTAGGGAATCATCTAAAAAGATGATATAAATGCATAAAACCTTTAAGGCATGGAGAAATATCCACGAAATATTGTTGAGTGTGGGAAAGCAACTTACAAAAGAACATATGTTGTGTGAGACTACTTAAAGTATACACATGTATATATGACATATGATATTACATTACATAATAACATACATAATGGCCTCTATATTGAATACCTATAGATATCTATGTTTTTTGAATGAGATCATGTATTTAATGAGTTGGAACATTGTAAATGCTTTATGAATGCCAGCAATTAGGAGATGAGGGTGGATAGGGAGCCAGATGTTTAGGTATATTTCATTTCAAGCTAAGGAATTTGGATTTTACCCCATGGCCATGGGGAGGCAGTAGAACTCCATTCAGTGAATGTTTCTGGAGTGTCTAGTACAGAAATGCCAAAGTTGAAAAGGCGTTTTCAGAGAGAAGATTGCTGAACAGGTTGAGGTTTGTACCAAGGGAACGTCAGCCAATTGGCTCCCAGGGTAGATGGCCTTGGGGACTTCACCAGGGTCTGGGGCCAGCCCTCAGACTGACCCACCTAGAAATCTGACTTTGGAACACAGGGAAAATGGGTCTGAATCTACCACTGACTTACAGTCACTAAGTGTAAAGACTGACGTCTAGAACTAGGGTGCTACTATATTATATTTCAGTGAGACCTAAATGGTATGCTAAAATGTGACATGTTTGGCACGTTAATTTTCAGCAGACCTACACGGGAAGCTACTACTATAAGCTATACCACTATGGATGTACCAATCAATGATGGCTGCCATTTATTAAATCCTTACTAAACATTTGTTAAACATTAGGTGCCAGATAATATATTAAGCACTATTCATGCATTATTTCCTTGAGTCCTGAGAACAACTCTGTAAGGTGAGTACTATTATTTATTATCTGCATTAAACATTTTTTTTTTATATCTCCATTTCCTAATACTGGAACACTGAGTCACCATATGACCGAGCTGCCCTTGAAGAACTGGACATTATCTGACCCACTGAGCCAAAGGTTTGGGCAGCAGCAATCATCAGGTAGAAATGGTATATGAGATCGGATTCAAGAATGTCCAGGAGGTACTATTCATACGTGGTATGAATATGTGACTCCATACCTGTAACACCTCCTCCTGCTGTATGGCCTCCTCTACCTCAATCTAAACTTAGAGCCTCAACCTCCACCTGTGCTGGCACCTACTAGAAATGACTGCTGAAAAATATCTCAGCCCCATGCAAGAGATGGTGTAAAGAGAAATCCTCCCAGTGGGCAATGCATTTGGTTGTCCATTTTTGTTGACTGAAAGATGACCAGAAGTGCAGGTGTATATAGATTCATGGGCAGGGCAATGGCCAATTGTCTGGGTAGATGGTCAGGGATTTGGAAAAAAAAGGACTAAAAGATGGTCACAAGAGGGCTTTGGGAAGAGATATGCAGATTGACCTCTCAGAATGTTCACAGAATGTGAAGATATTTGTATCAGTTATCTATGGCCACCTAACACACCATCCCCAAACTTAGTGCTTTAGAACAATAACCAGTTCAGTTCCTCATGATTCTGTGGATCAGCTTCATTGGGCATTTTTTTTCTGAACTTTTAGGTTCTGATAACCTAGAATCATTCTGTGATAGGTGATTTATAAGAAATATATATTTGGCCATTCAGATGACCAAATATATATTTCTTATATATATATGGTCTTCATTCATGGTTCCTGGCTCACAGCTCCCCAAACCCTAGAATTTCCTAAGCAATTAGAGCAAGGGCAGCATCTTTTGTTAAAATATGTGGTATCGCATCCTCAGTTCCTGGGGGGAAAAAATGCTTCAGAGCCATAACGATGAAATGGGTATCATGTTATCACAATGAGCCCCTTTCAACTGGTGTGTTAATGAGGTGACTTTGGGGAATCTCCCAAATATGGGGGGAGCTGATTGCCAGGGGAACCAATGAATAGAGGGTTGGAACTTTTAGTGCCACCCCCAAGACCTCTGGGGAAGAAAGAAGGGCTGGAGGCTGAATCAATCACCAATAGCCAATGATTTAATCCATGGTGCCGATGTAATGAAGACTCCATAAAAACCCAAAAGGATGGGGTTCAGGGAGCTTCCAGGTTGGTAAACTAGAAAGCTTCCATGTGCCACCGTGCCAGGCTTGAAACTCCATGAGGACGGAAATTCCATTGCTCAGAACCTTGCCCTCTGAATCTCTTCAACTGGCTATTGATCCCTTTCCTTTAATATCTTTCAAAATAAACTGGTAATCTCTTGAGTCAACCAGTTTCCTGAGTTCTTGTGAGCCACTCTAGCAAATTCATCAAGCCCAAGGAGGGGGTTGTGGGAACCTCTGATTATAGCCAGTTGGTCAGAAGCAGGTAACAACCTGGACTTTCGATTGGTGGCTGAAGTCAGAGACATTCCTGTGGGACTGAGCCCTTAACCTGTGGAATTGAGTTGACCTGTAGGACCCAGATGGTGTTGGAGAATTGCCAGTTGGTGTGGGGAAAACCACGCCCCCTCCCACACAGTGGAATTGGTGATCAGAACTCTTACTTTCCTTTGTCCCTTCAGCCCTGGGAACAGGCGCTCCTTTCTTCCATCATTACATGTTTCCTCAGGGTAATAAGGTCCTTACACTCCATGAGAAATGATATTATTTGAAGATAGGATCTGATTAACTAAAGATATATATTGTAAACCTTGGGGCAACCATTAACATTTCTTGAATGTTTAATGGTTTAACATATTTGTACTGGCTTGTCTGTAGCAACTTAGAACCATTCCCTGTTTCTTCTATACCCTCCCATGTATCTCAAGGTCTGGACGCTTAGGAGAGCTACATTTCCCAGCATTCCTTGCCAGAAGGGTTACTAGTTAGACTCTACCGGTGAGAGGTAGAGTTGACTCGTTATTCTCAGGAATTATGCCCTATAAAGTCGCTGAGAACACTAAGTTAGTGAATACTGAACCATTGCTCCTAGGGGAAATACAGGGTTAGGTTCTTTTGAGTCACCAGTCACAACATTTTTGCCAACCAATCAATACATACCCTTGTTTTATGTGTGTTTCTCTTTAAAGACACCTTACGTGATACATACTGGTGATCTTTTCACACGGAACTCACGACCAGCAGCTCTGTAACTCATGCCTGAACCAAGTTCATCTAACACATGCACTTTCTCAGTAAGGCACATCTTACTGAGATGTGCTTAGAACCCTGGACAGCACTTCGGCAGTATGCCTGGGGGCCACTTTAAACAGCAAAATCACCAAGAAAAAGTACAAGAATGTGAAAAACGTGGCACTAAATAGATCATGAAAAAGACAGTTGTTTACAGTGTGAGAGCTAAACAAGAAGGCAGAGTGTCACCTCATTTGACCTCTGCCCAGACACACATTGGGTGACTCAAATTTTTGCCTGTCTGTGAATGACCTTGACAGTGCTGGGAATGTTGATTTTTGGATTGCAAATAAATTTTAGCACTAGGCTAATTCACAAATATGGAAACATGAATAATGAAGATCGACTGTATGACCATTTCATGGCCACCTTGTCTACCATCTTCCAGGGCAATTAGGTATTTCTGCTTTACTGAGAATTGGCCATCGCTTCTTTCCAGGCTTCTAAGAGTCACTCCAGTAGCTGGAGTCCTTGCTAGGGTGTTAAATCCCATGTCCTGAGAAAGTATCCCCAATGAATTCTTGCTTATCTATTCTTACATTCCAGCTTCCTTGATCAAGCACCCTCAAAATTCAACCCCGGGGGTACTCCCCTGGCTTCTGCCAGTACATGCTGGCTAATTCTTCCATTCTTCAGGTATATAGCCTATTTTTTTTCCTTATCAGGCCCTGGGCATCAACAGCCAGGTTATGCTGAGATTTAACCCTAGTTACCAGCCCGGCCACCTGGAGAGGAGGTAGGGGCAGCACTGCTGGGAGGGACACCTGCTGTCTGTGGGGAAGGGCTTCTGTAGCACCTGCCAGCACAGTGGTAGCTCCGGTTCTTAATAAAGAAAAGTGTGCAAGCCCGAAGGAGCTTGGGGTTCATGCTGCAGAGTCAACATCCCCAGGAACATCCATCCAGATGTCTCCATTCCATTATTTAGAGTCCTAGGTTTTCCCCACCAGGGCTCTGACCTTCACCAAACAGACTTGCCTTGGCTGAGCAAATATCTCTGGAGCTCTAGACTCTAATAGTCAGGTTTTCAGCCTGCCACTCAATGTGTCTGTCCTTCCACTACATAGGTGATGAGAGCCTCTTTGTAAGCTACCTCCAGAACTCTCTGGCTGTCACACTTAGCCATTAACGGCTCCTGAACAGCTCTCGGTCTCTCATCATCCTTCTGTAATAAAACATAGCTTTAACCAGCCATCTAACTTCCTCTGTCTTTGTAGGCATTATCCTCCCCATGTTTTTCAAACACTGGCCTCATAGCACCAACCACAGTATCCTCCTCCACGGGGATAAATATCACCACCCAGGTCACTGCCAGTGAAATCATTAGCATTTGAGCCACCACCTTGTTCCAGGGACTTTCTGTGTTCCACGAGGAGGGCATCTTCTTTGCCTGCTGGGCAGTGGCTTAGTCAACGTTTCTGTGTGTCAGGAGTCTGGCAGGGCTTAGCTGGTTCCTCTGCTTCAGGGTCTCACAAGGATATACTCAACATGTTGGCGGGGGCTGCAGTGTCATCTGAGGCTTGACAGGGTAAGGATCTGCTTCTGAGCTCACATGATCATTGGCACCATTCAGTTCCTTGCAGGCTGCTGGACTGAGGGCCCCAGTTTCTTGCTGGCTGTTGGCTGCAGGTTACTCTCAGCTCCTTGCTGGGTGATCTTCTCCACAGGGCAGCTCACAACATGGCTGTTTATATCCTCAAAGCCAGCAAGAGAGCGTCTCCTAGCTAGATGGTTTACAACTTATGTAACATAATCACATGCAACCTAAAATCTCTGCCTTATTCTGCTGGTTAGAAGCAAGCCAGGTCCTGCCCACACTCAGGGAAGGGGATCACACAAGCCCATAGACATTGGGAGGTGAGGATTATGGGGGCCACCTTAGAGTCTGTTTACCACAGCTTCCTTGTTGATCAACATCTCTAATGAAAACGTCTCCTTGAACTGTCCCAAAGCTTGGCTCTCCGTGAAATACAAGCCTGTGCGGAGGCAGCTGGCCTGGCCTTGGTGACTTTTCCAGCCCTCCTTTCCTCCCCTGGCTCAAAAGTTCCTTCCCCTCATTTAGAGTTGGCCCATTCCATCAGCACACCACAGTTTCACTGTGGGTGATCTGAACCCTAGCAGATGCAGCTAAGATCCTCTCCACATCCTGTTACACAATGTTTGAGCATAGGAGTGACATGACTGATCAGACTTTCTGATGACTTTTAAAAACAGCTTTATTGAGACAAATTCATACACTATATAATTCACCCATTAAAAGTGTACAATGCAATGGCTTTCAGTATATTCACAGAGTTGTGCAATCACCAATTTTAGAATATTTTCATTATCTCAAAAAGAAAGTCCACATGCCTTAGCCATTACTCCCAATTCTTGCATCTTCCCAGCCCTAGACAACCACAAATGTACTCTCTATATAGATTTGCCTATTCTGGACATTTTACATAAATGGAATCATATGTGATCTGGCTTTTTCACTTAGCATGTTTTCAAGGTTCATCTATGTTACTGCATGCATTAGTACTTCATTTCTTTTTATATTCCATTGTATGGATATACCACATTTTATTTATCCACTTATCAGCTGATGGACACTGGGTTATTTCCACTTTTGGGATATTGTGAACATTTGTGTACCAGTTTTTTATATGGACATATGTCTTCCTTTCTCTTGGGCATATACCTAGGAATTCTTGGATCACATGGTAACCCTATGTTTAACTTTTTTTTTTTTGCGGTACGCGGGCCTCTCACTGTTGCGGCCTCTCCCATTGCGGAGCACAGGCTCCAGACGCGCAGGCTCAGCGGCCATGGCTCACGGGCCCAGCCGCTCCACGGCATGTGGGATCTTCCCGGACCGGGGCACGAACCCGTGTCCCCTGCATCGGCTCCTGTTAGGTACCAGGCCTTCTTCCATGTGTCACCTCATTGAACGCTCCCAGCAGCCTTTCTGAAGAGGGTGCTATTTTCAGCATATTTATTTTTCAATAAAGAAACTGAGGCACAGAGATGTTAAATAACTTGCTTACTTACACACAGCTTGCTGGTGGCAGAAGCAGAGTTTGGATTCAGGCAGTCAAAAGTCCCCAGAGTTTGCACTCAACACCGACCCTGTGCATTTCTGAATCCAAAGGCTCTGAGCAGAATGAACCATCGCATTACATTGTCTCTTGTTCTCTTTAAGTAAAATAGCTAAGTATCTTCTTTGATGATTATTCTTTCTTAATGCAACATGGCAGAAATTTCCCTCAGAGACTCCTGAAGACTCAGAAATGGTTTAATTTCCACTGACTCTATTTCTTTTCTTTTTGTTTCTCTCTTTTTCTTCCATAAGCTTTGGGAAGACAGTAACCAAATCTTTCCATACGCTGATGTTACTGCAAAATGAATTTGAAAATTGTCAAAATGACGTTCTACTTGTCTGTGTGTCCAAGAATCATTCAGAGTAACGCAGGACATAGGGCCTCCTTTCTGTGGGAGGCCGAGCAGAGATTTTCTGTGGTTCTGACTTACAGGGCTTCACAGAACTGGCTTCAACTGTCTTTACAACTTACCTCTGCGACTTTAATCAAATGACTTAACCCTTCTGCTCACCTCATTGTGCGTGGCAGAGTAAAGAATCTGAGAGCAGAGAGACAACAGACAACCTCATTTCTCAGCTTAGCACTTGTGTGGTCTTGGGCAAGTCCCTTCACCTTGAGGGGCTTAATTTTGCCCAGCTGTAAAATAAATGGGCTGGACCCGAGGCTCTCGAAGGTTTCTTCTGGCTCTGACGTTCTGTGTTCTGTGCCTACCTCCGAGTTGTAAAGAATGGGCATTAAGGTGATGTTTCTCACAAAACCATTTTTTGTTGAAAACAATAAATCCTAGGTAGAGGTTTCAAGTGTAAATTGTATGAGGCCTGGAAGGATGTATGGGGAATAAGATGCGCTGCTATTTCTAGGAAGGGGATGGGCGTGGCGGGGCGCTGAGGAGGGTGTGCGGGCAGCTGAGCATCCTTGCAGGCGGAGACCACGTCCGAGGGTTGCAGCGGAGGCCGAGGCCAGGGAGGACCTAGGCTGCAGCGGCTGCGCACTGGCGCGCCCAGCCGGTCGATTTGCGTGTCTCCGCCTCTGCGACGAGCTGGTTGGGGAGACTGGTCTGGCGCCGCGTGCCGATTGGCTGAGCGGCCCGCCGCTCAGACCCAGGAGAGGACGGTTCCTACTGCGGCTGGGCGCCGGCTCCGCTCCTTCGTCGGCCCGCGCTCCAGCTGCGCCCGGCCCTGGCCCGGCTTGGCCCGGCCCCGGCCTCCGAGCGAAGGCGCCGCTGCCGCCTGGGCCGCTCCCAGGGCCATGAGGAGGCGGCGGCAGCCACTGCGGCCCGCGTCAAGGTGACCGGCCGGGACTGCGGCGGCGGCGAGAGCGAGCGGTGAGAGGAGCGGCTGGCGGGGCGGGGCGGGGCCCTGAGGGCCGGGCCGGAGGGAGCTGCAGGTGTGTGGGGCGGGACCCTGAGGGGCCGCTGGGCCGGGGAGGGGCCTCGGGGCAGGGGGCGGGGCAGGGGTGTGTGTGGGGATTGTGTCCGGCGGTCTCGGGCACGGGGACCGCGCCGGCGGCTTTAGGTGTGTGGAGGGGATGGGGGTTTTGGTATGGAGTACAGCGGGTGTGGGGGTGGAGGTGGGGAAAGGCCGCCGGTGCGGGGGGCGGGGCTGGAGGAGGCAGCTGGGAGGGGCCGAGGGGGCTGCAGGTGCGGGGGGCGGGGCCGGGTGGGACCACAGGTTTACCGGGGGAGGGGGCTGCGAGGTGAGGCCAAAGCGGGCGGAGAGACCGGACCTGAGGAAACCACAGGTGCAGGGGGCGGGGCTAGGGAGACCTGCATTGGTGGGGGGCGGGGCCCCGAGTGGTTGCTGGTCCGGAAGCGGGGCCCCAGGTAAGAAGCGGGCAAAGGGTGAGTGGTCGCCGGAAAAGGGAAAGCCGCCCTCCCCGCTGTCCAGGGAGTTTGACTGGAAGCAGGAGCTTTGGGCTCTCTGAGGATTCTGGAGGCTTCGAGGTTGCGGCTGGGCCGGAAGGGCCGGCTAGGCCTGCCTGTGCGTCTCCTGAGTCGGACTTGGGTCTTAGCTGCCCTGGTTACTAGGCCGGCGGCTTCCCCCATGCCACGCCGTGCCCTTAAGTGGGGCGCCCCGTTTTTCAGTCTCGGGGGCTTTTCCTGTCTCCTAGATTGGTGGGGCGGTTGGCTTTCATTCCATCAGCTGTTGAGAAATGTGTGTGCTGGCAGAGTAGTTAGTGTGAAGCTTGAAGGGTTCTGGCTTGCTGTTTCCTGGTACCAGATGTTGCTGCAAATCTTAACAGTGGTCGTCTCCAAAAGACTGAAATGGCAGCCTGGTGAGCGGGCAGAACAGGAGTGAGGGTTCAGAAGCTTTTACCTCTGTGTTACCTGGAGAGTCTCTCACCTCTCTGAGCTTTGTTTCTTCCTTTGCAAAGTGAGCATCCTGGTTCTTGCCTTGTGTGCCTCTCAGGGGCCTTGTGAGGATGGGATGGAACAGTGCCTACTGGGCACATCGTCGGGTAAAGTTGTGAGTCTGCTGCCTCTGTGCCGATGGGCAGATTGTGTTTGGAGACTGAGGGTCGAAAGAGGAGGGGATTTCTAATCGGTAGACCATTTCTTGCTTGAGGTTGGGGTGAGGTTTGTGGTGAGGTGGTGACTGCTGCTCCCCGTGAGGCCTCTGAGGGAGCTGTGGCAGATGGAAAGCACAGGAACATTTCATTGTTTGCTGACCTTTAGACCCCAGCCCCAGTGAGGACTCTGAACTGGAGCCTGAGGCTTAGACTTGAGCCTTATGGAATTTCCCCTCCCCACCCAAGTATGACCCTGATTTTACCACACGCCAGAAGGAAGACACCCACAAAAGGGGAATGCCAGAACTTTGTTAGGTTTCTACCGGGCAGAGAGAAGAAAGCGAGGTGATGGGGCTCCCTCCTGTTTGGAAGGGTGTCCCATACCCATACGTGTGACCTTTCATTGCACAGTGCCTCTGCTCACTAGCAGTGTGACCAGTTCCTGCTGCCTGTGTTGCAGGCACAGAAGAGAAAGCAGGAGGAGGCTTCTCCTGTACTGGCCTGCAGTTTTCTTCACTTCAGATGCTGTGGGACTTTGGGGGACCAACCCCCATGATGCTGGCCTCTCTCACTACCACCTGGTGTGGCGGTGACCCAGTGGCATCATGGGGATGGCATCTAAGGGATGGGTCCTTACTGGGGCCCGTGCTTGTGTGGCAGGCACCCAGAGGCTCTAAAAGCAGCATGTGTGAATGATCCCATTCTGTCCCAGCAGAAACGATGTACATGTCTCTCAGAGATCGCTGCGCTCTGGGTAACCATCATGCTCTGTGGGTTAAAAGGAAAGCCCAAACTTGGTGGCACACAAGAGCTAGAAAATGTGTTGGGTAATGAGGGGACTGGCTTTGTGACTGGTGTTGTTGGAGTGACAGCACCCAGGGTTGAGAGAGAAGCTTCGTTCATGGAAAATCTTGCATCCAGGGCTCTCTGTGACGTGGCTCCAGTCCACCTGATTTTCCTTTTCAGCATGGAGGGTCAGAGCTCTGGCTCGGAAGTCAGACAGATACGTGTTTGAAGCCTTATACACCAGTTTCTTAGCTTCTCAGAGCTTTCATCTCCTTATCTGTAAGACAAGGATAATCATGTCCACCTTGAGAGGTTGTTATGAAGAATAAATTTGACAAGATCTGTGAAAGCAGGTATAGTAGGCTGTCAGTGTTAGGGTATGTTTCTGCCCCTCCCTGACTGCCCATCTTTCAACACAACAAAACAGCATGTCGCATGTGAGGAGAGCAGGACAAGTAATTTTGAGGCCTTCGCTTCTTTTTTTTTTTTTTTTTTTTTGCGGTAGGCAGGCCTCTCACTGTTGTGGCCTCTCCCCCTGCAGAGCACAGGCTCCGGACGCGCAGGCTCAGCGGCCATGGCTCACGGGCCCAGCCGCTCCGCGGCATGTGGGATCCTCCCAGACCGGGGCACGAACCCGTGTCCCCTGCATCGGCAGGCGGACTCCCAACCACCGCGCCACCAGGGAAGCCCGGCCTTCGCTTCTTATGTAACCTTGATCAGAGCCCTTCCCCTGTCCAGGCCTCAGTTTTCTTAGCTGAGTGAGGATGGTGTTAGAATACGGGAACATCAAGAGTGATCCTAGCTCTGGCCTTCTGATTGTCACGTTTTCCCGAAAGGCAGGAGGGAGGAAGCTAGTGACCTGTTGTTTAGCTCTTCTTTTAAAAATACCTGTTGAGGGCTTCCCTGGTGGCACAGTAGTTGAGAATCTGCCTGCTGATGCAGGGGACACGGGTTTGAGCCCTGGTCTGGGAGGATCCCACATGCCGCGGAGCAACTAGGCCCGTGAGCCACAACTACTGAGCCTGTGCGTCTGGAGCCTGTGCTCCACAACAAGAGAGGCCGCGATAGTGAGAGGCCCGCGCACCGCGGTGAAGAGTGGCCCCCGCTTGCCACAACTAGAGAAAGCCCTCGCACAGAAACGAAGACCCAACACAGCAAAAATAAATTAATTAATAAAAACTCTTACCCCCAACATCTTTAAAAAAAAAAAAAACCTGTTGAGCACTTTGCCTGGCACATAGTAGGTGCTCATTAAATACTTGTCGAAGGGACAGTTGAAGGACTTTCAGAAGAAGGTGTGGCAGATTATCTCTGCTGCTTATATGTATGCTGTATCTGCACCTTCAAAGTGCATTTTATTTACTGCAGAAAAAAAATGTTGCAACAACTTTATAGTGAAATTAGTGAACCTCAACATGAAAGACAAAAGTTGTTTCACAGTCCTATTTCACCACAAATTAAGCTCACCCAGTTTTTCATAAACAGACAAGGTTTTTTCATGGTTGCAGTCATATGTATGTGAGCATTTGGAAAAGGCCTGGTAATAAGGAGTTTCTTTAAATGGTGTTTTTGTCTTATTTTTTTTAAGAATTAAAAAAAATCACACATGGATTTTTTTAAAAAAAGACAAGTAGTTCAAGGGGGACAAATTGTAAAGTGTCTTTCTTGCCTCAAGCTGCCAGTTCCCAGTCTTCTCCCTAGTGACAACCACTATTACCATTTTCTTGTTTTGTTATATATTTTTTCTCTTATACAAAGAATAGCATCCTATACGTACTTTTGTTCCTTTATTTATTTACTTGATCTATTTGGAAATTGTTCCAACATTGGAAAATGTTCCAATTGGTACATACAATTCCTCCTTAATAGATGTTTTTGACTGATATCTTAAGCACAATTTTGTGTCTCCACGCTCCCCCACCCCTCCATGATGTTTACTCAGTAATGGTTAGCAGTCATTGTTTAGAAGACTAACAAGAGATAGCCCTTGTTTTTCTCTAGGAAAGAAATGGCTTTGGTTCCAGTGAACAATAGACTAAAGGGCAATCCATGTATCTGGATGCAAGGCAGACACAGAAAGAGAAAGGAAAAGGGATTTGTTCACTAGTAATTGAAAACTGATTTTTCATTCAGCCCATGATTCAAAGTCCGGCTCTGGCACTTACTGGCTGTATGACTTGGGGCAATTTACCTAATCTTTCTGCGTTTCAGTTTCCTTATCTGTAAAATGGATGGTGATAATAGGATCTGCCTTTTGGGGTTTTTGTGTAGAAGAAATGAGATCATGTATGCAAAGTACTTGCAGTAACAGGTCATGGTAGGTGCTCAAGAAGAGGTAGCTGCTGTGTTATTAATAATCTAAACTAGACTCTTATTCTTTGTTAGCAGATATTTACTGGACAGCTGAGGGTGAGCCATGGAGAATGCCCAAAGTCCTTGCCCTCAGGGTGCTCACATACTATGCAGAGAGACAAGCACACAAGTCACTGATGACAAAACAGGGCTCAGCGGTGGGGAGGTGAGCAGTATAGGGCTCAGGGAGGCAGGAAACAATGACTTTCCCTTGGTGGTTTGGGAATGGCTTCTCAGTTCAACTTTTCCCTTCTCTGTGAAATCTACTCTGTTCCTCTACAAGTGACCACTCCTGTCTGTGCTCCCTTGGCTTTCATTGTGTGTACACCTTGACCAGATCATGCGCCTCACTATTGCATGCATTATTCTATGCCTGTGTCTCCTCCCTGCACAGGGAAAGTTTCCTGCTTTCTTTGCTTCTGAGTCTCCAGGGTGGGCTCTTGGTGGACATTGTGATGGACCTCTGCTCAGACAGGTCATGCTACCGAACGTTGGCAGACTCTTATTGATAGGTCTCTGGTGAATCCCAGACTCTGGACTCTAGTGCTTCATTCCCCAAGTATTTGAGTGCTGACTGAGACACACATGTGCCATATACTAGTGGTAGGCTTTGGGTCTGAGTGGCGATACTTGTCCTACAAAGTCTTAGGAGTGGGAGAGGGAAGAATTATTTGCTCCAGATGCTCCAGGACAAGATGGGGAAACAGAAAGAAGGACAAGTCGGAAAATGAACTGCTCATACTTGCTGAAGCCCACCTCCCCCTTCCCCAGAAGTGTGGCTGCTGACCCTTCCCTTGAGGTGGACTTGCGGAGGAGCAGGCCTCAGGGAGCTGAGTGGATGGTCTTTAGATTCTGATCAGGGATGGGGAGAGTTGGTTGGGTTGGCTTCTGTGAGGGCCATCCTGGGGCCACTTCCTTCCTGTGGGCATCCATCCGCCAGCCTTGCTGCGCTCCTGCTTTGGGCCAAGCCCTCTGCTGAGTGCTGGGCACATGGAGATGAAGGAGCTCCATCCTGCCCTTGGGGAGCGGATGGTTGGTGGAGGAGTCACGTGCAAACAGAATGTGACCAGGAGGGGATTGGCGGTGACAGAGGACCCCGAGTGAAGTGGCCAAGCAGATTCACACTCTGGAGCCAGATCTGGGTTCCAATTCTGGCTCCTCCACACACAACCTCTGTGACCTCAGGCCAGTGTCTTCCCCACTCTTAGTCTCAGTTAACTGATTTGTAAAATGGGGATGGCAGGGTTCCCTTACTGGGGGCTGTCATTGAAGATTCCGTGGAATAACGCCGTGGGCTGCTTAGTGTGGTGCCTGACGGGAAGCTGATGCTTACAGAGTGCTCACTGTCTTTTATTTATCCTTGGTGCTGGGGCAGCACCAGGAAGCACCTGTTTGGCTGTTTTCTCCAGGTTCTAGTGTAGACGGTGCCAGTTGGTGGTGAAGGTGATGGCCAAGGTATCTGAGAAACCAGCTCTGAAGTCACAGAGTGCTCAAGGAGTCCTTGGGACTTTCCTTACAGGCCCACAGGTGTTTCCTCCCCCGTTTTTGCATGAGCTCTTCTCACAGGTGGTTCTAGCCCAGCTCCATCGCGAGCACCTTCTCTTTGACCCCCTGCACTGAGCAGTTCCACGGCTTTTCCCCAAAGGGAGGCATGAGTCAGGCTTGTCTCACCTGCACTTACTGAGGAGAGCAGAGACCATGAAGACGTGGAGAGGCACATTCTTCCCTGGTTTTTCTGCAGAGCTTTCAAATCCATTGTGTTCTTCAAAGGAGATTTATCTCCTGGCGTCAAAGAGGCAGACAGGGGAGCACTTACAGCAGACTCTGGAGTCAGGCCTATGTGGGTTTGTGTCCTGACCCTACTCACAAACCCTTTGACTTTGGGCAGGTGACCACTCCTCTTTTCCTCATCAATACAGGAAGTGTGATGGTACTTACCTCCGTCTGGTTCTTACAGGACTTCAAGGAGATGACGAGGAACAGGGCTTAGCATAGCGCTTGCACTTCATGAGCATCCAGTCAGCGTGAGCTAGAATAATCTTCTCTTAACCCATTGTTAGAGGGCTGTCAGGATGCTTGTTTTTTTTGCAGGGGATGTTAACTTATTGCCTGTGGAAGTTATGTGAGTTATTGCACAAGGAATGTGTTAAAGCTCAGAGGTACTTGGTGGTGAGGGCTGGTGGGAGCACCCAGGGTGGCAGGCAGTACTCAGCCTGCACTGGGACTGTGCACGCAAGCCTTGACGCCCACAAAAGCAGTAGGTGCTGATGAGGGGGAGGGTGGAGTCACCCCAAGCGTGGGCCTTGTCTCAGACCTGTCCAGGAACTGAAGGCTGGTTTCCCAAGTACTTTCTATTTCACTGTTCTGTGATTCCATGTAAATAAATGGGACTTTAATATAAACTTATGCAACATTATACTTTCCCTCTTTAGGATTTAAATATTTTTATAATCAGATTTTATTTTAAGGTTAAGACAGTTAACTTGAGTAATCAGAAGAAAATATAAATGTTTGGCCTCAACAGTCAAAGGTTTCTTTGAAAATCATCTTATTAGAGACAAAAGAAAGAGTAATGAATGTAATTAAATTCGTATTTATTGGATACAGTAATTCTCACCCATTCTTGTATAAGCTTGATAAGTAGGTCAAGGGGAATCTGTGTTTTTGATACATTTCTGAGTGATTAAATATTTATGGAAAACAAGTTAATAAATTCAGGAGAATTTGCTGTGTCTCTTTTTGTGGCAATAAAGTCTCTTATGTGGAATTAGTGACTTTCACTATTTTAAGATATTTTTTATTTTGTGCCCTCCCTGTAGCTGTGTTTTGTTTTTTCTTTCTAGGTACCATATCTCCAGCACTTTCAGGCCACTGGCATTTAGGAATGTTCCCACGGGGCTCCCACAAAGCCCTGCTCTGGCGTGTAGCAGCCTCGGCTTCCTGTGACTCCCCCACCAGACTTTGCAGAGTCAAAGTCTGCATTTCTTCTTCCCACCGTATTCAGGGCCTAGCCCAGGGCTAGTGCTCAGCAGCCAGAATGATCTGAGTGTGTTGTTCCCTCTGCTTAAATCCCTTCAGTAGCTTCTGGTTTCTCTTAGAAAAAACCCAAATTGTTTGCATGGCCCGCGGGTGTAACGACGTGCTCTTCGGTGTAACTGGTGTAACTGTTGTTCCTCACGTCCAACTCCCCGGTGCAGGGTGTGCAGTCCCGTCACACCATGGACTGTGGCTTTGCTCACAGTCCTGTCCTCAGTGCCTGCCGTAGCATCTGGCACGTAGCAAGTAGTACATAAATGCTTGTTAAATGGACAAATGAAATAAAGGGTGAGTGCCCAGTGACTGATTTGAATCTATAAAATGAGAAGGTTGTTGGATCTGAGGTCCCTTCATTATAAAATATTTCAACACTTTACAAAGTCTCTGACACCTGTGTCTTTAGCCTCATAATGATTCTTCAGGGTAGGTGGGGCGGCCTTTGGTGTGCGGAGGAGAAAATGGAAGCTCAGAGAGGGTGAAGGAATTGCCCAAGATGGAGCTATGGGAGACACAGAGGGCTCCTCAGGAGTCTTTTCTCACAGCCCGGGCTGCCTTGAGGTGTGGTTTCTGACACACATTGGAAGAATCACAGGTGAGATAGGGAAACAGGGATTCATGGACAAAAGGTACTTGTAATAGTTTCTCTTGGTTTTAGTTGTTTTAATGTTCCTGATAATTGAATTTGAAGAGTTGTGTTCAGTTTGGGGTGATGGGTTTAAGGTCTGCTTTCATTCTAGGGACCAGGAAACCCTGATCTTTCTTATAAATAGCGAAGGTATGGGATTGATGCATGTGCTGATTAGTTGATAACTAAGATTAGAATTTGTTCTTTCTGGGAAGCTTTTTGATAAAATTAGAAGTTACTTGCTGATTGATATGTAGCATTACTTTGCTGTTTTCAAAAGATGCTGGTTGCGTCAGTTAGCCTATTTCTCTAATTTATCTCTGGGTATACCTGCCACGGGGCTCTTCTGCAGTGAGCATTGCTGTGGCCGTTGTGCTCACCAGTTGTAGTGTCAGTCTGATCTGAAGGTTAGAGATCGTTGAGTCCACGCTTCCTACTCTCCACATGAGGATGGGGACTTTGCCAGGGTTTCATACTCAGGCGTACTGATTCTCCACCTGTAAAACCCATCCATTTGTATGTTGCAGTTTCTCAGTAGCTGCCTGCAGGTCATGTAACGTTGCTCATAGACCATGTCCATGAAGAAGCATTTCTCTCTGATGAAAACCTCAGCTTCCGGGTCCCCTGTTGAATCTACAGTGTGACTGGGGAAGAGGAGCTAACACCTGACTTGGTGTCCAGCACCGGTATTCGGTGGTGGTGGCTGGCTGAGAAAAGGCAGTGCCTCTTGTGGTCTGCTAGCAATATGCGTGTTGATCTTAGGGGGTTTCATCATGATGTTAGGGGGCTGAGAGGTTATTGGAACCTACTTTTATCAATATAACCAGTATACTTGTGGAACAGAGAGAGCAGCCTGGTATTGTAGGAGGATCACTGGGTATGAAGCCAGAATGCCAAGTGTGTCACTTTGCTCTGACACCTGCTTTCCAAGTAAATAGGAATATCCCCAGTGTGTGTGCATCCTTTCGTTAGTGGGAAAGCCCCATTTTTTTTTTTTTTTTGCGGTACGCGGGCCTCTCACTGCTGTGGCCTCTCCCATCGCGGAGGCTCCGGACGCACAGGCTCAGCGGCCATGGCTCACGGGCCCAGCCGCTCTGCGGCACGCGGGATCTTCCCAGTCGTCCCCTGCGTCGGCAGGTGGACTCTCAACCACTGCGTCACCAGGGAAGCCCTGAAAGCCCCAGTTTTAAGATCTGAGGTTGCTTTGTGAGGGTTGCGTCAGAGTAAAGAGAGCTCGATGTTATTCAACTCTTGTACCAGTCACGAAAGGCAGCCTTATTCCTTGTTCTTCCCTGTCTTCCAGACCTGCCTGCCTGCCAGCCCATCTGTCCATCCGCCGTCCATCCATCCAGTCCTTGTTCAGGGCCTGCTGAGCGCTAGCATTGTGCCGAGTGTGGGGCTGCAGTAGAGGAAAAAGACAAGTCTGGTCCTTGCTGTCGTTTGGCTCGCAGTCTAGTAGTGAAGTTAAGTGAGTATAAAAATAAGGACAAAACCCGTAACAAATAAGTGTACCAAAGATTAATTACAGCACTGACAGTGGCTGTAAAAGAAGAGTACAAGGTGTTCAGAGGCCATAAACCAGATGGGTGGTCAGAGACAGCTTCCCAGAGGAAAGAGGAGTTGGAGTTAGCAAGGTGAAGAGGTGGCGGCTGCATGTGCCGTGATCCCAGGTGGGGCAAGGGTGTGGTGAATTCGCGAAGTCACACAGCCGGGGTGGTCAGAGCCCTGAGCGTGAGGGGACTCTGCAGCGCTCACGGCCCAGTGGTCAGGGCATTGCTTTCTTGACCTGTGCTGGAAACGCCCGACAGAGTCTGTCGTTGCTGACTCTTCTTTTTCAGAACTCCCATCTATCGCCAAAAGCATCTGTTACTGAAACATTACCTGCCATGGTTTCCCAGATAGCAGTTCGCCTTGTTTTTATTGCTTTAAAGATTGGTTGCTTCCTTTGCTTCTTGAGGGGGTGGAAGAACACCTTGATCTCATTAGTGGTTTCACTCATGAAGTAAACACTTACTGAGCGTGTAGCTGGGCCTGGCACTGCAGTCCTTGCCCTCAGGAGCCCACCAGCCGACAGATGGGAGTAAATAAATGACGAGGATGTTGTGTCGGGGCTGGTAAGTAGTGGAAGTGGAAGCTCATGGCACCAAGTCAGACTCACAGGATCTCAAAGATAGATGTTCTGTGTCCCAGGTGCAGGGGGACACAGGCAGAGGAAACAGATAACAGGGGTCCAGAAGCAGGACAGAGCATGCTGCGGCTCGGGTGTGGTGAGCTGTGTGGGGTTGCAGGAAACAGGTCAGAAAGGTGGTTTGGGGTCAGACCTCCGAGGGACTCACAGGCAGCGCTTAGGAGTTCGGACGTTCTCCTGTGGCCGGTGGAGATTTGTTCCAGAGTTATAGGAGGAGAGAAACTCCTTCAGTTATACTCCTGGTGTGGAGGATGGGTGGTATGGGAGGAGACTGGCATTTGGGAGATGGGTGAGGGAGCCATGGGGATGGAGAGGAGAAGGTGGGTTCGAGAGAAACCGAGGTAGAGGCCTCTCTCCTTGGAGATTTAGCGGATGGGAGGGAGGGCGGGCAGTGCCAGGGTTTCTCACTTAGTGATGTGAGGTGCCGGACAGTCACAGGATAAGGAACGTGAGAGGAGTGTTGAGTTGGGAGGGGAAGTTGTGAGTTTGGTTTTGGCCATTTTGAGTTTGGGACGCCTGTGGGACAGCACCTGGCAGCTGGCCTGCTCGCCTGGAGCTCAGAGAGAGGTCTGAGCCAGAGCAGAATCCTCCGTGGTGTTTGTGGGAGAGAGGCTGGTCATCTATGTGTTGAAGGGTTTTCACAGGTGGTTCTGACGCCTCACTGGTCTGGAGAGAGAGCCGTGGCCCTTGGGGAGGTGGGAGTTACTCAGCAGGGTTATGAGTAGGGACCAGAGGTCCTGGCTGGACTGCTGGGGGCGCCCAGTGCGCGGCCGGGGCACAGTGGGAGAGCTGGGGGAGGAGCGGCCTAGGAAGGTGATGCTGTGGGAATTGGTGGGGGCGGGATCCCCTCCAGCTCTCTCCCCGCAGGGCCTCTGCCCCTGCCCCCCGGAAGCTGAGTGCTTTGGTGCCACCCCCAACCCCCTTATTTTCCCTAACAGCGGAGCCATTCCCACATGAGAGAGGTCGTTTTAATGACCTTTGCTTCCGTGTGTGTGTGTGTGTGTGTGTGTGTGTGTGTGTGAAAGACTCTGCAGAGGAGGCTCTGCATCCAGCCTCTAAACCCTTCAGCCTCTCTCAGAACCTTCTCGAGAAATCCACCCCGCCTTCTCTTGCTGGCCCTTCGGACTGAAATCTCTGGCTCCTGAAGCAGGAAAGTTGGGGCCCCATCTGGCATTCTTGGGGTTCAGGGTGGGTCTGCAACCTCAGTGGGAAGGGGATGTGTCTAGATCCCAGGAAAGGCAGCTAGCAGACATGTGGGAGGAAGTTCTGAAGGTGAGAAACCACTGGGCCTGGACCAATGTGGTGTGGGAGCCCTGTGACTTGGGAGTGCATCCTTGGTCCCCCATGTGTCCTGAGCTTGGATAACAGGGAAGAGCCTGCTGTAGAATTTCCAGAACTTACAAGTAAGGTCTTAGAGTTATAAGAGGACCTGAGATCTACTCAGACGGCTGGTGGAGGGAGGGTCCAAAGTTGTCAAAGTGGAGTTCTATCCCCCTGGTAGGACAGAATGCCTCAGATCAGCTAACAGAACCTGGGGAAGAGCCTTTAATCTGAGAGAGCCAGTGGGAGACTGATCGGTGATCCAACATGTCTGTTGTAAGTATCACCCTGAACCCAAAGACCTAGGAGTGTAGGGCGGAGGCAGAGACCCGCTTACCACTGACCCTGGTGCTGAAAGCCACAGCTGAGGAGCAGTGAGACAGGATCAGGGATACCTGGAGGGAAGTAGCTGTCCTTAATACCAGGGCCAGCCATCCTGGTATGAAGCCGTTTGTTCCTCAGGAAAGGAAGAAGAAAAGGGATTAATGTTTGTTTAGTTGAGAAAGCCCAATGCTTAGTCCAAGAGAAGGGAATAGATGGATAGATGGGAGTGCATGTACCTTACGGGACATAACATGTTCAGCTCTGTGGGACGGAACATAAAGAAATGGTTGAGAGTAGGGGGTCAGACTGAGCTGGGTTCAAATCCCGCCTTTGCCCAAGGGCTTGCTGCCATAGCCAGGGAGGATACTCTTATCGACTGTGTGTCCTTGGATAAGTTATCTAACTTCTTTGGGCCTCAGTTTTCTCACTTGAAACAATACCCAATGATAATAATACCCATCTTGGAGAATTATTGTAAGGACCAAGTGGTACATTCCTATGGGTAAGGTGCTTACCAAAGTATCTGTCACAGAGTATTGCTTCAGTAAATGACAGTAGTCATAGTGATGATGATGGTACCATCATCAGCTGAGGACCTCTGCAGGTATCTCCACTGGACTAAACCCCACCCATATAGCAAGAGTGTGAAATAAAAAACTTCAGCAGTAACAGGGTCAGCCATGTGAACATCGCCTACGGGCGGGCAGGAGCACTGAGAGGATAAGGATGACAGTGGAGCATCACAGGAAAGTTTACATGATGGAAGGTGAAAAAGCCCCAGGCCCAGGCACCTTGGTCAGGGGAGTGTTATTGACTGTGAAGAAGCGAGGCAAGAGGATTCTGGGTCAACAGCTGGAGGTGATGAGGAGCAAGTAGCACATTAGCCTTAGTCTTTAGTGACGATAGAGATTGGCACCACCTCTTTCACCTCCCTCAGTGTTCGGTGGGCACTGGGGGAGGTGGCATGAGAGGTTATTTACCTCAGGTCTGTTTGTCAACTCCACATAGTCTCATTTTTATGAATAGGCTTATTACAGAGTAGCCTCATATTAAATGTTTTGCATTGATACGAGGAAAATCAATGAGTCAATCAATCAATTTCTGGCTCTTTCCAGGGAAGTCTAAACGTAGTAATAGTGACAATACTCTATCTCCAAATATTGGTAAAGATTTAATGCAATTCCAATGATACATTTTATGAAACTTGATAACATAGCGATCTTCATCTGGAAAAATAGATTGGTAAAAAAAATTTTAAGGCAGTGAAATGGCCTCTTTCTTCCAGATTCTGTTTGTTTCAGCGAATGTTTGAGTTGCCTGCTCTGTGTAAAAACAGCACTTGCCCCTTTGTTGGGGGAATACAAAAATGGGTATTTATTGTGATACATATTCTCATATAACCTTTTATCATTCTCTTTATGAGGGAGCCATTTCTGTAGGTTAGGGTATGAATGACAGAGAACTCAAAATAATGAAGACATAAATAAGATTGAAGTTTCGGTCTTATGTGTGAGAAGTCAGGAGGGTAATCAGCTCAGAGTATTGAGCCTACGTGGTCAGAGACCCAGGTTCCTTCTGTCTTGTTCCATCGGGAGGTGATCTTGGGGATGGCTTCTAAGACCAAGGTCACTTTGTGGCCTGAGTGGCTGCTGGAACTCTAGCTTTTGCATGTACATTGCAGCCTTTGAGGGCCACTTTACAGCAATTGCACATGACACTTCTTGCATCCCGTTGGCCTTCTCTTGGTCTTATGGCCACACATGGCAGTAAGGGAAGCTGGGAAATGTAACCTGTATTCAGGGAAACCATATGTCCATCTAAAAACCAGAAGTTCTATTACTGAAGAAGAAGAGGAGGATGGGTATTGGGGACCAGCCTCACCATTACTGGCCCCATTAAACAGATGTGGAGCCTATAAATGGTTGAGCCTTCACAACTTACTATAAGGCAATAATTTATTAATCCCACATGGCACTTGGGTAAAAGCAGGAAAACAGATGAATGGAAAAGAAGTCAGTTCATTGGTAACTTACCCAGGAGCTAAATTCATGAGATATCAGGAGTTACACAGAAGCACGGGAAGGAATGATTATTATGCTGGGGCATTTGGATTTCAATGCTGAAAAGAATTGATAAGCTTAACCACTACTGCAGTGGATTCTAGGTGAGTTTGAGGTAAAGGACAAAAAAATGGAGTTAAAGGTGGGGAGATGTATATTGAATTCCGTAGTAAGATCTAGGAGAGGCAGGTTACTGGACCAGGTAGTAGGGGGAATTAGGAGGGAGAACTTTCTTGTCTACTTGGTATCTATTGGTATGTATAACTCCTGAGTCAGACAAAGGACTTTATTACCAGCATAAGCATCAGTGTGTGTCAGTTTCCCTTTCCCCAAGTCCCATGGAGGTGACACTGTGGGCCCAGATGGATGCTGTGCCTTGTGTCACACCTGAGAAACACAAGCCTGGGGAACCTGCTGCTTTATGGCAGGCAGTGAGCAAGGCTGCCCTTTGTCCCTGAGGGAGACATTATCGCATCTCTCAAGGTTGCTCTCTGCAACACAACCCTGTGAAATGGCCTAGGTAAAGGTGGTCAGGACCTTGCATTCTTGGCACTCCCAACAAGACAGGTTGGAGTGCCAGAGACCGCGGAGGACTGAGTCTCCCAACAGGTGTTGTCAGGATCAAATGGGACGATGCATGGAGATGCGTGTGCAATGGGAAGCTCTCGGTCAACGCTACCCTGTAGAATGGCTGTGGGCTGCGGAAAGGCAGGCCCAGCCATGACTCGGTCAGTTGGCACAGTCTTTCCACCTGGTGTGCCGTGTCTAGACAAGACTGAAGGTGCAGTGGGGAGGTGGAATGGGAGAGAAAGGCTGCTCTCAGTTGCTTGTGTTTAGCTTTTGCCTCTTGTACACATTTCATACCCAGTACATCCCTGGGGCATGTACTCTGCTAGCTCTTGGTAAATTATTTATAATTCTCTTTTTTCTTATGTATAATCAAATGAAGTCTGTTTCTTGAGCTTAATATTTGTGGTTTTCTTAATTAAAAATTGAGTACAGCGAGTCTTTCTTAAGAAATAGGGTATTTTTTGTTTATACGTATACTTAGCAAAATCCTTGACAATTGGTTCCAAACTAATGAAATTTTAAAACTAGATGATGTATAAAAGTATTATAAAAATGTGGAGCTAAAAGACATTTGAAGATTAGCTCAACTTTCTAGTTTTATACAGGAGGAAATAGGCAAAAGAAGTGAAGACGTTAACTAAAGAGTGGTCACCGTTGATGAGTGATGGAGATGGTGTTGGACCTTAGCTTTGAATCCACCAGGGTAAATGGAGAGGGGACCAAGGGGAGCCCATCTGCACTATTTTTGGATAAATCTCAGGCCAGGTCTCATCTGTCCTCATTCAAGAGTGAACAAATAGAAAAATTAAATTAGAGAGGACCCACTGAAAAGATCCAGCAGTATAAAGGGAAATAAACAAGGGTGCAAAAAATAGAGAGGATCAGGCTTTGGGAAAGAAGTTTCCAAACTTTTACTCAGTAAACTGAAGTAAATTTCAAACATCATCTTCTTTGTCCTCTCAGACAAGTTATAGATGCTATGAAAGACGAAATGATGAGTCAACAGACTGAGGTGAAGCAGGAGCTTGTGGACTTAAAGAACGTGGGGAAATAAATCACGCATGCCAGCACTGAAATTACTGGCACTGCAGAAATTCAAGGTGTCAGGAGGAGGACAAACTGCCAGTTTCACAAGGGACAAGAAAGCAACAGAGGAGACCGCAGATGTGGATGATGGACCAGACTGGAGACCAGAGCAAATCCTCAATTTTCCTGAACCGAAGAAGGACCTGAATCCATAAATTATAAGGGCTCATCATGAACCAGGCAAAAGTAACAAAATTAGCTAACACTTCAGATATCCAGGTGAAGTTTTTTTGTTTTTTGTTTTTGTTTTAATTTCAAGGATAGTGAGAGGATACCATTAACATTCTGGTAGAAGGAACCTTTAAATCCAAGAAAAAAAAAAACTAGGCTAGGCTCAGGCTTGTCTACAGCACAGGTGCCAGAGGCAGTGGAGCAGTACTCATCGAGTTTTGAGGGAAGGGTTGTGACCCAAGAATTTCATACTTAGCCAAGTTTTATTTCACAGTTGATGGCAACAGAAATTCATTTCAGTCTTACAAGGACACACCTTGAGTGTAGCTTTTGCCACCCCCATGCACCATTCCTGGGGGGGAAAAAATCACTGGAAGGCATGGTCCAGTAACTGAGAGGTGAGTCAAAATGAAAGCCCATGAATGGACAAGTCAGAGTAGGAAAGGATTGGCAGTCAGGGTGGAACCATTCAAATATAAAGTTATTTCTAAATGATTGTGATTATGATTATAAAATAGAATACAAATGAATTGATTATGAAAAGAAGATATAACATTAAACCTTAATTAACAGAAAAAGCAGGAATAAAATTCCTGCTCAAACCAGAGATCATGCATGTGAACACAGTCTGTACTCGAGAAAGAACTGTACAAATGCGAGGGATGGAAACATCTCCAGACTTTTTATATATGTCTGTTTCAAAGTTGGGTTGATAGACCCTTTTATTCTTTCTTTCCTGTCATGAGTCAGGTGTTGGGATTGGCATAGTCCATAAGCACGTTCTTTTTATCAGTGCGTTAGCCTCTTGTTGGGGTGTTTATGTTGGAAATAGTATTTCATTGCAGGTAGAAACAGTATGCTATTCGGAGTCAGAAGACCTGGGTTCCTGCTCTGATTCACCTTGGTGTTGTGAGCTTGAAAGAAGCACTGATTTCAGTCTCCTTTAAAAGTGATCGTAATACTTACTTTGTGATATCTTACTGACCAGGATGGCTAAAATGAAAAAAAAAAAAAACAACTATATCAAGTGCTGGCCAAGATGCCGAGCAGCCAGAATGCTCATACCCTGCTGGTGGGAGTGTAAATTTGTTTAGCCACTTTGGAAAACTGTTTGGCATCATCTACCAAAACTGAACACGTACTCACCTTATGACCCAGCAGTTCTGCTCTTGGGCATCAACCCAACAGGAAGGCATGCAAATGTGTTACCACGTGGCACCACTCAAGAGTGTTACAGCAGCACCACCTGTGATAGCCCAGACTGGAGACAATCCCAGTGTCCATCAGTAGCAGAGTGGACAGATGCAGGGTCACCTCCCACAGTGGGAACCTGTGATCAGTATGAGTTCATGAACAACCATGAAAAATGAAAAATGAGGATGAATTTCACAAGCATAATGTTCATTCAGGCACAAAAGGTTGTGTACCGTATGGCTCCATTCGTATAAAGTTTAAACGGACAGAAGTAATCCCTGCTGTTAGAAACCAGAGTGGTGACCACCCTTGGGAGGCAGGTAAAGATCGAAGGGGGTGCGGTGGGTGGTGGGGGGCTCGTGATGTTCCTCCATCTGGGTGCTGTTACACGGGTATGTTCACTTTGCGGGAATCCTTTGACCTGTGCGCTGATATTGTATTATTGTATACATTCTTCTGCACATATGCTGTACTTCCATGTAAAGTTTATTTAAAACTCTGTCAAAGGAAGCATAGCAGTCACATTGCTCTCACTAAAATTATTATTAATAATGAGAAGGAAAGTTTTTTGTATTATAGAATAAAATAATTGAACGTATTTCACCTTTATCTCTTCCTTCAACTGTTTGCATTTGTTTTGTAATGTATAGAACGTGTCGGTACTTGGGAACATGTATTTAATTTACGAATAAACATATGTATGTTAGAGGTGCTTGCTTAATGTTTTCTCAGCTGTTGGGAGTGAAGGACCTGAAAGTTTGATTAGCTGTGACTCAAGGTCGCAACAAAAGGGGGCAGCCCGAGCCGGGCCTGGCTGCGGGAAGCAGGTGGCGAGCGGGGCCCTCAGTCGGTTCGGTCGGCAGCCTGTGTTTGGGTTGCTTTCTTGCTGCTGGAGCGCGAAGTGTGGGCCAGGGGAGGGTGGCCTGAAGCTGGAGAGGGAGGCAGGGCCTGGCCTCTGAGCGCCTTGGGTTCCTGGGGGGAGGGGCTGCGAGGCAGCTCTGGAAGGGGGTGAGCAGAAGAAAGGAACCAGCAGAGGTGGCCAGAGAGGCCGAGGAGACAGGAGGAGGAGAAGCACGAGGTCATTGTTTGAGGCTGCTGATGAGTTTCCTGAAAGAGGGACTGGTGAGCCATGTTGGAGGCTACCGAGAGCTCGGCCACTAGCCTGAGCCTCAGCCGTTAGGCTGCCCTGCTGACCCGAAGTCGGGCGGGGTGTTGCCGTGGGTGGTGGGGAGGAAGCAGCCTGGAGTTCAAGGGCCGAAGCTCTTTGGAAGACTGGGAGAACTGTGGATGTTCTCAGGCCGAGAGAGTGGAGGAGACTGAGGTGCCTCAGGAGACTGAGGAGAGTGCTGGCCCTGGGTCTCCGGTGGACGCCTCTTCCTCAGAGGTGGGAGCGGGGGGGTCAGGAGAAGACGCGGAAGCATTTAGGTTAAAGGAAGGACCCGAAGGAGCCGAAGGCAACTTTCCGCAGTGAAGGAGGTCATGAAGCCGCCCACCTGGCTGTGGGGGGCGGAGGGAGGGGGTGCTTTGGAGGAAGGAAAACAAACCAGCCCCAGGGGCCTCTGCAGGCGCCGGGTGCAGGATGCTTGTCTGTGCCAGTGGGCGGCTGAGAGGCTGCCCCCCGTGCTGGGTGGGCTGGGCACTGCCTCCCTGGCATGCACTCTGAGGCAGGGGTCCCCAGGCGGACCCTCCCATGCTTACCACAGCATGTATCCAAAGCATGGTGGGAAAGGAGAATAGTGACCGAAGAAGTTGAAGTTAATTCCGGTGATCTTAGGACAGGCTCTGCTACCTGATAGGCTAATGATATCACATATTGATCTATGGGGAAGGTTTTTGACATTTCAAAGAACAGATTCAAATCAGATCTTCTAGCACTATAGTCGGTCTGACCTTGCTGAGCCTTGAGAAACAAGTCTTACTGTCTGGAACATCGTGTAAATGGAATTATCCCCCCTACTTTTTACAGCGGCTACTGTTTGGAAAGAGACGTGCTGGGATGGTTTATCCTATTGGCCTGGGATTATGAAGCCCAACATGTGTTCCTGGTAAGTGGGTTCACTGACCCTAGTGACCTGTGCCCTCTTGAGCAGAGAGCCAGGCTGTGGCACCCAGAGGTGCAGCTGGTACGGGTGAGCCGGGTCCTGTTGCAGTCAGAGGAACCTGCTATCAGCGAGTCTGCAGGGTCGAGGAGGGCACAGGGGCTTTCGGGACATCAGGCATCCTCAGTGAGCCACACGCAGAGGGTGTTTTAGGGGCTTCTTCTCGCCAGATGAATTAAGCTCTGGGGTTTTCACCACTGGTTCTTGTATCAAGGGTTTTTTCCTTTCTCTCTCTCTCTGCCTCCTCCTCGTGCAAGACCACTTGTTGCCACCCTGTTTTGCTGTCATCCTTTTGCTCCTGTTGCTCAGAAGACAAACATTCTGTATCGGCCTCCCAGCAGTTGGGGTGACTTGGGCGACCTCCTTTCTCTCAACCTCAGTCAGGTTCTTGTACCTCCCCACAAGCCCCTCCCCTCTCTCTCGGTTCAGCTCCCCTCCTCACTTTTGGCTGTCCTTGCTTCAGACCCTTCATCAGAGAGGGCCGGCTCATTGTGTGAGTTACGCTTGGCCCTGGGAGGATGGGTGAAGGAATATGAAGATATAAGGAATCTTATAAGATTCAAGGCATAAGACTTGATCATCGTCTTCAAGAGACTCTATAATCTACTCGTCAACCCCCTGCCTCCCTCTCCCCCCCGCCCCCCAATTCTTGCTCCCTGAGATTCAGCCCACCTCATCCGGCACCTCTTCCAAGAATGCTTTTCTGCACTCCCCAACTCACTGGAGCACTCCTCCTTTTAAACTGTCCTGACACTTGTTTCAACCCTCTCTCATGGCCCTGGCCACGATCCGCGTTGCATTGTGCTTTTTTGATGTCCCCTGTACCTCCTGCCTTAGCTCCTTGACTAGACTTCAAGCTCTTTTAAGGTAGGGATTGTGTCTTGCTCATTATTGTATTCTGTGCAGTGCCTTGCTCAATGCCTTATACATAGTAGGTGCTCCATAAATTTTACTAGACTGGAACCAACGTGGACTCTCTCATGGCTCCCAGCATCCATCCCCTTTGCAGCCATGGTCCTCAAGTCTTGAGATACCGTAAGATAATAGGGGGAGAGGCAGCGAGTATTTGCCTAGAAGAATCCTAGGAGATTTTATCCAGGTAGGAGCAGCCACAAAAATGCTAAAAGCTGAAATATTACAATATTTTTCAGAGTCTTCTAGTAGCCTTACCCTTCTGTCAACCTACTTTCACAAAGAGGCAGATGGTAAAGTTTCTGATGCTCTCCTGCCAGGGCCCCAGTCTCCCTTCCTTGATATTGCATGATTAACTACAGTGCAAGTAATTCATACAGTGCTTAGAGGAAGCAAGTTCCCTGAAACTTACGTATCGGAGGGATTGGTTCCCCTAAGGAGGATGCTGGAAATAACTGTTGGTTTAAAGGTAAGAGCATATGAGAAAACTGAGACTCAGAGATAAGTAATTTCCCTGTGATCACACAGCAAGTAAGTGTCAGAGTTGATATTTGACTCTAGGTCAATCTAGTTCTAGAAATGCAGTTCCTCTCCTCTGTCTGTGCTTTTGAGGCTGATTAGAGCTGGATTCCACGAGAGTGGCTGCAGCTGCCCACTTGCGTCCTATGCCCTCCGAGGGACTGCCCGATCTTGCCGATCCCAGGGGATCTGGGCGGAATTGCTTCCTGTCCGTGAAGCTGGGAGAGGACTGCCTCTCCCCCATCATCACTAGGGGACCAAAGGGCAGAGGGTCTCCTCCCCACTTCTCAGCAGGAAGATCACAGTTTGCCACCTCATTTCACTTGGGTCCCCTTGAGCAGAGGCTGTCAGGTCATACAGGGCCTCAGGCTTGTCACTGCCACAGAAGCTCGAGCGGTCTGCCATGAACAGGGGCTGTGTGAACCTGTACCCTTCAGCAGGCAAAGACACATGACGGCTTTGTGGGATCTTAGCTGGAGAAAGAGGGAAGCCAGGCTTCACACTTGGAGCAGTGGCTCCTTTGAGGCAGGATGGAAGGAGAGGATGTGTAAGAACTTTACAAGGAGAGAGCTCCTCGGGGGACGCAATTAAAGGGTACCAGAGGCTTGCTGGAACTAAAAAACATGGCTTTCGAATTTAAAATTCAATTTAAGAACTGAAATTGGTGGTTTGGAAGGTCAAGTAGAAGAAATGCCTCACAACCCAGAACAATAATAAAAAGAAATGGAAGTAATGAATTAAAATGTGAGACACTGTCCATGAGGGAAGGCCTTGGAGACCTTATCCAGGGGACCTGCCATGGAGTCATGGGAGTTCCAGAAGGAGAAAAAGGAATAGATGGAGGAGTAATAGGAAAACAATAAAAGAAAATGTCACTGAATTGAAGACAGATTTGATTCTTCACATTAAATGGATCCATTCATCCCATGCAAAGCCCAACACTTAGACCTACTTTCTAGTAAAATTCCTAAACTCCAAGAAGAAAGAGAAAAATCTTAAGAAGTTTTGTAGGAAGAAAGAACAGGCTGTTTTCAAAGGAGAGAGAATTAGGCTCTCATTGGGCCTCCCACATGCAGCCCTGGCGGCCGGAAGACAGTGGTCCGGGGTCTCCAGACTGTTGGAGACAGGGGGCCACAGCCCTCGCTGAGCCAGCCGAGATGTCACTCCTGGTCATTGCAAAAGAAAGACACTTCACATGCGTGAGGACATAAAGCATACGTCATCTGGTAGGTGTGCCTGAGGAAAATGCCCAGTGAAGTTCTCTAACCAAAGGACAGTTAGAGCAGAGATTCTGGGGTGGGGGACATGGAGAGTGCAGGAAGCAGTGAGCTGTGGTGCACCCTTTAGTGCACAGAGATTAATCTCACTGGATATTGCTACTGTGAGTTAGAATTTTTATTGTGTGTTATTAAGAACTTTTAAAATAGAGGAGAACTGTATGGGAAAACATAACAGGCTGAAAATAAAAATTCTAAACCATCTCTGTAAAACCCAAGGCTTTGGGAGAAAGAATGAGAGAGTGGGGAAATGAGTGTTCCACTTTTTTTTTTTTTTTTTTGCAGTACGTGGGCCTCTCACTGTTGTGGCCTCTCCCGTTGCAGAGCACAGGCTCCGGACTTGCAGGCTCAGTGGCCATGGCTCACGGGCCTAGCTGCTTCGCGGCATGTGGGATCTTCCCAGACCGGGGCACGAACCCGTGTCCCCTGCATTGGCAGGCGGACTCTTAACCACTGCGCCACCAGGGAAGCCCAAGTGTTCCACTTTTAAGAGACTTAAATAAACATAGGGCAAATAAAACATAAAGGCATTGTTATTTATGTGTATTACAAAAAAGAGAAATAAAGGTTCAATTTTGACTTTGGGGAATCAGAAGGTGTATTGGTTAGGAATAGATTTTGTTGCATGTAGTGGATAACCATGGAATAACGATGGCTTAAACATATAAGGGTTTATATCATTTCATGAAAAAGTAAAGAGGTTGGTGTGGTGGAATCAAAGTCATCACAGAGCCGCCAGGTTCCTTGTATCTCACTGCTCTTCCAGCCATAGCAGATTGCCGCCTGACTCAAGATGGCTGCTTGAGCTCCAGTCATCACATCTGCATTCCAGAAGCCAGAAGGAGAAAGGGGAGAAGAGGGGTGTGCCCTTTCCCTTTCAGATACTTCTCAGAAGTCTCACACAGCACTAACATTTACATCTCACCGAGTGGAGCTTAGCCACACTGAGCAGCAAGGGAGCATGGAGTGTGCTTAGCTAAAAATAGGAGTTTTCTTGCTGAAGAAGAAAAGGAGAAAGAAAGAAGTTGGAAATCCCTGCCTCAAAAGATCATCACTAGCAGAATGCAAATAAAAACAATAGTTTTCTTTTTTACCTTTTTAAGTGGCAAAATGTTACAAAGATTGATAAAATCCAATGTTAGCAAGTGATTGGGGGAAGTGAGTGCTCCCTTACATTGCTGTTGGGAGTATGAATCGTTCTAACTTTGGGGGAATATAATTGAAAATATTTAATGAGTATTAAATGTCCATATCTGTCAACCCAGCAACAATTCCTGCAGAACTAAAGCACCAATGCAAAAAGCAGTACAAAGCTGTTTTCTGCGCCACTGTTTGTAGTGGCAAAAAAGTGGAAGGAATGGGAGCCCCCATCAGCCGTGTATTAGGCAGTTATTAAAAAGGATCCAGCTCTCTCTGTCTTGACATGAGGGAAGCCCATGACACATTGTTAGGTTTAAAAAACAAATTGCAGAATAATGTCTCCAGCAGTGGTTGCAGACTGGTGGCCAGTAATAGTGTGTGCCAGGCGAGTGCTAAGTGCTTTACATTATTCTCTTCTCACAGTGAACTTACAAAGAAAGGACTGTTAGATTGCCTCTTTTCAGAGGATGAATTTGAAGCACAGAGACTAAGTGACTTTCTTAACGGTGACCTAGCCAATAGACACTGGACCCAGGATGTTACCAGGTCTTCATAATCTGAGCTCTTACTAACTCTGCTACTCTATCCAAGGAGCACTGTCCAGTCTCTCTCTCAGATGCCTTGTATGGCCAGTTCAGTGCTTTCCAAATGTTCAGAATGGAAAGCTTTAGGTGGCGTAGTTGGCCACAGGCCCCATCTGTCTTTATTCTGTGACACCTGTAGCTTCGCCGTGACATCATCTGCTGGGCCCCCCAGGCGTTTGAGGGTACAACCTTGGGTTCTGGTCTAGTCCCACTTGTTTACAGGTATTTATGTTGCTTGGCACAAAGGCTTGGAGGCGTGTACTCCTGGCTGCCCACTGTGATTGCCTTAGGTGGGTGGAAGGGGGTCGGCATTGGGGGAAGGTGGTTTCATGGCTTTTTATTTGTACATCCCTCTTGGGTTTGGCTTATGACAACAAAGATATGTTGCTTTTGTAGTTTAAATAGGAAGTCCGATAAAGTATAATTTAGAGTGATGAAATATCAAGAAACAACCCAGATAAATTGCTGCACCTTCCTTTTTGTCATTTGTTTCTTTTGAGATTGCCTTTATAAACATCTGTAAGCAAGGAGACTTGAGTTTTCTTTTTTATAAGACGAAGTTTTAGGACTTCCCTGGCAGTCCAGTGATTAGGACTCCATGCTTCCTCTGCCGGGGGCCCAGGTTTGATCCCTGGTCGGGGAACTAAGGTCCTGCATGCTGTGTGGCATGGCCAAAAAAAAAAAAAAGATGAAGGTTTAGGCTGTCAGTTGTATTAGCATTGACCTCTCATTCTTGAACCGCACATAAATAGGCATCAGCAGTGGTCCTCCCTGATCAGGAGAAAGGCTCTGCCCTATCGTAACCTCAGAGTCAGAGATGGGAAGCATGTGAAGTGGGGCTGCTCAGAAAAGGGTCTGTGAGCCGCAGAAGCCGTGGGCCGCTCCTGATGCTGCCTGCGTGACCCTCTCGCTGGAAATCTTGGGGAGGCAGCTGAGCGTGGCCACAGCCGTGACCGTCCAGGGAGGACGAACGTAACTCAAGACAAATAGGACGAGCGCTAAGAAGAGTCTGGGTGCTCCAAAAGCCTGTAGGAGAAGGACACAACATAGTCAGGCGTCACAGAAGGGGTCTCAGAGGACGTGACATTGAAAATGAGGCTGGAAAAGGGCAGGAAGGAGCGGGGAGGAGAGGAGGGACGAGGATGGTTCCAGGGAGAGAACCAGCCCCTGAGCACACCTGGCTGCGGGGGGGACAGCACGGTGGGCGTGGCCACCAGCCACTCTACCGCCCTTCTGGCACCTGTTCTATCTAGTGTGCACGTCTCTCCTTCCTTGGCTGGAAGCCCCTTCCAAGGGGCTGGGTTGGGGAGGGGCCTGCAGAGGCATGCACTGCCCTGTCCCCCCAGGGTAGTGCCTGTGACTCAGTGGGTTGGGTACCTCTCAGCCCCCTTCCTTCCCTCACACCAGCTTCCCTCAGTGACCTTGCCTACCGACCCTCTACTGCGAGGACCACGGCCCTGACCACCTGGGATCAGGGCTGGAGGGATTGTTAAGGCAAGTCCCACCCACTTTTCACTGAGGCCCCTCCTGGGTGGCAGCTTCTACCTGAGCTGAACCTGAGCCCAGAGCGTTGCTGCTTCCCCTGCCCCCACCCCAGGAGTTTGCATCACTTCTCCCTGCGTCCCCCACCCTCCCCAGTCCTGCAGGGGTGCTCTCCTTGAAGTCCCTTTGTGCAGTCCATGTGCCTGGGGGTGCTGATGGGCCCCTTAAGCATCGCCGTCTTGCCCTGAACTTGCCCCACCATGATGTAGTCGGCTGGGGGAGTAGTTCATTCATTTTTACTGAGAACACAGCAGAGTGCTGGGTACTGTGTTGGGAACTGGGAATAAAATAACAATGTTTGAGCACTTACCCCGTGCCAGGCGCTGTGATCAACACTCCACAGAGGTGGCCTCAGTTCAGGAACTTAATGCATATAAAACGCTTAGACAGCCGCCTGGTGCCCATCACCACTCCCGAGTGCCAGCTGGTGCTATTAGTTGTCCTTGCCATAACCACACGAGGGGAGGACAGTCCTGTATCTCCACGCAGAAACTCAAGCTTAGAGGGGCACTTGCCTGCTGTCACATAGGACTCAAACCTGAGCTCTCCGAGGGTGAATGTGTAGGTGTGACTCTCGCCTTCCAGAGCTCATGGTCTAGCAGGGAGATGCCCGGCAAGAGCACTTTCTTGTCAGAGTGCCGGGTACAGCGGGCTGAGTGAGGGCACACGGAAGAGGGGCCAAAGGATGGGGGAGAGGGGGAGACTATTCCAGGCAGAGTCCTCGCTGAGATCAATGTCACTTCCTCATCACTTGTGGGATGTCTGTTTCCTCTGGGCTTTGGCGAGGAGGCTCCGGTTTGGTGGTCTGTGCACGTGCTCAGTTAGCGGTTAATCATTTGAGGGCCCGGATATGGCTGCCCCTCCCAGCCAGACTCCTGGGACCTCGTCCTCCAGGCACTCCCATTGGGGAAGACCCCTCCACCTCCAACCACTGTGTGACCTGAGGTCCTGTCACTCTGTGAACCCCCAAACTTCTTGGGGACACACGTGCAGATGGCCTGGGTTATGGCTCTGTGTTGCCCACCCCGCTTCTCACTCCATTTCTGTGAGTACCTTCAGCTGCCCCGTAGAACTGCTCCGTTGCAGTTAACACAAAGGAACGAAATGTCATCATAGAACTATGATTGAAGATCCAAGCTAAATAAATCCCACCGTGACCATGCTACCCCAACAAATCAAACTGTTTATGTTGCCCATTTCGTTTCCAGTCCCTGTCCACAGGGCAGATAGGTTTTTATACAGTTATTGTGTGTCTTGCCTCTTTTTTATTGATAACCTTGAGGGGATTGGAAATGAGATTGATCAGTTAGGAGGTGGCCACCAGGTGGCGCCAGAGCACCAGACATCCGACTCCAACCTCCTACGTCTGATCCCTGCCGGTGGGAGCATCCGTCAAGTGCTTGTCTCTGGAAATTCACTTTCAGTTTTCCCTCCAAATGCTGTGTTGCTCACAGTAAGTGTTCCATAGTTATTTTAAAAGAAATCAGACAATACTGAAGTGTACAAAAAGTAGAAAGTAAAAGTGCCGTACAATGACACCTGTAAGAAGCATTGACATTAAGACTTGAGTACATATCCTTCTAGACTTTTGTGTGAGTGTTCACATGTATGCGCAGATATTTCAAAACATGTGCAGATGTCGTTTTCTCAGTGAGCACTTCTCAGACCACTGCCCCCATTTAAAATTGTAACCCCTCCCCCTCCCCACTCTGCCTATACCCTTTCTCTGCTTTACTTTTTTCTCTTTTATCACCAGCTTATAGACCATGTATCTTACTGAATGCTTTATTTATTGTCCGTTTCCCCCACTAGAATGTACTGGGGGATTTCTGGCTTTTTCGTCACTGCTTTATGCCCAGCACCTAGAATAGTACCTGACACATACTAGACTTCTGGTAACTTTTTGTTGAATGAATGAACAAATGAATAAGAGTGAACATGTCCTGAATCTGTGGACATCTTTCTCTGTCTGTAAATACTGATGTACCTGCCCAAGGCCACTCTGCAGAGAGTGAGCCAGAACTCCTGGGGGGCTTCTTTCTGTATTAAGAGAACTTCATCATCTCATGTGGCATTTCAGAACCCTGTCCTGTTTACTGACTGACTTTCACTTCTTTCATGATGTCTTTTCCTATACAGAAGTTTTAATTTTTCACATAGTTAAATCTGCGAATAGTTTCCTTTGTTTTCTAGCTTTTGTATCACCCTAGAGAGGACTTCACCCTGGGACAATAAAAATGAATAATGACTTGTGTTTCCTTTGGTATTTTTTTTTCTTAGAGCTTTATTTATTTATTTTAAAAAATTTATTTATTTGGCTGCGTCGGGTCTTAGTTGTGGCACGCGGGATCTTTATTGGGGCATGTGGGATCTTTCCTTGCAGTGCGTGGGCTCTTCGCTGAGGCACGTGGGCTCTCTAGTTGCGGCGTGCAGGCTTAGTTGCCTTGCGGCATGTGGGATCTTAGTTCCCTGACCAGGGATCAAACCCACGTCCCCTGCATTGGAAGGTGGATTCTTAACCACTGGACCACCAGGGAAGTCCCTCCTTTGGTATTTTTATGGCAATTTTTTGGTTTGGTTAAATCTTTATCAAAGATTTATTCTTATAAATGATACTGGGTAAAATTTAAAATAAATCCCCCCAAGTGAATAGAAAATTGTTTCATCAACATTTATTGAATAATCCATTCTTTCCCACTGTTTGAAATGCCATCTTGATCAGATATTAATTCTCAGCTATACTTGATCCTATTTTTCTGCACTGTGTTCTGTCCTGCTGACCATTTATCACACCAACTGCGGCTTCCTGAAAGGACAGGTGCCGTCTCATTATACTTATTTTTTGAAAACTTCTTAGCTATTTTTAATTATTCTTCCAGACAAAGTTTTTTTTTTTTTTTTTTTTTTTTTTTTTTGGCGGTACGTGGGCCTCTCACTGTTGTGGCCTCTCCCGCTGCGGAGCACAGGCTCCGGACGCGCAGGCTCAGCGGCCGTGGCTCACGGGCCCAGCTGCTCCATGGCATGTGGGATCTTCCCCGACCGGGCACGAACCCGTATCCCCTGCATCGGCAGGCGGACTCAACCACTGTGCCACCAGGGAAGCCCCAAAGTTTTAAATCAACTTGTTGAATTCCGAAATGAATCCTCTTAGGATTTAGAGTGAATTTGCATTTTGTTTATAGATCAGTTGGGGAGAACTGATGTCTTTACAATATCATCTCCTTATTCAGAAGGAGTGAAATGTCTCTCCTTTGATTTAAGTCTTCTTTTTTTGTCTATAAGTAAAGTTTAATAATTTGCTTCAAATGATTTTTGTACATTTCTTTTACAGTTTACTTCTATGTATTTTTTTTCTTTTCTTAGTAGGCCCTTGTGCCATTACATTTTCTAGCTGGTTATTGTTTGGATAGAGGAAACAGTTGATTTTATGGCCAGATGTCTAACACTCAGAGCTTTCTTCTCTATCCGATTCCATCTGCTTCAAATCTTCTAGGAATTCTTAATTTTTGGTTTGTTGTTGTCATCATTCCCTGTACTTCAACATTGCAACAGATTTCTCAGTCTTCTTATTTTTCATTTCAACAAGATTAGAAGAGGGGAAAGCATATGTGTCGACCTAGTTCATTGTCTTGAAACCAAAATATATTCATATAGTTTGATGTGCAGATGTCGTGTTCTACGCGGCCTTTGGCACCCTCCCACCCCTCGCGCTGCCGTATTCGCCACGGAATGTGGAATGGCACTGGGACATAACCTACAACTCGGTGGGTGTTACCCTTAAACCCGTGTTCACCCGGCTCACCCCGCGGGGCACGCCCTCTGCTCCTCGTCGGCTTTGTCCTGCTGCTGCCGCTGCTTCTGCTCCCCTTCTGCAGCCCGGCCTTGCCCACCCTGCCTTACTCTCCAGAGACAGTGTCCTTCCTAATTTGGTGGGAAGCGCCAGGCTGTACACAGTGGGTCAGCACTCGGTGGTACTTGTCAGGAAGGCCCAAGAGTGTGGGTGTTCTATTCTGCCAGCCTCCTCTTCACCTGGAGATTTCTGAAGCACCTGGTCACAGGAGGAGCAGCAGAGGAGGATAACGGACCCTCGCTATGAGCCGGCCCGTGCCTGTCACCCACTCCAGGGCTCTCTGGTCAACATTGGTTGAAGCAAGTGATGGCCTCCTAGCCCACTGGGGCCGCCCCCGCGCTCGCTCCGTATTGTGGGTCCTTGCCTTCCTCTGGCAGCGACAGTGCCCAGGGCCATGCATGCCAGGTGCACTCTTGGGTGCAGGTGGGAGTCAGAGCCGGCTGAGCCCAAGCAGGGCCCTTGTCCACCCTGTGGGTCTCAAAGCAGCAGTGGGGAGAGGAGGGGGCCCTGGACAGGCGTGTCACCTGTGACACCTGGTGATGCTTCTGACGGATGTGGTCCAGGCAATGACCTGGGCCGTCACCAGTCACACCAGTACTTCCTCTGCCCTTGGCAGGGACTAGGAGGGAGGGAGGGAACCTCTGCTCCTTATAGGAAACTGCCTTCCGTCCGATCCTCTGACTACTGTAGACGGTGTGTGTTTGGCCCACACGTAGTGGGCGTAAAATGCCCGAACCTCAACACCCCAGAGCACAACCCTTGAATCGTGGTTTGTGCGGGAAATGGTGAGTCCCAGGCATCAGGCCTGGCGGTGGAGCTTGTGTGTGTGTATTGAGGGGTTGTGAGGGTGTAGGATCCCTTTTTAAATTTAACTTTTTATTTTGAAATAACTTTAGACTCACAGAAATTTGCCAAACCGCGCATAGCATTTACACATACCATTCACCCAGCTTCCCTGTTGACTCACGTAACCACAGTACAGTTATCAAATTAACCTGGGTGAGTTAGTTTAGGTAGGACACTATGAACTAAGCTAGCAGCCTTTTCCAGATGTCACCAGTTCCCCTGCTCCAGGGTTCAGCCCAGGATCCCTCCCTGCATTTAGTTGTTGAGTCTCATCAGTGTCCTCCAGGCTGTGACACTCCCCAGTCTGCCCAGAGGGTCACACCAGGTCCTCACTGGATGAAATTCATGGCCTGGCTTTTGTGCTTCTGCTTCACCTACCTGTAGAGTCAAAGCGTCTCATCTGAGAGACTTTGCCGGGCCCCCAGGTACCGTCCTAGGTGCCCACGGCACTCTTGCTGCCAGATCCCAGGGCTGTCCCCAGCTCCATCCTGAAGGGTTCTGCGGTGTCTCAGGCCGCTGGCTGAATACTTTCTCCTCTTCCCGCTGCCGGCTTCTGTATAATAAGGTCACTACTCAGGTGGAGTCGTCTTCTGTTATCCATCAGGGTATTTCTCCAGCTTCCTTCTGGAGGAAGATCTGGGATGCAGCCTGTTTTCCTCCAGCTGGGTATGTATGCTCTGCATACAGGAAAATTCACTCTTTTTGTGTACGTCCTGCAAGTTTTTGGTTTATGTTTTCAAAGGATCACTCTGTTTGTGTCGAGAATAAACCATGAGGAGGCAGGGGTGTGGCAGGGACACTGCTTAGGAGGCCGTCCTGCTGTGCAGAGGCTCGGGTCAGTTTGGAGGTGGTGAGACGTGGTGTGTCCCCCAGAGAGGGCTTATCCCTGCTGGTGGCTGCCCATGAGGACACGGGCACCCCCGCTCTTCCAGTTGCAGGTGACATTGCCTGCCTTTCCCCAGAGCAGATGTCCCCTGGATGGTAATTAAGATTAAGTGGGTGGCTGAGGAGGGCTGTGCAGAGTCGGGGAGAGGGAGTGGGGCGCTGGGTCCCTTCTCTGGCTTTCACGATCCCTAACGTGCAGAAAGGGAAGTGTCACTGCCAGGCTTCCAGAATGGAAGCGTGCCAATCAGGATGCTCCCGGGCTGTCTTGGGTGTCTGGGATGTCCCAGGCAGGCCACCCTCATTTTCTCACTCTCTCTTTTACCCCCATTTCCCGAAGCTCTCTTCAAGTCCTCCCCCACACATATCCCTAGGTTTCCCATTTTCCTAAAACCTGCCTCCCCTCCCTGTGGAAAACTCAGGTCTTACTCATCAGCTAGTGGCTGCAGGTGAGGGTTTCTCTCTTCCCCCTGTTTTCTGCAGGCTTGTCCTGGAAGTGAGGAACCTTTGATTTCAAGAATAATTACATGTGCATGGGGCAGGGATGGGGAAGCTCCAGCCGGCCTTTTCAAAGAGGGTCTAAAATGAAACTATCCTGCCAACCAGAGGATTCGTTTTCTTTTGGGAAGCCTTTCATAGTTTTATGAGAAATAGATATTTTTCAGTCACATTCCTCCTATTACCTTAACTTAGAGGTGATTTCTTGTGGTCTCATGCTAAGAGAGCATTACCCTTGCTTACCCCTGCCACGGGGAGGGTGAAAGTGGTGGTGACGGGTGTCAACACAAATAATAGCTGTCATTAATGATGTACCATGCCAGCCGCTTTTAATGTGCACCATCCTGTGAATCCCTTCAGCCATCTTTGAGGTCGCTACTGCAGTGTTCCCCATTTTACAGATGAGGAAAGTGAGGCTTGGCCAGGTCAAGCAACTTGCCCAGGGCACAAGGTCAGTGATGGGTGAGAATTCAAATCCTGGTTTATATGTTTTCTAAGCCGCAGAGGTACCCAGCTCCTTCCCCTGCCTGAGAACTCGCTCTGCTGTAACTGTCTTATTCTTAGCTCCTGCCAGGCCTGTGGTTGTAGCTTGTCAACCTCTGGGGGGTTGGAGGTGTTGAACCACAGGCTGTGCCTGCATATATACATGCGCACACTTGTGTCTGTCTGTATATCTATTTGTGTGTGGCTGTGTGCACGGATGCTGCCCTACCCTGTGTGAACGTGTAACCTTGGGGACAGGGACTAGGGATTGTGGGGACTTCCCTTGTTTATTTTATACCTTTTTAAAGGTATTACTCTTATGTAAAGGATTCTGGAAGCCCTCCTACTTGAGAAGAGCAGGCCTGAGTAGGCATCGCTAGGCTGGACTTTCTGAGGACGGATGGGCTGCTGGTTTCTGCCTCCCCGGCCTCAGCGCACAGTGTGTGGGGCATGGGGGGTGCCCGGTCAGCGCTGTCACATGAATTCGCGGGTGGCTGCCTGTCTGTGCTGGCCCTACGTCAGCTCCATGCACGTAGGTGCTTCACTTCTCCAGGAAGACGCCCTTCCTTGTCCTTTTCTCCAGGTTTGCTCAGTTTCACAAGTTTTCTCTTGTTTTTGTCTATCTGCAGACCCTCAGACTCCGCACCCAGCTCTCTTCCCCGAACACTGCTGCTTTCTCTCCCCGTCTAGCCCGCTCAGCTCATTATCTGGCCCTCAGTGAGGAGGGGAGATGTTGGATGTCGAGCATCTGGTGGGTGGCTTGAAAGGGGCGGGGGAGGGCGTGGCGAACGCGACGCCGAGGGATGGCATCTCAAGTCTCATGTGCTCACGTGGCCGGGGCCTCGCATTGAAAGCCGCCAGGCGCTGCTGCTTGCCAGGAGGAGGCTTGGCCAGTTTGGAGAGGGTCGGGAGGGGGTATAGTGAGAGCGCCATTGCCAGCCCGCACGAGGGGACCTTTCCTGGGCGCCTGGCAGGTGGTCCAGCTTCAGGGTGACCGTGACCCTGGGGGAGGCCTTTTGGTACTACAAAACGGGCACGCTGTGGCTGTCCAGAGAGAGAGGGAGAGAGAACACATACACTTACTGTTCCTGACGTGGAGTGAACAGCTGGTTGTGGCAGAAACTCTCTTTGGTTCTGTCTCTTCATCTTCTGTTCAGACGCAGAAGGTGGAGCAGCCGTGCCCTAGCCTGCGGAGAGCAGCGTGCCCACGCGAGGAGGTGGGCTCGGATACGGGCTCCCGGCCGGCTCTGTGCTGGTCTGAAACATTTGGAAGACATCACTCTCTTGTACTTGAACATTCCTGGATGTGTGTATTTTCTTTGAAACAACCTCCCCAAGCTTAGGAAAAAGTGGTTTTTCTGCCTTCTCCACAGTGGTCTGCACCAGACTGTCTCCTGCTATTTCCTCGGTTTCCTGAACCTGCAACATTGAAGGAGAATTCTGAAAGTCTGGAAGGAAACCAACATCACATATGGGACTTTCCTTCCCCTCTTCAGGAGCCCACACACGAGACTGGAGTCTGTCACACAGAAACCAGAGACACGGGGTGGTGCTGTGGTTCTGATACAACTCCACGTTCTTACTAAGTTACGTCATGAGAATCTTTTCCTCCTGCAGGAGGCATTAGTATGAGAGTGTGTGCGTGTGTGTGTGTGTAAGAGGTGAAAGAGGGTGGGAAGACAGGGTTTTTGGCCGAACTTAACAAGCTGGTACCCTTCCCTCGGTGCCGGACTGCCTCCCTCTCCAGCAGGGGGTACGGGCAGGCAGGTGTGCGAAAAACGGATCCCCGAGTTACAGTGTAGTTTCTCTCTCTGAGCCTCAGTTTTCTCATCTGTAAAATGGTTTTTTAAAATAATTTTTTAAAATAAATTTATTTATTTTCGGCTGCGTTGGGTCTTCGTTGCTGCACGCGGGCTTTCTCTAGTTGCGGTGAGCGGGGGCTACTCTTCGTTGCGGTGCGCGGGCTTCTCATTGCGGTGGCTTCTCTTGTGGAGCACGGGCTCTAGGCGCATGGGCTTCAGTAGTTGTGGCATGCGGGCTCAGTAGTTGTGGCTCGTGGGCTCTAGAGCACAGGCTCAGTAGTTGTGGTGCACGGGCTTAGTTGCTCCACGGCATGTGGGATCTTGCCAGACCTGGGATCAAACCTGTGTTCCCTGCATTGGCAGGCGCATTCTTAACCACTGAGCCCCCAGGGAAGTTTTTTTTTTTGATGCGTATAAATCCTTAGCCAGAGCCTTAAACAGAGTAAGTGTCTAATAGATTGTTGTGATGACAGCAGTAATCAGACTGTGTGTGAGCTCCTCGAGGGCTGGCCTGAGTCCTCTGCACAGAGCAGGGCTTGGGAGAAGGGTCTCCAAGTTTACTGGAGGATTGAGGGAGTGACCAGGAGGCAAGATGCTGTTCCTGTGGCTGTAGTGTCAGGGCCATCTGTTAAAGCTGGCTCCGTGGAGAGCCCTGCCTGGCTTATTCGCACCCCTGTTAGTCTAGGATGGGCAGGGGCTGGGGTCAGGTGAGGAGGGGAACCTATTCCCTGTGCTCCTGGCACACTGGCCTCTGGGGTGTGCTTTCACACCTCTGGGCTTCTGCTCGTGCTCAGAGTGCCTGTGGCCCACCCCCAGCTTACCTAGAAACACTCACACTTGCCCTTTTCAGACCAGATCCACGGCTCTTAGTGATGTCTTCTTTGACGCCCAAGGTGAGCCCGTGATCTGTTACACCACGTGTCCTGTGAGTATCTACCTATGGGATTTTCTCCCCCCTGCTACACTGCTGGACCCTGGAGGGCAGGGCTGTGTCATCTTTGACTCTGGTCCCCAGAACTGGTCCTCCAGGTCTCACTGGATGCATGTTGAGCCAATGAATGAATGAACTGCTGAGCAGTTACCCATTTGTAATGGCCCTAAAGGTAGGAGTCATTTATCCTCCGTTCCTCTCTTTTCCTCTCCTGTCACATGCAGTCCATCAGCAAGTCTTGTCTGTTTCACCTCCAGAACCCCTCCCAAGTCCATCTCTTTTCCCCATGGCCAGCAGTCCGAGCTGTCAGCATCTCTTACCCCCAGCTGGCTTTGCTGCACCCATCTTTGGCCTCCCATGGAGTTCTCTGCATAATAGCCACTGTGATCTTCACAAACAGTGACATCAGATCATGTTACTCCCCTGCTCAGAACCCATTCCCAGGCATTCCAGGTAAAACCCAAACTCCCCACCATGGCCTGCAAGACCCTTTATGCTCTGGCCCCAGCTCGTCTGTCCACTGCCTCCCACTGACCGGGCTCCAGCTTGTCTGTCCACTGCCTCCCACTGACTGGGCTCCAGCTGTGGCCATCTCTCTCCATCACATACCTGCTGAGCTCCTGTGCATCTCAGGCCCTTTGCACTCGCTGTAGACTCTGTAAAGGACACTCTGACTGGTTTTTATGGTTGACTCCTTCCTAGGGCTTTAGCTCAATACTGCATCTTCAAAGTCTTTCCTTGACCACCCTGGCAAATACTGTCTTCCACCCTATTTTATTTCCTGAAGACCCTCATGATCTGAGTTCACATGTGGTTTCTGACTCCTGTGCTGGAATGTGAGTTTTCTGGGGGCAAGGTCTGTTCGCTTTGTGTCCCCTGTGCCTGGAACAGGGTCCTTGACCAGCCTTCCCTGCATTTGGATGGGAAAAAAATGACATCTTTATTTTCACTAACTTCTAACTGAAATTTGGCATCTTCCTCAGTTGCTAATGTAGACAATAAATTATAGTAATATTTACAGTACCTGGGACTTTGTCACCAATAAAAGTCACAGCTACCTCCATATCACATAATAATTGTGGGCATGCATCTCAGAAAATTTATGTTCTTGACTACTTTGAAATTATGGTAGTTATTAGACCCACCAATAGATCTTGCTATTTAATGCAATTATATATATATACATATTTTTTCCCTTACCTGAAGAAATACATATATTACTATATTATAAATTACTTTGAAAATAATTTTATAACTGAATTTTAATACAGTTGGCTTCCTGAGTAGCCCTGTGTAATTGGTTTCCTCTATAATTTTATTTTATTCATTTAAAAACATTTCTGTGAGAAGAGGCCCATGGGCTTCACCAGATGGCCAAAAGGGTCCAAGGTACAAAAATGGTAGGAACTCCTGGCTAGAACAAAGTCCGCACAAAGTAGGAGCTTGATGAATGCATGGATGGACAGGTGAAAGGATGGTGTACATCTTCCCCTGTGAGGATGAACCCCCTGTGTTTTTAGGGTCAGGTTATGGTGGCTTGACATGAACTTGGTATTTAGGAAATAGCTTTGGTCAAGGTCTTTTAGAGATCTACTCCAACGATCGACACTGAAAAAGAGACATTTATTACAGAGCCCCGGGGGCTGGAACCTTTTCTTTCAGACACAGGCTCCCCCTTCAGCTTCTCTCTGCACATCTGCTGCCTCCCCACTCGGAGGGACTCTCCTTGCACTGGGCAGGATCTGGCCACCCTCCCCTCCTGAGGGCATAGTGCTCAGTTCGGCTGACCAGCAGAGGCTGGCACCGTAGGGTCCTGAGTTCCCGGAGAAGCAGATGGGCATTCTGGTCCAATCAATCCGGCCTGGGAGGCACGGTCCACATATTCAGGGGCCTTCCCGTGGGGTGGGGGAGGGGTTCTCAGGGAGGGGCCTGGGCTGGGCTGACCCCTTGATGGGAGTCTGGTCCCTGGTGAGGAGTTGGGGCTTGGCCGGGCCTCAGGGACGGCAGGTGGATGGGTGAGGGTTCCTCTGGGCCCTGGAAAGGATGTTCCATTCTGCTTGGTCCTCTTATTTCTTTTCTTTTTTCTTTTTTTTTTTTTTTTTTGCGGTATGTGGGCCTCTCACTGTTGGGGCCTCTCCCGTTGCGGAGCACAGGCTCCGGACGCATAGGCTCCGGACGCACAGGCTCAGTGGCCATGGCTCACGGGTCCAGCCGCTCCGCGACATGCGGGATCCTCCCAGACCGGGGCACGAACCCGTGTCCCCTGCATCGGCAGGCAGACTCTCAACCACTGCGCCACCACGGAAGCCCGGTCCTCTTATTTCTTAGCATGTGAAATATCTCTTGTCTGAGAGTCACTGCCCATAAATTAGGCTGTTTTGTCAGTGGCGAGAACATGCAGGAGTCACATTGGAAACAAGCGATCTGTCTGTCTGTCTTTCCAGCTCAGGCCGCCAGTAGGAAGCACGATGGGTAGCATGGGTGGGCTGTCACTTTGTCTCTAGGTGGGCTGGGCCAGAGTGGGCCCGGGGCGGGGGAGTGGGGGGCAGGTCAGGCCTCATGGAGGAGGAGCCCTACGCTCAGACCCCTGGACTCAGCCTGTGCTCCTCTGGGGGCCTGAAGCCCACAGCTGGAAATCTCCTTCCCAGTAGGGGAGGCCCGTGGTTTCACAAAGCACCATGCTTTCCTTTCTTTAACGTTTAAAGTTAACTGTTTGTTTTAGGAAAAAAGAATAAGTATAAATGGATGAAACTGCAGGATTAGAATTAACACTAATAGCCATTAATAGCCTTAACAGAGCGCTTGCTCGGTGTTTGACCTGACCCTAGCACTTGGCGTGCATTTTCTCGTTCAGTCCTCACCTGGGCCCTCAGAGGAGGCCCAGGCCCTGGTGTCCACTGACCAGGGTTTGGACTCCCCAGTCCTGCCACTTAACTAGCAGTAAGTTACGTCACCTCTCTGGGCCTCAGTTTCCCAGGAGTGAGAATAGCCTCTGCCTCACAGAGTTGTTGTGAAGATCAAGTGAGCTAAAAATGTCGTGCTTGGCCCAGCGCCTCGCTCAGCATCAGCACTCCCTGTTCACGCCATGTGCGCGTGGGGTGGGGGCCCCGAGTGCACCACCAAAGGTCGCTGGAGAGATGGGCCAAGTTGGCGACGTCCTGCAGATGGGAAGTAGGGAGTGAGCAAATGACGGTCATGGAAAAGGGTCTGAGACTCATGGCCCCTAGGCTGAAGGGCTGCGTGACTGGTTACCAGGCCGGTGGCGAGAGCCACGGCCTCTGGTTTGAGCCCGGCCGAGCAGACTGGGCTCCATGTCTGGGCTCCCCTTGGAGAGCCCTGCAGAGTGCTGGGCGCTCCCTGAAAGCAGCAAAGCCCACCTCAGCCTGGAACTGGAGCAAGTTGGATCCACCCCAAGAGGGTTGGCTGGCTGTGTGCCACTCTGTCTCCCCATGGTGACTCCATCAGGCTAGGATCGAGTCACTTTGTTCAGATGGATGAGCAGCTTCCATCCATCAGCACAGCCTGGCTGAGTCGGCCCCAACCCCAGTCCATGGGAGCTGGTTTGTCTGGTCTGAGACAGCCCTGGCAGCCTGATCCCCTCAGCTGCCTTTGGACCCTTGCATTTCTGGATTCCCCACTTGGAAGTCTCTGGGCTTTCTTGGAGGTTTCTGTTGGAGGGTCCCACCCACTTGATTCCTAGGAGGCGTTGCTTCTGTTTCAGAGGTGGGTTCCTCTCCCCTCAGGCCCATCTCTTTTTTTTTTTTCTTTTAATGTGTTGTTGGATTCTGTTTGCTAGTATTTTTCTGAGGATCTTTGCATCTATATTCCTCAGTGATATTGGTCTGTAATTTTCTTTTTTTGTAGTATCTTGTCTGGTTTTGGTGTCAGGGTGATGGTGGCCTCATAGAATGAGTTCGGGAGTGTTCCTTCCTCCACAATTTTTTGGAAGAGTTTGAGAAGGATGGGTGTTAGCTCTTCTCTAAATGTTTGATAGAATTCACCTGTGAAGCCATCTGGTCCTTGACTTGTTTGTTGGGAGATTTTTAATCACAGTTACAATTTCATTACTTGTGATTGGTCTGTTCATATTTTCTGTTTCTTCCTGGTTCAGTCTTGGAAGGTTATACCTTTCTAAGAATTTGTCCATTTCTTCCAGGTTGTCCATTTTATTGGCATAGAGTTGCTTGTAGTAGTCTCTTAGGATGCTTTGTATATCTGCGGTGTCTGTTGTAACTTCTCCCTGTTCATTTCTAATTTTATTGATTTGAGTCCTCTCCCTCTTTTTCTTGATGAGTCTGGCTAATGGTTTATCAATTTTGTTTATCTTCTCAAAGAACCAGCTTTTAGTTTTATTGATCTTTGCTATTGTTTTCTTTGTTTCTATTTCATTAATTTCTGCTCTGATCTTTATGATTTCTTTCCTTCTGCTAACTTTGGGTTTTGTTTGTTCTTCTTTCTCTAGTTCCTTTAGGTATAAGGTTAGATTGTTTATTTGAGATTTTTCTTGTTTCTTGAGGTAGGCTTGTATAGCTATAAATTTCCCTCTTAGAACTGCTTTTGCTGCATCCCACAGGTTTTGGATCATCGTGTTTTCATTGTCATTTGTCTCTAGGTATTTTTTGATTTCCTCTTTGATTTCTTCAGTGGTCTCTTGGTTATTTAGTAATGTATTGTTTAGCCTCCATGTGTTTGTGTTTTTTACGGTTTTTCCCCCTGTAATTCATTTCTAATCTCATAGTGTTGTGGTCAGAAAAGATGCTTGATATGATTTCAGTTTTCTTAAATTTACTGAGGCTTGATTTGTGACCCAAGATGTGATCTATCCTGGAGAATGTTCCGTGCGCACTTGAGGAGAAAGTGTAATCTGCTGTTTTTGGATGGAATGTCCTATAAATATCAATTAAATCTATCTGGTCTATTGTGTCATTTAAAATTTCTGTTTCCTTATGTATTCTCATTTTGGGTGATCTGTCCATTGGTGTAAGTGAGGTGTTAAAGTCCCCCACTATTATTGTGTTACTGTCGATTTCCTCTTTTATAGCTGTTAGCAGTTGCCTTATGTATTGAGGTGCTCCTATGTTGGGTGCATATATATTTATAATTGTTATATCTTCTTCTTGGATTGATCCCTTGATCATTATGTAGTGTCCTTCCTTGTCTCTTGTAACATTCTTTATTTTAAAGTCTATTTTATCTGATATGAATATTGCTACTCCAGCTTTCTTTTGATTTCCATTTGCATGGAATATCTTTTCCATCCCTTCACTTTCAGTCTGTATGTGTCCCTAGGTCTGAAGTGGGTCTCTTGTAGACAGCATATATATGGGTCTTGCTTTTGTATCCATTCAGCAAGCCTGTATCTTTTGGTTGGAGCATTTAATCCATTCACATTTAAGGTAATTATTGATATGTGTGTTCCTATGACCATTTTCTTAATTGTTTTGGGTTTGTTTTTGTAGGTCCTTTTCTTCTCTTGTGTTTCCCACTTAGAGAAGTTCCTTTAACATTTGTTGTAGAGCTGGTTTGGTGGTGCTGAATTCTCTGAGCTTTTGCTTGTCTGTAAAGCTTTTGATTTCTCCATCGAATCTGAATGAGATCCTTGCTGGGTAGAGTAATCTTGGTTGTAGATTCTTCCCTTTCATCACTTTAAGTATATCATGCCACTCCCTTCTGGCTTGTAGAGTTTCTGCTGAGAAATCAGCTGTTAACCTTATGGGAGTTCCCTTGCATGTTATTTGTCATTTTTCCCTTGCTGCTTTCAATAATTTTTCTTTGTCTTTAATTTTTGCCAATTTGATTACTATTTGTCTCAGTATGTTTCTCTTTGGGTTTATCCTGTATGGGACTCTCTGCACTTCCTGGACTTGGGTAGCTATTTCCTTTCCCATGTTAGGGAAGTTTTCGACTATAATCTCTTCAAATATTTTTTCAGGTCCTTTCTCTCTCTCTTCTCCTTCTGGGACCCCTATAATGAGAATGTTGTTGCATTTAATGTTGTCCCAGAGGTCTCTTAGGCTGTCTTCATTTCTTTTCATTCTTTTTCCTTTATTCTGTTCCACAGCAGTGAATTCCACCATTCTGTCTTCCAGGTCACTTATCCGTTCTTCTGCCTCAGTTATTCTGCTATTGATTCCTTCTAGTGTAGTTTTCATTTCAGTTATTGTATTGTTCATCTCTGTTTGTTTGTTCTTTAATTCTTCTAGGTCTTTGTTAAACATTTCTTGCATCTTCTCGATCTTTGCCTCCATTCTTTTTCCGAGGTCCTGGATCATCTTCACTATCATTATTCTAAATTCCTTTTCTGGAAGGTTGCCTATCTCCACTTCATTTAGTTGTTTTTCTTGGGTTTTATTTTTTTCCTTCATCTGGTACATAGTCCTCTGCCTTTTCATCTTGTCTGTCTTTCTGTGAATGTGGTTTTTGTTCCACAGGCTGCAGGATTGTAGTTCTTCTTGCTTCTGCTGTCTGTCCTCTGGTGGATGAGGCTATCTAAGAGACTTGTGTAAGTTTCCTGATGGGAAGGACTGGTGAGGCCCATCTCTTCTGCCCCTGGAAATCCTGAAAGTTTTTTTTTTTTTTTTTTTTTTTTGCGGTACGTGGGCCTCTCACTGTTGTGGCCTCTCCCGTTGTGGAGCACAGGCTCCAGACGCCCAGGCCCAGAGGCCATGGCCCACAGGCCCGGCTGCTCCACGGCATGTGGGATCTTTCCGGACCGGGGCACGAACCCATGTCCCCTGCATCGGCAGGTGGACTCTCACCCGCTGCGCCACCAGGGAAGCCCTGAAAGTGTTTTTGCTTATTAATAACCATTGCCTGTCATCATGTGCTAATACAATTTGTTTTTAGTATTTTAATATTTCTTTGATTATTTCAAAGGGATGTGGAAGGGGGGAGTTAAATGTGTAAGTTCAGGTCACCATCACGAGACAGCTGGTGGCTGCTGCATTTGCTGCGGTTAATTTACCTACTGTAAAATGCACTCATTCCAAGTGTACAGTCCTATGGCTTTGTGGATTTCTGGGGCTGTGTAACCATCACCACATCCAGTTTTAGCACATTTCCATCACCCCAGAAAAATCCTTTGTGCTCATTTGCAGTCAGTCCTGCCACCACCCCAGCCTCTCATTGATGTGCTCCCCCTCTCTATGAATTTGGCTTTTTGGGCATTTCATAAGAATGGCCTCATATTGTACAATCCTTTGTATGACTTCTTTCACTTAGCTTGATGTTTTTGAGGTTTATTCATGTTATACTTTGTATCAGTGTTCCATTTCTTTTTATTGCTGAGTAGTATTCACATTGTCTATCCATTCCCCAGTTGGTGGGCACTTAGTTTCCAGCTTTTGGCTAAGATGAATAAATTCATGTGCATGTCTTCGTGTGGACATATGTTTTCATTTATTTTAAAGATAGCTACCTAGGTGTAGAATTGTGGAGTCATTTGGTAAGCTGATGTTTAACTTTTTAAGAAACTGCCAAACTGTTCTCCAAAGTGGCTGTGCCTCTGGTACCTCGAGCCAGAAGCCATGCATCCTCAGCTGGTTCCCCCTCCCCCCCCCACATCAGTTTCTGTTGCATTTCTGTCCTTACCATCTCTCAGTCTGTGTCCTTCTCTTTGGTGTCACTGCTGCCACTTTAGCTCAGAGGACCCTCGTCTCTTTCCTGATAATTGCAGTTGGCTTCCAGCTGGTCCCTTTGCCTTCTCCTTTCCTTCCCCCATTACATCCTGATCGCTTTCCTGGGAAAAAGCTGGTGGTGGCTACAGTACTCTGATGTTCAGTGATGTGATAAATGCTCTACTAGGGGCATGTACACGTTGGTATGAGAGCACTGGTTCTCGTTTGAGTGGTCCAGGTGCGATAACCAGGGGAAGTGACATTTGAGCCACGTCCTGAATAATGATGGTTTGGTGGGATGGCATGAGCAAAGACACCAAAGCACGAGTTACTTAACCTCTCTGTGCCTCAAATTCCCCACCTGGAATATGGGGGTAATAACAGGACCTACCAAGGACTGTTGTGAGCGTTAGAGGAGTTACTGTAAGTGAGGTGCGTGGCACATGGCGAGAACTCTCTGAGTCTTAGCTAGTATCCATATTATTATTATTATTGATGGAATGGTCTGGTGCACAGGGAAACACGGTAGATTCACTTTGTCTTCTTCACCTGCCTTCTTTTTAAAACAAAGGTCACAAACTCTAGTGTCTGCAGGAGCCAGGCAGGTCCCCAAGTGGCTGTACGGGCCAGGTGGGGTCTGAAAGGCACTTGCTCCAGTAAGTGCACCAGTACAAGGGGCAGCGCTGCCCAGCCCAGCTGATGGCCGTCATACAGGAATGGGGCCCAGTGCTGCCAGAAAAGTCACAAATCCAGAATTCTGTATGAAACCTTCCAATTTTTAAATGTTGGTGGTTAATTTAAAAAATACTAAAACCTGTACAAGCCTAGCTGACTGCATCTGTGGGCCATATTTAGCCTTAAGGCCACCAGCTTGTAACCTTTCTCTGACGGTCTCCTCTGGGGTCACCAGCTCAAGTCCAGCACAACTCTCTCCCAGGGTGGGATTAGCTTGGGTTTGAAGGCTGGTTTTTATGAGCCCCTTTGCCTTGCAGGACTTCTCCAGACAGGTTATGTCACCGACAGAGGCTGCCCTGAAGCTCCCTGTGGCCCGGAGACTATGTACAAGAAGAATGGTCTGATGGCTAGCGTGCTGGTCACCTCTGCCACTCCACAGGTACTGGGGCTGCGGGGCCGAGCCGGGGCCGTGGGTGGGGTGGGTGGGCCGGGGCTCCTTGCAGCTGACCCAGGCCCCCTGAGTCTTGGCCCGGGGGCTGCAGGCCTCCATGAATGCCACCATTCTTAGCCCTCCCGACCAGCCATGCCAGGCGTGAGATTTGGGAGGCAGTCAGTCCTGAGGATCAGTGTGTTTTCTGAAGTCGTTCTCTTCAAAGAAAAATAAATACCTGCCTAGTCCAGTTGTAGCAAGTGCCCCATTCCATTTTGGTGGCAAGAAGGGATCAGACCTTTCCCAAGCAAAGCCGTGGCTGATTATAAATAGGTCACACATTCTGGAATGAAGTCAGACAGAAGTGCTTCCAGCTGGCCCCATGTTCCTATTTACCTTGCTCAGGAGGAAATGGCTGTAAGGGCTGGTGGTCGAGAGTGGCCTGGGCTCGGGCCCCTGCCCTGGGGGTTTGGGAGTTTGCTTTCCAAGTTCTGTAATAGAACAGAGGCAGGCGGGGGATGGGGTGTCATCTGAGGCCTGGGGAGACCACCATGTCAGATGCGTAACGCTGGGCTCCTGTGACAAACGGACAAGGGGGTGCTCCGTGTTCTGAGCTCACAAGGCGCTCATGGTCGAGCTGGGGTTTTGAAATGATCCTGTGCAATCAGCTAGAATTCATAGGAACCAATCCATTTCTTATAACCCTTTAAAAAAATTCCTTAGCTTGATCTCTGGTTCTGAAAGCAGACTTGTGGGTACCCGTTAAAATTCCCAGATGGCGCCAGTATATATTTAAATAAAGTTACTGCGTCGTCATCACCACCACCACCTCCACCGCTACCACTGAATGTATTTGGGGCAACTTTTGATTAAATAAGGCCGCTTGTATGAGTGTGTATGTTTGGGGCAGGTGCAATGGGGTGTTACAGGAAAGTTATAAAACCTGAAATTCCAGGAATGGACTCTGTCTGGTAACTGGAGGAATCAGACTTCTCTTTCCATTTACAGTTTACACTCCGTCTAGAGTAAAATTTCTTTCTTTTTTAGCCTCCGTCTGTGTATATATGTATACATACACATATGTGTGCAAACACACATATATACTATATATATCTACATATATGTGTATATATATAAATATACATGTATATGTGTATCCAGAACGTGGTGAGAGCTTAATAAATACTTGTTGAATGAATGAACAAATGAGTGCATGTCTAATTGAAGTGCTCAATACATTTTGATGACTGAGTGACACGTTTATACAGATAGACACCCGTGATTTAGTGCTTAACTATATACCGGGCACTTCTTTTGTACATTCCACAGGCATGATCTCACTTAATCCTCACAGTAACCCCATCAGGCATGTGCTGTTGTTTCACCCCCAGTTTATAGGCGAGGAAACTGAGGCAGGGAGCAGTGAATGAACTGGCTTCAAATCACACAGCTGGTCAGCGGTGGGTGGGGATTCACAGCCAGGCCTCTGTGACTCTGGAGCCACTGGTCCTGACCACGATAACATTACACTCCCCGGAAGAAGATCAGCCCCGTCACCTGCTTCAGGCTGCTCTGTGGAAGGGGAACATGGAAGTGCAGAATGATTTATTGGTAGCCATTGCTCAGGGTCTATAAGACCGAGGGGTAGAATAGATGGCCAATTCCAGAAGTATTCAGGATTAGTCTTTATTACTTTTCAAAAGTGTAACACAGATTCTCCTCAGAGGAGAATGTCCCATCGCCCGTGGAACTTTCAAAATAGCCATGTCTGAGCCCACCCAGGCCCCTTGAATCAGCATCGCCCAGGGAGGGGATCCTGCCAGTTGCTTTGTAAGCTTCATTTTGTCTGACCTGTGCCACAGCCCTGGGGAGTGGGTTCTAATGGTGCCATTTTACAGATGGTAGCTGAGGCTCCGCGAAGTGAAGAGGTCAGACAGCAGCTCGGGTGGAGCTGGCATTCTAAGCAGGCCTGTCTGACTTCAGAGCTCAGAGCTTCTTAAGATCATCTTAGAGTTTGTGGTAGCCTTTAAATGACAGAGGCCTATTGAAATCTACAGGTTTAAGTTTCTGCTCCTCCTTTTAACCTCACGTTTTCAGTTGTTGACTATTGGTTTCCCTCCCTGGCCTAAAAACACTCTAGTTTCCAGTAAGATTTTCCAGATATAGCCATTTTGGAAAGAGTGAAATAAAGGGGAATTAATAAAAGCATATTCTCTAAATCCCGGTCCAAGATGTTGAGGTTAATGGAAACCACAAAATCCCTCTTCACAGGTTGAGACGAATAAAACCATTTATGAACAGGGCACAGTTTTGGGGTGGTAAGCTCTACTGGTTCCCCAAAGTAGAATTTGATGGAATTAAGTAAAATTGAAGAGAAGGTATGTTCAACATTCTGGGATGCCTACAGTGTTGGGTTTCATGTAACTGGCCACATTTGGGGAGTTTAACTCGCTCTTTTACGGGAGACCTTTCCTTTACGTGCAGGGCTCCCGGTGTTCTTCTTAACAAGGGGCTCTACTAAATATAACTTTCACGCCGTCTCCAAAACTGGCCGGTTACCTCTCACCTCATCAGCTAACAGGCTTTGAATTCCAAGTGGCCCCTACATGAAATAAGCCTTGAGAGTCAATTTAACATTTTGTATAATAATTTCCTGCAATGAATTTAAGTGGAAAAAAAAAAAAAGGTGAAACCAGGTAATGTTTGAAAAACATAACACAGCAGGTGATCTCCTCAGGCCTCCTAAGATGTGAAGGGTGGGCTGTATCTTTTCACCGCCCCTCCGCCACAGAGGCAGCTGGAAGCAGTTGGGGTGTAGTGAGTGAGGGGTAAGAGAGATATACAACTGGGCTCACATTCTGGCTCTTCAGTTTCCTAGGTGAGATACATTGGGGAAGTAGCACTGCCTCTACTTCCTTACCTGTAGTATGGGAATAATAATAGTGTGTACTCAGAGAGTTGTTATGAGAATTAAATTAGATTATGCATATGAAGTGCTTAACACAGTGCCTGGAATAGGGTAAAGCACTAAACAACAGAAGCTTTTATCATTGTACGGTTCTGCCCCTCTTGCATCCTCAGTTCTGAGGTTTGGGAGTCAGTGATTGTGGAGTCAGCCAGACTGCTCAGGCGGCCCCATCTCTCCCTGTCCTCCGCAGGGCAGCAGCAGCTCAGACTCTCTGGAGGGCCAGGGCTGCGACTATGCCAGCAAGAGCTACGATGCCGTTGTCTTCGATGTCCTGAAAGTGACTCCCGAGGAGTTTGCTGTAAGTAACAGGACTGATGTGGGTGGCTGGGCACCACAACGGGGAGCTCGAGGGGGTTGCTGCTCAGGGTTGTTTGCTCAGATTGGAAACAAGCCGTATATCCAACAACAGGGTATTGCCGAATAAAGTATTCTTTATGAAATACCATGTGGCATTAATAAAGGGTGATGTCTGCAGGCAGGGATAAATTAGGAGTTTGGATTAAAATATACACACTGCTCTATATAAAAGAGACAACAAAGAAGGACCTACTGTATAGCACAGGGAACTATACTCAATATCTTGTAATAACCTATAATGGAAGAGAATGTAAAAAAAGAATATATATATATATATGTATGTATAGCTGAATCACTTTGCTGTACACCTAAAACTAACACAACATTGTGAGTAAACTATATTTCAATAAAAATTTTTTAAAAGTAAAAAAACCCACAAATATTTTCAGTAGGTGTATTACAGTACCTGGTTTGGAAAAATTGTTGGAGCAGAAAAACCTTTGTACCTGTCTGGTTACAGATGCATTACAAAATTAATTTTAATACTTGTTGCATTGCTATAAAGATCAAAATTAAAAAAAGAATTAAGGAAGGAATGTATAATATAATTATATGAAAGCAAAATAATAAATAACTTTGAAGGATAAAAATACAGGAAGTTGTCTATCTAGGAATTTAACTACCTTGGAAGGCGTACACAATATGTATGAATAGTAAGTGAAAGGAGCAGGTTACAGCAGGGGTCCCCAACCCCTGGGCTGAGGACGGGTACTGGTCCGCGGCCTGTTAGGAAGCGGGCCACACAGTAGGAGGTGAGCGGCGGGCGAGTGAGCGAAGCTTCATCTGCCACAGCCCATCGCTTGCATTGCCGCCTGAACCGTCCGCTCTTCCCCACCTGGTGGAAAAATTGTCTTCCACAAAACCGGTCCCTGGTGTCAAAAAGGTTGGGGACTGCTGGGTTACATCACAACTTACAGAGAATAGTGCCATTTTTAAAAAGCATGCACAGCACCTACATATTTATATTTGCATAAGAAGAGGTCTAGATCCGATGTTTACATATTCTTAAATATGTGGATACCTGTATAGCCAAACATAATATTTACTGTAGTTTCCGGTTGTAGGATTCTAAATAATTGGAATTTAATTTTTCTTCTTTTTGTTTATTTGTACTTTCTATATTTTTACAATGACTGTTTTCTACAATGATAGACAATATTATTTGAACAAATTCTGTAATTATAGATTAAAAAGAATTGTTTTTCCTTCAGCCAGTGTGTTGCTGCTGGTCGGTCCCTGTGCTTCTTTGTTGTGGAGGAGCAGGCTTGGCTCCTCGTTTTGCCATGACCTGGTTTCTTCCTTGTGCACTTTGAGGGTGGAGGGAGGACGTCGGCTCTGGGGTGACCTGATTGCAAGCGCTGCCCAGGGCTGCATTTCTCTGCAGAACCACGGAAGTATTTCCGGCCATGCCCACTTTTTCCCGGTCCCCTTGCTGTAACAGGTTTGGTGCCCTCCAGGGGTCTGTGGAGCTAAGTGGGCCCCATCTCTTTGCTCTGCCATCACTTGCTCTCACGTTTACTTTGTGCCAGGCCATGCTGAGCCTGGCACATATGTCACCTCCCTCAGTGTGTCTGAGGGATCCTTTCAAAACCAGTGTAAAACTCTTTAGGGGCTCCCGTATACTAGAATGAGATCCGGAATTCCTCGCGAGCCTCCAGGGCCCCGTGGTCTGGCCAAGCCTCCTCTCCTGCCCCATCTCCTTGCTACCCAGCTGCACACCAGCTGCCTCTTTCTTCCCCAGACTCACCTGGCATCCCCCTGCCTCAGGGTCCTGTGCTTCTTCTTCCTTCTGTCCTAATGGCTCTTTCCCACATGTCTGCCAGTCTCTGTTCAGATGTCAGCCCTTAGATAGGAATTTCACGGGCTAAGGTAGCATCTGTACATCACACGCTTCCCTGACCCTGCTCTGTTTTCTTCATATCTCTAATGACTGCCCAACAGTACATTCTGTAATAGTGTTTTGTATGGTCTGTCTCCTCCACTAGGATGCAAACTCCCGAAGGACAGGAACTTTATCGAACTCTTTCCCCATTGCCCAGAATAGTGCCTCCCTCATAGTACACGTTGACTAGAAGAATTCAGTCCTCAGAACAACCTGATGAGGCAGATTATTAGCTCCCGATTTTCTAAGAAAGGAACTAAGGATCTAAGAGATTGGTTTTTTTTTAACCTGGATCATGTAGCCAGATGTGGGCAGAGCCAGGTCTGAAACCTTCATCTCCTGATTATCCACCTAATGCTGGATGGTGATAACAAGGGCAGCTCCCACTTTTGAACACCTACTTTGTCTAGGTCTTGCGCTAAGTGTTTTACATGCATTAATCTAACTTACTTTTCACCACAGCCTTACAAATTAGGCATATTTATTATTCCCAGTATACTGTCACCAGTATAGAGAGGAAAATCACCTCTTCATACAGATAGTAAGTGGCATTATCTGTCTGGGCTTTAAAACCAGGGCTTCTGACATTCTAGACCAGTAGAAATATAATCTGAGCCACATATGCAATTAAAAAATTTTTAGTAGCCACATTAAAAAAGGTGAAATTACTTTAAAAATATTTTTTATTTAACTTGCTGTATCTAAAATATTATCATTTCAACCTGTAAACAACATGAAATTGTTGAGATACTTTGCATTCTTTTTTCACACTATATCTTCAAAACTCAAAGTAGTCTTCTAAACTTAAGAGTGCTGGCGACATTTCAGATCCTCAATAGCCGCTAGTGAGGCTAGTGACCACTGTATTAGACAGTGTAGTGCTAGTCTGTCCTCTCAGGCACAAAACTGTAGTGCGTCTCTCTCCTTTAGAAGACATCATTGACCTTGCTGGCTGTTGGCTTAGCCTCTATATTCTATTTGCTTTTGTTTGCTTGTTTTTTGTTTTTTTTTTTTTTTTGGCTGTGTTGGGTCTGCATTGCTGTGCGCGGGCTTTCTCTAGTTGCAGCGAGTGGGAGCTACTCTTCGTTGCGGTGCGCAGGCTTCTCATTGTGGTGGCTTCTATTTTTTGTGGAGCATGGGCTCTAGGCGTGTGGGCTTCAGTAGTTGCAGCATGCAGGCTCAGTAGTTGTGGCACACGGGCTTAGTTGCTCTGTGGCATGTAGGATCTTCCCAGACCAGGGCTCGAACTGGTGTCCACTGCGTTGGCAGGCAGGTTCTTAACCACTGAGCCACCAGAGAAGTCCTGCTTGTTTTTTTTTTTTTTTTTTTAACATCTTTATTGGAGTATAATTGCTTTACAATAGTGTGTTAGTTTCTGCTTTATAACAAAGTGAATCAGTTATACATATACATATGTCCCCATATCTCTTCCCTCTTGCGTCTCCCTCCCTCCCACCCTCCCTATCCCAGCCCTCAAGGTGGTCACAAACTGCTTGTTGTATTTTTGAGCTGTGTTTTTTAGCTTTGTGAAAGGGATGAAGCAATAATGAGGTTTAAAAATCCCTTTATAGTTGTTCCCCACGTGGAAAGGCAGAGAGTTAGGCTGCGCCTAGAACATCATTGTCCAGCCAGACCCCTTGGTGAGATTTTGGGCCTGGTTTTCTAGTCTCAGCCCTAGAGTGTTGCTCAGCCCAGCCCAGTCTGGGAAGACTGTAGGGAAGGGCAGTGAATGCTCTGAGGGTGCAGTACTAACACTTGGCTGCTCCTGCCAGAGCCAGCATGTCTTCAGCTTAGATGTGAAGCCAAGTCCCCTGGAGTCTTTGGTCTTTGGGGAAGCATTGGAGCTGCCAGGTGTTGGAATTGAACCAGACCACCTGGTATTTAGTTTCCTGTCTAATAATATGAAAGATAGGAAAAAGCCAGACGCAAGAGTCCAATAAAAAAATCATTTGAGTGATTCTGGGAAGATGGCGGTGGCGGCAGCATAGTTCTTTATTCTCCCTGAATCCCCACGTAAAAACATCCAGAACAACTAGATAGCAAACCCTGAAACCCATGAGAAATATTTACAATAAAATTAGGTGTCAAGTTATCCCTATCAAACCCAAAATACAAATGGCTGGGGTACTCCATCAGTATCAAAAAGACCTGCAGAGTATCAGCTTCAGTATAAGAGAAAGCAGAAGTAAGTATTGGGGCATTTGACACACTACAGAATAGGAGAACCCCAGAATTTCCATCAGGAATTCACTGGAAAGTTCGGCAGGTTAATGTGAGCATAGCAACTGAAATTGACAGAAATTTTGAACACTCAGATAATGGGTGGGTGGAAGAGATCTGTGGACTAGCCCTATGAGCTCTTGAGACCAACCAACCAGGGCTCACTTCCAGAAGAAGGCTCCATATCAAAGAGAAAATGATCAGGATAGGGAAAGTTAAGGAAAAAGGAGGTCTAAATAAATTGTGTGTGTGTGTGTGTGTGTGTGTGAAATCTCAAAAAACAACTGCATGTTGTTGAACACTACATGAAAGTAACCAAATGAAGCTATATGAAGTTAGAAAAGCTACCCTGAGCCATGTTCCCCTCTAGAAAATTAGGAAAACTAATTTTACATAAAAATAAGCAACAGAAAATTATTGATATCAAGTCTTTCAAAGTTATTATAAGAAAAAAAGAGTAAGGACAGAATTCTGTAGATAACAAAAGCATGCCAGAAAGACATGCCATAAAACATTTAAAAACTATAACCTTTCTACTTCAAAATAAGCTAAGAGAAGATATTAAGATCACACTGTAAGACATGAACAACATAAGTCTGAAATAGAAAAATCTCAGGAATGAGGTGGCAGAGTTAGGAAAGCATTGAAAATAAAAGTTATTTTGGAAATGAATGTTGAACTAGAAGGAGCACAAGAATAGATAAACATAACAGAAAACGCCTTAAGGGGGGAAAAATTTTAAGATCAAAGTAAATGAAGAAAGAGATAATAAGACTTTGAAAAAAGTGATAGGACTTCCCTGGTGGTGCAGTGGTTAAGAATCTGCCTGTCAATGAAGGGGACACAGGTTCGAGCCCTGATCCGGAAAGATTCCCACATGCCGTGGAGCAACTAACCCCGTGCGCCACAACTACTGAGCCTGCAATCTAGAGCCCACGAGCCACAACTACTGAGCCCACGTGCCACAACTACTGAAGCCTGTGCGTCTAGAGCCTGTGCCTTGCAACAAAGAGAAGCCACTGCAATGAGAAGCCCATGCAACACAACGAAGAGTAATCCCCGCTTGCTACAACTAGAGAAAGCCTGCATGCAACAACAAAGACACAACACAGCCATAAAAAAAGAAATAAATTGGGGGCTTTCCTGGTGGCACAGTGGTTGAGAGTCTGCCTGCCGATGCAGGGGACACGGGTTCGTGCCCCAGTCCGGGGAGATCCCACATGCCACGGAGCAGCTAGGCCCGTGAGCCATGGCTACTGAGCCTGCGCGTCTGGAGCCTGTGCTCCGCAGCAGGAGAGGCCACAACAGTGAGAGGCCTGTGTACCGCAAAATAAATAAATAAGTTCATTAAAAAAAAGTGACAAATATTAATGATAAGCAAAGAAGATCCAACATACAGATAATGTAAATCCCTGAAAGAGGAGAATAAAAGGCAAGGAAACTGAACAAATACTTAAACTATAATTTAAGAAGATGTTCACAAAATAAAAAAAGATTCAAACCTACATATTGAAAGAATATACTGTTACTCCATCTTGGCTGGAACCCCTCCCCCCCCACCAAGTTCATAACTCAGTTGAGGAATTCTAGCATTCCAATGACAAGGAGGATGACCCAACTCTGAACTAGATTTCCCCCTTGTATGTGACATTCCATTGATCCAATAAATAAATCTTGGCACTCAATGCAAGTTCTTGGTCATGCCTGGGCAACCCAGAATAGTCAATACCAAGATACAGTCTTGGTAAACTACTTGGGTGAGAAAATTATAGAGAAACTTGAGGAAAGTCAAGATAGTGGTTACTTTTGACAGGAGGGAGGGACTTGTGATTGGGACAAGGCACATGGAGGAACTCTTTTTTTTTTCTTAATTGTGGTGAACTATATGTAACACAAAAATTACCATCTTAACCATTTTAAGTGTACAGTTCAGTTGTGTTAATAAGTACATTCACACGACTGTGCAACCAATCTTCAGAGCTGTTTTCATCTTGCAGACCCGAAACTCTGTGCCCATTAAACAACTCTCCATTTCCCCCAGCCCCCACCATTTACTTTCTGTCTCTATGAATCTGACTACTCCAGGTATCTCATATAAGTGGAACAATACAGTGTGTGTTTGTCTTTTTGTAACTGGCTTATTTCACTTGGCATAATGTCCTTGAGGTTCATCTATGTTGTCGCATGTGTCAGAATTTCCTTTCTTTTTAAGGTCAAATAATACTTCATTGTGTGTATATACCACATTTCTGGGGTCCATTCTGACATCAATTGGGGTGGCTGTTTCTTGACCTGGATGATGGTTATAAGGTGTTCGTCTTATAATTAAGTCATCAAACCATGCATTTGTTTAATGTGGTTTCCTGTTAATGTGTGTCATTTTATGGTCAAAAGGGTTACGGGGCTTCCCTGGTGGCGCAGTGGTTGAGAGTCCGCCTGTCGATGTAGGGGACACGGGTTCGTGCCCCGGTCTGGGAGGATCCCACATGCCGTGGAGCAGCTGGGCCCGTGAGCCATGGCCGCTGAGCGGGCGCATCCGGAGCCTGTGCTCCGCGGCGGGAGAGGCCACAACAGTGAGAGGCCCGCATACCCCCCCCCCCCCACACACACACACACACACTCACTCTCTCTCTCTCTCTCTCTCTCTCTCTCTCTCTCTCTCTCCATGGAAACAGAAAAATTAATACAAGTAATGACTGCTGTTGTTTCGACAGAAAAATATGTTCAAGTTCTGTTCTTTCTCGAGCAAAGAGCAGAAAGAAAATGTAATAAAGAAGAATTATATTTAAAAAAAAAAAAAAAAAAAAAAAGGGTTACGATCATTTCAAAGGTCCTTATAGTTTTTAGTGGGGCGCTCTGCAGCTAGACCTCAGTCCTTCTCCCCAGTGGCTGGAAGCCGAGCACAAAGCAAAGCAGGAACTTGTCTTTATCATCAGCAGGTCATGGACATTCTTCTAGATCAATATGTATAGATTTAATTCTCTGTTTTTAATAGCTGCATAATATTCCAGAGTCTGCATGTACCATAATTTTTTTCAACAAGTTCCCTTTTTGATGGCCTTTTAGATTACTTCCAGATTTTTACTACTACAAATAATTGTTCAGTAAACATCTATATTCATCTCTGTATCTAAATGTAGATCTCTCTCTCTCTAATCTTCTTATATACCAATGCTTTTCTTTCTGTATGAATTGGTATTGCTGTGTCAACAGTATGCTCATTTCAATTTTTAGGAGATAATATCTAAACATAGTGCCTGATCCTGGATGAGGAAAAACTTGCTATAAAAGACAGTATTGGGATAATTAGCAAATTTTGAATGTGGACTGTATATTAGATAATACGGTTGTACCAATGATAAATTTCCTAAGTATAATAATTTTATCATTATGTAAGAGGATCATCTTGTTCTTGGGAAATAAAATGCTGAAGGATTAAGAGGTGAAGAGTCATAATATCTGTATTTTACTCTCAAATGGTTCAGAAAAAATGTGTGTGTATATAATTATATATATATATATATATAATTATATACATAAAAATAAAGCAAATGAGGCCAAATGTTAATAATGAAGCTAGGTGAAAGGTTATAGAATTTATCATATTATTCTTGTTTTTTTTTTAGAAGATGTTGGGGGTAGGAGTTTTTATTAATTAATTTATTTTTGCTGTGTTGCATCTTCGTTTCTGTGCGAGGGCTTTCTCTAGTTGTGGCAAGCGGGGGCTGCTCTTCATCACGGTGCGCGGGCCTCTCACTATCGCGGCCTCTCTCGTTGCGGAGCACAGGCTCCAGACGCTCAGGCTCAGTAGTCGTGGCTCACGGACCTAGTAGCTCCGTGGCATGTGGGATCCTCCCAGACCAGGGCTCGAACCCGTGTCCCCTGCATTAGCAGGCAGATTCTCAACCACTGCACCACCAGGGAAGCCCTATCATATTATTCTTGCAAATTTTTTGTAAGTTTGACATTAAAAAATAAATTAAATGTTAAGAACGTTTTTTTTTTATGGGTTGCTGCCAGATTACTTTCCAAAAAGAACTGAGCAACTCAACTCATAGTCCCATTAGTGTGATGGCACTGATGGACCACAAATGGTGTCTTCCTCTTTAATTTGCATTTCCTTGACTATGATTCTAAAATTGTCAGACACAGCAGCTCTGGGAGTAGAAGCCAGAATGTATCTTTGGAGCTGATTACTTTTTGTTCCATGAGCCCTTCTGGGGCTCATTTGGATTGATCTAAATACAAATTGAAAGATATCTTCTATTATAAGACATACCACTGATTTGCCAACAGCTTTCTTTGTTTATTTGGACTCGGGGAGAGCCTTACACTAAAAGGTTGTGGCTGGTCAGCCACTGTTAGAGGGCAAAACACTACATTCAACATATGCAAAAACCAGTTTGTTTTCTTTTTGGCTAATTTGCTGTCATTTATCCACATAAAACCACCTCCTCTTTTTCTGTAGGGCTGTATTGTGACGCGATCCACTAGGTCTCTCCATTCTGAAGGCTTCATCTCTACAGAAACGTTCTGTAATATGTGGAGATTGGCCATTTCCTTAAAAAGCATGGATTTGTAGGGGGCCCTGGGCTAGGAGGGAGGAGGTGGGAGAAGGGGTTAGGGTAAAGGAAGGCATTGCCAGGTGACTAGCTTAATTGGACATCCTGTATTAAGGCTTTATTTTCGAAAATAAGGGGAAGCCATTAAGAGACTTGTTCCTGAGTGTCCTCATCACAGGCACGTGCCCTCACTACGGCAGGAACCACGAGGGCCTCATTGTCTTGTGTTTCTGTTGAGGCTGTGCCACACCCCTAGGAGCCTGGGACCCAGCTGTGAAAAGGAGCAGGACCTGACCTTGCCCTCGGGTCCCCACTCCTACCCACATCCTCCCTTTTGGTAAAACTGCCTGCCTCCAACTTCTGGAGAAGGATTGCTCATCAGCAACCTTTTCTACGTGTGTTTGGCTTTGTAGTAAAATGACATGAAATTTATAATCTGATGATTTTACCTATCTATCTATGTATTCTTGCTCTGGACACTGCATCTTTTTTTGGCCAGAATCGAGAAGATAGAAATAGGAGAGATTCTTCTGAAAACCCTCTGATTGTGTGTTTGGGACCAACCATTCCATTTTCAGTCTCGTGTCCTCTCTTGTGGTTTGTCTTGAATAAAATACCTGAACACATTTTCTGATTTATGGTCTGAGTGGGAATCAGAATATTTGAAACTCAGACCATCCAAAAAACTATGAAATGTAAAGTCACTATTTTAATACATCATTTGGAAATTTAGTAGCAAACCCTAGAACTGATGGCAGGATGGAAAGGAAGTTTTCTCATTTTCATATTAGCAGACTTTTGGTTCTTTCCCTAAGGGACATTGCAAGCATCCTGCCGGTTCTTCCGGATTGGGAATTAACTTGAACTGTGGGAGAGATTTCCAAGGCGCTGTGAGCTCTCAGCTGAAATCTCCTGTGTTCACAAGGCCTTTCTGTTCCCCAGGATGGCAGAATTAATCCACGTGTGAGGAGCACTTGGCTAACAATCTCCACGGGTCTGGCAGGAGAAATGCCAGTCTGTTTGCACTGCCTGGGACGGAGCTTAGGGCCCTGTAGCTCTGGGCCAGACACACAAGCCCATGGGCTTCAGCACATAGTAACCACTCACGTTGTGCTGATGTCCAGGGCCCGCTTGCCACAGGTGGGTGGACCCAGAGGTGGAAGAGCTCGGACTCCCTGGTACCATCCACGTCTCTGCTGAGCTTCCGTTAGTGGAGGCATTTCACCTCAGTGCCCATGACGAGCACCAGCCCCTTGGAGGGATGAAGCCACCTGCTTATTTCCGTCTCCTCCTCAGCCCTGGGGATGGTATGCTTTGGCCTGCATCCTGTGTTTCCCAGAAATCCAGTGATCTTGGACCACCTTTAAATTGTGCCAAGAGGTGACCACAATTCTGCACCTGAGCCCTGGATTGTGGTTACAGCTGACATACCATGTGTGTTGCCATTTTTCTCCAATGTATTCTTGACACGAGATTTTTTCTCATGACAATATTTGCTGACTTGAGGTAACAGCCTCCTTTAAGTATTTTTTAGAGCAACTCTGAAGCATGGATGTTCAAACAAATTAATGGTCCCTTCTTTCCTAGCTCATGTATTGGGCAGGAGCCATAAGTTCATATGCCAGTACATGAGCCCATGTATGTGACTCCTCTTTTGCCAAAAAATTATGACGTGTAAACATGTATATGATCTTTGTGAAAATGCAAGACAAGAGGTACAGAATACCTGGCACCTGTAGGTGTACACACACATATATGTACACATATACATATATAGAGAGAGCATCTATTAGGTGCCAGGCATTCTGTACCTCTTGCCTTGAATTCTCACAACGATCCTATTAGATAGGGATTATTGTCACCATATTCTAGATGTGGCAGCTGAAACTGGGAGAGGTTAAAGTCATGTGTCAAAGAGAATATTGCTATTAAGTTATGGTGTCCAGACACATGCCCAAGCCCCGTGGATTCCAGAGCCCATGTCTGTTCAGTGCATCGTGTCCTCCCAGATGCCCTGTGTACAATGGACAGGTGTCTTCTCTCATTAGTGGGCATCCAGAAGCTCTCATCTCTCCGTTCCATGGCCTGTCACAGAAGCATCTGTTAACTTGGTTCCTGGCATCCCATGTGACATATGGAGATAGGTATAGGTCATGTGAAGTCAGCGCAGTCCATGCCTTGGCCTGCAAAACTGTCAGCAATGACGCTTTCTCTTACTGTCACCTGATGAGCTTCTAGCGATGGGAACAGATTTTTAACTGGATGTGTGTTTTTGCTATTGACAAAACTAGTGCTTCTCAAGCTAGCTGTGATAAAGGACCAGTTTTTTCCTTTCCAATTAGTTAAAGACTGATACTTTAAAAAAATACAATAAAAATGTCATGGGGATTGCTATAAAAGTTTCCAAATGCTTGCTCTCAAATTCCGTAATTATCTCATTGTGGGCTGGTGGAATAAACAGTTTGTGGTCCAACACTGGTCTGTGGATGCATCTTGAATAGCACTTTACCATATAATTTAGAGGAGGCTGAGGCTTCAGAAGAAACGTACACTTTCTATAAGCCACAATTTTAAAAAAAATTAAATTTACAGTAATAGATAGTGTCTCTGTTTAGCATGCTAACTTATAATATGGTGTCTGCAACTTTTTAAAATTGTAAAAGTAATTCATGCTTGAAACAAAAACTCAAACAGAACGAAAATATCCAAACTTAAAATGTTCCCCTTACTTTCACTCCCACCCTCCAAACTACTATTATCAATTCTTTTTTTAAAATTAATTAATTAATTAATTTTGGCTGCGCTGTGTCTTAGTTGCGGCACGCGAGATCTTTTAGTTGCGGCATGAGGACTTCTTAGCTGCGGCATGCATGCGGGATCTAGTTCCCCGACCAGGGAGTGAACCCGGGCCCCCTGCATTGGGAATGTGGAGTCTTACCCACTGGACCACTAGGGACGTCCCTCCATTCTTAACTTGGAAGTTCGTCTCATGTTCGAGAAGGAAGGGTGGATCAAGATTTATGAAGAGGGAAGGGATGGGCGAGGCATTTTCAAAATTTACCCAATTTTTTACTCTATCTTGATTTTTATTTCAAGGGGGGAAGTACGACTTCTAAGCATCATACTTTATGACAACCTTATTACTCTGTATAGTTTCAAAGTCACATGACAGCTGTTTTTGGTTTCCAGTATTTTCTAACCCCGATTCTCTTTTGTTGCAGAGCCAGATCACATTAATGGACATACCCGTGTTTAAAGCCATCCAGCCGGAGGTCTGTACCTTGTTCTTGACACTGTGCTACTAATGCTGGGGCTGGGAGGGGAGGATTTAGTCGGCCATGTTAGACTGACTCAGTTTCCCGGTTTCTCTCTTGAAGTCTCTATAAACTCACCTTATTTAAAGAGGGCGTCCAGGAGCTTTCCATTCTCAGAGGTGCTCACTCTTTGAGTCAGGTGTTTAGGTTCTCCAGAGGATGTCACTGCATTTGGCCCCCTCTGGCAGGGCTGTGGGCAGTTGGTGCCTACCGCCTTCACACCTGAGGCAGGCCTGACCACGCTGATTCCTTTACCCAGGCCACCTCTGCTGGAGACGCTCACTGTTGAGACAGAGATGGGAGAGAACGTTTCCTAGAGAGCCTTCTTTCTGTTGATGCCAAATTCTGGTGGTTGCCTTGTTTCTGATTTTGAAGCCAGTTGCCACAGCAAAACACATACATATTCATGTTAAAAGCATACATATATTTTTAGAAACAGCATATTCAATAAAGAGAAAAAAAGTTGATTTTAGTCTTCGGAAAAAAATCTCTGGAAATGTTTAGCAGTTGATAACGAGGCTTTACAGTTATTTTAGTCAGGGTCCTGGTTTTGTTATCAAGTAATAGAAATCCATTTCGCGTAACTGAGTAGGCAGAAGAATAATTTGTTGCAATCATAAAGGGGGCACTTTCAGAAGCTATGGCATGGAGTTCAGGCAGCCTGAAGAGCCGAGCAGGATGCAAGCCCTCTCCCTGCTCCCCGCCTCGCCTCTGCTTTTCCCTCTCCTCTGCTTTCCCCTCTCCTCTCTCTCCTGCCCTCTGTCCTGTCTGCCCCTGTGGCCCAACGTGGCCTCCCCAAAGGGCCCATATTTATGTGATGCCGTGGAAGCCACCTTCCACACCTGAACCAGCAAATCTTAGTCCAGCCCCGCTGAGTCCTGTGTCCAGTGCTGGTTCAGAGACTCAGGTCAGGAGTAGGTGGCCAAGATGAGCGAGAACAGCTGAGAGGACCCAGCCTTGTGAGTGGGGTGCAGATTTCAGAGAAGAGGGGTGTGGGTGGGGGATATGTCAAAACTATGGTGTGAATTCCAGAACACCACTCTGAACATGATGCCCTTCTTACAGACTTTGAGAAGAACAGCATATTTTAATACAAAGCCAGACAAAGGATCCAGGCCTTCCTAGAGCTGGCATCCAACCCACTACAAATCAGGGGGAAACTAGTATTGCTAGCTGCACTCAGCATTTGTGTGAAGACGTGGCAGTGATTTGTATTTCAGTGTGTGTGTGTGTGTGTGTGGGTGGTGTTCATTAGGTTTGGGGGGCAGAACTATGTTTGCTTTTTTGAACTGGCTGACTTCAGTCTTTTTCTATTTTCTTCTAATGTGGGATTACACATTCTTTCTAATTAAAAACAAAAACAGAAAACAACCCAACACACTACATCTTGGAGCCTCTTGGGGAAGTAGTTGTGCGATGGTTGCCTTAGTTCTCAACTGAACCTAGCTCTGCTCGTGTTCTCTGCTTAGCTTTGATCTGGAGCAGTTTAGACGCTTGGATCTTTATTCTTTGTCCTGAGCATCAAGGAGGGCAGCCCAGCCTGCTGTGAGCCCAGGGAGGCTGGGGTGGCTGTTCGGGCTGACTGCAGGAGGGAAGGGATGGGGAATTCTTCAGAGGCACAAGCAGGGGCAGACCAAGACTTTTCCCAGGGCACTGCAGTTCGGAAGGTGCCTCTTCCAGGGCATATCTCGTTTCAAGTTGTCACAGGACATTAAGGTGGAGATGTTTTGCTCTCAAGACCAGCTTGGAGCTGTGGTTCTCAATCGTGGCTGCACATCAGAATCACCTGGGCAGCCTTGGAGACACGGGGTGCCTGGACTCTACCCTAGACCATGGAATCTGAGTCTCTGGGTTAGAGTCTAGAACACAGTCAGCTCTGTTTTCTATAGAAGCTTACCAGGTGCTGCTGCAGAGTCAGGATTAAGAATGAACTGCTTCAAGGTATCTGGAGAAACCCTAAACTTTTATGTCTTAGATCTATGATATGTTAGCTAGAGATGGAAGAGTTTGTTACTCATTGTCATTGTCAAAACTGTGGTTAAAAGGAGCACCCTGGGAGCTGTCCCAGCTTTTCTGCTCTTGTTATTGCTGTTAGCAGACTGAAAACTGCAACTTTTCCCCTTGATGATGTCTGCCACGTTATGGCTGGACCACCCCAGCGTCAGAAGCACACGTATAAGGGACACTTGTAAGTTTGATGTAGACGAGACTTTCCAGGAAGCAGAGGCCAGCATGTGAGAGCAAGATGGGCATTGTGAGTGTCTGGACTCCCAGAAGATCAGGAAACCTGTGCCTTTCATTCCTGGCTGTGCATCAGAATCACTTGAGGAGCTCCGTAAAAAAAAAAATCCAGATGCCTAGGCTTTATCCTTGGAGATTCTGATTCCATAGGGTTAGAGTGGGGCTGGGAATCCATTTCAGTCAGTTGTAGTCACTCTTCTTTTTGATGCATAAATTATCCTGCCTCTAACCAATGGGGTCCCTTTCATGTCATCTCCTGTATCCTTTTAACATGATCCCATTATTTTTTGATAGCTTCCTTGCTCTTTGATACAACAAGGCATGCTAATTTCCTGCTGAAGACCTGGAATCAGGCATTCCCCCAGGGGTCCTGGTTCCTTTTAGTAGAGGGTAGTATTTAGAAACCTGCAGTCTGGGTGAGAGGATGTTCATTGCTACTGGATTGCCATTGCTTTTAGACCTTTTTGGTGGACGGGGCTAGGAAATATTTATTTTTTTAAAGGAAAAGTCATGAGTTCATGATTGGGTAGGTAGTATTATTTCTCCACAGTCCTTCCTTCCCTCCTCATCCTTGTCATGACTCCCCTGTGGGTGGTGTACATTTCCCCACCCCATGGACTTCGTGCCTGGCCCGTGACTTGGGCACAAGTGATGGGATGCAAGTGGTGAGCTGAGCCAGTAAGAGGCAGGAAGCTTCACCAGCCGTCTCGGAACCTCCACTCTCTCTGAGGGACCCATAGCTATTGTGCATTTAGCCCGAGTCCCCAAATGAGGACATTAAAGATGACCTGACCCCAACCCAAAGCCTGAATTCCAGGCTAACCTGGCACAGCCCAGCCAACCTGGCAAAGATTAGCTGAACTGCAGTCACTCGGCTGACCGATGAGCATGAAATAAATGTTGTCTTTGTGAGCCTCTGAGATTTCAGGATTGTTCGTTAGACCACTTTATCGTGTGGAAACACGACCAGTACAACGTTGACCTTTCCCTCTTACATTCCAGGATTCAAATCTAACATTCCAGGATTGTTAACTTAATTCCCTTGTTTTTTATATGTTTTCTTTTACACTGACAATTCTGGTTCCTAACAACAATAAATAATGACTTTTTTGTATTATCTCATCATATATACGTATAATAGTTTTAAAATAATAATATCAGTATTACTATTGACCAGCAGACTACTAGTTAAATTTGACCATTTCTTTGCAGTTCTGTTTGTCTTTAGTTCCTTTTCTTCTCTCCCTCCTACCACTTACACATGCAGGTGGGCCTCCCTCCTTGGCTTCTCCCAAAGGTCTTTGGAAGCACCAGGGCAGAGAAGGAGTTTATGCCCACTTGGTTCTGAAGGGTGGCATCCTGAGAGACCCTGTTGTCATCCCAGTGCCTGGAACACAGTAGATACTCAGTTAATATGTGCTGAATGAGTGAAGGGTGATGACTGATTGAATGAGAGGAGAAGCGCTGTAGCAGAACATTATCTGACCAAGTTTAGGCACATGGCCAAGGAGGGCATACCAAGTAAGGGGACGTGATCACCCGGGTGCCTGTTTTGCGGTGTAACCACTTCCCCCAAAGCAAGGGTTTTGTCTGGTGAGCTCAGTCTTTGAAGATTCAGATTTCCAACTGCTGTTGATAACTGAGGGTAGAACTGTGGCTTCTGCTCATTTCTGCAAGGGGGACTGCAAGAGCATCGGCCCAGGGCTTAGAGGAAGCCAGGCAGATGGTGAGTTAAGGATTGGCAGAGAGCAAGGAAAGTAGAAGTTAGCAAATACGGAACCATAACTGCCCGGTTCCCCAGTGACTCCCACAAGTGACCAATTTTGTCAAAAACTGGCGCGTTAACGCAGATACAACTTTGTAGCATAATAGCTCACAGCTGTGTTTAACTTACTAGCTGTGGCCTAGAACCCCATCCCCACCGTGGTGGATTGGGCTGCAGGGCTGGGTGGGTTCCTGGCTGCCGTGGCTCGGGGTGGGGGCTGCATTGTGAAGGAGGGCTTTCTGAGGGGTCCTGGTGGCAGCAACCTTGGGAGAGGGTACATTTTCAGGGTGGCATGTTTCCCCCCAGCCTTACCTACCAAATCTGTCTGTCATTATGCCCACCTCCCAGCCTGTGGAATTGGAGGCCCAACAGTTTCTCAGAGACCAGCTTGAACGTCAGAATTGTTTTTGTCATTAGTTTTAACGTGGAGCATCAAGGGGGAACTGCTGTTCTTAGAATGTGCTGAAAATGTGCACGCTCTGCACTTGACTCAGCCCACTTTCTATCCAAGCCCAGCTGCTAGGCCCACTGGTGCTGCCTGGTGTGCTGGAGAGCACGGGCTCAGTCTGGCAAGGCTTTGTGCAGTCCCAGCTTCACCCTTCCTAGCTTGGACTGTGGACAAGTTACTCATTCTCCTTATGCTTCAATTTTCTCATGTGTAAAATGGTAGTTTTCACCTTACAATGGGTGTGTAAGAACTCAGGGCAATGCCTGCATATGCTAAGTTCCCAGTAACTTGTGGCTGTAATTTCTCACCGGTGCATATTTTGAATAGGTTCTGTGCATTTTTTAAATATTTATTTTTATTTATTTATTTGGTTGCACCAGTCTTAGTTGCAGCAGGCAGGCTCCGTATTTGTGGCATGCGCACTCTCAGTTGTGGCATGCATGTGGGATCTAGTTCCCTGACCAGGGATGGAACCCAGCCCTGCTGCATTTTTTAAAAATTAATTAATTAATTAATTATTTGGCTGCATTGGGTCTTCATTGCTGCATGCAGACTTTCTCTAACTGTGGTGAGCAGGGGCTACTCTTCATTGGGCAGCGTAGGCTTCTCATTGTGGTTGCTTCTCTTGTTGTGGAGCTCGGGCTCTAGGTGCGTGGGCGTCAGTTGTTGTGGCATGTGGGCTCAGTAGTTGCGGTGTTCGGGCTCAGTAGTTGTGGCTTGCGGGTTCTAGAGTGCAGCCTCAGTAGTTGTGGTGCACGGGCTTAGTTTCTCCACGGCATGTGGGATCTTCCCAGACCAGGGATCGAATCCATGTCCTCTGCATTGGCAGGCAGATTCTTCACCACAGTGCCATGAGGGAAGTCTGGGTTCTGTGCTTTTTGGACGTGAGATCATGCTCCAAAGTACATTCAGTGATGCCTGGGTGGGAGCCAGTGGCCCAGAGGAGGTGATGCTCTGAGTAGCAGAGTGGTTAAGAGCACTGTACTTAGAATCCTTCAGACCCAAGTTCACACCCTAGTTCCCTGGGTGGCAGGGAGGCTGCCATCTACATGGAGACTCACACCACGGTGACCTGGGGGCCATGCGAAGACTGCGTGGGAAGACTCTCTCTGCCTTAGGGTCAGGACACTGGCACTGAGCCTTGAAGGCTGAAAGGGATCATATCTGAGGGCTGATTCAAGGAATGGGATGGGAGTGGGAAGGGCGTTTCAGGCAGAGTGAATAACTCACTGAAAAGGCAGATAGTATATTTACCAAAGTTTAACACTACTTTTAGTGCCTGGCTTCTGGGGAGAAAAACCGGTGAGCCCATTGTTCTCTCGGTTCTGTGTTCCTCAGGGGCATGGTTTCCGGGGATGTGGGCATGCTCACCAGAGGTCAGTGTGTCACTCTCTTGCTGACTGGCAGCTGGGGGTGTGCAGGGTCTCAGAGGCATGTGGATGGGTGTCCAGCAGGCCCGAGTGTGATGGAAACAAACTGCGGTGGGTACCAAACTCAGTGAGGCAGAAGGTGTCTCCGTGTGCCTGTGGTTTCCAGTCTTGCTGTCCCTGCCGACATTGCTCCATCCCCGCTGCCGGATTTCCCAGTAGTCAGGCGGACCTTCACTCATTCACTTCTTCATCTGTCTACTGTGCCACATGCTGGAGGGACAGAGACAGAGGGGACATGGGCACCATCCAGTGAGAGTGAGGGGCGGACATGTAAACGGACAGTGGACAAGAGGCATTTGGGGCTGGCAGGGCCTCGAGGAGAGGGTGGCGGGTAGAGGGGTCAGGAGGCAGAGCTTTAGCTTGTTAACCTTGGGCGTTCACGGAGGGGTTTCGAAAGGGGAGTGACATGGACAGATTTGTATTTTAGGGTGTTCGTTCTAACTGTGGAGACAGAGCCCCCTGCAGTCAGGGAGACCGGTCTGGGGAGTGTGCAGCTGTGAGTGGGAGGCAAGGGTGGTAGTGGTGGTGGGAAGGGGCCTGGCCCTAGACTGAATAGGGGGCTGCTGTGAGGGCCGAGGCAAGAAGACACAGCAGACAGAGGGGTGCACTCTGCGTGTGGGGAGCAGAGGGCAGAGAAGGAGGCAGAGGAAGCGGCCCTGGAGGCAGGAGGAGGCCCAGGGAGCCCAGTGTCCTGATGTCGAGCAGGGTGGTGGGCAGCGTTTTGTCCAGGGGAGGGAGGCCAGGAGGTCCTGGAAGGAGAAGGATTTCAGAGTTCAGGGTCAGAGGTGGGGTCGCTCTGGCAACTGTGCTTGAAGGGGTGATGGCTGTGCTTGTGGGTAGCTGAGGTGGAGGGGGATGAAAGTCTTTCCAGGGGGAGGTTGAGGTGCATTGTGACCCAGAATTGAAAGGACACCACCCAGTGTACAGACCTCCCCGGAGGTGATGGCGGGAGAGTGGGAGGAGGAAACTGTGAGCCAGAGCTGAAGGCGAGAGCATCCTGGGCTCGGGAGCCAATGGCAACGTGGAGGGGAGATGGAAGGGCCCAGAAATGGCTCAGAAGAAAGCTGCAGGCCTAGACTGGAGCCTCGTGAGGGAAGGAACCAGAGTGTCACCAGCACCTGACACTTGGGTTTGAGGCACAGGCCAGGTGCTGAGTGTCAGTGGAAGGCAGGCAAGGGGTGTTCCAGCTGGGCATGCATCCTGGATCCTTGCTCCCCTCCTCCCTGCGGCCCTGGAGGGAGCCTGGGATTTAAAGGGGATATGTATATGTATAGCTGATTCACTTTGTTATAAAGCAGAAACTAACACTCTATCATAAAACAATTATACTCTAATAAAGGTGTTAAAAAAAAGTTACCTCAAAAACAAACAAACAAACAAATAAATAAATAAAGGGCAGATCCGGTGAGAAGGAGGCGGTGGGAGTGCATTAAGAAATGTTTTGGGAAAATGGAGGCGGTATCCAGATAGAACGCTTGTCCTTGGGCGGCACTCACTCTAGAGAGATTTGGTTTCACCCTTCCCCAAATCAGGGCTTGAGTCCTCGGGGCCTGGCTGGACCGGCATCTGCTGGTCTGCCGAGGAATGGAAGACTCCCCACTGAAGTACACGGTTTCCTCTGGGCCACATGACACGTTGCAGTTCAGGAAAACACTGCCTGTGGGTTCAGGAACCTGACCCTCTGGCCTTTTGTCTGGATACCATTTGCTTGCTCTGAAGAAGCGGGCATTCCAGAAAGCAGAGGTCAGTGCTGGATGTCGGACAAACCCTGTGTGTCTTTGCTGCTCCTTGGAATCACAGCGTTTGGCCCTGGGAGAAGGGAAGAACGTTGCCAGCAAGGCAGTTTTTTGTAAAGAGGAGATCGGTTTCGCTGACATCATTAAAACCCCTCTTTCAGGTCACATGCTGGGCCATTTTCTCAGACCATTTCCCTCCACTGACGCAGCCTAGCCTAAGCCACTGCCATCTCTCCTCCGATCACATCTCCCCACGTTCAATCCCGGCCCCTCAACCTCCTCTCTGTATTTGGAGACATCTCTCTAAAGCCAAAATCCGACTGTGTCCCTGTCCTACCTAGAACCCTCTGGGGTTCAGTGCTCCTAGGATGCCAACCTGTCTCTTTTACCCAGCCGGCCAGGCTCTGCATGATGGGCCAGCCGTAGACCTCCTGCCGCAGCCCACCGCTCCATGCTGCCCCGCGGCCTCCCTGGTCTCCCTGCCTTCCCATGTGCTGTGCTCTCCACCTGGAATGCCCACCTCTTACCCATCACAGGCGACTCCTCCTCCTCTGTCAGGAGATGCAGTGAACAGCTTAGATCTCAGGGTGCTGCAGGTTCCCCTCGGTTCCCTCTCACCTCACCATCTACCACCGCTCGTGTACAATGCTCTTCACCACTGTGCTAAAATGTCACGACTTTGGAAAGTCTGAACGATTAGTGTTTCAGGTCTATCTCCCTCCTAGATTATAAACTCCACGGATGCAGGGATCATGCCGGTACCCCATAGCCTGTGACCTGGCACAGTGCCTGATGTTATTTGTTGAATATATATAGGATGTAGGAGTAAAAATAATAATAGTATGGTCCCACTGAATACTCTCGCCGTCTACGCTCTCCTGTCTCTTTGTTAAAAAAACGGAATCAGGTAGTAGGGGGTGAGCCAGCTGCCCTCCAGTTGGGCCGAGGCCTGGGGAGGACAGCTCCAGCGTTTCAGTGTTGATGTTAGTTAGCAACAGAAGCCTGGGCAGCTGTCTTTCTCATCTGTTACTGCTCTGAGTTTGCATTTGTTATTTGCTTCGCATTTCCTAGTAATCACTCCATCCTTTGTAAGGATTTCTTGTCACAGTGAAAACAAAGTGGGAACGGGCTTTCCCCCAGCTCCCCTCGTGATGGAGACAGAGGTTGGAGTCCCTCTCTGGGCCCCAGAGAAAGACCTGCCTGAAGGGTGGGGAGAGCCGTCTGGGGCAGGAGTCGGGTCTGGCTGCAGACCTAGGCCAGCAGCACATTTGATCCAGTGAAACCAACACTGCAATTTCCAGACTCATTTTTTCTCCCTTCTTGAGTGTGGGTATGACATTAGTGCTGGTTAGAAACCAAATTTCCTTTTATTTATTTATTTATTTTTTGCGGTACGCGGGCCTCTCACTGCTGTGGCCTCTCCCATTGCGGAGCACAGGCTCCGGACGCACAGGCCCAGCGGCCATGGCTCACAGGCCCAGCCGCTCCATGGCACGTGGGATCCTCCCGGACCGGGGCACGAACCCGCGCCCCCCGCATCGGCAGGCGGACTCTCAACCACTGCGCCACCAGGGAAGCCCCCAAATTTCCTTTTAAATGAATTAATAACACAAAACAGAACATTTGGCGAACAGCTGTTTTCGTCCATGGGGACTTGCCTCCTGGTTGTGATTCTGTCTGCGAGAAAAACAGGGTTCGCTTAGACTCTTGCTGCAGGAGCAACTGCCTGATTGCAGGCAGTTTGGTGGGATGGGAGGCTCATGCTTCCGAGGCAGGAAGATCTGCATGTGAAGCCTGGCTCCGCTGCTCTCCAGCTGTGTGATCATGGCAGGTTCATTTACCTCCTTGGGCCTCATCTCCTTCATTGTAAAATGGAAACGATGCCCGTCTCACAGTGCTGTGATGCTTCAAGGAGATCACATGGGCAGGCAGCCTGGTGCACAGCAGAAACTCAACAAGCTATTTCTCCTCTTTTGAGAGAGGTCAGTGATGTAATAAGGAGAAAAGCAACGACAGGCTAATAAGTCAAGCTTAGAAGGGCCCTGGGCCCAGCAGTGTGTCGAAATCTCTGAGGAAGGACCTTTTGACACTGCTGTTCCCTAACTCCAGCCCCAGTGGCACATTATGGGGTCAGTACTTGTCAGGAGTTGTTGGATGAATGAGAGGCAGGTAGAGGAGCATTTCCTTCGGGGCTCTGGAGTGAGAAGGACTAGGTTTGTATCTCTGGGACCGTGCTTAAGTCACTTAATCACCCCAAGGCTCAAGTCACATGTCTGCAAAATGGAGCTGATGATATGACTACCTCAAAAAGTTGGACCTGAGGACGGAGTGAGATTTTTTCAGCCTTATTGAGGCATAATTGACATATAATAAATCATGCATAAATAAAGCCAATAAGTTGATGAGTTTGGATGTATGTATATACATGTGAAACCATCATCACATCAAGATAATAAACATACCCGTCACCCAGAAAGTTTCTCTGTGCTCCTTGCAGCCCCTCCCTCCTCTCCACTCCCACCGCTGTCTTCTTAAAATCAGGTAATATAAGTCCTTAAAATGTGTTCTTCTATTTCAAAATTGTTTTGGCTATTCTAGTCCTTTGCATTTCCATAGGAATTTTAAAATCAGCTTGTTAGGTTTTACAAAACTTGCTAGGCTATGATTGTGATTGGGTTGACTCCATAGATCAATCTGGGGAAAACTGGCATCTTAACAATACTGGGTCCCTGGAACCATGAACATAGTATGCACATCCATGTATTTAGGTCTTCTTTAAGTTATTTTAGTAATGCTATATACTTTTCAGTGTATAGGTCTTACACATCTTTTGTCAGATTTATTCCTAAGTATTTCATTTTCTATGCTGTTGTAAATGTTATTTTATTTAAATTCCAATTGTTCATTACTAGTTTATAGAAATGTGACTGATTTTTGTAAATTGACCTGTATCCTACAACTTTGCTAAACTCACTTATTCTAGGAGCTTTTTTTTGTAGATTCTATAGGATTTTCTACAAGATGATGATAGCTCTGTGAATAACAACAGTTTAATTTCTTTCTTTCTAAACTAGATGCTTTTATTTCTTTTCCTTGTCTTATTAACTGGCTATAATCTCTAGTACCATGTTGAGCAGAAGCGATGAGAGCAGATATCCTTGGCTTGTTTCTAGTCTTAGAGGAAAAGTGGTCTTTCATTTTTAAGTATGATATTAGCTGTAAACTGTAGGTTTTTCATACATGGCTTTTATCAGATTGAGGGTGTTCCCTCCTAATCCCAATTTGCTGAGAATTTTTGTCTGGAATGGGTATTGGGTTTTATCAAATGTTTTTCCTACATCTAATGAGATAATCTTTTTTTTTTTCAGTCTGTTGCTAAGGAGAATTACATGATGGATTTTTTGAATGCATTCCTGTGATAAACCCCACTTGGTCATGATGTAGAATCCTTTTTGTATATTGTTGGATTTAATTTGCTAAAATTTTGCTAAGAATTTTTGCATCTGTGTTCATGATGAGGAATACTGGTCTGTATTTTTCTTTCCTTGAAATGTCTTTTTCTGGTTTTAATATCAGTTTTTTAAATATCTGGTTTTAATATATTTCTGGTGTTATACTGACCTCATAAAACAAGTTAGGAAGCATTCTTTCCTTTTCAATTTTCCAGAAGAGTTTATGTAGAATTGGTATGATTTCTTTTGTAAATATTTGGTAGATTTCACCCGTAGAGCCATCTGGACCTGGAGTTTTCTTTGTGGAAAGGTTTTTGTTTTTTTCCTTTTAAATAGACTACTTTTAAGAGCAGTTTTAGCTCACAGCAAAACTGAGCAGAAATTAGAGAGTGTTCCCATATACCCCTTGTCGCCCCCCGACCCCCAACCGTTTTCCTCACTGTCAACATCCCCATCAGAGTGGTACATTCGTTTCATTGATGAACCTACATTGACACATCATTATTACCCAACATCTATAGTTTACATTAGGGTTCACTCTTGGTGAACCCTTGTACATTTTATGGGTTTTGACAAATGCATAATGACATGTATCCACCACTATAGTATCATACAGAATAGTTTCCCTGCCCTAAAAATCCTTTCTCTATTCATCCCTCTCTCTCCCCCTTGGCAACCACTGACCTTTTCAGTGTCTCCATAGCTTTGCCTTTTCCAGCCTGTCATAGAGTTGGAATCATACAGTTTTATGGCCTTCTTTCACTTAGTAATATGCATTTAAGGCTCTTCCATGTCTTTTCATGGCTTGATTAACATTTCATTTTAGCACTGAATAATATTCGATCATCTGGATGTACCACAGTTTATCCATTCACCTGTCTTACTGAGAGACATCTTGGTTGCTTCCAAGTTTTGGCAATTATGAATGAAGCTGCTATAAACATCCAAATGCAGTTTTTTTGTGTGTAGATATAAGTTTTCATCCCCTTTGGCTAAATACCATGGAGTGCAATTGCTAGATTACTGTGGAACGGTTTTTAACTATGAATTCAATTTCTCTAATAGATGTAGAGTACTCATGTAGTATATTTCTTTTTTTTAGTGAGCTTTGGTTGTGTTTTTCAGTGAGTTTGTCTGTTTTATCTAAGTTGCTAAATTTATTCCCATGAAGTTGTTCATAATATTCCCTTACCCTTTTAATATCTATAGGATCTGTAATCATTTCCACTCTCTCATTCCTGGTATTGATAATTTATGTCTCCTTTTTTTCTGATCAGTCTGGCTAAGTTTATCAATTTTATTGATCTCAGAAAAACAGCATTTGCTTCCATTAGTTTTTTTTCTATTGCTTTTATGTTTTGTAATTCATTGATTTCTGTTCATATTTTTTAAAAAAAACATTTCCTTTCTTCTGCTCACTTTGGGTTTAATTCACTCTTCTAGCTTCTTAAAGTGGAAGCTGAGGTCAATGATTTGAGACCTTTCTTCATTTCTAATATAGGCATCTGGTGCTATAAATTTCCTTTTAAGCATTGCTTTAGCTTTATCCCATACATTTTGATATTTTGGACTTCCACTTTCATTCAGTTCAAAATGTTTTCTAATTTTCCTTTTTTTTTTTTTTTTTTTTTTTGCGGTACGCGGGCCTCTCACTGTTGTGGCCTCTCCCGTTGTGGAGCACAGGCTCCGGACGTGCAGGCTCAGCAGCCATGGCTCATGGGCCCAGCCGCTCCACGGCATGTGGGATCTTCCCGGACCGGGACATGACCCTGTGTCCCCTGCATCGGCAGGTGGACTCTCAACCACTGCGCCACCAGGGAAGCCCCCTAATTTTCCTTTTGATTTCTTTTTGATCCGTGAATTATTAAAAATATGTTACTTAGTTTCTAAGTATTTGGGGGTTTTCTAGGTATTTTATGCTATTGATTTCTAATTCCATTGTGTTTAGAGAACATACTTTGTATGGTTTGAAATTATTTTAAATTTATTGAGATTTATGTATGGCATAACTATGGTCAATCTTGATAAAGTTCTGAGTGAATTTGAAAAACTGTGTATTCTGCAGTTCTTGCATAGAGCACTCTATGAATGTAATTGAGGTCCGGTGGGTTAATAGTATTATTGAAGTCATCTATATCCTAACCTAACTGATTTTCTACTTATTTGTTCTATTGATTATTGAGAGAAGAGTATTGAAACCTGCCATTGTAATTGTAGATTTGTTGATTTCTCTTTAAATTCTATCAGTTTTTGCTTTATGCATTTTGAAATTCTAGTATTAGCTGCATAAACATTTACAATTATGTCTTCCTATTGAATTTACCCTTCATCATTATGAAATGACCCACCTTATCCCTGGAACTATTCTTTGCCCTGAAATCTACTTTGTTTGATAATATAGCCATCTTTCTTTTGATCAGTGTTAGCATGTGCCATGGTCTGAATGTACCTCCCAAACTCATATGTTGAAATCCAAACACCCACAGTGATGGGATTAGAACATGGGGTCTTTGGGTGGATCCCTCATTATTGGGATTAGTGCCCTTAAAAAGAGACCCCAGAGAGGGGCTTCCCTGGTGGTGCAGTGGTTGAGAGTCCACCTGCTGGTGCAGGGGACAAGGGTTCGTGCCCCGGTCCGGGAAGATCCCACATGCCATGAAGCGGCTAGGCCCGTGAGCCATGGCCACTGAGCTTGCGCGTCCGGAGCCTGTGCTCCACAATGGGAGAGCCCACAACTGTGTGAGGACTGCGTACCGCAAAAAAAAAAAAAAAAAGGAGACCCCAGAGAGCTATCTCATCCCTTCTACCATGTGAGGACACAGTGAAAAGATGAACCAAGAAGTGGGCCCTTACCAGACACTGAGTCTACCAGCATATCCTGGACTTCCCAGCCTCCAGAACTGTGAGAAATAAATTTCTGTTGTTTATAAGCCACTCTATTTATGGTATTTTTGTTATAACAGCCTGAACAGACTAAGAGAGCATGATATATATTTTTCATCCTGTTACTTTCACCCTATTTGTATCTTTATATTTAAAGTGGGTTTGTTGTAGGAAGCATATAGTTGAGTCCTGCTTTTTTTCCCAATCTGACCACCTCTGCCTTTTAATCGGGGTACTTAGACTATTTATATTAAATGTGATTACTGATTTGGTTGGATTTAAATCTATTCTTGTTCCCTCTTCTTTGGACTTCTTTTTAAGTAATTGAGCATATTTCATGATTCCATTTAATCTCTTTTATTGGCTAACTAGGTATAATTTCTTTTAGTGGTTGGTTTAGGGTTTATAATATACATCTTTAACATATAACAGTTTACTTTCAAGTGATAATATACCATTTCATATTTAATATAAGAACTTCAGAAGAGTGTACTTCTATTTACCTCTCTCCCATTCTTTGTACTATTGTCATACATTTTACTTCTACATATGTAATAATCTTCTCAAGACATTGTTCTTGTATTTGCATTAAATAATTATCTGTTAAAGAGATTTTTTAAAGTACATATATTTGTAGTGAGGTGGATGGACCTACTATGGACCTACAGTCTGTCATGCAGAGTGAAGTAAGTCAGAAAGAGAAAAATACCATATGCTAACACATATATATGGAATCTAAAAAAAAAATGGTTATGAAGAACCTAGGGGCAGGACAGGAATAAAGACGCAGACATAGAGAATGGACTTGAGGACACGGGGAGGGGGAAGTGTAAGCTGGGACGAAGTGGGAGAGTGGCATGGACTTATATATACTACCAAATGTAAAATAGATAGCTAGTGGGAAGCAGCTGCATAGCACAGGGAGATCAGCTCAGTGCTTTGTGAGCACCTAGAGGGGTGGGATAGGGAGGGTGGGAGGGAGATGCAAGAGGGAGGAGCTATGGGGATATATGTATATGTATAGCTGATTCACTTTGTTATAAAGCAGAAACTAACACACCATTATAAAGCAATTATATTCCAGTAAAGATGTAAAAAAATAATAATAAAAAATAAAAGTACATATAGTGAAGTGCACAAGTCTGAAGGTACAGCTCAATGCATTTTTACAAAGTAACAAACTATGTAGCTGCCACTGGATCAAGATACGAAACATACCAATACCCCAGAAGCCTACCTCATGCCCCTCCAAGCCATTAACTACACCCAAGTGTGATTTATTCTAACTTCTATCACTACTAGTAGTTTGTCTATTTTTGAATTTTATATAAGTGGAATCATATTGTATCAATATATACTTTCTATTGTTACTTAATGTTATATGTGTGAGACTTATTGTGTTTGTGTGTGTAGCAGGAGCTTTAACCCTTTTCATTTCTGTATAGTGTTCCATCCATTGTATGAGTAGACCTTATTTTATTTATCCTTTCCAATGTTGATGGGTGTTTTGGTTGTTTCCAGGTTGGGGCTATTGTAAATAACGCTGCCACAAACATCCTTGAACATGTCTGTTTTTGGACGTAAACACCATCACTCTTGAGTATAATTTCCAGGAATGGAATTACTTGGTCATAAGGAATGTGTATGTCCACTTACTAGTTACTGCCAAACAGTTTTCAAAAGTGTTGCACATTCCCATCAGCAGTGTGGGAGAGTTCAGCTGTTCCGCACCTTTGCTGACACTTGGTATTGTCAGAGGATGGAACAACAGCAGTGAACAGAGAGCTCCCCTCAGTGCATTATCCTCTTTCTGGGGTCTTGGGCCTTCCTGGCTGCTTTGGTTGCTCTCTGAAATCTTTAAATAGCCAGGTTTTTGTTGTTGTTACTTTATCCAATTTTTATGGTTAATCTGATACTAGTTACTTTGTCATAAACAGAATCAAAAGCCTCTTTCTTTGTTTTGAAAACTATTCTTTATTTTGAAAACTATCTTCCGCAGAAAAAAGTTATTTTTCTCAAATCATATTAAGGTATCATTCTACTCCAAAAGTGTGTAGGTTGGCATGAGTTGCATACATCTGGGTAATGACAGTTATCACTGTCATTGTGTTATCTAATATTTTCCCTTTGAAAGGAATTTATGGAAGTGTACCTTACCTTTATGATTATGTACTTCTGTTTGTATTTGCAATGATCCTAGCTTAAGTCAAAAAATGTCAAACAAAAAGAGTGCAATGAAGCTTACATAGTCTTTGGTCTTCCTTTCATAACCAGACATGGAGGCTGCAGTGATAGGACTCTTGTCAGTGATCACATGACACCTGCAAAGGGGAAGGAGCACCCACCTCCCAAAGATTCCTAGGGGAGGGGAGACCTTATTGGGAAGAAGAAGCCTTGACTTGGAGAGGCTGAACATTTTCCAAAGCTCGGATTCACCGCAACACAAAAGCCTTGTTTTGGAATACCCTTCAGAATTGCTTATTGCTTTGCCAAGCAAGAGAAGTCAGGAGGGAGCTTGGTGAAGCCACATAACCTGGACGTGGCTGAGCTGAGCTGTGGCTCGGAGCTGAGGAAGGAGATTAAAGCAGTTCTTGTGTCAAATAATATCATTTCTAGAATAGCTGACCCATCTTCTGGTATTTTGAAATAGGTCATGGAAAGAATCAGTAGTTGTGCCGATTCTTTTGAAATTCATCGCACAATCTGCTAATGATAGTCTCAGAGCAGCCAGCTCCTGTTGCTGCCTGTTACCTGCATGTGGTCAGCATCCAGGAAGAATTCTTATATTGCAAACCTCTTTGAGAAACTTCCAAGTCTTCACGAATGGCAAACAGTTTCCTTGCCAAACTAAATTTTGACTGAAAGGAATGTCAAGGCTATCTGTGCACGGATGAAGCATCTGCTTTGTCTGACAACACATCTGGTTTTGTAGCTTTGATGAAGCAAGAAGGCCCACCTGCCCCTGTGGCTGGGCCTTCCTGTGCCAGCGTGTATAGATGTCAAAGGCTGCAGTGGTCCTGAAAGCCTGCTTTGAAAGCCTGCAGTTTCGTAAGAGCTGGGGCCTGGGGTTACTGCCTTCCCAGGAGGTCTTGCTATGAAATGGAGCAGAACATAGAGCGGCTTCGACTACCCAGGAGTTCGCTGGCTCTCCGAAGGACGAGTCTTGAAGTACCTGACCAAACTTCAGACTGAAGTTCTACAATTTTTTTCTTTGAAAGTAAAGGAAAACACACAAAACAGAGAAAGAGGAATTTATTCATGACTTGGCTTACTAGATATTTTTGGCCACGTGAATGAGGTAAACCTTTCATTTCCCCATTATAGATGTTTCTGAAAAAACGGGCTGTTTTGGCCATGCTGTCCTTTCGAAGAAGAGACTGTGCCAGACAAGTCTGTGAGCTTTCTACTGCTGGGAGACATGTTTGTGCAGCCTGGGAGTGGCAGAGTCATGCTAAGTCCTCAGCAGCAGAGATCTGGAGATACCTAGAGCACTGTACTTCTCTTTGAAAGGAAAACACGCAGAGGGAGTCTGGATTCAGTCCTTCCTTGGGGGCAACTCTTCAGTGAAGGAGACCTTGACATTGCTCTCCTCAGTGGGTTGAGAGAAAAGAAGGTGATGCAGCGTTGATTCACTTGGCCAGCTCCTGGAGAGCAGTGCTGGTCCTAGACATCCGATGCTGGCTGACTCTCATCAGTGGGCTTTGGCAGTGATGATCTGGTGCCACTGCCTTCCTCTGGGAGCCAGGGTTCAACGTCTGTTGGTAAACAAAAACGTCAAGTCGACTGAGCCTCAGGGTGTCACGTGTCAAGGAGCGTTGTGTGTGTTGGATGTCGAGTGTTTCACAATTCCAACGTTGTGTTCCGTCATAATATCTATAGCTGTGTTTATTGGGTGCTTGCTGTGTGTCAGTCACTACTCTAATAATTTTACATGAATCAGACTACTGAATATTCACAACGATCGTATATAAGGTAGGCACTTTTATTATCTTCATTTTCAAATGAGAGGCCAGAGAGGCTAATCGATCTGCCCATTGTTATAGGCTGGTCAGTGGTAGAGTCAAATTCAAACTCAGGTGGTCTGGCTCGAGGAGCCACACACTGACCCCTGGTAACTGCCTCTCTCGAGCCGGACTGCAGCAGGATCCACAGGACAGTCTTATCAGCACAGTTTGGATTTCTTTTAATTCTTTTTAGGAAGTTGGTGTTAATTTGTTTTGCTTGAAAAAAATAAGAGAAATAACTTCTGAAAAGATATTTCATTTAAACTTAATGAAAAAATAAATAGTGTAAAAACTTTCACATAATTTTGTGACTCACATTTTACTGAGGAGGGAGCCATAGCTTTCATTAGATTCCAAACGGCCCTGAAACCCAAGCCTCGTGTGTCTTTGTCTCTCACATGCTTGGTGCTGGGCACGTAGTATCTGTTCAGTAAATTGTCATTGACTCACTGACTGAAAACTTGCTGTGCTTACAGAGTTGAGCCGCCAGCATCTGGAACACTCAGTTTTTCAAATCACTTTACTTTCTGTGGGTTGATACAGGATTCCACTCACTCAGGCAGCAATTAGTTATTCGGCACCCGCTCTAGCCAGGTTCCTCCTTAGGAGCCGGGCATGCAAAGGTGAACAAGTTAGGCTCTTAGGTGCTATTCCTGCGAGTTGCTAATGGTCTAGGGAGGGAAGATGGGCAATTCAACAAGTGCCTCGATAAAGAACAGTCAGGGGGCTTCCCTGGTGGCGCAGTGGTTGAGAGTCCGCCTGCCGATGCAGGGGACACGGGTTCATGCCCCAGTCCGGGAAGATCCCACATGCCGCGGAGCGGCTGGGCCCGTGAGCCATGGCCGCTGAGCCTGCGCGTCTGGAGCCTGTGCTCCGCAACGGGAGAGGCCACAACAGTGAGAGGCCCACGTACCACAACAACAACAACAACAACAACAACAAAAAAGACAGTCAGGGCTCCTGTCCGGAGCGTTACAGAAGCCCTCGAAGGAGCATCCAGCTTGGCTTGGGGTCGTGTAGGGGATCAGGAAAGCTCGTCTGAACAAATGGTGTGTAAACCTGCACCTGAGGTGCGAGGTGGAGGTGGTCAGGTGCAGGGGAGGGAGGAAGAAGAATATTCCTCGCAGAGGGGGCAGCTTGGGCCAAGGCCTGAGGTGAGAGACCCAGACAGGGAGGACAGGGCACTGAAAGAAATCTCCCGTGTGGCTGGGTCATGTGCAGATTCTGGGCACCTCGGTGGCTGATGGAGGACAAGTGGATGATGGAGGGTGGGGTGGGCACTTGGGGAATTTGTTTTCGTGGGTGTTGAATTTGAGGTGCCTGTGAGACACCCACAGGAGGTGCCCGGCACCAGGAGCATGACAAGGCAATTAGATCACTTCACTTCTTCCTCAGAAGGTTTATTTATTTATTTATTTTTGGCTGAGTTGGGTCTTTGTTGCTGTGTGCGGGCTTTCTCTGGTTCTGGCGAGCAGGGGCTACTCTTTGCTGCTGTGCGTGGGCTTCTCCTTGCGGTGGCTTCTGTTGTTGCAGAGCACGGGCTCTAGGCGCGTGGGCTTCAGTAGTTGCAGTGTGTGGGCTCAGTAGTCGCAGTGTGCGGGCTTTAGGGCGCATGGGCTTCAGTAGTTGTGGCTCGCGGGCTCTAGAGCACAGGGTCAATAGTTGTGGCGCACGGGCTTAGTTGCTTTGCGGCATGTGGGATCTTCCCGGACCAGGGATCGACCCCGTGTCCCCTGCATTGGCAGGCGGATTCTTAACCACTGCGCCGCGAGGGAAGTCCCTCTCAGAAGGTTTAAATTGGTCTATTCTGTAGACCTATCTGCATGCCCTCCAGCAGATTCTAGGTTCTCGGGAGCTGCTGATCCTGGCCTTTTCTAGAGGAGGACCCCTAGGCTTGTGAAGAGATCCTGATGACTGACTTGCCACTGGAGACTTCTTAGGGCTCAAAGTGTCCCTGAAAGTTGGGACACTTAGTGGGACCTGGGAAAACAAAACACCTGAACGAGCAGCCTTGAGAGAAGTGGCCCTAGTGATAACCAGAGCAGCCAGGATGGGGTGCATCTTGGATAGGATCCCTGGTTGCCTAGAACCTTCCAGAAAGGAAGGGGAAGAGTCAGGGCTCTAGCACCTTATCTTTGGGGAGATTGTGTGGCATACTGGTTAATAGTGTGAGTTATGGTTCAGACAGAGCTGAGCGGAGATCTCACTCCATCACAAACTAGCTGTGTGAATTTGGGCAGGTTCCTTAACATCTTTAAATCTTTGTTATCTCATCTATAAAACAGTGATGACAGTAGTAGCTACTTCGTAGAGCTGTTGGGAGGGTTTGTGTGGTGATGCATTTAAGTCCTTACTTAGCACTCTGGCTGGAATATTAGTGCCCAGTAGGTGGCTGCTGCTGCGGTTCCTCATCTTCCTCTTTTTCTTCTTCCTTAAATTGTTGTTGTTACCACCCAGATGTCTCTCTGAGATGGATGCAAACTGGTCTTGAGTCTTGAATGCCAATCCTGTGGATTTAAGAAGGCCAGATCTTTCTCCAGATCCGTGCAGGTCCCTGGAGGCTTATTCCTAGCACGTACATCATTTCTACACCGAACCACAGTGATGCATCAACAACTCTGCAGGTTCCTCCCAAAGAATCTGCCACTTAAAGTGCTAGGGAGCCATGGAGACTTCTTGGAAAGGGAACCTTGGGACCCACAGTAACAGCTTTAACAGGCGCTGTAGGCATCACTGTTTCTAAAATACCATGGGCTGCACCCTCGCTGTGGGTCCTTTAGCTGATCCCAGCCTCTTCCCAGCTCTTTGTTCCCCTCTCAGGACCATCCATCTCCCTTCTCTGTACAGAACAGATCCGACCCCCAGCTTCTGCAGCCCAGTGTGCGGCCTTAGATCCTTCAAGGTACTCAGCTGCACAGAGCACCTCTGTCTAACAGGACCACCCTCCGTTGAGGACCGTGACTGTAAATAGTCCCTTTGGTGGGGATGGGGAGAAGAGGTCATTATTATTTTTATTGATGGTCACAAATGCTGCTTTGCTCTAGGCCCCAGGAAAGAAGAGTTGGCAGGTGAAATCTACTGAAGGCCTGGAGCTGAGACCATGGGTTTTGGTGTATGGCCCACCTAGGTTGAACTGGCCTCGCACTTGCTGCTGTGCAGCCTTGGGAAATTCGATTCACTTCTCTGAGTCCCTGAACCTCTGAGCCCAGGCTAGCTTTCCCTTCCCAAAAACTCCATACCCTGGGGCATATGTCCCCAGGATGCCTGTGCGATGAGATACTCTCCTAATCTCCACCCTTCCCACTTTTGAAGGATTAGCTCACAGCCCTGACTTCATTGACCTTTAGCTACATAACCCCTCTGCAGGGAAGCAGGGAAGCAAAGCTGCACATTGGGAATGTCAACAGAGTCCAAACTCCCTCGGAGTTGGAAACTGGAAACCAGGTCCCGGGTCTCTGGTTCCTGGCTCCTGACTCTTCCAAGGAGGTCCCTGGATTCCTGTTTGATTGGTTTCCCTGAGAAAGGGGCTTTCTACGCCTTGCCCTCCGTCAGGCTGTCCCTTCCCTTCCTCACCCTTTCCTTCATTGAGGCCACCCAGGCTGCTGGGCTGTGAGAACACAACAGTGGGAGACCAGGTGATGTTTTTAGTTTCAAGTAACAGAAAACAGCTCAAGCCAGCTTGACAGAGGGGAATTTGCCAATAAAAAGGGAAATTTGCTGTAAGCCTCAGGGTGTCTCATGGAACCCAGAAGTGGAGGGAGGCTGGAATCTGGGCTCAGAAGCCTGGCCAGACAAGTCCTTCCTCAGCTCCCTTTCTCGGGGCTTCTGCCGGCTCCCTCTGATTCCCTGGTAGGCAAGGGAGGCACAAGATGACTGGCCTAAGCCCTGGAGGCTGACTCCGTTCTCTCTCCCTGCACCTATAGTCCAAATTCATACACAAGGAATTATTGATGGCGCGGTGGGGGTCGAGTTCATGTCATCCAAGGTGACTACCCCTGTGATGGGGTCGAGGGCAAGGTGCAGTTCCCAGAGAAGTAGGAATGGTCAAGAGCTGGGCAGACACCCCAGCGTGCGAGTAATGGGGAACCAGTGTCCTTCCATGTCCCCTTGTCCCAATACATCATCTGCCTCTTGGGGACCTTCTGGCTCTGAGACCCTATCTGCTCCAGTCAGCACCCTTCGTGTTTGTACTGTGTGGGCTTCTGAGTGGAGTCTGAGAGTGGGGTGAGGGGTCGGTGCCTGGGAGGAGCCGGTTAAATGAGCTGTGGCTTCTGAACATGGATGCCCCCAAATGGTCCATGTTCAGACAGCCTTTATTTGCACAAGGCTTAGGTCAGATGTGGGACACTTGGCCATTAAGAAGTGAACGCTGTGTAGCTATTTGGGGTTAAGAAAGATCTCCTTATGCAGGAGCTCATTCTGCAGGTTAGTAACTCTTCCTGTGGTTTGTGTGTGTGCCTCTTTGGGGGATGAAAGTCAGCCTCTGGAGGACCCAGACAGCCAGGGGCCAGTCTGGGCCATCTGGGTCATGGAAGGAGTCCTCTGGGGTGGAAGGAGTCCCTGAGCCACTGCCGTCCCTTCCCCCTGGGTGGTCATGGCAGTGTGGCCAGGACAGGGGCTCTGCCTTGGCTGGGCAATGAGGGGTCTGCCCTGGGAGCTGGGGACATGTGTGGTGTCCCCGGACCGACAGCCTATTTTTTACGGAAGTACTTTTCCTTCAGACACTTAGAATTCGGTCCGTGTGTATTAGACAAATTATATATCTAACTGGAAAAATCTAACTGCATCTTAAATCCTTTACTTATAATGGGCTGATATTTAAAAAGCCATTTTAGTAACTTCTGACTAGGTTTGTACCTGTATGCAATTGAGACAGTTAGGTTGATGTTTAAAAAAAAATAAATACTGTTTAATAGGATTTTGCATGCCAAGATTGAGGCTGAATGTCAGAGCATAAAAATGGGTTTATATGTAATGGGGAGATTACAGACAGTCCCCTCTACCCCTGGCCCCCCTCCCACAGAGTGGTCCTGGCAACCCCTTCCTGCCTATAAATATTTGGGGTTGCCTCACTGGCATGTCAGCATGGGTGAGAAGAAGCCAGATGATTTTATGATCTATAAATGCAAGCACCAGACATGCTCCGAAATTCATTAGTGTTTGCTTGTCATTACAAATGGCCTGGGTTGTTTGCCTTCTGACTAGACGGGTGGACAGTCAGGGCCCAACTGCAGGGCGTGGAGGGCTCTGAAGTTCTGACTCTCTTGGGAAATGAGAGTTTAAAGCAAACTTTTAATTTATGGCTGGAGATTGTTCCTTTCTCTTGAGCGTAGGTCTTGAAAATTTGACTCTTTAGATGTAGATTGGCTTTTCCTTCAGTGGAAAATATGAGATTCTTGGATGAAAACTACTCATAAAATGAGTTGTGATCTCTTGTTTTTTTCCCTTTTTCTTCTTCTGCATTGTGGATAAACTTTTTGGAGAGAGCAAGCCTCTCAAAATGTTATGCCCAGACACCTCTGTGCACGGCAGGATTTGCATGTCTCTTCCCCAGCCCTGTCCCACTCCACAGAGCACAGCCCCACTCCTTGGCCACTTTTCCCTCCTCTTGGACCTGAGGCACTCAGGGCTCAGGTTGTGGCCAGCTTCTGCCTACCTGCCTACACTCCCAGGATCCATATCAGACCCCAGATGACCCCTTGAGGTGATTGTGAGGCTGTGGGAGGCTCTGAGCCTCTGCCCTCTGGTGTGGAGGCGGTCAGAGCAGCGCTGAGCTGTCTTGGCTGTGTATTTGCCGAGTCAAGGTATAGGCAACCCTTGGAGTCTGAGTGGCATCTGGAGGAAGGCTGATGTGCAAGGGGGCCAGTGTGTGGTCTCCGAGTGGAGCTGTGGAATTTTTTTTTTTTTTTTTTTTTTTTTGCGGTACTTGGGCCACTCACTGTTGCGGCCCCTCCCGTTGTGGAGCACAGGCTCCGGACGCGCAGGCTCAGCAGCCATGGCTCACGGGCCTAGCCGCTCCGCGGCATGTAGGATCTTCCCGGACCGGGGCACGAACCCGTGTCCCCTGCATCGGCAGGCGGACACTCAACCACTGCGCCACCAGGGAAGCCCGGAGCTGTGGATTTGAATGTAGTTAGAGGAGACGTTCTTCTAAGTGATCCTCTTGTGAATTGGGTAGGCATTCCTGGGCCTGCTGGGGACGGCGGGTTCCATGCTTACCGTTCAGTCGTTCGGCACATATTGACCTGAATGTATCACGTGTGAGGCTCCCTGCCTGGTTTTCAGGGGACTCGAGGGCGAATGCGGAATCCCTGGTCTAATGGGGAAAGTAAGAAATCTATGTAAATAATGGCAAGGGCCACACTGAAGGGGACAGACTGAGCACTGTCCGGGAGTGGGGCCTATACTCGTAGCCGGGGTAGCGGGCAGAGCATCGTGGAGGGGGTCCTGTTTGTTCATGGCCTGGAGAGATCCGTATGATTTGGCCAGAAGATCAGAAGAAAGGGTATTCTTCTGGGAACAGCTTGAACCTGGTAAGGCAGTTGGGAAGGACGTGGCCATGTACAGGGACCAGTGAGCAGGTTAGTTTGCTCAGAGCAAAGGAGAGGGGAAAGGTGCTGTACAAAATTAGATGAGAGAATAGGGTAGTCCCATTGTGGAGGACTTGAATGCCATGCCCGGGGCCCTTGGGACTTGGTTCTATAGGCAGAGCTGTGCTTCCTTCAAGAAGCAGAACAAGCAGCAGCCAAAGTTTTCACAGGCCCTGCGGCCACAGCATACCCCAGACCAAACCCATGATTCTTTCCCCAGAATCCTGCTATGGTCCCCATCCCTGGGATGGCACCCCTGTCCACCCGGTCAGGCCAGGAACATGGTGTCTGTCATCGGCGACTCCTCTGTCCGATGTTCTCTGCCCGTAGTCAGTCCCTGCCCCGTCTCCCCTCCTTCCCCCTCTCTCTGTCCCCAGAGTCACCTCCAAGGCCAGGCTGCCCTCTGGACGCCTCCTCATCTTACATGCTCATCTCTATACGCACTTCTGCCCCTCCCTGCTCTGTCGCCCACCCTGTACTTTTTAAATCTCTGTCCACATCACTGAGCTTCTTCAAGATTTCCACTGGTTTCCCCGGTGCCCGTAGGATCTGTCCCAAGTCTGGAGGCCACGTGAGACCTGGTTTATTCCTTCCTGTCCAGCCCTCCCCCCCGCCTCTCTGCTCCCCCTGCTCTGGCTTCCTCGCAGGCCCTCGGGTCTACCTCCAGGCCTGCGCGCCGGCTGTTCTCTGCCTGCCGTGCCTGCCCTCCGTGCCGCTCCTGTCCCTGTGACCTGGCTCGCTCCCAGTCCCCTGCTCCTCGGCTGTGCCAGCCCCCCATTACTCCTTGGAAGTTGTCCTTAGGCACTTAGCAACACGTTCTTAATTAACGCCTGTCTTCTCCACTGGAAGGCAAGTGCCACGTTCACTGCTTGATCCCCCAAGCCTCGCACAGAGCCTGGCACAGGGAGGCGCTCGGGGAGACTGGCTGGCATTGCTGATTAGATGGGGCTGGAGACAGAGTTGAGGGGCTGCCAGGCCTGAGGTGGTGATCGGAGCCATGGCCTCACTCCCTGTCCTACAAAAGGTGGTGTCACACCTCCGAGGCTGTTGGCTCTGGTGGCTGAAAGGCTTCCTCACACTTTTAATTTCAACAAGTATCCCTGTATAGATCAAACATTTGAAAGGTGGTTTTTGTTTTAGCTTCTCAGGAGAGGAAACAGCTTTTCTGAAAGAGCCATTCCTCCTGGGCTGCTTGTGCACTGGCCTTCCCTGGTTACCATCAGAGAGTTCCAGTGTCAAACCCGAGTCACTAGGTCCTGCTGCGGAGCCATTGCTGGAGTTTATCAGAGGTCTCACTTTGTTTCCAGAAATCCTGCTCTGTCCAGGGGCTTCACGTTGCTTGTTATCAAAAAACAAATTACCAGGGGTTGGGGAGAAGACTCAGTGTGACACGTAGAATGAAACAACTTTTTTTTTTTTTTTTTGCGGTACACGGGCCTCTCACTGTTGTGGCCTCTCCCGTTGCGGAGCACAGGCTCAGCGGCCATGGCTCACGGGCCCAGCTGCTCCGCAGCATGTGGGATCTTCCCGGACTGGGGCACGAACCCGCGTCCCCTGCATCGGCAGGCGGACTCTCAACCACTGCGCCACCAGGGAAGCCCGAAACAACTATTTTGATGAAAGAAGACTTACCCTGTGGCCCCTCCTGCAACTCTGCCTCGATCCAGATGAAGTCAGGCCTGGGAGCTGGGGTGGGGTGGGGGGTGGGGGAGGATGTCCTTAGGGCGGGGCAGCCTTGAGCCCCTGTGCAGCCTCCAGGCTCATCGTTTTCTACAACGCACCCCTACCGACCTCCCCCTGCCCCATCCCCAGTTCAGCCTTTTCTGAGTGAAATCTGTCCACTCCCAGGCCCCCTATCTGGTTACCTTATCTCATACCTCAGTGTCCCCCTGGGACCTTTTTGTATTAAAAGCTCAGGCTCTGGTTTCTGCCATTTACTGCCTAGATGAACTTGTATAAATGACTTCATCTCTGTGAGTCTCAGTTTTTCCATCTGTAAAAGGGAATAGTAAAATCGACTTCATGGTCTGGCTTTGAAACTTAAGCAAAATAAACTAGATGTAAGCACATTGCACAGTACCTAAAGTGTAGGAAACATGCAATACCTTGTGGTTCTCTTCCTTCCCTGACCTTTTGTTCGCTTTGTAACCCCTATAGTGCTATCCACTTTGCAGATACTCCATCAGTGTTATTCAAAATGTTGGTGAAAAATCATGGGAATAATGCTTGACCAGGCTGAAAGCACAGTGGTTAAGAGCTTAGGTTTTAGAGTCATACACACCTGGGTTTGAATCCCAGTTTTGTCACTTATTTGCTGTGTGACCTTGGGCAAGTGAATTATCCTCTCTGGATCTCAGTTTTACTTGTGTGTAAACGGGGGACAGTAATAGCGCTTCCTGGTGAATGCCGTTGTTAAAAGATTAAGGGACGTTAATGTAAGAAAAGTATTTAGCCTAGTGCCTGGCATACAGTAAGCAAGCTGAGCTGCTGTTGTTATTGGTTTATTATCATCATTATTATTATTCTTAGCCTGGGAACAGGACTGATCTTGTCTAGAAGTACCCTCCTCACAGAGTGAGGAGGAGCCATGGGGCTGGTGGTTGGTTATCTCAGTGTGCTCCCACCGTGTTCTCTTCCTGTCTGGTGAGATTGGGGGCCACACAGTTTGGGTCTCAGCCTCCCTGGATGTGTCCCTAGTGTCAGGTGGCCAGTGCTGCCTCTTTGGCATCTGACCAGACAGTTGTGTCTGCTCCTGACATGCAGACCTTCAGAGGATGCTTCTCTTGGGGACGTGGAAAGCCTGTGGGGCACTCCCCGGGTACTGCTTCTGCTCTCTCTCCTGCCCTGGACGGCGAGCTGCCCCCGTGGGGCCTCCACACCCTCCCTCCCCATCTGCTCCACCTGGGTGCGCCTCTCCCCTACCTGATCGCACTTGGATTTAACCCTGAATGCCTTTCTTTCTTCTCTCTTTTTCTCCCTTCTTCCTTCCCTCCCCTCCTTTCTTCTCCCCTTCCCTCCCCTCGCCTCCACTTTCATTCCCTTCCCTCTTTCTGTAACCTGGGCTGTGTTCTGTCTGTCTGCCCCCAGCCTGCCTCCCCCAAGCTAGTTCCCGGCTCCTGCCTCCCCGGACTGTCGTGTCCACCCCATCCCTGAGGACCGGCACAGTGCCCCGAAGCCCCCTGCTCCTTCTTGACTGCGTCTCTGAGACTCAGCCTCTCCACACCCCCTCAAAACACTTGCAAAGAAAACTGCTCAGTCCCGCAGTCTCTAGGGACGGGGCTTACTTAATAGCGTTTTTCTATAAAGCTACACTTGTGACCTCTGCTTCCCACAGGATCATAGAATGGGAGAACTGGGAGGATCTTAAGGACCATCGAGGGCCACTGTATTTTACAGACAGGACACTGAGCCCCCCTAGTGGGAAGAACTGACCCAAACTCTCAGAGGGGGTTCAGGGCACAGCTGAGGTTAGAACCCAGGACTCCTTACTTAGAAAGACCCTGTAAAAACGTGAAATTGCCAAAGTGGGCTATACATGTCTTTCTCTATCTTTTTTTTTTGTTGTTGTTGTTGTTAAATTTATTTATTTAATTTATTTATTTTCGGCTGCGTTGGGTCTTTGTTACTGCATGCGGGCTTTCTCTAGCTGTGGTGAGCGGGCCTACTCTTCATTGCAGTGTGCGGGCTTCTCTTTGCGGTGGCTTCTCTTGTTGCGGAGCACAGGCTCTAGGCGCGCGGGCTCAGTAGTTGTGGCTTGTGGGCTCCGGAGCACAGGCTCAGTAGTTGTGGCACACGGGCTTACTTGCTCTGCGGCATGTGGGATCTTGCTGGACTAGGGCTCGAACCTGTCTCCCTGCATTGGCAGGCGGATTCTTAACCACTGTGCTACCAGGGAAGTCCCTCTGCATCGTTTTTGAACGTATTTCATTCTGTCTGTAACCTGCGTTCCTATATAGCTGCAGTTGGATCTACCTCATCCGTTAGAGACAAGCTCTACCTCCCTTTGGAGGAGCAGGGGAGTGGAGGTGGGGTCAGACCTTCAGTAACAGGGACATACAGAACCCATTACTTACGGTCAGTCATGAGTGGGTTCCTCACCTGTTCTGTCTTCTTGCTTGTCCTGGGCTAACCTTCCTGTCTGCTTCTCAGCTGGCTGCCTTGGCTCCCCACCTCACCCCGGCCCTGCTAATGGGGCCTCTCGACTTGTCTTTGGTTCACCTGCCTGACCTCTCCTTTTCAGTAATTATATTTTGTATTTCAGTGTCATTGTCCATTGGTTAGAGCTGTGTTGTCCAAGATGGCGGCCTCACCTAGCTACTGGACACTTGAAATGTGACTGGTCCAAACTGAGGTGCTCTGTAAGTGTGAAAAACAGACCCGATTTCAGACATAGTACAAAAAGGATGTAAGCTGTCTCATCGATAATTTTGTATATTTTGTATTGATTACAGGTTGAAAATATAGTATTTGGGTATATTGAGTTAAATAAAAGAAATTATTAAAAATAATTTCACCTGTTTTTTTCTTTTTTTTAATGCGGATACTAGAAAATTTAAAATATATGGCTTGCATTATACTTCTGTTGCGCAGCACTGGGTGATAGGCCTTTCTCAACCAGGAATCCATGAGAGGATTAAGCCTAATGCCTGAAGGTCCATTGTGTGTACAAACGTCCCAGTCTTAGGAGAATTAAGACAGTCACCGTCAAATCACTTTCCGTGTTCTATGGTTCAGATAAGGAACCTTGTTGAGAAAGGATGCACCACCTGTTGTTTCTAACTTTAATTCAGATTCCTTTAGTGTTTCTCTTGTTATATAATGATGGCTGTTGGTTTGAGATAGATATTACTAAGCTTCTAAGAAGTTCTTTTTTTCTTTTTAAAATCCCAAATGAATGTTGCATTTTGCTAATTACTTTTTTCAGTATCTGAGAACATAACACTTTCCTCTTCTTTGACTTATTGATGTACTGTTATTATGTTAATAGCTTTCATAATATTAGCTTATTCTTACTTTTTTTTTTGCGACGCGGGCCTCTCACTGTTGTGGCCTCTCCCATTGCGGAGCACAGGCTCCGGACGCGCAGGCTCAGCGGCCATGGCTCACGGGCCCAGCCGCTCCGCGGCATGTGGGATCTTCCCGGACCGGGGCACGAACCCATGTCCCCTGCATCGGCAGGCGGACTCTCAACCACTACGCCACCAGGGAAGCCCTATTCTTACATTTTTTTTAGACAAACCTGCTGGGCCATGTACGATGATTCTTTTTCCCACTTGTTCTGTATTTGTCAGGTGTTAGGGTTTGGGGCTTCTTTCCATTGCTTTCTGTGCTCTGGAATAAATTATTTAGCATAAAAATTAGGTGTTACTTAAACACTTAATTATGAGGTCTGACAGGACTCACTGGTAAAATCACGTGGCCCTGGAAATTTTGAGTTAACTTTTCAAGTTTCTGATGTGGTGTTTAACATACTCACCAGACACAGAAAAGTTTTGTTTGGACAAAAAATCGTAGGCAGTGCGAGGACTAGGTCAGAGCGTGCCTTTCCCGGTTACTTCCAGAAGTTTCATTTTGTGTTCCCGGCAGTGTTACAGACGACTGCAGTTTGCGAAGATCCAGATTAAGAAGGGTTGAATTCTGCTGAAAAAACGTGATTACCAACTTTAAATTGCAGTGGAAACAGTGAGCAGCACACCAGATATTGTAGAAAACCAAAGGAGAATTAAAAGACAGACTAAAATTTTCTCCTAGAACTCAGAGGAAAAACAAAAGGAGACGAATATGAATTGTTTCTAGGAGACGTCAAGTGTGTATGGAGCGTGAAAGGAGGGTGGGGCAGATGTGAGAAAAGGTAGTAAGAACAAAGCCACAGCTACAGTGTGAGTTCCATTGAGAGAGAGAGTGTGTGTGCGTATGCGTGTGTACCTCTGCGTACCTCTGTGCCTGGGAGTGGGGAAGGGCCTCCGTTCTGGAGACGGACCTGCTCTGGGGCCAAGGGGCCAGGCTCCTGAGACCTACAGACCCAGGCTGGAATCTTGGCTCTCACGTTGACCACACATGTGGGTTTGAGCAAATTGCTTAACTTCTCTAAGCTTTCATTTCTTCATCTGTAAAATGGGGCAATTATAGTATCTATCTGATAGGGTTGTTGTGAGAATTCAGTGAGCAAAGGATGAATGTACATAAAACAATTGACATCGTGCTTGACGCTTAGTAAGTGCTCAGTAAAGTTAGCTGTTGTTGTTATTGTCATTATTGTTGACCGGATTGTAAATTCTGGTTTCTCTGGGTGTTAGGCTAATGGGTGATTTAAATTCTCTTCTGTGGGCTTTCTGTATTGTCTAGGTTTTCTGTACTGAACATGTGCTAGGTCCCTGATCAAAAAAAAATGTATTCTTTTTAAAAAGAAAACATCTGAATGATGTTATTTGGGAAAAAAATATCCCAAGAATACAGAGAAAGGGGATTGAGCGCAGTCCCCAGGGTGAGAGTGGGAAATGAATGTGAGGCCCTGTGGGCCTCGTGACCAGCCCGGGAATCCGGGTGGGCTGCACTGCGGGCCACTCTCCATTCTGCTCACAGGGCCCTTTCTCTGTCACGTGGACTGGAGGTTGTTCACAGGGTTGCACTTGGCCGCTGCCCTGCCTGGACAGCTGGTTCTAATTGTGCAGAGCTGCACAACACTAGGGCTGAAAAGGGAATGTTTAGGGAAGTTTGCGTCATCTTCATGACCCTAAATCTGCATGTTTGCTAAACAGACGGTAGTTTGAGGACTTGATGAAACAGTAGTGATTGTAACCCAGTTGCTGTACAGAAATGAATAGACTGGAAGCTGAGAAAGCGGAGCTCCTCCTACTAGGTCAGGGACCCCCACACACCCCGACCCCGCAGAAGACACCCATTTGTCCCCAGCGATTCTTTCCCCCTCGGTGGTTTGTCTAGCCAGGGCTTCTGAGCCCTCATGGAGGCCCTCATGTTCATTTCCCCCGGGGCCAGGCTCCTCCCTTTCTCCACACACAGCCCCCGGCAGGTGTTCCTTTCAAATTACTAAAGTGAATTGCTCTCAGGTGAGAAACTTATGTTGCCCGTGTATAAGGTTAGAGTACAGGTTAGATTGTATGTAGCACAGCACAAGAGCACGGGGGGGGTTGGGTCCGATAAAACCTCCCCAGCGCACAGCATGGGGCTTTTGGAGCTGCTTCTGCTCAGCCCCTCTGTAGCCTTCCAACCCCACTGAGAATAAACTCTAGTCCTTACCTGCCCTGGAGGCCTCCACCCCCTCCCTTGCTACCCCGTCTCCTCCCAGCCGCCCCAGAGGCTCAAGCAGCTCCAGCCTCACTGCCCACCTTGTGCTGTCAGAGCTTCCAGGGTCTTCACACTCGCGCTCCCTTCGGCCCTGGAACCCTCTCCCTGGATCCTCGCAGAGCCTGCTGCCAACCTCGTTCGTGGTCTCCACTCCAGTCGGTTTATCAGCCAGGCGTCCTGAGGCATCCGCTCCAATATTCCATTCCTGCATCCTGGTTAACAGTTTTTTTAAAGGATTTATCATCATGTGACTTATCACAAGTTTCTCATCTCTCTCCCCTCCTGTAGAACATAGAACGCAAGAGCATGTTTGTCTGGTCCATAAAACATACTTTAACTCTGGTATCGAATGTAGATGTGTTTTATAAATTGTCAATTACTGTTGTCTCTTCCTTTTCTCTTCCTCTTCCTTCTTCATCCTTTCTTCTCACCCTTTCCCCTCTTTCTCCTTCTTCTCCTTCTCCTCCTTCTTCTCCCAGGAAAGAGCTAAAGATGCCTCAGCCCACTGACAGTCACTCAGAAAGCTTGGATCTAGGAAATGTCTTTTTAGGTCTTCAACCTTCAGAAATAAAGCAGGAAACTGCAGTTGCTTTTTGTTGTCTTGAGTTACAGTGATTTGTGTTCATGTCTGTCTCCCCCACCGGCCAGACACTGAGCTCCTCGAGGTCTCGTCTGACTGTCCTGGAGCCCCTCCAGCGTGGGGGCTGGTGCTCAGCTGGCCCGCCCGCCCTCCTGTCTTCTTTCCCCTCTTCCCTGATCCCTCCGTTCTTCCTCTCCCTTCCTTTCTTTCTTCCATCCTTGCCTCCTTTTACCTTTCCTCCTCCCCTTTTCTTTTCCTTCCATTTTTCATCACAGCCAGTTTTGTCCCAGTGAGGGTCTAAGGCAGCCTCCCCGGTTAGCTGCTCCCTCCTCTGCGATTCACTTGGGTAAAAGCCCTGATGTTTCCTGTGGGACAGGCCTGTTTCCTGAAGGTTCACATGGTCATGATTTCACATGCTTACTCCATCAGAAGGTACAGAAGTGTCTAGTGGCCACCTGAAAACTATCTGCTATTTATGTTGACACATCTGCGTTGTAGATGTTGACCCTGACAGGTTATATAAGCAGGTTATGAGTTTATAAAAATTTTGTGTATTTGAGTGTTTGCTCAACTGTTAAAATTTAATTTTAGAAGGTTTACAATGTGTAATATTATAACATGTCACCTATTAAAATTTGTTTCAAAGTAATCTTTTCATGATATTCAAATAGTACAGAAGAGCTTATGAAGAAAGGCTTTGATCCCTTACTCCAGTCCCCTCCCCAGAGGATCTGCTGGTTATTTTTGGGACTTTATTTGGTGCGCTGAGACCTCGATTTCATCAACTTTATATAGTGTCTCTTGACTGCTCACTTCCCATGCTTTTCCTCCCCTTCTCCACTTGCCACCTTCTGTCAGCTGTACTTTTACATTGTCAAGTTAATTAAATTAACATTCTGACATTTTGCAGTTACACCAAGTCCATCAGTTTTCCTTAGGTTAACTCTAAAAGTTGCAAACCAACAAACAGCATTCATTTTTATGGCTATGTAAATGTGTGTCATTCAGTGTCAAGCTAGGTAGCGTGCCAGGGTTGTATTTCATTCTCTAAGGACCCTGGGCCATTCAAGAGAGAATATGCCTCACATCAAGGGCCCACAGATTCCCTTTTCTTTTTTTTTTTTTTTTTTGCAGTACGCGGGCCTCTCTCACTGCTGTGGCCTCTCCCATTGCGGAGCACAGGCTCCGGACGCGCAGGCTCAGCGGCCATGGCTCACAGGCCCAGCCGCTCCGCGGCATGTGGGATCTTCCCGGACCAGGGCACAAACCCGTGTCCCCTGCATCGGCAGGCGGACTCTCAACCGCTGCGCCACCAGGGAAGCCCTCCCTTTTCTTTTAATCCATCAACTGCCTAATGTTGGGGAAAAAATAAAATATTTAAATGTATACAGCTATTAAAATATATAATATTTAAACATTTAAAACATATACTATTTTAAATGTATGTATACTATTTAAATACATATATAACATTTAAACATATACAAGCAGGGCTTCCCTGGTGGCACAGCGTTTGAGAGTCTGCCTGCCGATGCAGGGGACATGGGTTCGTGCCCCGGTCCGGGAGGATCCCACATGCCGCGGAGCGGCTGGGCCCGTGAGCCATGGCCGCTGAGCCTGTGCGTCCGGAGCCTATGCTCCGCAACGGGAGAGGCCACAACAGTGAGAGGCCCGCGTACCGCAAAAACAAACAAACAAACAAAAATATACAAACAGGAATTTCTTGGTTTTTGTTATTCCTGGAGATTATAATTGCTTTTTTCTATCATCATTTGCTCTCATCATGTCCTCAAACTTTTTCAAGTTTGCTGTTATGTTTTTATTCCTATCATATTTTTAATGGCATTAATTTTTTTCCAGAGACCCTCCTTCAGGCCTCTTTGTCTTAGTCCCATGTGAACTAGTTGTCCTCGATGCTCGGACTGTTTTCTTTCCTTTTTTTTTTTTTTTTTTAGTCACACTTATTGAGGTTTTATTTTATCCAGTAAAATTCACGCTTTCCAAAAATTATTTATTTATTTATTTATTTATTTTCGGCTGCATTGGGTCTTCATTGCTGCGTGCGGGCTTTTCTCAGTTGCGTCCAGCGGAGGCTACTCTTCTTTGCTGTGCACAGGCTTCTCACTGCAGTGGCTTCTTCTGTTGCGGAGCACGGGCTCTAGGTGTGCGTGCTTCAGTAGTTGTGGCACACGGGCTTAGTTGCTCCGCGGCATGTGGGATATTCCCCGACCAGGGCTTGAACCCGTGTCCCCTGCATTGGCAGGCAGATTCTTAACCACTGCTCCACCAGGGAAGTCCAAAATTCATGCTTTTTAGTGAACAGTTTGGTGAGTCTTGATAAATGTATACAGTAGTCCTCCCCTTATCCGAGGGGGATACATTCCAAGACCCCCAGAGGATGCCTGAAACCGCAGATACTGCCAAACCCTTATGTACAGTTGAGCCATGAACAACATGGGGGTCAGGGGCACTGACCTTCCACACAGTCGAAAATCTGAGTATAACTTATAGATGGCCTCCTTATGCATGTTTCCTCCATATCTGAGGTTCTGCATCTGAGGATTCAACCAACTGCCCATCCTGTACTACTGTAGTATTTACTATTGAAAAAAATCTGCATAAAAGTGGACGTGTGCAGTTCAAACTTGTGTTGTTCAAAGGTCAACTGTACTGTTTTTTCCTATACTACATACATACTTATGATAAAGGTTAATTTATAAATTAGGCACAGTAAGAGAATAAAAACAATAGCTAATAATAAAATAGAACAATTATAGCAATATGCTGTAATAAAAGTTTTTTTTTTTTTTTTTTAAAGTTAGGTGAATGTGGTCTCTGTCTCTCAAAATAGCTTATTGTACAAATTTAATGCCTTTTTCATCTTAACTAAGCATTTATGCACTGTGGCTATAACTTTTGCAGTTTGAAGGGTGACAGCAAAACTAGCATGACTTTCTAAAAAGATATATTTATTTATTTGGCTGCTCTGGGTCTTAGTTGTGGCATGCAGGATCTCTCAGTTATGGCACATGGGATCTAGTTCCCTGACCAGGGATTGAACCCGGGTCCCCTGCACTGGGGGCATGGAGTCTCAACCACTGGACCACCAGGGGAGTCCCAAAACTAGCATGACTTTCTTTTTTCTCCTTCACAATTTCACGGATAGAAGATTTGTTCTTGCCGCAGATCTTAGCAACCTCAGCATATATTTTTTTCTTTCCTTATTAAGTCGAGAACTTTCGCCTTTTCATTTAAAGGAAGTACTTTACAGCTTCTTTTTGGCATATCCTAAGCCTTTAAAAAATTTTTATTTATTTTTGGCTGCATTGGGTCTTCGTTGCTGCGCGCGCGCTTTCTCTAGTTGTGGAGAGCATGGGCTACTCTTTGCTGTGGTGCACGGGCTTCTCATTGTGGTGGCTTCTCTTGTTGCGGAGCACGGGCTCTAGGCACACGGGCTTCAGTAGTTGTGGCGCGTGGGCTCTAGAGTGCAGGCTCGGTAGTTGTGGCGCACGGGCTTAGTTGCTCCGTGGCATGTGGGATCTTCCCGGACCAGGGCTCGAACCCGTGTCCCCTGCATTGGCAGGCGGATTCTCAACCACTGCGCCACCAGGGAAGCCCCTTGGCATATCCTAATTGCTAGCATCACTCCTCTTGTGCTTTGGGGCCATTATTAAGTATAAGGGTTACTTGAACACAAGCACTGTGACACCACCACAATCAATCTAATAACAGCTGGCTACTCGGTGACTGACAGGCAGGATATGCTGGACAAAGGGATGGTTCACCTTCTGAACTGGACAGAGCTGTAGGGCATGAGACCTCATCATGCTTTAGAACAGTGCATGATTTTAAAATGTATGAATTGTTTATTTCTGGAATTTTCCATTTAATATGTTAGGACCTCAGTTGAGTGCAGGTAACTAAAACTGCAGAAAGCGAAACCGTGGATAAGGTAGGCAGGACTACTGTTCTCTCATGGAACAACCACGATCCAGGGCGAGAACTTGCCTGGCATCTCAGAACTTCCCTGTGCCCCAGCAGCCAGTGATCTGGTTTCTGTCCCTATAGTTTTTACCTATCTCCAAATGTCATAAAAATGGAATCCTATAATATTTTTGTGTCTGGTTCCTTTTACTTAGCATAAAGCTTTTGACATTTATCTTTGCTGATGCCTGTATCAGTAGTTCATTCCTTTTTATTGCCGAGTAGTGTTTGATTATATGGATGGATCACAATTTGTCCCTTCACCAATTGATGGAAATCTGGGTTGTTTCCAGTTTGGGGAAATAGAGAATTTCCATATTGAGAACTGCCATAAACATGCACACAGTTTTTTGTGTGTACAAATGAAATGTTTGCTTTAGTGAGATTGCTGGGTCATTTGGTTAAGTGTATGCTTAACATTAAAAGAAACTGCAAAACTGCTCTCCCAAATGGCTGTACCATTTTGTATTCCCAGCCGTGAGGTATGAGAGCTCTGAAATGCCTTACTCCCTAGTCAGACCCCACTGCCAACCCCCAAACTGGCACTGTCTCCCCCCACTGCCTCAGTGGGTCACCCACTCCCTGGGGTGCTTTTAAAACTCCTTTGACTAGTGTGTGACTGTCCCACCAGTCCTTCTGAAGATTGTTCCAGAGGGTAGGTTGGGAGGGATGGGGAGAAACTTGGAGGTAGAAGGAAGGAAAAAAGGTTGCCGTTGAGCAAGATGGTAATGTGGTGTCAGTGGCTGGTGCTGCCTGCTGGTGGTGGTCCGTGAGGTCAGATTTAGTGACCTTTCCTTGACGTGGTGCATCTTCCATGTGGGCATGTTTTAGGAATGTGATTTGGAGAAGATTCCAGTTAGAATTAAACACATGCCTGGAAGGGCCACATGTGGCTGCTTATGGCTCAGTGGCTTAGATCCTGTGGAGGTCTTCAGGGAGGACTTGTCCCACTCCCCAGGTCTCCTCTTCCAGGGCCTTACCTCATTGACCCCAGGCACAGTCCTTTCTCAGGCCACCTCAGGGCATCTGACTCCCAAAACCCTAAGCACAAAGCTGGTGGCCAGAGAAGCTTCCAGGGTGAGCTGAAACCAGTGTTGATTCTTGCTGTCACCTAGAAATGCTTGCAGATGGGGGTATTAAGACAGAGTTGTTTTTATCTTGGTTAGGGATCTTTTCCATGGACAGTTTCTTTGTAATAAACACTCTCCTTTGTCAGATTGAATGTCTAAATGAATCTCATGTCATTAGGTGTTTTTACTTAAGGCAGCTGGTCAGACACCCTTTTGGTTCTAGACGTGCTGATTTTGAGGTGCCTGTGGGTGGCCAAGGGAGGTGTGGCCAGGAGGTGGCTGAATATCCTGGTCTAGAGTCAGGAGAGAAACTTGGGCCAGACATGGGCATGTGGTGGAAGCCATGGTGGTGTGTGTGATCTTCCAGGAAGGGATGCAGATGTAGAGAATATGGAAGACGACCCTGGTGGGGCTTGGGGGACATGTGTCAGAAAAGAACGAAGCAACTGGAAAATACACTGTGAATGGGGGGCCCGAGAGGCGTCAAGACAACCAAGAGAACACAGAGCTGAGGGGCAAGGACAGAGAACAGAAAATATGCAGAGGGGTTGCCTCGCCAGAGAAGGAGGTGGCCAGGGAAGCGGATTGAAACAGGGAGAACCGACAACCCTTTCAAGTGGCAGGGGCAGGAGCTAGAGGAGACGGGAGGTCTAGAAAAGATGGCTTTTGTTATTACTATCGTGGTTATTGTTGTCATCACCATTATTATTATTAATGGGAGAGGCTTTTGCACATTAAAATACTAGCAGGGGGGCTTCCCTGGTGGCGCAGTGGTTGAGAGTCTGCCTGCCGATGCAGGGGACGCGGGTTCGTGCCCCGGTCCGGGAAGATCCCACATGCCCTGGAGCGGCTGGACCTGTGAGCCATGGCCGCTGAGCCTGCGCGTCCAGAGCCTGTGCTCCGCAACAGGAGAGGCCACAACAGTGAGAGGCCCGCGTACTGCAAAAAAAAAAAAAAAAAAAAAAAAAAAAAAAATCCTAGCAGGAAAGAAATTGGAGAGGAAGAGGTTGAAGATACAGGGACCAGAGAGGGCATCAGAGCAAGGCCTCTGAGCAGGGAGGGGGAGGGAGCCAGGAGGAGAGCGGGTCCTGAGGGGACAGGACCTCTCTTCCACTAAAGCCTGAGGACGGGAGAGAAGGCAGGTAAATTTGTTTATTTAGTGGCAGAAAGTTTCTCCCAGGTGAACCCAGGGAACAGCCACATGACGGAGAAAAGGTTCCAGAAGAAGCTGGCAAGGACTTGTACAGGCTCTTACTGCCCTTTCACATCCAGTGGACCTCAGCAGGCAGCTCAGAGCCAAGGACAGCCTGGGCGAGATCAGGGCCCCAGCGCACCCCAGGGCAGCCACAAGGCTGGCTCTACAGCACGCAGGGCTACCAAGGCCTTACCAGCCTCAGCGCAGCCCCTTGTCTCCCTTCTAGAAGCAGCCCTGTCTCCTCTGGTCAATTTTAACTTAATTACACTCAAATCTGTTCTGTAGCATGGACTTTTTTTAGGTAATAGTGGCTGCAGGAGTGTTGTTCTATTACTTCACATTTTCCAAACCCACTTCACACAGATGGCATCTCATATTCCTATAAGGCCAAACACAGAAGAGGAATACTGCCAAGGAGGCTGGGCTTGGGACTTGTTTTAGTGCAGTTAGAATGGCCTTATTTCTTTTGACATCTTGATAAATCTTTCTGCACTGGATTTGGGAGATTTCAACACTGAGGAATGCTCATGCCATGTTCATTCAACAAATGAATCTGCTGTGAGCCAGGCCTGTGCCCTGCATGTCACCTCCTTTGTCAGGCTTTATCTCTCTTGGTCTCCACCACAATTCTGTGGAGTTAGTCTCAGCATCCCTGTTTTCATCAGCGATGCAACTGATGCCAAGAGAGCGGTCACCCAGGAAATGAGTGACAGGGTTGGGATTTGGAGCAAGGAAAGGACCCTTTCCATTTTATCAAGGAACCTCTCAAACATAGTGTTTTACCCTGTTGAAGTTTTAATTTTAAAGATTTTTTTTTTTGATGTGGACCATTTTTTGAATTTGTTATAATGTTGCTTCTGTTTTGGTCTTTTGGCCGCGAGGCATGTGAGATCTTAGCTGTATTGATGGGACCCGCACCCCCTGTATTGGAAGGTGAAGTCTTAACCACTGGACCACCAAGGAAATCCCAAAGTTTTAATTTTAAATGTGACATGTATTCCAGTGCAAAAGGGTCCTTAGGGAATTGTCAAACGCCAAGAACTGTACATACAGTTTTTAAATCAGGGTCTTAGAAATATTCAAATCAAACAAATTTGGGACAGATGTATTAAGTACCTGCTTTGGTTCTTGCCTGAATGACATCAGCAGAATGAAAGAGAAATAATAATTGATTTTGTTAATAATTCAAGACAGCAATGAGAGTGTGTGTGGAAGAAAGAAGGGAGTGTTTGGAGTTAAAGCCGTGTCTGACAGCAGCGTGACCCTGGAAAGAGGAGGCGGGTAATAACATTCACCAAGTGATTGTTACATGCCAGGTGCTCTGTGTGAGCTTTAATCTTACCTGTTCTAATGAGCGTCACGGGTAAATATACTATCAGGCCCATTTAAGGTGAGAAAAGTGAGGTTCTGAGAAGATACACATCACGCAGCTGGTGTGTGGAGGGTGGGCTCTGACCTGGCTTGGTCTGTAAGGTCCACACTGCTCCCTTTGAGGATGCCTTCCAAAGTTACTTACGGTGTGGAAATAGACCCAAACTCTGAATTAAGTGAACCCTTACACACGTGTACCCTCCCTGCCCCCCACACTTACGGATGTGTATATAACTTCTGCTGTTTATTAAAGAATTCAGGGAAAAACAAAGGGAGCAACCTCCAGCCAGAAACTGGGCAACAACCATGTCTCAGTCCTTGAACATCAGTTTTACAACTTCTCTTTTATATCCGATTATAACACATACATTTCCAGGGCTGGCTTTGGAATCCGTAGGGGAGAGAGGCTCTTGTCCTCACAGTTACCTTTCGAAAGGGCAGTAATATACATTTGCCGACTGCATATGTTCTAAGGGTGGGGTGGAGTAGGAGTCAATGGAACTGACTTTGTAGGTCAAATATACGCTAGAAAAGAAACTCAGATACACACAACGAGGAGAATCATGGTAAACAGGCAAACTCTACAGCTCAAAGGGATTCACGTCTACTTGTGAAAAGAAGTGGAGCCAGAGCATCATTCAAGGTGATGACTAGGACTCAGCCCTCTTCTTTATTAAAACGGACGTGGTGAGAATTACATGAGATAACAATTGATGCTCCCTGTCCCGTACCGACACATGGGGGATTCTTGGTAAATGGTAGCATTAGTTAATATCATTGTCATTACCATGACTTGGGATCTAAATTGTGAGGGTGAGAAGGACTTGGCAGGGTCAAGGATGTCTGCTGTATTTTTTCATGTGGGTGACTGGGAGGACAATGGTGCCATTTATAGAAGTGAGGCCTCCAGGAAGAGGAGCTGTGTTTCTTAGCTCCTGGTTGGTTCCCAAGCGTTCTCAAGTCCAGGTCATTCACCTTGAATCCGGAGCTGCCCATTGCCTGCAGCCGGCTTCCCATAGGCGCCTGCCGGTGACTTCAGTTGGGTCCTAAGATGCATTTGAAGGGCACGGCACTTCAGGCCTAACTGCTCAGTTTATCTTTGGCCATTCCCACAGCACCCCCTGACTTCCTGGTAGACCCCTGATCTGCGTCTATTCCAGCTGGTAGGCGACCGACCCTCACTAAAGCCCTTACAAAAGTTCCAGGTGTGGGGCAAAAAATAATGTCATTAATAATACAGAGGCTGAATATGAGTTAGAAGGAAGCCTTGTAACTGAGGGGTAGAGAACTTTCCTTTCCTGCACTCTCTCTGCCAGGGGTCGCCAAGGCACAAACTGGCAAAGCTGGGCATTTAGTTAATGGCTTTTCCTTCATCCTTTTATCTACTTCCCCCAGGTAATCCCATTAGATTGCTCCCGTTACCTCCCTTGGAGAGGAACCATCCTCACTGTTAGGTAACATTTAGGTCATTTGACTCTTCAAATTATAAGGCTAAATCTGCTAGAAAAGAAGAGACCAGGCTCCTGAAGAAGATAGTAAGGCGACCTGTCCTTCTGCTCCCTTTTGTTTATATGAGAGATGGGAGGGGCAACTTCAGGAAAGAATCTGAGGTCATCCCAGAAGCTTCTCTGATCGTAGTGGGCTTGGCCCAGGACGTCCCCTGGTTCCAGGGATGGAGGATGTCACTTGGTCAATGAAATCTGAGCATCTTCAGCCAGATTTTAATTTTAAGTTAGCCCTGGGGTATGAATCCTGCTCAATATAACATTATACCCTCTCTCAGACAATTTGCATTAAGAAAGGGCTTCTGGTCCCGAGGAGCTGGCAGAGTGGCAGTGGCGGGGTTGAGAATAATTTGGCACAGAAGTCCTGGGAGATGTGGCCGGGGTTATGGAGAAAAGTATCCTGCTTCTCACCCTCACCTCTGGGGGTCCCAGGATACACCTCCACCTATAGACCCAGCCCTCTTCTCCAGAGGAGGAGGAGAATCTCTCCCACCCGGGGAGGACATAGATGGCCAGTGCTTCAGTCCTTCCCCATCTCTGTGTCCACATTCCAGTTAGATGCCCTGCGGTGTTTGCATCCCCATTGGAATCACTGTTGAAATTGACTTTGTGCTTCCCAGGAACTAGCCAGCTGTGGATGGAGTAAGAAGGAGAAACATAGTCTCGCTCCCAACGTCGTGGCCTTTACCCGGAGGTTTAACCAGGTAAGAACGCCGCTTGCATGTGCCTGTGCAGATAGCGCTCTGTTGTCCCCCATGGGCTGGGAACCCCTCCAGGCTTCAGTCTCAGGCACCTGGCCCCAGGTCCAAACCCCTCTTCCTAAGCCCCACCTTCATCTGTGCTTTTTCACACAGCGGGTGGAATTGAACACATCTTTTCTGTGTTTAAATCATTTCGGTGGCTTCCAATTCCACTTAAGCTAAGGTTCAGGCACCTTCATGTGCCCTACAAGGTCCTGCATGGTGTGTCTGGCTTCTGTCCACCTCTCCAGACTCATCTCTTGACTGTCCCCCTACTCTGTGGACTTCGGCCATCCTGGCCTCCCACCTCTTCCCTGCTGCATCACATCTTGGTCTCATCAGGCCCCCATTCGTGCTGTCCTCCCTCTTCAGCTCCCAACCAGATCTCAGTGGGAATGTCACTCTCTCTAGGAGCCTCCCATGAATCTCAGCCTGTAAAAGGTCTCCCCGTCATATGTCCCCTCAGTGCACCTGTACTTCTCCATGTGGTCCTTTCCCCATCTGTCCTCATTCTGTGTAACTCTTTAGTCTCCATCTTCCTTGGCCATCTGTGGGCTCCACGAGGGTAGGAACCATGTCTATCTTGTTCATCACTGTGTCCCCCACCACCTTGCCCTATGTCAGGCATATAATAGACCTTCAGTAAATATATGTAGAATGAATGAATGAGGCACTCAGGAAACACGTCTTGAATTGAATTTCTTTGAATTTCTGATGGCCTGGTCACTGGCCGCACGCATGCTACTACAAACCGACTTGGTCCAATCAGAACCTTTGCTGCAGGTAGGAAGCTCTGCATCCCCACCTAAAGGAATGACATCAGGGACTTGGACCAGCTAAGTGGGGTAGGCTTCTGACTGCTCAGATAGACCTGCCAGGACATGATCTTCAGTAGAAAGTACCCTGCAAGACCCCTTTGAATAAACCAAAGCTCCAAATGGGGCTGTTGACAGCTTTTCCTCTTTCTTCTTGCTTTTCTGGTTTCAGATGAGGACAGTGGCCTCGAGGTTGCACAGTGTACGTGACTGGGGCTCTGGGTGTTGGGCCTGGGTTCCCTTTGGGCCTTCTCTCCAGCTGGGCCATCCCGCTGGGAAATGCCGGGTCCTGCACATTGCCGTTACTCAGCTCTCTCCAGGCTTCTCCAGCCCTGGCTGGTTACCGCTCCAAGCATAGTGGGAGCCTCAGAGAGGCGCCAGCTTGTGTTCTGATGATCAAGGCCAGAGTTCACATTATTGTTGTTTTCTGAGATACAGCAGGAACTAAGGAAGGCCTAGCCACATCTGTGGTAGGGACTGTACACCCTTTGTTTTGAACAGAGAAATACTGAAGCCTTTTTTTTTTCTTCTTTATTTTCAAAATCTTTTCCTTTTCAACTGAGCTTAGTCTTTTAAAAAAAAACAGATGTGTACACAGTATCAGGGGATTCATAGTTTCCTTAGCAAAACTATTTGGCTGGGAGCCAGCTGAGTCCCACCTCTGATCAGCTACAGAGCTCCCGGAGGAGGGCCACTGGCGGCTCTGATGTAATCTGCTCTGCACGTGGAGGCCAGGTCAGTTTGGCAAAGGGCAGTGCAGCTTGTTCTGCAAACAATTGTATTGTGTCCAGCTCAGACCAAGTGGGTGAAATGAGCCAGAAGTAAAGCTGCATTTTCCCAGACAGAATGCTCTGAGAAATGGTCTCCCTGCTGGCCTGTGAGCCACTTAGAGAGCAGTTCCTGGACACAGCCCTGGTAGCTCTGGTTTGAAAACTGGCCAGCGGCCAGTCCATCAGCCGCTGGGGCTGCTTTCTCTGAGATGAACTGATTGGCGTCTCTTCCTGGCAGACTTCCATGTGTGACAACAAAGCTGCTCATCAGACTCCAGATAAAGGCAAGCAGGTCACTTACCTTTCTGAGCCTGTTTTCTTTATCTGTCAATGAGAATAATAATAATACTCACTTTGCACAGTTGTTATGAAAATTAAATGAAATGATATAGGTAGAGCTCTTAGCGCTGTGTCTGTATGTAGTAGGCATCCAAACATTTTTTCGGGAAAAAAGGGAAGATTAGCTGATTGGAAGGAGGTTGCAAGGGAATCTGAGGCTCCCTGTGGCCAAACCAAAAATCCAGCAGCCAGTGTTCTGGTCGGCCTCTGAGGACGTGCCTGCTTCTCCATGTGACCTGAGTCCCTTGGGATTTGTTTATAGAGTGGCTGAGATGGAAGAGCTTGGCCAAGTTCCCTAAGGGTCTGTTATGGGCCAGGCTTGTGTCTTGGCCCCAGGGAGTTCACCATAAAGCCAGAAGTTCTCAGTCTTTTTCCGATCACGGGTTCTTTTGAGAATCTGACAATATCACATATGAACCTGCCCTCAGATAAGTACATAGATATATACATTTGCATTTAGTTTGAGTGGGTTTGCTGCCTCCCCTGCCCACTGCCCCCCAGAGTCTGTACATGAACACTTTAGAGGTCTGTGGACAGCAGGCTGAGGAGCTGTAGTCGCATGGAATCAAACAGGCCTAAGTTTCCACCTTAGCTCTACAACTTGTTGCCTGTATGATCTTGGGTTGTCTTTCAGCCTCTGACCTTCCTCATTTATAAAATAGGAAGAATCATTTCAAGTGATTTTTGAAGATTAAATAAGAATCATGGATATAAAGGGTTTAGCTCAGCACTTGACATATAGTAAACAAGTAATATTAGCCTTAAAAAGGATGGTAGTGTAGTGGGAGCTACAAGCTGAAAGGAAGGTTAGCCTTGGGCCTAAGTTCTGACGGTGGGGTTGAGATTGTGTCCTGAAGATGAAGAATTAGGAAGAGATGGAGAGGGAATTCGGATAATCTGGTTCCAGTCCAGGCTCTGCTGCTAACCTGTTCTGAGGCCTTAGGCAAGTCCAAGTCGAGGTCTCAGGACCCTTATGTATTAGCAGAGATTGGACCGGGCAAAGGTTCCCAACACTTTGCCCTGGAGGACTGCTTTAACTTTTCTCATGGACTCAGACTGAAACCCCAGCTCAAACTCACCTTACTGGCTTATGTAACAATGTCCAGGGAGAAACTAGACTTCACGTATTGCTAGGGGCCTTGGATGTTGCTGCTCTCTCCACCTGGAGGTCCCTGGAGACGTTTAGGGAGGTGTTTTCTCTGTGCTGGCTCCCCTCAGGCAGCCTCCTCCTCTGTGGTTCCAAGATGGCTGCCAGCAGCTCACTGTGAGGGCAACCCCTGCAGAAAAGACCTTCCTCTTCTTCAGTAGCTCCATTTGATGTCCTGGAACAGAGACTCTGGGGTTGATGGCCCTGGCTTGGGTCCCATCCTGTGCTTCGTGATCTCATCACCCTGACCAGGAAACAGGAGGCTCTGGCTGGCCGGGTCTCAGAAACAGGCCTTCCCGTGGAGGTAGGGTAGGGGGCCAAGGCCGCAGGGGATTGGAGGACTGGCAGTTCCTCAGGGAAAGTTGGTGCTTGGACAGGAAGAGGCTGAGGGATGGCCAGAACTGCCCGCAGACCCTCTTCCCTCTTGCACTCTTCCATCCAGCTCTGAGCTGTCTCCCCTGATCAATCTGCTGATACCCCATCCATGCATCATTAGCCTAGTCACTGAATATTCCTGATCCCTCTTGGCTTTAATCGAGACTATTTAAAAAACAGTTATTGAGCACTTAGGCTCAACTTACTGAGTTAGATACTGTGCTAAGCATTTAACTTGCATCATCTAACTCTGTTTTCACAAAACCCAATGAGGCCGATATTTTAAACCCATTTTATGGATGAGGAAGCTGAGGTTCTGGAAAGTGAAGTAACTTGCTCAAAGCCACATAGCTGGTGAGTTTCTTTACTGAGGGGCCTCCCCATTTTTCTGAACATGACTCCAGTAGAACCCCCTGTTCTTCCAGACTTCATTTATCACAGGGCTGGGAGGCAGTGTTAGCATTTTCCCTTCCAAATGCTACCTCCAAACAATTATTCTTTCCTCATTGTATAAACCCTCTTTCATTTGAGGCTCATTACTTCTGGTTATATTCATTTATTTATTTAATAGACATTGACTGAACATGTACCGGGCTCTGTGCTAGGTTCAGGGGGTCAGCAGTAAACTAGATGTAGCCCTTGCCATCATTAGCTCATAGTCTGGTGGGGGAGACAGACGTGATGGAGGGGATTACAGTCCAGGGGAATCAGTGCTAGGGTGGGAAAACCAGAGGAGAGGTGTGGGCATAGGAAGGGAGGCCAGGAGACTGGATTGGAGTCCGTCCCATTAATCTAGGCAAACGACAGAGATGTAAAGTGGCCGGGCTCAAGAGAATATTGAGAGACCGAATGATAGCACTGGGTGATTGACTGGATTTGGAGGGAGATGACAGGAAGGCGCAAAGGAGGCCCTGCTTTGGTTCTTGGCAGCATCACTCTTTGAGATGGTGAGTGCAGAGGAGGAAGAGCAGTTGTGAGAGAGGAGATGACAGAGAGGAGAGAGGTTTGGACGTGTGAGCTCAACCATGCAGCAGGTAATTGGATATTTGCGTCTGGGAGTCAGGGGAAAGATCCAGCTTGAAGATGCAGATATTGGAGTCACCTGCATTCGAAGCCACAGGAGTAGATGAGATTACCCAGGGGGCAACAGAGGCCCACGTGAGAGCCTCAGGGCTTACGGGAAGGGGCTGAGAAAGAGCAGCCTGGGCACGAGAAGAACACCCAGAAAGGCTGGCGTCTTGGAAATCACTGTCTCAAGGATAACGGGATGCTTACAGAATGGGTCATTTAAAAGGACTAAAAAAAGAGTCTTTTATGTTTAGCAGCACGGCGGTGCTAGGCTCAGCAGGAGCTGTTTTGCGGGGATGTGAAATGGAAGCTGGGCTGTAGCAGCTTGAGCGGTAGATGTGAGGAAATGGAGAGAGCAGGTGTAGGCGATGCTTGAACAGTGGCTCTAAGGAGAAAGATGAGAAGAAGGGGGTGGCTGGAGGGGTGGAAGACGTTCAGGGAGGTGTTAATGTTCCTCTTTTCTTTTCAGCAGAAAGAGCCTTGGGGGTGTACATATTTTGAATGGAAAGAGCCAGTAGACCGGGAAAAATTAAAGATGAGGAGAGGGAGGGAATACGTAATGAAGTGAAGTCCCCGCGAAGGTGGGAGAGGCCGAGGCCTGGGACCTCTTCATCGTAAAAGGCGAGTCGGCAGAAAGGAAAGATACAGACACAGGTCTGCTTGTAGGTGTGCAAGAGGTTCACGGCTCCTCTTTCCTCAGTGAAATAGGAGGTGAAGGCGGGGAAGCAGGAGGAAAGCTTGAGGGGTTTGGGGGGAGCTTGAAAAAGCCACTCCAGGGGAAAGAGAAGGTTGACTATGGAAATATAGAAAGACTTGTGGGCAGAGCCGATGGAAATAGAGGTTGTGGCTTTTAAAGTAGCCCCAGGGCATGAGGGTAGCTGGTTTTCTCTAGTTGCACTTTGCAGCCTAAAGAGAGGGGCACAGGAGGGCAAGCGGTTGGATCCATCCATGATGAGCAAAGCAGATTTTTTGAAGGACCATGGGGCAAGGGACCTAAAAGTACTGGCTAAGAAGGGGCTGAAGTGACAAATGATAGGGGATCCGTCTGCTCAAGAGGAAAAGGGCCACCAAGGACTCCAAGGCGTGGTGAGAGGGAAGGATGAGCACAGCAGTGGGGCTGGGGTCAAGGGGCAGGTGAGGATTAGAAGGTTAAAAGTTGTGGCCCGAGACTGGAACTTCAGGTTTCTGATGCAGGGCAGTCCTGGGTAATTTGGAGAAGGGGGTGACTGGAGTGATAGGTGGGTAACAGTTGCTGAAGTGACCATGGTCGTTCACAGTGATGTTGATGTTACCCAAGGAATAAGGCAGGGTTTGCTATGGAGAGGAAGGCAGTAGTCCAGATTCTGATCTGCTTGCTATCTCTAAAGTTTTACCTTTCCAGAATGTAAAAAAAAAAAAAAAAAGGGGGGGGGACTCATATATATGTAGCCTTTTCTGACTGTCTTTTCACTTAGCCATATGCATTTCAGATTCATCCATGTCTTTGTATGGCTTGATGGCTTTTTTATGAGTACTGCTCATTGTATGGATTTACTAGTCTATCCATTCACCTTCTGAAGGACTTACAGTTTTTGATGATTATGAGTAAAACTTCTATAAACATATGCATGCTGTTTTTTTTTGGTGTGGACATAAGACTTCAAATAAACTGGGTAGGGCCTCCCTGGTGGCGCAGTGGTTGAGAGTCCGCCTGCCGATGCAGGGGATACGGGTTCGTGCCCCGGTCTGGGAGGATCCCATATACCGCGGAGCGGCTGGGCCCGTGAGCCATGGCCGCTGGGCCTGCGCATCCGGAGCCTGTGCTCCGCAACGGGAGAGGCCACAACAGTGAGAGGCCCGCATACCGCAAAAAGAAATAAATAAATAAATAAATAAATAAATAAACTGGGTAAATATCCAGGAGTACAGTTGCTGGATCGTGTCTACCATTTTGCATTCCCACCAGCAAAGAGTGAAAGTTTGTGTTGCTTCAGGAAGAAATAAAACTGTCTTTATTCACAGATGACATGATGATCTATACAGAAAATCTCAAAGAAATCTATTTTTAAAACTCCTGGAACTAATAAGGGAGTATAGCAAGGATGCAGGGCACAAGATCAATATATGAAAGCTTTCCTATATACCAGCAATGAAGAACTGGAACTTGAAATTTAAAAAAAAAACCACCATTTACAGTAGCACACACATAATCAAGACATACTTAGGTATAAGTCTAACAAAGTATGTACAGGTTTTATATGTGGAAAACTATAAAACACTGATGAAAGAAATCAAAGTAGATTGAAATAGAGAGGTATTCCATCTTCATGTATTAGAAGACTCATTGTTAAATGTCAGTTCTTCCCAGCTTGATCTATAGATTCAATTCAATCCTAATTGAAATCCCAGCAAGCTATTTTATAAATATCAACAAACTGATTCTAAAGTTTATATGGAAAGGCTAAAGATGTAGAATAACCAGCACAATACTGAAAAAGAATGAAGTTGGAGGACTCACTCTACCTGATTTCAAGACTGATTGTAAAGCTATCAAGACAGCTTGGTATTGGCAAAAGAATAGATGTCTAGGATTATGAAACAGACTAGAGAGCCCAGAAATAGACCCAGACAAATATAGTCAACTGACCTTTGACAAATACATGAGGGCATTCAGTGGAGAAAGAGTAATTTCTTCAACAAATGGTGCTGGAACAATTGGAACTGTTTTTGTGCATGTGAAAAAATGAACCTAGACACAAGGGTTTAGGCCTTTCATAAAAATTAACTCAGGGCTTCCCTGGTGGTGCAGTGGTTGAGAGTCCACCTACCGATGCAGGGGACGTGGGTTCGTGCCCTGGTCCGGGGAGATCCCACATGCCGCGGAGCGGCTGGGCCGCTGAGCCTGCGTGTCCAGAGCCTGTGCCCCACAACGGGAGAGGCCACAATAGTGAGAGGCCCGTGTACCACAAAAAAAAAAATTAACTCAAAATTGATCATAGACCTAAATGTAAAAGACAAAACTATAAAACTTTTAAAAGAAAACGTAGAAGAAAACCCTACATGACCTTTGGTGATGAGTTATTAGATATAATAACACCAAAGCACAATCCATGAAAGAAAAAATTGGTAAGTTGGACTTCATTAAAATTAAAATCTTCTATTCTGCAAAAGACATTTTTAAGAGAATTAAAAGACAGCACAGACTGGGAAAAATATTTGCAAAACACATATCTGATAAAAGACTTGAATCCAAAGTATATTCTTAATACTTAACAATAAGAAAACGACCCAATTAGGGACTTCCCTGGCGGTCCAGTGGTTATGCCTTCGCCTTCCAATGCAGGGGGTACAGATTTGATCCCTGGTCTGGGAGCTAAGATCCCACATGCCTTGTGGCCAAAAAAAGCAAAACATAAAATGGAAGCAATATTGTAACAAATTCAATAAAGACCTTAAAAATGGTCTACATCAAAAAAAAATCTTGAAAAAAGAAAACAACCCAGTTAAAAAACAGGCCAGGGACTTCCCTGGTGGTGCAGTGGTTAAGAATCCACCTGCCAATGCAGGGGACACGGGTTCGATCCCTGGTCCAGGAAGATCCCATATGCTGCGGAGCAACTAAGCCCATGTGCCACAATTACTGAGCCTGTGCTCTAGAGTCCGCGAGCCACAACTACTGAGCCCAAACGCCGCAACTACTGAGCCGACACACTGCAACTACTGAAGCCCGCGTGCCTAGAGCCTGTGCTCTACAATAAGAGAAGCCACCCCAATGAGAAGCCCGCGCACTGCAATGAAGTGAAACCTGCTTGCTGCAACTAGAGAAAGCCTGCGCACAGCAACAAAGACCCAACGCAACCAAAAAAACAAAAAAAACCAGGCCAAATATCTGAATAAGTACTTTACCAAAAAGATGTAACCAAGGGCAAATAAACGTGAAAAGATGCTCAGCATTATTTGCCATCGGGGAAATGCAAACACTACGCACCTATTAGAATGGCTGAAAAAAAAACCCCAAAACAAACAAACAAAAAACTTCACCAAACCTGACAGTACCAATTGTTGACAAGTAATTGGAGCAACACAAACTCTCATTTGTTTTTGGTGGGAATGAAAAATGGTACGATCCAGCAATTGAACTCCTCAATATTTATCCAGTTTATTTGAAATCTTACATCTACACACATACACATATTCACACACACACACAGATACACAAATAGCACACAAATATTTATAGCAGCTTTATTTATAATAGTCAAATACTGAAAGTAACTAGGATGTCCTTCAATAGGTGAAAGGATAGGCAAACTGGTAAATTCATACAATGGAATAGTATTCATCCGAAAAAAAAAAAAGCCATCAAGCCATATAAAGACATGGATGAATCTTAAATACATATTGCTAAGTGAAAGAAGCCAGTCTGAAAAGGCAACCTAAGTGTGATTACCTCCCCCATTTTTTTTTGACGTTCTGGAAAATGCTGAAAAAGAGTTCTGGAAAGGTAAAATTATAGAGATGGTAAACAGATGAGTGGCTGCCAGAGGTGTCAGAAGGGGAGAGCTTTGAGTAGGTGAAGAACAGGGGATTTTTCAGGGTGGTGAAACTATGCCGTATGATACTATAATGTTGGATACGTGCCACTGTGCGTTTGTGAAAACCCATAGAACTTTACAGCTTAGTGCTAAATATGCACATTTTAATCACTGTGGAGATTAAGGGGTCCTAGGATGGAATGTAGAACAGAACAAGCGAACCTAACTGGATTATAAATGTATGAAACAACCTCCCTGAGAAGGGTGAGGGGAAAAGGTGCTGGCCTAAGTAACTCTGGAAATGAGGGAGCCTGAAAGATTAAAGACAAAAGGAACTGTATATAAGCACTGTACTCTGATCAAGTTATTTCCCAAAGGCGGATGGGTAACAAATCTGGAGCCATTATGCATGAGCACTGGAATTGAACAATTAAGGAAATGGGTGGCAGATGGTGGGACCCAGGTTTCTCCCACCTGTTGGAGTGGGAAGTTGTAGACAAGCAAGAGGAGGCTAGAATGATCCATATGGTAATGGATTGGAGGTGGAGACATTAGTAGTAAGTCATATTTAGCTTAATATTGATACAGATGGTTACATATAGAAATATTTCTAGGTATGTATATACACAAGAGTTAGGGTACACACACACAACATTTCCTTGCTCTGCATCTGAGAGGACCTAGAAACAGTGATACCTAAGTAGCACAAGCACACGTAGCTCCCAGATCTTGGTTTCTAATACCATTATCTAATAAAAGGAACCAGGGGGCACTTCCCTGCTGGTCCAGTGGGTAAGACTCTGTGCTCCCAATGCAGGGGGCCCGGGTTCGATCCCTGGTTGGATGCCTGGTCGGGGAACTGGATCCCACATGCATGCCACAGCTAGGAAGTCCGCATGCTGCAACGAAGATCCCGCATGCTGCAACTAAGACCCAGCCAGCGCAGCCAAAATAAATAAGTAAATAAATAAACAAAATATTTTTTTAAAAAGGAACCAAGGCTCCTTGGAGAAATGGCTGGTTTCGGGCTGGGACAAGAAGTGTACAGGATGAGGGGGTAGCATCTTGTAGTTCCAGAAAGTAAGGAGGCGTCAAACCGACCAACCGAACAATGCTGGGGGCATGTCGAAGCCAGCTCTCTGTGGCCAAAGCTGGAATGATTGGAGTACGGAGATACATAACATAGTAGTGGATCAAAACCTCAAAGTATAAAATCAATATCCACGAGTCCATTCTGAGGTAAACAAATGATGGAATCAATAAATGGGGGAGACTAGACAAACCTCCTATGCAGAAGAATTCCAAAGAATCTGTGTAGATACCTTGCCCTCAAGAAGGTGGCGCACAACTGCCTCCTTCCTTCCATAGCGACTTCCTTCCAGAGTTTGAGGTGATCGTATTATTTATGCAACCAGCTCCCTACTGGTGGGCATATTCTTTTGCTTTATAAACAGTGCTTCAGTGAACCCTTGTATGTATATCACTCTACATTCCTGTATTTTTGTAAGATAAACATTCCAGGGAGAATATAACTTTTAACAGCTTGAAAGATATATTCAAGTGGTTCTTCAAAATGGTCCTGTGAATTTCTACCCCTGCAAACAGTGTATGAGTATCAGTTTCTCCACACTCTTGGCACACTGTATGACTCACAAAGGGATAATGTATTCTCTTTAAAATAAACACCTTTTACTAATCCAGAGTCAGAGGACAGGTGTCCCAACGGAAAGGTGGAGGAAGGACCTGAACATGTAATTCACAGGCAGATAATACAAATGGCCTATAAATATTTGCAACAAAAAACTGAAAAAAAAACGTGCAAAAAATGTTAACCGAGGAGTCATGAAAGAAATGTAAAATAGAAACAGTGAGACATTAGTTTGTCCACTAGGTTAGTAAAGAAAGAAAGAGCTGTAATAACTGGTATTAGCCTGCTCCAATTTTTATGGATCAACAAATAAAACTTTTGGAGGCCAAGTGTTTAAATATATACTTTTGAAAAAAGGTACACATACTTTTATTCACTCCACCTTACAGGAATTTATCCTCAGACCTTAATTAAAAATGTATAAAGATATATGTATAAATATGTTCACCACAGCATTGTCTATCACAACAAAATAATTCGAAATAAGCTACCCAACAGTAGGAGGTTCCTTAATGATGAGACATCCCTAAGATGAAATGCTTGGCAACTGCTAAAAAATATGTTGATATTCTTATAGATTTATAAAAATTCTTGTGATAGTATGATTAATATATACCAATTTAATTGAAAAAGAGAAACATGTTCTATGACTAGACAGTCATACGTTCTGAGACATGACAAACATATGTTCCAAGAAGGACACATACCACAATGTTTATCACGGGGGTCTGTATGTGAGAATGAGCTTGCAAATGACTTCTGTCTCTTGTGCTTATCTCTGTCCCTTTGTTTTCTGCATTAACCTTCTCTTAAATTTTGTAGCTAAAAAACAATTAAAACCATGGTGATTCTCCCCTTGTAATGTCTCTCTCCTCTGCCCCTTTCCTACATCTCCTTCAACACTGCCCTTGCTCAGGCCTCCCATCTCTCACTTAGACCATCACCTCAGCTTCTTGATGGGTGTCCCTGCTCCTGCAAAAGGGTCTAGCCTGTCACTCCTGTGCTCAGAAGCCTCTGGAACTCCCCCTGCTCAGCATAGTGTCCCCTTGTTTCTCCAGACCCCCTTCCCTTCTAAGTTCAGTCTCCCTCTCCGCCCCAACCCCACGGGGCGCCTGCAACACCAGTCCTGTCCACCCGCTCAGCTCTCCCTGGTCTCCTCACCTGTTGAGGGTCTACCCATCTTTCAAGGCCCACCTCCTCTAGGAAGCCTTCTTTTCTCATTATCTCCCCCATACTCCAGTTCACTTGGTTTGAACTTCTTTGATGGCCATGATCACCAGCTGCCTTTTAATACAGTGATTTCTGGACTGACAGGTCTGGACTCGCAGTGCCTGGAGCACACAGTAAGGGCTTCGTGGAAGTCTGCTGAAGTGAACTGATCCAGAGTTGCCTCTGAACACCACCTGAGTCAACTCTGCCACGTTCCGTAATTATGCTTTAAATAGGTGTGATTTTTTTGACACATAAGAATCTATTAAATTATACATATAAACTATCACACTTGAGATTTATGTGGCATAAAGTGTGCATGTATTAAAATATAAGGTTTATGGGCATATCACCTAGAAAAAATCTTGCTATATGGAAAATCTTTCTTCTGTAACTGGCTAGTAACATTTGAGTCTGAACTTAATTTTAGGCAATTCCTTGGAAAAAATGATTCTATGGAAACCCAGGCATGTCCTGGAGGCAACCACAATTACACAGAGAAAACTTTTCTATAGTATTCCTGCTTAATATAAGAAGCCAAATTTTGATTCTTGGTGATTTAATCTTTTCTTGTTTTCTCAGTGAAAAGTGATAGTATTTCAGTGAAGGGAAATACATTTTGGTTGCAGCAGTAAACATGCTTTGATAACTCTGGACTGTCCTTAACTATTTTAGTCTTTGTAAAATTTAGAGGTTTTAGATGCTTAGCCTTCCTTTTCAATCCACGTCTCCCCTGTTCTCTGCCCATCTCTCCTCCTTTCTTTGCGGGGCTGTCATTGCACTCTTGGGCATCCATGTTTCACATAGAGCTGTTGTTACAGTCATGAAACATAAACAGGAAAGCAAACCACTGCCCAGCGTTTCTTAGCATGAAGCTCCTCTTGTTTCATTGAGGCATCGTGTGAGTCAACTAGACACTGGTGGATGACTTTCTTGTTCCCACCAAAGGACTCAGGGGCTCGAGGATGGTCAAGTGTGAATGATATTCTGAACCAAAAGTACCAGTATATCCTTTTGGCATATGCTGTCTCCAGAAAAACATGCCCTTTTACCTGCATTGCTTTACAGAACTTTGAGAGATGTTTTTGTATCACTTAAATTATTGGACAAACCTCTCCTAGAAAATGAAATTTGTTATAATTGTGCGAATATAGGTGAGTCCTTCTTGCCTTGGGTCTGGCTGGGGATATGGCTCTCATAGGTGGTACTGCCAGCATGCATATCCCTTTGTCTGGCCATTTGTCCATCGGTCCATCCATCCATCCGTCTCCCCATAACTGGGATCCTTCTGAGCAGAAATCCTGTCTGATGCATCTCAAAATTTCCTGAAGCACCTTCAGGGAGACCCATATGTCGATGGAGGCCCAATAAGTCCCCTGGCTAATGATGGGAGTACTTATTTCTCTCAGCACCACTATGCGTGTTGGAGAGCTGGTGCTGATGGCATGGGACCCACTTGTAGGGTTGGGTGTCATAAAGGAACCCTCAACCTCCTGCAACCCTAGGGTTTGCTCTCTCAGTCTCCCAGCCTCTTAGAAATCCCATAGAAGTAGTGGGCGGGGTAACTTGGTTGGTCCGGTATTTAACAACTTTTCTGGTGTGTGTGTGTGTGTCTGTGTGTCTGTGTGTCTGTGTCTGTGTCTGTGTTTGACTCTACAGGTCAGTTTTTGGGTTGTACGAGAAATTCTAACAGCACAGACTTTAAAAATAAGGGCAGAAATCCTGAGCCATTTTGTGAAAATAGCCAAGGTAAGCTGTTTTATTATGACTTTCCCCCTTCCTTTCCTTCCTTTTTTGTCGCAAAAAGGTGTTTCCTTGGTACTTTGGGAGCTGATTTGCTCTGGATGAGCGGGGCAGGGTTCAGACACGGGGCTCTGACCCAGCTTCCCCAGGCAGAGGCAGCTGTGGGACTAGCCTGGCTGCTTGCTCGGCCTCCCAGCCCCTGTGCATGCACAGGCAGGTGCCCTCCACCCTGTGGTTTTGGCAGCCAACCATTCTTTATAGCTGGCCTTTCACAGACTCTCCACGAGGCCCCAGCAGCTACCTCTGGGGTCCATTCATCCTCCTATTCAGATTTAGCCAGTGCTGGGAGTTGATGGCTTTTAGTCATCCTGCACAGTTTGTTCGCGGTCAGCAGAGCTCACCCCACCCACTCTTGCGCTTGAGGCCCGGGCCCTGCTGCCCCGACCCCACCCCCTGGGCCTGCCCTGGTAGGGTTGGTCCTTCCCGGTTATTGGGCACCAGGCTCACGTCTTTACCCCACTTTCCCCTCCTCTTCCCTCATCTCTGCCAGCCCAGGCTGTGATCCCACGGGCCTTCCTGGACCACTCTCATCTCTTACACAGTCCTGCCAGCCCCACCCAGCCCACTGCTCCCCACCACGGGGCTCGCCTGACTCAGCGGAGCACCGTCCTGTCTGTTTACTGCCCGCTTTGTGTGTGCATGTTGTCTTCCCACCAAGGTCCTAGGCCAGCTCACCTTCACTGCGGCCCCTCTCTGGCCAGGCGCCATAGCTGCTGCTTTACAGAAATGATTGCATTTGACGCTCACATTATTATTATCCCATTTCCTGAGGAGGAAGGGGAGGCTTAGAGAGGTGGGTGTCCACGCCCAGGCCCCACGGTCAGTCGGAGCATGTCGCTCTGCCTTCAAGAGAGCTGCTCTGCTGCTCCTCACAGCAAGGTTGTGTTCATCCAGCTCTAAGTATGTTAGGGGCATGGACACTTTTACGTCCTGTGCATTCTGAAGTGCCTGGAACTGTTGCTGGGCTTAATGATACTTGTTGCTCTCGGTGAGTTCGTGCTGGGCCACGAGAGAAAGTGGGATGAAGTTCCAGCCCACCTGGTGCTTTCAGTGTGGAAGTTTCCAGTCCCCACCCAAGGGATCCAAAACGATTCCTCCTTAAGCTCTGCCATCTTCCGATGGTGGATCATCATGCTGGCGCTGTGCCCTGGGTATGTTCTTGTTCGAGCCTCTTCCTTTCTCTGGGCCTTGGTTTCCCATCTATAAAATGGGAAAGGGGTGGATTAGATAATCTCCCAGAGAACCTTCACCTCTAAAAGAAATTCTGTGACAGGCATAGCCATTCAGATACAAAGGATGAAATTCAGCTCACTCAGAGAATCTATTATTAGACACAGCAAACGATTAGGGAATATTACGAGATGTATGAAATGCAGTATTAACTTGTGTGGTAAGGGAGAAATCTCCAGGTAGGAACAGAGCCGTGAGGACTAGGCATAAGGGCTTTTCGTGGATTTGTTCATTTCACTAAGCCCTGCTCTGTGCTGTACTAGGTCCTAGGGGTATGATGGTAGATACCGCTTCATCCCGGCTCTCAGGGAATACACGGTCCAGGGTGAGAGAGGGGCAAGTGCAAGCAAATACAGTCCAGTGGGCTAAGGAAATGCACAGGCTGCTGTGGGAACATGCAGGTGGGGTGGGGTTGGGGACAAGTCTTCCTGACAAAGAACAAGCAGCCCACGCCGCACTGCCCGCTCTCCCGGGTGCCAGGCACTGGTCTAGCAGTTTACGTGCACCGTCCCACGCAGCAGAGGTGCTGTGATTACCTTCCTCGTTTTAAATATGAAGATGTCGAGGCTCAGAAGGCTTAGGTAACTTGCCACAGGAAACACCAGTAGTGGGAACCAGGGTTGGAACCAGGCCTCTTGGTTCTGTGGAGCCTGCCAGCTACACAACTTTCACTGGCTCCTGGGAGTGAGAAGTGGGACCCGGGTCCTGTTGGCAGGTTTCCTTCAGCATAAAACCAAGAGCAGAGCAATTACATTTTTCTGTGCTCACCCTCACCTGTGTCTCCTTCTGTTGCCCTCCGTGGTAAGGAACTTGTCTGAGATGGAATTAAATCCAAATGTTCTCACTAGTTTGGGGTCTGGTTCAGAGAAGCATGGCCAAGTGGCTGGGAAGCAGGAGCTCCTTGCGCCCAGCTGAGGGGATCGTGCAGATTGATAACATCTTTCCTCAGCCTCCCGCTTCCGGGTGTGAAGGTAATCGCAGTAGACCCATGTTGATGTTGTTGGCACAGCAGAGGTTTCGGTTTACAAAGGCCTGCTGGAACAGTTCAGATTCATCTAAAAAAAGAACAGAAAGGACGTTATCAAACCTCATCCCGAGCCATGTTTCTGTCCAGCAGCCAGACTAGTCAGCTTACGGAATTTTGCAAATGTTTTAGATGCAGACTCACCTTTTGACAATCTGAAAGAAAAAGAGCATATGGTTCCTGTGAACTTCCTAGAACTGTATTTTCTACATGAGATACTTTTAAGTGTAATTGAATTTCATAAATATGACAATATTTGGTAACACTTGAGCATGTTTTTGTTCTGTTGTTTATAGCAGCAAAATAATCTATTCCATATCTTTTTTTTTTTTTCAGAAACTTCTAGAACTCAACAACCTTCATTCTCTCATGTCTGTGGTGTCAGCATTACAAAGTGCACCCATCTTCAGGCTGACAAAAACCTGGGCTGTAAGTTAATCTTCCTAAGTTTGTTCCTTTGGTTCGGGCCGTCCTTTCTTTGGTGAAGTTCTCCATTCCTTTAGCCCCAGAAGGCTTTCTCGGTCTGCCCTTTGCCAACGACGGAGGATGACTGTGGGTTAATGAAGTGTCCCGTGGCCACTCTCTCTCCTTCAGTGACCTCAGCCCCGTTTTGGGACAGGGAAGCTGTGAGGAAGCCGGCGTGGCTGGGGACCCTTCTGGACCTGACAACATCATGTATGATGGCGGGGTCAGTGGCATGACGTCTGCCCTCCACTTCAAACTGCCCCTGGGAAGCCTCGCAGTTGCGCTGGGCTGATGGCCGTACAGCTAAGAGTTTCTTTGGAGGAACCTGTGACCCTCATGTAGGGAAAAATAATTTTTTTTTTTCCTGAAGGCCATGGATAATTTCAGCTCAGAGGTGGAGTCTGATAGTTATATAATTGAGTCTGTAGGAAAGTTTTTCTGCTGTAAAAATACTTTGAAAATATCTCAGACCTCTTTATCCTCCTCAGCTTGGCACCGCGCCTGACGGGGGAAGTCATTGCTATTTCCATCCCTCATTAGCATTCACCTCCTGGCCCGCCTGATCTGGGGTCTCTCACAGCCACACAGCCCAAGCCTTTCAAGACCTGTTTATGTCCCACAGAACTGAAGGAAACTGTATGGAGTTGTCAGCTGTGCTTCCGCAACTAACTCACTTCCGAACTTCTTTCTGCCAGTCTGCGGGGCTGGGCTCTGTTTCAGACTTGGCTAGTTCAGGGGCCTTTAAAATACTTAGGGATTATGTTGTAGGTTGTCAGAAGTGAGCCTTGTTTCTTTAAATTGCAATTTTCCATAGATCAAGCCATAGCAAAGTGGAGTGAGAGGTTTTAGCCTGGAGTCAAAAGACTGGGTCTGCATTCAGGCACCGTCTGTGCAGAGTGATTCTGTGGGACTCGTCTCCTCTTATCTACTTAGGGAGGTTGGCCTGGATCTGTGGTTCTCCGTTAGTGCTTTGTGGAGCCCAGGGGTTCTTTGGAACTGACTTGGGGCCAGCAGGGGCTGGGGGAGAGGACGGAGGGCACCAAGCAGACCTCCAGAGCACGGTTTCCCGCCAGAGCAGCTCTGTTTGCATCAGTTCTATGTCCTGAGCTTCTGGGTGAACTTCAGTTGAGCAGTGGCTTTGGAGGTCAAAGCAAGTTTGGAAGCCACTGGTCTCTGTGGTTGCTGCCAGCCCTGTGATTCCCTGAGTCCATCTGAGCCATGACGCTTTTTTCAAAAGTTGCTTGGAGATTCTTTTTCAAATGAATTTTCCATCATTTAGATGCTGCTGTTGTTTCTTGGACTGCTGGGAGCTCTGTGTGGGCCCAGAAGAAGGAATGCTGAATCTCACGGTACACAGACCTTACTGTCAGTAACACAGGGACTCTCAGTGACCCCATAAGTGGCACAGTCAGTGAGGGCAGCAGGGAGTCAGCATGAGGGGCCAGCACAGAGATACCACCCACTCAGGGATGGGCAGGGCCCATCCATGGAGCTTTGGACAGCGTTCTCCTCAGGATGCTGTGCCTTGCCCAGGATGGTGGGGCAGCATTGGGCCAGAACAACATCCAGGACTGCTCCATGTGGCTCGGCAGAGTCCTGTGCCAGGGTGGCCGGATCATCACTGCCATTGATAGGTCTTTGCTGCAATGAAGATAAATCTCCCACAGCTCCTCAGAGAGCCTGGAATGAAATATCCACCCAGGACCCGTTTGAAAGCATGAGCTTCCTCACCTAACTCCCTTTTAGGCCCCGTGGGTCAGCTGTTCTTCCTTACAGATTTGCCAGGCACTGCTCTAAAAGCTTTCCCTATATTAACTCATTTCCTCTTTTTAAAAAAAAAATTATTTATTTATTTACTTATTTATTTGGTTGTGCCAGGTCTTAGTCACGGGGGCGGGCTCCTTAGTTGCAGCTCGCCAGCTCCTTAGTTGTGGCATGTGAACTCTTAGTTGCAGCATGCATGTGGGATCTAGTTCCCTGATCAGGGATCACATCCGAGCCCCCTGCATTGGGAGCGCAGAGTCTGAACCACTGTGCCACCCGGGAAGCCCCCTCATTTCCTCTTGACAGCTACCCACCATCAAGAGGAGGCACAGAGAGGTGGGATGACTTATGCAGGGTTCCCCAGCTAAGAAGCAGAGCGGGAATCAAACCGGAGCAGTCTGGCTCCGGAGTCCCTGCGCTTACCCACCACACCCCACGGAGCTCAACACGGACAGTTCCAGTGATGCCTTGTCAGTCAAAACAAGAGAGCGGGCCTGTTTGTTGTTTTGTCTCCTCTATACACAGTGCTCCAACAGGAACTTTAGAGGTGAGATCAGCAGACTCTGGGTGCTGCCCCAGGCCGTTGAGCCTCTGTTCTGGCTGTGGCTGCTGTTGGCCTGGCTGCTGGCCTCTGACGTGCACCCTTCTTTTGCCATTAATATCTGGTAATAAGCTTAGCCACAGAAATGTTGCCAGAAAAGAACTGTTTTCCCTCTCCCTGCTTGTCCCTTGATCTGGGGAAGGGAAGTCAGAGGAGGGCCCCAGGGAGGGGACACACAGCCAGAGAGCCAGAGAGCTGCAGCCAGGCCTTGAAGGCTGCCTTTTGGCCACTTACTCCTTGGTTAGTCCATGGCTTCCGCTGCTCCTCTGGTTCCCTGGGATTGACCGCTGACTTTGGCATCTAGCTGGTGGGAGCCAGGGAGAGGACAGGAAGCTGCGGTTACACGTCACCAAAGGACGGGGGACCCAGGGCAACAACAACTGTTCTTCTTCTGAGAAATCTCCCATCGCCTCCTAAGGGCTGAGAGCCAGGACTGTTTCCTTGGTTACAGAGGGCCACTTAGCAAGGCAAAAGGTGGGGAGATGCAGCATCCTAGGAGGTAAGAATGGCAACTGCCAAAGGCTGTGTCAGGGAGAGAGGAGGTGATACACACCGCGTGGATTCAGCATGACGTCTCCGAGGTCGTGTGTGGGGAGCTGTTTGTTCTGTGTAAACCCACCGTTCAGCCTGCTTCAGACCAGACTCTCCCCTTGCGCCCACCTGTCCTGTTAGTCCAAGGACAGTGGTTGGTGCAGAGCGCTTGGGAAATGGTGGGGGCCAAGCTCGCCAGCTTCCTCCTCCATCCAAATCCCCCAGCCCAGGAGAACCGACGATGCCGCTATATGCCTGACACTCTCTCTACACCTGCTGCGACAGAGCACACAGGGCATCTGCTCTGCAGTTTTGTTCACAGGTCTGCCTCCCTCTTTGATCACCTCCCGTCTTGGTGCAGACTGATTTTGTCTCCATATCCCAAATGACTGAGTTTACACTGGTCGTTTGAACTGTATATGTTTGTTGTGCTGAATTGTGTCCTTCTTTTGCTACTTCTTTTCCCAGTAATGAGATTAGCCACTGAAACGCTGCCAAAAAATTGCTGCTTCCCCTCCCCGCACTTGTCCCTTGATCTGGGACTGGTGAAATCTCATGGCCCTGCAGAGCAGGGAGGAGCAGGCCCACCAGCCGTAGCAGCCCCAAAGGTCAGAATTTTAATAGTCTTCGTTTTGCAGAGAAGGAAACTGAGGTTCCAGGAGTTGTAGTAACCTGTCTCAGATCATGGAGCTGATGAGTGCCAGAGCCGATGTGATGTAGCTTTGCCTTGATGGACACATAGTCCGTGTGCTTGGCCATTTGCTGGATGACTTGTCTATGATGGAACCTGATGTTGGAATCAGGCTGGGCACAGGGCAGGGAAAAGCAGGCACACACACTGCTTGGGAAGTGGGGCTGGAGAAGTGAGGCTGGCACACAGTTCCCTGGGGACAGTGTATGACCAGCTCGCTGAATGCAGTCGCTGGGGTTGCATTGAAACCCTGGATATCTGGGAAACCTGGATGGAAGGGGGTCACAGGTGTGGGAAGAGACCTGCCGCGTGGTTTCACTACGGATGGCCTTCAGTGAGGGCCAGTTGGTCATTAGCTGGTAGGCAGGGCAGCCTGTCGGCCTGTCCATGGCAGGCTGCTGAGTACCAGCAGCTGGGTGAGCTGGGACAGGGCAGAGGCTGACCTCGCACATAGGCTCTCACATAGTAGGCCCATAATAAATGCTTGCTAGATGCACAAACAGGGAGGGAGTCACCTTCTGCTGGCCTGGAAAAACGCAGATAGGGTCTGATTTATCCCAACACTGGGCCTGCTTTGGAATATTGGCTGCCTCAAAGCCATGAGACCTAAGCAAGAAATCCTATCGGTCAATTCTGATTTCCTGAGCACACATACTGTGTGGCTCTTATTCATTCTGCAAATCAAGTATTTATTGAACACCTCCTCGCCTGCTCCATGCCAGGACCCGAGGCTATGGTCAAGGCCCCTGTCTTCATGGGCTTTTATGTTATCCAGGGGAGACGGACACGTTTTTGTGGGAGAATAAACATGTGCCTAGTCTGGCTGGTGTAAAAAGTGATCAATAAATGTTTGTTGAATGCATGAAGTCATGAACCAAGGGCTGTCAGATAGGAATAAAAGTGATGCTGGAGACCAAAAGAGGAGGATGCGATAGGGACTGACTGGGTGTTCAGGGAAGGCCTGTCTGAGACCTGAGTGACAAGAGGGAGCCAGCCACGCCAAGGTGAGGGCACAGCCAGTGCAGAGGCCACGGTGGAAGAAACTCCAAGGCCAGTGTGACTGGAGCGCAGCAGGCCTGAGGGAGATTGTGAGGGTGCTGTGGACGGGCGGCGGGGCCATCTGGGAAGGGCTCAGCCCAGAGAGGAGTTAGGTTCTGTTCTGAGGGCAGTGAAGGGTTTTAAACAGGAGACAGACATGGTCTGCTTTAGAGTTGCTTTTGTTTTTTAAATTAGTGTTGCTACTATGTGAATAGCAAATTGGGATTGCATGGGGGCCAGAGTGGAAATGAGGCCGGGTTAGAGGGTTAGGGCAGAATCCAGGAGTGAGGTGATGCTGGCTGGCATCGGGGAGGTGGCAGTGGACATGGGGAGAAGGAGGCAGAAAGGGGAGGCATTCTGAAGACAGAGGTGGCAGGATTTATGCCAGATAGGATGTCGGAGGTGAAGAAAGGAAGGGACTGGAGGACGATCCCTAGGTTTGGGGCCTGAGCAGCTGGCAAGAGGGTGAAAACTTTTCTCTGATTAGGGTGATCCCAAGAGGAGCCTGACTTATATAGGAGTGACCTGGGGGGTATGGAATTCCTGGTGATTCGCTCATTAATTACAGTTGTATGCTATACATCATGTGTACACACATACACACATGCACACACACGCACACACACGCACACACACACACACACACACTCTGCTTGCTCTGGGCACTTTCCTATCATGATTTGCTCTTTCCTACTGAATTCATCCAGAGAGTTTGACTCATCTGCAGCAGCAAAGTGAAAACTGAAGAACTTGGCAGGGAGGAAGTCACAGCCGGTGGGTCAGGTGGCCTGGTCTGCAGGGTGGTGGCCTGGAAGGGGAACCCTCCTGGGAGCAGGGCTCTCACTTCAGGCATCTGGGGGCACAGGGTCGTTGAGCAAATCTCCCAGGAAGGCAGATGTGTGGGGTTCACGTATTTTGGATTTTAGTCTTTCATGCGGGAAGCGCCTCTCCTTCCCTGTGTCTGATGTGGGCCCCAGTGGCCCCTCTAATGTTGTTGAGAAAGTGGTGACGGGCATGGGCTGCCTGTCTCAGGTGGGAGGTGAGGTGGGGGAGGGAAGGCAGAGGAAACTGACATTTGCAGCCTCCGATTACTCATCCCCCAGTCATTCCTTGGCAGCCCTGCCTGCACTGCTTCTCAGAATTATGAGTTCTGCGGATATTTGCACCTTCCTCTTCCTTGACTTTGCCACAACTTTTGTCACCCCCTTCTTGAAAACTCTCTCTTTGCTTGGCTTGGGGTTCTCCCGCTGTTCTGACAGCTGGCTCCTCCCTGACTGCTTTTGTCCCTCTTACCCACTGGCTGTACGTGTGCTGCAAGGCTCTGACCCAGCTCTCACCTTCCCCAATCCGATTCCTGTCCCATGGGGCTCTCCCCAGCTTGGAGGGCTTCATCCACGTCCTCTGTGCCCCGGTGGTGGCTGCCTCCTTGCTCTCGCCCCGCTGTCTCTGGAGCCCCAGGCCCACGTTCCTGTGCCTGCTCCCCGGACCTCTCTGCTCCTGTGCTCCTTTGACCGATCACCCTTGGCGTGTCTGAAATCAAAGTTTGCTTCCAGGAAGTGATCGTGAGTGCCCAGAGACTCTCTGAGCAGACTTATTTTGGACTTTGAGGTAATATGGTAGACGGAGTGATGAGGGGGAAAGCCCCTCCCTCCCAACTGCCTGCTTCAAACACACAGACATAGATAAACCAAATTAAAAATCAAGAAGCAAAGCTGAACCAGAAGCCAAGAAAGGAAAGTCACCATGTGCTAGAAATAAAGAATGCTCTCAGAGTCAGCACAGCGAGCAGAGTTCAGAGAAGGCGCTGTGTGGAGACCTTTGCAGCTGGCGGGGGGCAGGGGTTCTAATGCCTGCACTTGGGGGGCTGGAATTCAGCTACTCACAGGAATCAGAGAGCCAGCAAGTGTCCCTCGTCAGAAAATCTCTGTTCAGCCTGGGGGAGCCCCAAGGGAAAAAGTCCTTGTGAGAAACTGTCACCCCAGCCTGTACCTCAGGTAGCTGTTGGGTCTCAGTACACGCGACCTGAATTGGTATGGGGACCACAGGCCAAGAAATGAGGGGCAGTGTCCCTTGCAGATTAAGAGTGTGGACTCCCGGGCTCAGCCTTGGACCTGCCTCTTATGGTAAGGATTAAATGAGTAAATATATGAAAAAATGTTTAATTTTCAAATGGGCTGGCAGAGGCTGCCATCGCTGTAAGCCAGGCCCTCTGATTTATGACCTGATAACATCCTCATCTTCTAGCTGGTTTCCTTGCTTCTGGTCTTACTGTCTTCCTCACACCTCCCATAGAGTGATTGCCCTACGGCATAGCTCTGGTGTTTTCATTTCCCTGATTAAGGACAATTTTTAGCACTCCCCCACCCTTTGCTGAGCTGGGGGTGTGTCTGTACTCACCACTCCTCCAGGACAGGATGCTCTGATGTAACCGTTTTTTTTTTTTCTTTAAAAAAAAATTATTCCAGCAATTTTATTTATTTTTAAAAAATTAATTAATTGATTTTTGGCAGCATTGGGTCTTCGTTGCTGTGTGCAGGCTTTCTCTAGTTGCGGCAAATGGGGTCTACTCTTCGTTGCGGTGCGCGGGCTTCTCACTGTGGTGGCTTCTCTTGTGGAGCACGGGCTCTAGGCTTACGGGCTTCAGTAGCTGTGACACGCAGGCTCAGTAGTTGTGGCGCACAGGCTTAGTTGCTCCGCGGCACGTGGGTTCTTCCCGGACCAGGGCCCGAACCTGTGTCCCCTGCATTGGCAGGCGGATTCTTAACCACTGTGCCACCAGGGAAGTCCTTCCAGCAATTTTATTGTATAATTAGTGAGCAAGTTAACATGAAATTGCACTATGAGACTTTTTTCTTTTTCTTTTTTTCTCCCCCCCACCATCCCACCGCCCTATCCCCTTTGGTAACCATGAGTATGTTTTCCATGTCAGTGAATCTGTTTCTGTTTTGTAAATAAGTTCATTTGTATCATTTTTTTAGATTCCACATATAAGTGGTATCGTATGATATTTGTCTTTCTCTGTCTGGCTTACTTAGTGTGATAATCTCTAGGTCCATCCATGTTGCTGCAACTGGCATTATTTCATTCTTTTTATGGCTGAGTAGTATTCCATTGTATATATATACCACATCTTCTTTGTCCATTCATCTGTCGATGGACACTTAGGTTGCTTCCCTGTCTTGGCAATTGTAAGTAGTGCTTCTGTGAACAGAGGGGGGTGCATGTACCTTTTTAAATTAGAGTTTTGTCCAGGTGTATGCCCAGGAGTAGGATTGCTGGATCATATGGCAACTCTATTTTTAGTTTTTTAAGGAGGCTCCATACTGTTCTCCAAAGTGGCTGCACCAGTTTACATTCCCACCAACAGTGTAGGAGGTTTCCCTTTTTCCACACCCTCTCCAGCATTTATTATTTGTAGACTTTTTTTTTTTTTTTTTGTGGTATGCGGGCCTCTCACTGTTGTGGCCTCTCCCGTTGCGGAGCACAGGCTCTGGACGCGCAAGCTCAGAGGCCATGGCTCACGGGCCTAGCCGGTCCGCGGCATGTGGGATCTTCCCGGACCGAGGCACGAGCCCGTGTCCCCTGCATCGGCAGGCGGACTCTCAACCACTGCGCCACCAGGGAAGCCCTGTAGACTTTTTAATGATGGCCATTCTGACTGGTGTGAGGTGATACCTCATAGTAGTTTTGGTTTGCATTTCTCTAATAATTAGCGATATTGAGCATCTTTTCATGTGCTTGTTGGCCATCTGTATGTCTTCTTTGGAGAAATGTCTGTTTAGGTCTTCTGTATATTTTTTGATTGCGTTGTTTGTTCTTTTGATATTAAGCTGTATGAGCTGTTTGTATATTTTGGAAATTAATCCCTTGTCAGTCACATTGTTGGCAAATATTTTCTCCCAGTCCTTTTTATTTTGTTTATGGTTTCCTTTGCTGTGCAAAAGCTTTAAGTTTAATTTGGTCCCATTTGTTTATTTTTGTTTTTATTTCCATTACTCTAGGAGATGGATCTAAAAACATATTGTGGTGATTTATGTCAAAGAGTGTTCTGCCTCTGTTTTCCTCTTGGAGTTTTATAGTATCTGGTCTTATATTTAGGTCTTTAATCCATTTTGAGTTTATTTTTGTATATGATGTTAGAGAATGTTCTAATTTCATTCTTTTACATGTAGCTGTCCAGTTTTCCCAGTACCACTTTTTGAAGAGACTATCTTTTCTCCATTGTATATTCTTGCCTCCTTTGTCATAGATTAATTAATTGCCCATAAGTGTGTGGGTTTATTTCTGGGCTTTCTATCCTGTTCTGTATGTCTGTTTTGTGACAGTACTATACTCTTTTGATTACTGTAGCTTTGTAGTATAGTCTGAAGTCAGGGAGTCTGATTCCTCCAGCTTTGTTCTTCTTTCTCAAGATTGTTTTGCCTATTTGGGGTCTTCTGTGTTTCCATACAAATTTAAAAATTTTTTTGCTCTAATTCTGTGAAAAATGCCATTGGCAATTTGGTAGGGATTGCATTGAATCTGTAGATTGCCTTGGGTTGTATGGTCATTTTAACAATATTAATTCTTCCAATCCAAGAACGCGGTGTATCTTTCCATCTGTTTGTATTGTCTTCAGTTTCTTTCATCAGCGTCTTACAGTTTTCAGAGTACAGGTTTTTTGCCTCCTTAGGTAGAATTATTCCCAGGTATTTTATTCTTTTTGATGCATGATATAACCATTTTGCTGCTGCTCTTTTTAATCCATCATTTTAACATTCATTACACTACCTTTAGTTTTATAATAATGAATATTTTGTCAGTCTATTTTAAACTGTCATTTGAATTTTTAACCCTGGATTTCAGCGATCCCTTAGAGTTAGGGAAGATACTGAGCTTGGATGAGAGAGAGGGTTTTTGGTTTGTCTTGATGGGTGTTTTTGAGGAAAACTTGCATTTGGGAATGTGGCACTTGATGAAAGTCCTCGAGTAGGGAGATCCTTACAGAGTACAAAGGACATAGTAGAGGCATTTTGGCAATGGCAGCAAATATCAAAAGGTTTCATACCTACTTCACACCTACTTCCTGACACTAAAAAACAAACCATAAACCTTTCAGCTGTGGCCAGTGGAGCATCTGCTGCCACCAGCAACATAGCAACCCAGAACCCCAAGTCACATACAGAAGAGACGCAAGAGTTGGCCAGAGGAATTTCCTGTTCAAACACAGCCACAATCAGCTCATTCTTTCCCCTTTGATTAGTATTCACTGTTCATGCTTAACTACTGTGATTGGCACCCTGTTGGCAAGTTGAGTTGAAATATCTGGAATAGTAGAATAAGCAGTCAAATTGGTCATCATATGTCCACAGTATCCAGAATGACCAAGTCAAAAACATACTTTGCCAGGTCAAGGTGGCCGTGTGGGAAGACGCAGAGTTAGTGTCTCCCCACAACTAGGGCACCTGCTGGCCACTGGTGGGGGGACGCTGACACCCAAGGAGATGGGAGGAACCCCAAAGTGAACCAGTAGGATGTAGGGGGACTGAGGGGGCAGTAGAAGTGGAGGCCAGATAGGATCGGCACCCCTGAGGCTGGGGAGATCAGGAGAGGCAGGCGGGAGGGGCCCTCCGGGAGAGGAGTGGAGGGCGTTTGCCCCGCCCACTTGAGCTCAGGAAGCCTGCTGGGCTCCCAGGTGAGGTCCCCTGCCCTCTGAGACCAGGGGTGTGGGGCACACCTGGGCCCCTTCTGTTCCTTGAGCCTAAGCCCCACCCCCACAGCCCCCAGGGCCTTTTCCAGCCCTGTGGGTCCTGAGCATTGCCCCCGCCCACCACCCAAACCTCACCCTTGCTTAAGCCCCGCCTTCCACAGTCAGGCCTCCCCTCCTTTTTTTTTTTTTCTCTTTTCTCTCCTCCTCTTTTTTACTATTGTGGTAGTGATGTACCTTCCAGTTGTTGATTCATCTATATTTTTATTTTTCTATTTTTCCTAACATATATGTTAGTTTCCTAGTCTAAGTTTATTTTTTACTTTGTTATTGCTGTGGTTTTTGCCACCCCAGGTGGCTTGCAGGATCTTGATTCATGAACCCGGGGCCGGGCCAAAGCTCCTACGGTGGGAGCTCCAAGTCCAAACCACTGGACTAACAGAGAACCTCAGACCCCAGGGAATATTCATAGGAGTGAGGTCTCACAGAGTTCCTCATCTCAGCACCAAGACCCAGCTCTACCCAATAGCCTACAAACCCCAGTGTTAGAAGCCTCAGGCCAAACAACCAGTAAGACAAGAACACAATCCCACTCATTAAAAAAAAAAAAAAAAAAAAAAGAGATGGCAAACAAACATGTCACAGATGAAGGAGCAAGGTAAAAACCTACAAGACCAAATAAATGGAGAGGAAATAGGCAATCTACCTGAAAAAGAATTCAGAGTAATGATAGTAAAGATGATCCAGAATCTCAGAAATAGAATGGAGGCACGGATTGAGAAAATAAAAGAAATGTTTAAAAAGATCTGGAAGAACTAAAGAACAAACAGATGAACAACACAATAACTGAAATGAAAAATACACTAGAAGGAATCAATAACAGAATAACTGAGGCAGAAGAACGAATAAGTGAGCTGGAAGACAAAATGGTAGAAATAACAGCCGAGGAGCAGAATAAAGAAAAAAGAATGAAAAGAATTGAAGACAATCTCAGAGACCACAGGGACAACACTAAACGCACCAACATTCGAATTATAGGGGCCCCAGAAAAAGAAGAGAAAAAAGAAAGGGTCTGAGAAAATATTTGAAGAGATTATAGTCGAAAACTTCCCTAACATGGGAAAGGAAATAGTCACGCAAGTCTGGGAAGCACAGAGAGTCCCATACAGGATAAACCCTAGGAAAAACACACCAAGACACATATTAATCAAACTAACAAAAATTAAATTCAAAGAAAAAATATTAAAAGGAGCAAGGGAAAAACAAAAAATAACATACAAAGGAATCCCCATAAGGTTATGAGCTGATTTTTCAGCAGAAACTCTGCAGGCCAGAAGGGAGTGGCAGGATATACTTAAAGTGATGAAAGAGAAGAACCTACAACCAAGATTACTCTACCCAGCAAGGATCTCATTCAGATTCGATGGAGAAGTCAAAAGCTTTTCAGACAAATAAAAGCTAAGAGAATTCAGCACCACCAAACCAGCTTTACAACAAATGCTAAAGGAACTTCTCTAGATGGGAAACACAAGAGAAGGAAAAGACCCACAAAAACAAACCCAAAACAACTAAGAAAATGGTAATAGGAACATACATATCGATAATAACCTTGAATGTAAATGGATCAAATGCCCCAACCAAAAGACACAGACTGGCTGAATGGATACAAAAACAAGACCCATATATATGCTGTTTACAAGAGACCCACTTCAGACCTAGGAACACAAACAGACTGAAAGTGAAGGGATAGAGAAAAAGATATTCCATGCAAATGGAAATCAAAAGAAAGTTGGAGTAACAATACTTATATCAGATAAAATAGACTTTAAAATAAAGACTGTTACAAGAGATAAGGAGGCAAAGTACATAATGATCAAAGGATCAATTCAAGAAGAAGATATAACAATTATAAAGGTTTATGCACCCAGCATAGGAGTCAATACATAAGGCAAATGCTAACAACCATGAAAGGAGAAATCAACAGTAACACAATAATAGTAGGGGACTTTAACACCCCACTTACACCAATGGACAGATCATCCAAACAGAAAATAAATAAGGAAACACAGCTTTAAATGACACAATAGACCAGACAGATCTAACTGATATTTATAGAACATTCCACCCGAAAGTGGCAGAGTACACTTTCTTCTCAAAGGCAAATGGAACATTCTCCAGGATAGGTCACATCTTGGGTCACAAATCAAGCCTCGGAAAATTTAAGAAAATTGAAATCGTATCAAGCATCTTTTCTGACCACAATGCTGTGAGACTGGAAATGAATTACAGGAAAAAAAACCTAGAAAACACAAACACATGGAGGCTAAACAGTGCACTACTAAATAACCAAGAGATCACTGAAGAAATCAAAGAAGAAATATAAAAGTACATAGAAACAAATGACAATGAAAACACGATGACCTAAAACCTATGGGATGCAGCAAGAGCAGTTCTAAGAGGGAAGTTTATAGCAATACAATCTCACCTCAAGAAACAAGAAAAATCTCAAATAAACAATCTAAACCTACACTTAAAACAACTAGCGAAAGAAGAACAAAGAAAACTCAAAGTCAGTAGAAGGAAAGAAATCATAAAGATCAGAGCAGAAATAAATGAAATAGAAATGAAGAAAACAATAGCAAAGATCAATAAAACTAAAAGCTGGTTCTTTGAGAAGATAAACCAAATTGATAAATCCTTAGCCAGACTCATCAAGAAAAAAAGGGAGAAGACGCAAATCAATAAAATTAGGAATGAAAAAGGAGAAATCACAACTGACACTGCGGAAATACAAAGGATTATAAGAGACTACTACAGACAACTATATGCCAATAGAATGGACAACCACGAAGAAATGGACAAATTCTTGGAAAGGTACAATTTTCCAAGACTGAACTGGGAAGAATTAGAAAATATAAACAGACCTATCACAAGTAATGAAATTGAAACCATAATTAAAAATCTTCCAGCAAACAAAAGTCCAGGACCAGATGGCTTCACAGACAAATTCTATCAAACATTTAGAGAAGAGCTAACACCCATCCTTCTCAAACTCTTCCAAAAAATTGCAGAGGGAGAAACACTCCCAAATTCATTCTACAAAGCCATCATCGCCCTGATACCCAAACCAGAAAAAGATATCACAAAAAAAGAAAATTATAGACCAATATCCCTGAAAAATATAGATGCAAAAATCCTGAACAACATACTAGCAAACAGGATCCAACAGCACATCAAAAGGATCATACGCCATGATCAAGTGGGATTTATCCCAGGGATGCAAGGATTCTTCAATATACGCAAATCAATCAATGTGATACACCACACTGACAAATTGAAGAAGAAAAACCATATGATCATCTCAATAGATGCAGAAAAAGCTTTTGACAAAATTCAACACCCGTTTATGGTAAAAACTCTCCAGAAAATGGGCACAGAGGGAACCTACCTCAACATAATAAAGGCCATATATGACAGACCCACAGCAATCATTGTACTCAGTGGTGAAAAACTGAAAGCATTTCCACTAAGATCAGGAACAAGACAAGGATGTCCACTCTCGCCACTCTTATTCAACATAGTTTTGGAAGTCCTAGCCACAGCAATCAGAGAAGAAAAAGAAATAAAAGGAATACAAATTGGAAAAGGAAAAGTAAAACTGTCACTGTTTGCGGTTGACATGATACTATACATAGAAAATCCTAAAGATGCCACCAGAAAACTACTAGAACTAATCAGTGAATTTGGTAAGGTTGCAGGATACAAAATTAACGCACAGAAATCTCTGGCATTCCTATACACCAACAGCAAAAAATCAGAAAGAGAAATTAAGGAGACACTCCCATTTACCACTGCAACAAAAAAGAATAAAATACCTAGGAATAAACCTGCCTAAGGAGGTGAAAGACTTGTACTCAGAAAACTATAAGACACTGATGAAAGAAATCAAAGATGACATAAACAGATGGAGAAATATACCATGTTCTTGGATTGGAAGAATGAATATTGTGAAAATGACTATACTACCCAAAGCAATCTACAGATTCAGTGCAATCCCTATCAAACTACCAATGGCATTCTTCACAGAATTAGAACAAAAAATTTTACAATTCGTATGGAAACACAAAAGACCCCAAATAGCCAAAGCAATCCTGAGAAAGAAAAATGGACCTGGAGGAATCAGGCTCCCTGACTTCAAACTGTACCACAAAGCTACAGTAATCAAGACGGTATGGTGGTACTGGAACAAAAACAGAAATATAGATCAATGGTACAAGGTAGAATGCCCAGAGATAAACCCACACACATATGGGTACCTAATTTACAACAAAGGAGGCAAGGACATACAATGGAGAAAAGACAGCCTCTTCAGTAAGTGGTGCTGGGGAAACTGGACAGCTACATGTAAAAGAATGAAATTAGAATACTCCCTAACACCATACACAAAAATAAACTCCAAATGGATTAAAGACTTAAATGTAACACCAGGCACTATAAAACTCTTAGAGGAAAACATAGGAAAAACACTCTTTGACATAAACCACAGCAAGATTTTTTTGAGCCTCCTCCTAGAGTAACGGAAATAAAAACAGAAATAAACAAATGGGACTTAATTAAACTTAAAAGCTTTTTCACAGCAAAGGATACCATAAACAAGATAAAAAGACAACCCTCAGAATGGGAGAAAATATTTGCCAATGAAACAACAAAGGATTAATCTCCAAAATATACAAACAGCTCATGGAGCTCAATATCAAAAAAACCAAACAATCCAGTTAAAAAATGGGTGGAAGACCTAAATAGACATTTCACCAAGGAAGACGTACAGATGGCCAAGAGGCACATGAAAAGATGCTCAACATCACTAATTGTTAGAGAAATGCAAGTCAAAACTACAATGAGGTATCACCTCACCCCAGTTAAAATGGCCATTATCAAAAAATCTAGAAACAATAAATGCTAGAAAGGATGTGGTGAAAGGGAACCCTCCTGTACTGTTGGTGGGAATGTAAATTGATACAACCACTATGGAAAACAGTATGGAGGCTCCTTAAAAAACTAAAAATAGAACTACTGTATGACCCAGCAATCCCACTCCTGGGCATATACCCTGAGAAAACCATAAATCAAAAAGACACATGCACCCCAGTGTTCATTGCAGCACTGTTTACAATAGCCAGGACATGGAAGCAACCTAAGTGTCCGTCAACAGATGAATGGATAAAGAAGATGTGGCATATATATACAATGGAATATTACTCAGCCATAAAAAGAAACAAAATTGAGTTATCTGTAGTGAGGTGGATGGACCTAGAATCTGTCATACAGAGTGAAGTAAGTCAGAAAGAGAAAAACAAATACCATATGCTAACACACATGTATGGAATCTAAAAAAAAAAAAGAAAAAGATACTGATGAACCTAGTTGCAAGGCAGGAATAAAGAGGTAGACATAGAAAATGGACTTGAGGACATGGGGTGGGAGGGCGAAGCTGGGGGGAAATGAGAGTGGCATCGACGTATGTACACGACCGACTGTAAAACAGTTGGCTGGTGGGAAGCAGCAGCGTAGCAGGGAGATGGGCTGGGTGCTTTGCGATGCCCTAGAGGGGTGGGATAGGGAGGATGGAAGAGAGGCTCAGGAGGGAGGGGATATGGGGACATGTGTATGCATATGGCTGATTTGCTTTGTGCGCAACAGAAACTAACACAGTGTTGTGAAGCAAGTATACTCCAATAAACATCTATTTTTAAAAAAAAACAAACTTTGCCAAATGGGGAGTTTCCATCTCTCTCTCACCTTCCAGCCTTGTACAAGGCAACACTTGCCTGCATTTCTGCCAAACTGCTGCTCCCTTAAGCATCCCTGTGTGTTCCTACCTCCAGGCCACTGCTCGTGCATTCTTTTGCTTCTGGAGCCTCTCCAGCCCCATTTCTGCTGGTTGAAATCCTTCAAGACTCGTTTCTATGACTACCTCTTCCTGGTTCCTCCTTCCCATAATGGAGTTTGTTCTCTCCTTCCAGAGCACTCTCATAGTGTTTCTGACCCTTCCTTGCCTTAGCCAGCCTTTCCCATGGCTCAACCAGGTTGAACAAATTGGGGTGTACACTGGGTACCTGGCTCCTCACCCACACAGACCAACTCTGGACCCAGGATGGGCCCTTGGCAAACTTCCGTTCAAGGACCAATCACATCCTCCTGGCCCTACTCTTGGGGCTTTGTAGGAATGTCTCCTGGGGTTGCCATGGCATATTTTCTTTTTTAATTAGCAAAATTATTGGAAATACATGATTAAAATTGTCCTACAAGATTATGCATTGTGTATGTATGTATGCATGTGAATGTATGTATGTGTATATGTGTATGTGCATATAAGCTGTTAATAATTTTTTAAAAGATAAAATCATGACTCATACAAGTATAAATGAATACTTGTCAAATATTTTATTTAACTCATTAATTAGTATGAGAACCAGTAAAATATTACAACTGTATTCCAAGAGAACTGAGACTACTGCACTTTTATGGTCAGGTAAAGAAGGCTGACATAATCTTTAAAATGGGTAGAAAATTAGTCAGTTTTCCCAGGGTGATGATCAGTGGGATTCCATGAGACATCATATGCCTTTATATGGGCTGGAATTATTTGCATTACTACATTTTCTACAGGTTAACATCTATCTGTACAGAGTTTAAAATAGCCTTAGTCAAAGACAGATATGGACAGCTAGCCAGGAGACTTACTAAATTTCAAAGTCATAGTTTTCTCTTATGTTACTTATAACAGTCTCCATTGCGTCTAATATTTTACATTAGATATATGACTTTGTAGTTTATTTTTCAGAAACCAATAGTTTGTATCTAAAGAGGTAAAAATTACTTTTTTTAAAGCACCCTAGTTTCATTCCATACTCAGTCTGTTGAATCCATTGGTCCATAGATTATCCGCAGCACTAAAAATTCTTTCCATACCAACAGTAGACACTGGAATTAAAATAGAATTTTGAGCCAGTTTTAACATATTTGAAGCAACAGGTTCTTCATTGAAAAGCGGCATTTCCACGTATCAAGAAATGTTATTTTGTTGAAAAACATTTCCACGTATCAAGAAATGTTATTCTCTCAAGGCAAGGGAACAAGATACCATCGTCCTCATAAAGTAGATTTGGAGGGCCTTATTTTTTTCTTCTATGGAGACAGCTTCCTGTTTTGAACTATTTACCAGAAGAAGGGAATTTTTCATCGTTAGTCAAGTATGAGTGCCACAAACAGGCTCTCAGAGCATGATAAGGGAAATTTCCAAGAGCAACCTGCTTCTTCAGGTATTTGACCAAGATTTGTGATCTTCGTAACATTTGACCCTGTGGTTTGAGTTCCATTTATCCCTTGCAGCTGATACTTGCCACCATGAAAATTATTTAAAATCAATATTCAAGGCTTTTATTTTTACCTTGTAATTTTAGTTCACTTTGCATATGTGGTTTTGCCCCTTTCTCAATCCTAATGTATATTTTTGCATTTTGCCTTACTTAATAGAGATTTTTACCTGTTTTATTGTGATTTTTATAAAATTTAGTTATTGGGTTTAGTTATCATGTCTATAGGTTTTGTGTTTAGTTATATATATATATATATTTTAAAACATAATTCCTAATTTTATCTATTAATCAATTTCTCCTACTCCCCCCCCACCCCAGTTTTCCTAGTTTCTTGAGTTGAATGTTAAGTTCATTTATATTCTTATTGTTTAATTATATAAGAGTTAAAAACCATGCGTTTTTCCTCTCAGTACAGTTTTGGCCTCATCACATAGTTTAACGTATAGTGATCTATACGTTCTGTATGTTTATGGTTTGTAAATAGTCCATTACCTTGGCTTTTATTTCTTCTTTACCCAAGAATTATTGGATTGTTCAAAAATTTCCAAGGAGTTGAATTTTTAAATTGTCATTGTTAGTTTTCTTATTTTTTTGTTCAGCAGATCTTTAGGCAGTGTTTTCTCTGTGTCAGGAACCATACCAGTTGCAGGGAATAGTGGAGTGAATACAACCAGCATGGTCACCGCCTTCATGGGAGTCTTCATTTGCTGAGGGATCACAGATATAATCCTACAGATAGTCACAATCGTAATAAATATTATGGAAGGGAAATCTCAGGGTGGCCCAATACGTCTAAACTTTACTAGAAGTGAAGTTGCCTGTTGTATTTAGTGAACTTTTCCTTAATCTTATTTCCTTACCTCTTTTCCTGAACATGAATGCTTTTAGTATCTGTTTGACTTAGGTAGGCAGATAATTTGTTTTCTTGCATGTAGTTCTGATGGTTTCTTCCTGAGGCTCCCTGTAAACTCTAAAATCTAAAGGACCCTCAATTCACAGGAGGTTTTCAGTTTATGGCTCTACTTGTAATAAAAGTTTAAAACATGTACAAGTAAATGCTGTTATATTTTGAATAAACAAATCCTATATTTAAAAAATTAAATCTTAAAAGAATTTTCTCAGCATAATACATGCACATGATTTTAAACATCACTAAGTACTGAAAGTCTCAGTGAAACAACTAACACTCATCGCTCTGTCTCTCCATACCCCATTCGTTCCCCCAGAGGCAGACACTCAGAGTTATTTAGTGGTTTCTTCTGGTCATTTCTGCCACGTTTCCATCAATGAGTTTTTGCTATAATTTCTTGATCCACTCACTTTAGACAGTATGTGGTGACTTCTTTGTATGATGGATGTTGGTTTAGTTTCCCTGAACCACCTTTCCTCATTCTTCAAAAACACTCATGTTACTATGGTTAAATCCCTTTTACTAAATGAGTATTCATGTTTTAATTATTAGGAATGTGCAACTATGGTTCTCTGTATAGTCAAGTAGTTAACTACGAATACCATGTCTTTTCTGGAATACTCTTTTGTTTCCCCGGCATTTCTAAATCTCTCTCTCTTTTTTTTTAAATTAATTTACTTATTTTTGGCTGCATTGGGTCTTTGTTGCTGCATGTGGGCTTTCTCTAGTTGCGGAGAGTGGGGTCTCCTCTTCGTTGCGGTGCGCAGGCTTCTCACTGCAGTGGCTTGTCTTGTTGCAGAGCATGGGCTCTAGGCACGTGGGCTTCAGTAGTTGTGGCTCGCGGGCTCTAGAGCACAGGCTCAGTAGTTGTGGCGCACGGTCTTAGTTGCTCTGCGGCATGTGGGATCTTCCCAGACCAGGGTTTGAACCCGTGTCCCTTGCATTGGCAGGCGTATTCTTAACCACTGCGCTACCGGGGAAGTCCCTCTAAATCTCTTTTAAGGAAAAATTCTTACTCTAGCTACCACTTATCTACCAGATATTTTATATGTATATGTAAATACACACATAAACATATATAATATTATTTAATATCTTATCAGATTTTTATATATTGTATATAAAATCTTTATTTTATTTAATTTTATTTTTATTATACATAATAAATATATCCATCCCCCCCACAAACGTGCTGTTCTGTCAGGCTTTCTATCAAGACTTCTCTTTCTCTGGAGACATCTCTTCTGGGCTTGATAGATGTAGACCAGTCGTTCTTGAGTCTTGCTGTTCATCTGTCATCTCCCTTTACTACTGATGGACCGGGTCCACTGTTTCCTAGATCCCATATCTTCCTGGACTTGGTTTATTCTTTTCATTTTGCTGGGGGAAGTTCTCAAGTAGTGTTCAAATGCTTGCATGGGAAATAGATGTTCTGAGCTTTTTTCATGTCTTCTAGCATCCTGTGCATTCCTTTTGAGGAATCTGATGCCATCCTGGACCTCGCTTGTGGGCACAGAATGGAGCAGATGAGTGTAGTCAACCAGTCCCGGCCCTTCTGAACGTGTGTGTGAGTGTGTGTGGGCAGGGATGGAGGGGGGGGTAGGAAGTATGTGTGTAGAGAAAAGGTTAACAGAAAGGTGTGGCCTGGAGGAGCCTGGTTTTAAATTTAGGAAGCGTGCAAATGTGGCTGCCTTTGGTGGTCTGACTCCACCAAAGAACCCCAGTTGTTGGTTTGAGGTCAATCTGCAGGGTGATTTTTAGGGATATCCTCCAGGGCTCGAATCATGTTGGCCTGGTCATGTCTATGTCAGGACACAGATGTCCTGCTGATCAGCTCTGTGGTGCCATGCATAGAGGCACTTGACAGGCTAGGCAGATAGGCCAAACATGCCAGGGGACAAGGGCAATCCCTCAGCTGGGTCCAGAGGCCCAGTGGAGGGAGCACTGGGCACCAGTATGGCTCAGCTGCAGTGTGTGTGAGGATAACATAGGGATTTGTTTGACTGCTGGACGAACATGGGTGACTGCCAAAGGATTCGGTGGGGTTCTAGGTTTCATTGATAAAGAGATGACCTGCCAGCCAAGGGGGTGAGGGGCCTGCTCAACTTTACAATGGGGCAATTCACAACTAGAGTATCTGGTTCTCATCTGGGTATAAGTAGTTCATTTAGTGAATTACTTGTCCTTAAATGTTCATTTCAAATGCCTCTCTCTATACAGAGGCATCCTTGATGCTTCCCTCGCCCATAATTTACTTGTTGTTTGTCTGGGTTCTTGGTCTCTATTTACTTACTTACCATGTTGCTATAATATACATTTTTCTCCTCTATTGAATCAAGTTCCCCAAGGTTACTCTGACAAGTCACTTAATCCTTGTGATTATGAACCTGAAATAGTGGCAATAACCCCGGCTCCATTTTCGTCCCTGGGCTTTGTTTGTAAAGATCAGATGCGTTGTATGTTATGGTGCTTTACAAACAGCAAATGGGAGATGGTGTGATTTCCTGTCCATTTGTTAATATGACGAATAACAGCCTTAAATTAGCAAGCCAGTTAAGCAGCCGTCATCCCAAGCATCTGTGTAGCATCCCCACCCTGATGTGTCCTGAATTTCTCAATGGGAAAAAAAAAAAACAAAACAGCTTGCTATTTACTCTCCAACTTCTTCAGCACTGGGACCTTCCTTTCAGCTTTTTCTTTTGCCTCTCTTCTCTGAAGTCCTTAAGCTGTCACTGCTCAGCTAGGCTGCTCCCCCTGTGCACTCCAGAGGCTGCACCTTCGGTGACTCCAGAGGCTGAGGATCAAGGAATTCGCCGATGCAGCCTGAGTTTGCTGGTGTACCAGGCATGGCCTCAGTTTGGAATGTGCAGACCTGGGTCCCAGGAACCCAAAGGGGCTATTTCAGCACAAAAGGCCAGCTTCTCCTGGTGCTGGACAGTCACTGTTCTACTTCTCTCTGCTGTATGATGGCGCTATTGACCACTGGCCTATCTCAGTCTGACTGATGTGACAGGGCTGCTGCTCCCGGTCCTGCACAGACCATGGGGTCTCAACGCCACACCTGACCAAGGATGCTCCTGGCCTAGGGTCCACACCCTCCGCCATGGATCTCAAATCCCACAGGCACTGGCCCTGGAAGCGAAACTTGGGGGTTCGCAACATAAGCCACACGCTGTGCCAAAGCCAGCCGTCTCCGGCTGATCCTTCCCCAGATCCTCTTTTTCAAGCCTGCTCTCAGCCTAGACTCCTTTCCTCAAAGCCATTTTATTCAAGGAGACTTACTGCCATTTCCTGGCACTGGGCCTTGACTTGGGACATGCAGGATGACCACAGCATGAGTCCTTAGCATCAAGTCTGGAGAACCAGGATTCAGTTTCTATTTCTTTCTTCCAAGAAGCCTCCTTATGAACACTGAGCCATCCCTTCCCTGGTGACCAGCTTTACATTCCAGAGATCTCAGTCACGAAGGCTCTTACGTCTCTAATCTCTGGGCTGTGGGTGCCTGCTCATCCTGTATTTGCATAACTAAATCACCCCTTAGATGACTGCATATGGAAAAGAAGTTTGGCTTATTTTGAGTAGAACACCGTACCCAGTGTAAATATGACACAGCCACAGACCACAGGGAATCTGGAGGAGATAGACCAGATTGGAGAGATGGCCTGGCTATGTGTTCAGCATATGCAGGTGAAGCGTGTGAGATCTTCCAGGGCCTTCAGCAATGGCAGAGATGTGGAGGAGAGAGCAAGAATCTCTCTGTGGACACAGGGAGAGAGACCTGACTTGACTGTGAAATAGCTCTAGGTGACCTTGAGCAATTTGCTTTACTCTCTGAGCTCCTTGCTGTTGTAGGGTCTGTGCGCCGTGAAGGTGGGTGCTATGCAGGGGATTCTGGCATCATCTAGAACGAGGGACTAGGTAGCTTTGGAGGGTATCTTCCAAGTGGGAGACTCTGAAAAATGACCAAGTCGAGCCTATGAAACACTCCATCTCTACATGAAACAGCACCTTAAAATCCTTAGTTGTGCCCAGGATGCTGCACATCATAGACATGCCATTTAGGAGGTTTCCTTTTAGTTTTCATCCGCAGTTATCCTTTCTCTTTTGCTTCTTCCGGTTTATTTCTCTTCTCTCTCATACTCTGTTTTTTCCTCACTCCAGCTGTTGAATCGAAAAGACAAGACCACCTTTGAGAAATTGGACTACCTGATGTCTAAAGAAGATAATTACAAGCGGACTCGGGAATATATCCGAAGCCTGAAGATGGTTCCCAGTATTCCCTATCTAGGTAGGAGTCTGAATTGGATTATTATTTTTTAAACCTGCTGACTGCCAGATAAGATGTTTTTACAATTTCTAGTTGAGAAATTTCCATGAAGCAGCATGGGCCATGGATAAAGAGGTGATTGGTTGGCTCCTTGGGTTAGAACAGGCTATTGATACTTCCTGAAGATGGGAATTTCCTGATGAGGGTCTTGAAACAAGGGATATTCTGCTGCTAATACAAATTATCTGTGAATCCCAAGCCTCCCCAGCCTGCAGCTCAGAAGGGTCACAGGACTCTTACTGGTTTATCCACATCTTCTTGAACTGGGGGCACTCAGGCCCAAACCCCTCTCTTCTGATTCTCTGGACATTATTAATATATAAGATTTGTTCCAACAGAATTATTATAATGATTGTTGATTTTAGTGATTCGAAAATAATACATGTTTATTGCAAGGAACTCGGAAGAGAAGAAAATTAGTATCATTTGCTATCCCACCTAGAGATAATCACTGTTTTGCTTCATATCTTTTCATTCGTTTGGATGCATATAAAATCTGTATGTTTACTCTGTTGTGAACATTTAACGTTATTACCTGCATTTCTATACTATGACTCAGTCCCATCACATGGATTTGTCCAGCTGGAATCTCTCTAATATTGACATTTGTCTATACATTTTTGCTATTAAAATTTTGCAGTGGACATCCCTGTGGCAAAAATCACCTATATAGTTATGATTATTACCTTGTAATAAATTCCTGGAAGTGTGATTAGTGGGTCAAAACTTTTGCAAAATTGTGTGCCTTTTCATGTATACTTCAAAACACTCTCCATAGAGGTTGTAACAACTTATATTTTCATTAGGAGGGGAAGAAATTGCCTGTTTTCCCCATGTGCACAAATGCTGTGTATTTTCATGTGCTTTTTTTTCTTTTCCTTTCTTTTTTTTTTCCTTTGCCAGTTTGACGGGTGAAAAATATTTCTTTTGGTTTGGTTTTTCACAGTTATGGTAATTTTATGAAAATTTTCTATCTCTTTATGATATAAAATAGTATTAAGAACAAGGAAAATTAAGGTTTTATGGAAGTGACTCCTAGTATTTTCAGAAATCTAGTGTAAGTTTTTTGAGATACATTTTTGACAACTTTTAACTGTCCTCTATGAGCATTGTTGTATTTAAGTTTCTAATTCTTTTAAAGCTAATTTGGAAAACTTAATGTTAGTAGGAAATTGTCCATTTGACCCAAGTTTTTGAAATTATTAGCATAAAGTTTTTCCTCACTTAATTTTTTTGAACATAGGGTTTTATATAATCACTTATAAATTTTAACCTCCTGTGTATGTATGGTTACATTTGCTTTGCATTCCTAATTGTCTGCATTTTTGTTTTCTCTTTCTTTTTTTAATTTGCTTTGCCAGAGGTATGTCTGTTGGTCTTTCCAAAGAATTAGACTTCATATTTGTTTATCAGTCACATTGTCTTCCTGCTTTCTAATTTACTATATTCCATTAGTCTAGGATGTGCTTTTTTTCTCCACATTTTTAAATCTCTCAAATTGGGATGCATCTTTCAATTGATGCTAACAAAGCATTGTGACATGGTTTAATTGGCAGCAGTTTTTCTTAGTGATACATAAAATTATGGTGCATCCTAAATTTATAATAGATGACATCCTAAATTTGACGAAATATGGAATTTATGCTTTTGTCTTTTATAATTCATTTCTTCTGCTTTCCTTAAGTTGTTTTGTTATTGTAAACAGATTATTGGCTTATTTGTATATATATTATTCTTTCTACTTTCATTTGGAAAACAGTTGAGGGTATATATTTCCATCTAATTGCTGCTTTGGTTGTATCCTACATGTTTTAATGTATAGTGTACTGAGTGATATCTTTAAATGTTCTGTAATTATAGTTTCAATTTTTCTTTTATCCAAGTGTATTTAAGGTAGTGTTTTTTTTTAATTTTCAAGAGCTTGAGTTTTTGGTTTTGGTTTTTTCAAATGGCTTTATTGAGTTATAATTCATGTATCATCCATTTAAAGTGTACAATCAATGATTTTTAGTATATTCACAAAGTTGTACGACCATAGGGCAGTCAATTTTAGAACTTTTTAATCACCCCAGCGAGAAAACCCATACCCATTCATAGTCACTCCTTTTCCTTCTCGCCACCTGCCTTCCACCTCCTCACCCTCAGCCCCAGATGAACTGCTAACCTACTTTCTGTCTTCATAGATTTGCTTATTTGGGACATTTCATATGAATTGACTTGTACAGTGTGGTCTTCTATGACTGGCTTCTTTCCCTGAGCGTCATGTTTTCAAGGTTCATCCCTGTTAGAGCATGATCAGTATTTCATTCCTCCTTATGGCCAAATAATATTCCATTGAATGGATGTACCACATTCTATTTATCTGTCATCATCTGATGGATATGTGAGTTGTTTCACTTTTTGGATAACACTATTTTGGCTCACTTTTTCACTATTATGCATAACCCAGCTATGAAGGGCTTTGGTTTTTAAAAATGGTCTTCTCTCTAACTTTTTTTAACATTGTTTTAGAATATATGACACATATGCTTTCTAGGTTTTTAAAAATGTTTGATATTTATCTTGTGGTTTAATATAACATCAGTTCGTGTAAATATTTCATGGGTGCTGGAAAAGATGTAATCTCTCAAGTTACTCTTATAATGACAACATTCAAAATTTTCATTTTTGACAACCTGGTCTGTCAAGGACAGAAATATGTCTCAGAGTCCCCTTGCATTTCTAACAGTTTCTGCCTTACATTATTTAGTAGACAGTTGGCCCTCCATATCCCTAGGTTCTGCATTCATGGATTCAGCCAACTAACTCTCAACCGAAAATATTCGGGAAAAAAAATCCACAGAGTTCCAAAAAGCAAAGCTTGAACTTGCCAGGTGCTGGCAACTACTTACATAGCATTTAATCGTATTAGGTATTACAAGTAACCCAGAGATGATTTAAAGTGTAGGGGAGGGTGTGTGTAGGTTATATGCAAATACTATGCCATTTTACATAAGGGACTTGAGCATCCCTGGATTTTGGTATCTGCAGGGGTCCTGGGGCCAATCCCACATGGATACCAATGAATGACTATATAGAAGTTTATAACAGTGGCAGATTCGTTATGAAGTGTGTCCCATACAAAACGATTTTGATTCCATTTATTATTTGCTTTTATTTTGTTAGTGTTAATTCTTTGAAATCTGATTTATTTTTCCTTTGCATTCATTTTATAAATCTTTGACTATATTGTGCATTTTAATATTTTAAGTTGTTTTGTCTTAAGTGTGGTCCTTAAAAACCGTATTTAGTTGGGCCCAATATGAGGGATCTTGCCTTTCAGTAGGGGAGTAAAAGTCTTTCCCATTTGTTTAGACTTAAGCCATGTTATTGAATTATCATTCTTTTTTCACGCTTCCTTATCCTTTCCTCGTTCTCGTCTTACCACTTGCTGTAAACTACAATGCCTTTCCACTCAGATCTGCAGGTGGAGGGCATGTTGGTGTGCGCAGCTCCCAAGCCTATTCCCACCTTGCCTGAGGCTAATCAATCGGAGGATTGGTCGATGGCATTAGGGTGCAGCCCACTGGTTCAACTAGCAGAGGTGCTCCAGGATCATTAAGGATGGCCTCTTCTCTCTCATAAAATGATCACAAGAGCTGCTGTTGATTGTCTCCTTTCTCTGTGCCCGGCACCTTGCTAGGTATTTTAATGCACCATCTCGATGAACACTCACAAAATGGCCCAGTGAATAAGGAGGTGCTGAGAGGGTCACATAACTGGAGAGTGGTAGAGCCAGGCCTTGGCCCAGTGGTGTGGCTATAAGCCCTAAGCTCTTTTTAAAATTATTATTATTATTTTTTTTTGGCTGTGTTGGGTCTTCATTTCTGTGCGAGGGCTTTCTCTAGTTGCGGCAAGCGGGGGCCACTCTTCATCGCAGTGCGCGGGCCTCTCTTGTTGCGGAGCACAGGCTCCAGACGCGCAGGCTCAGTAGTTGTGGCTCACGGGCCTAGTTGCTCCGCGGCATGTGGGATCTTCCCAGACCAGGGCTCGAACCCGTGTCCCCTGCATTGGCAGGCAGATTCTCAACCACTGCGCCACCAGGGAAGCCCTAAGCCCTAAGATCTTAACACTGCCCTCTCCTGACACCCTGCCTCCACTGTTCAGGTCATTATTTTCCTACTCCTCCCTTTCAGTTGCCACCTGTATGTCCTCTGCCATTTATGACTTGTGGATGGCCTCCATCGGGCGCTATGTGAAGTGGGATGAATTGTCTTGGCTCTTTCTTGTGACACTGTTCTTGGACCACAAACCAGTGCTGTCTTGGGCTTCTGAGAGATTGGTCGGTGGGCCTCAGCCAAGGGCTGACTCAACGAATACCATCTCCCCTTGCTGACCTGTGTCCCTTCTCATCAGACCAAACGTATGCCCCCAGACCCCTCCCCTTCGGAGGAGTCCCCTGTTCAGGCCTCTGGCCAGATGCCCCTCGTGCGTGACCATGATGGCTCTCATCAGGCCGCCGGGTAGGTCCACACTTGGCAGCGGACATGTAGTCCGTGCCAGGGCCCCTTGACGCTGAGTTTTTGGACAGATGCCCCCTCCTTGTCCTTGATCACCTCATCTCAGCTGTCTCTTCCTGGCAGGTACTTCCCAAGAGACTCCGTGCGGGCCTCTGTTCTCCTGTAAGACCCTCCTTGTCCCTGAGTGAGCCTAGCTCCACTGCCTGCTCCTATTCCTTCCCCACTACGAGGATTTCCCTCCCCCCTTGAGCCAATCGGACTGCATTTCTCATCCTTGCATCAGAATGACTCCTGCAGTGTACAAGTCAGACTGAAAGAACAGGAGGTGACTCCAGTGTGCTCTCTGTCCTCAGGACGGTGTGTGAGGGTTTACCATGGCGGGGGGAGGGCAGGGTTTCATTAAAAAGAATGAAGAAAGATCCCATTCTGAGGCTCAGCGGGGCCATCCATCCTGAGGGCAGCTAAGGCCTCCCTGCACCTCTGATTGCCATGGACAGACCCTGTCCAAATCCAGGTTGTGGTTTTAGTACTGGATTCCTCTTGAAAACCCAACATGTCCTGGAGATGGATTTGTTTATCAAAAGAGGAAGAGTTACATAATTCCTGGAAAGTACAATATAGGAAAAAATGTCTGAAACCATTTCTTTTTCCCCTGGCAACGTCCTCACCGTAGGTGTTTTCCTTGGGGGAGAGGGAGTTATCCTCTGGGAGGGACTTGAGGTCAGCCCTTGATATTTCCAGCTGCTTCGTTCGTTTAGTTCCTGCTTGAGACTTTGAGCGCTGCTTCAGTGGTTATTTGCCTCTAATAGCAAGTATAGGTTTTACTTTTGTAACGATTCTTTTAAACCTCTGTGGAAGGTTCTACGCTAACTGGTTTCCTGGGACTATTCACACATGTGTCTCTTACTCCATGTAAAGATACCCTCATGTACTACTGGCACATTATTAACCATGTGGGTGTGTATTCCAACTCCTTCCAATGCAAATTTTAGAGCCAGTTGGCTGCACTTTGGTGCACTGTTTCTTGTGAAGCATAATTTAAAAAACACTGAGGGAAAAACTTACTACATTTCAAAAATAAGACTCTCTTTGTCTCAAAAAGTTTATTCCCATTTATTTCAAAGTGCAAAAATAGTGGTGGGAAATAGTCAGGTCAGTTATTTGCAGCTTAATTTTATCTGATAGTTACTCCTCGTAAATACCCAGTTCAGGTCAAAGTGATAACAAAAGCAGGCAATGAGCTGTGAAGCGTGGCTACAGCATTTATTTCCAAGTAGCTTTATTGATTTAGAGGGTGTTTGGTTTTCAGAACCTATAATTCCCTCCAGGAAATAGCTAAATAAAATTACGAATGTAATAGATTTTAAAAGGTTTAGAGCCTGATTCTAAAAGTAACTATAGGCAGTGTGGAAAATTGTGATCTCTCAAGGAACAAAAACTAGGCATTCTGACAGTTCTGAATAGTTAGAGAACGTTTAGATTCCTGGTAAATTTACCCAGGCTTCTAATATGTGAAGTAAATTTCTAGAAGCTAAGCTATTCCTTCAAACAGCCGAATCCTCCCATTTTTAAAAAGCAAGGTATTATTTTCAAATATGGACTCCGAAGTTTAAAATAAAGGCAAGTTGTTTCCAAATTCTGGGTATAAAATTAAAAGACTTAAACTGTGGGATATCTAAAAGGACTTTCGAAAAGAAGTGGTCATTGGTCAAAAAGAAGCGTTTACGCTGATGCCCCAAAGCCCCCAGAACAGCTGGGAGTGAGGGGCTCACACTCTGAGCCTGAGGGCCTCACGCGCCAGGCCCCCTGCAAGGTGGGTGTGTTCTCACCCGGGCACCAGACTTCAGTTCTGCTCTGGCGGCGCTCACGGCCCAGATCTGATCACTGGCAGTGAACTAGAAACCAAAGTGAGCTGAGCACTGTGGAGGGAAAGGCAAAGGAGTGAAGAAAGGGGGACCCATCCCAGGCTGGGGGACCAGCAAGGGTTTTCTGGAGGGAAGCCCTAAACGATGAATAAGCTGGATGAAAGGGTGGCATGTGAGCATCCCAGACAAAGACAGCAGCTTGTGCAAGAGCCCTGAAGTGGGGAAAAACATGTTTGCTGGGAAAACTGCCTGGAGAGTAGAGAATCAGGGGGAGGGTGTCGTGAGAAGCAGCTGGAGTGGGAGGGAGGGGTGAGGTTGCTTAGGGCCTGGACACTGGGAGTGGGGGGCGGGGCTCAGGCTCCGGGCCTCCGCGAGCAGTAGGGGACCAGGAGGGTTTTGAGCAAGGGCGTGGTTGGCTTGGGTTTGCCTTGAACATGGGTCTCCTGGCCGACAGCAGGTGCCCGGCTTGGGGGAGGTCAGGCTGGAGGAGGGAAAACCAGGCAGGGGACCACACGGAAGCCTGTGGTGCATCACTGTATTTCAGAAACTGCTGGGGGTGGGGGAGGGGAAGGGGAAGCCCTTTTGCAAACAGTTCATTTTAGAGCAAAGCCTTGGAAAGACCTAAAACAGTTATCAGTGAGCATGTCCCTCATACCGGATTGGAGACTCCTGCATCTCCCCGTGCCTGGGCTCTGAGAATGAAGGATGTGCGCATCTGAGCAGAGATGAAAGGGCACGGGCATGCGCTCTCGTGATCTCCCTCCCGAAGGCAGGAGGGCTTGAACTGGTGGATGCCGGCAGATCTTCTGCTTCCCAGAACTGAATCAGAGTGGCTGTTGCCCCTTTGGTGGGGGCCTGTACCACCCCAGGACCAAAGTCCTATGGCTCCCAAGTTAGGGTTACCACAGTGTTATCCACCTGTCCCCAAGTTTGCCAGCATTAAGACTAATTCTTTCCTTTAACTCCCAACTGAAAAAATTCCATTCCACATGCAGGAAATCCAGCCTTTTTTCCCTTCAGTTCCCCACCCCACGTGTTCCCAAGAATCCCCAAGGAATACTCATTTGTTCCACAGATCCATCCTGGTCGTTCCTGGTGCCTCAGCCAGCTGCCTGGCCACAAACCCTGATCCCTCCCTCCAGTCATCTTCTGCTTTCCTACCCAGTCTCTCCAGCTGGACCTGTGTGGAGCCAAGCTCCTCCTTCCTTTTTTTCCTAATATATTTATATATTTATTTATTTATGGCTGCGTTGGGTCTTCGTTGCTGCACACGAGCTTTCTCTAGTTGCAGCGAGCGGGGGGCTACTCTTCGTTGCAGTGCGCGGGCTCCTCATTGTGGTCGGTGGCTTCTCTTGTTGCGGAGCATGGGCTCTAGGCGTGCGGGTTTCAGTAGTCGTGGCATGCGGGCTCAGTAGTTGTGGCTCGCGGGCTCTAGAGCGCAGGTTCAGTAGCCGTGGCTCGCGGGCTCTAGAGCACAGGCTCAGGAGTTGTGGCGCACGGGCTTAGTTGCTCCGCAGCATGTGGGATCTTCCCGGACCAGGGCTCAAACCCATGTCCCCTGCATTGGCAGGCGGATTCTTAGCCACTGCACCACCAGGGAAGTCCCCCCCTTTTTTAAAAAAATAAATTTATTTTATTTATTTTATTTTTGGCTGTGTTGGGTCTTCTTTGCCGCACGTGGGCTTTCTCTTAATTGCGGCTAGCGGGGGCTAATCTTCGTTGCATTGTGCAGGCTTCTCGTTGTGGTGGCTTCTCTTGTTGCAGACCACAGGCTCTAGACGCATGGGCTTCAGTAGTTGTGGCACGCCGGCTTCAGTAGTCGTGGCTCGCAGGCTCTAGAGTGCAGGCTCAGTAGTTGCGGTGCGTGGGCTTAATTGCTCTGTGGCATGTGGGGTCTTCCCGGACCAGGGCTCGAACCCGTGTCTCCTGCATTGGCATGCGGATTCTTAACCACTGTGCCACCAGGGAAGCCCCAGGCTCCTCCTTCCTTAGCCAGGGAAGCACAGCTCGGGGATGGCTAAGGGGATGTCAGTGCCACAAAGAAAATCTTAAGCCTGCGTTCTGGAATGCCTACTTCTGGAGCCCAGAGCCGTGCCTTTCTCCTCTTTGCCCGATGGCCACGTGCTACAGGGCGCAACCAGCCCAGGAGAGCCTTTGATCAAGTTTCTCCTTCTCCAGATGGAGACATCCAACCCCCTCTGGGGCCCAGCAAGCAGGGAAAAGCTACCTTCTGACGCATCTCAAACATGCTTCTCAATCAACAGAATAATCACAAAGACACAACCCATCCCAAATGAAGGAAACCTTTTCCATTATTTTTTCGAGTCATCAGCTGCATATGGTTTTAAATCTCTCCCTTCCAGAGAGAATTTTGCCTTTACTTTTGCAATCTCAGGATTTGTTACCTTAAAATCCACATTTCTCTGGGACTTCACAGTCTTGGTCAATTTTCACAAAAAGCCAGTGGATGTTATTAAAATCCCCATTTTGCGAATGAAAAAACCCTACTATTTCACTTATGACTTAAGCAGCATCGTACGCCAGGCAGACACCAAGTTTAACTCCAGACCTCATGCTCATGGCTGGGGTTCCACCCTGCCTTAACGTATGCATCCTCCGTTTAACATCTGTCTCCATGGAGAGAAGCAGCACGGGAGGAAAGCACGCTGGGGGAGAGGTTTCTTTCCTTCAGGCTTTGCTGCCCAGTGCTGAGCCGCTGGTCACATTTGTCCCTTCTGGGGCACAGGGAGGACCCGCAGTCAGCCTTTCCGTGGGTCGAGCAGTTTTGTCTGAACCCCGGAAAGGAGGTGAGAGCACGAGCCCGTTTTGTGCAAGTGAAGGTGTGTTTCCATAGCAGGAATCTGTGGAGTCATCAGACAACTGCTCCTCTTTGACCTTTGCTCTTTGGACTTCTAAATAGAAGCTGACAATAATAAAAATGACCAGCGCTCACATTTACTTCCTCCGCCACACAACAGGCCCCGCACCGAGTGCTTTACACTCCTGATCTCATTTAATCCTCCCAACACTCCTTCCTCGGAGGAAGGCACTATTTTTAACTTATGTCACAGTTGCAGAAGCTAAATAAGACTTGTTAAAAGTTTCACCACTTACTAATGCCACATTCTAGTGCTGCGACCCCAGAGCCCCACCACTAACCTCAGAATATGCCATGTGTTCCTGCTAACAGACCTTTACCCTCTGGAGAAACCAGACAGTGGGCTGAAGAGAGGAATGTCTCCAGGGCCCTCCTGTGTGGTACAGGGGCTCAAGGTGGGAGAAGGAGGGCCTTCCCAGGGTCAGCCAGCCCTCAAGAAGAGAAGGATTAGGGATGGAGGAAGGGCTAGAGTTTCTCCAGCCACAGAAATAACGTGGGGCCATTGGGACGTCTCTTTTGGAAAGAGTTAGGACAATGGCCCTGAGAATCTGAAAGATTTCACGTGGTAGATAGCTTCTAAGACGGCCCCGACGATCCCTCGTATAGTCCCTTCCCCTGGAGCTCGGGCAGAACATACTGACTTGCTTCTAACAAACCCCTACGTGACAGAAATAATGGGATGTCACTCCGGGATTCGATTATAAAAAGACTGCTTCTCTGTTGGGTGTTGCTGTCGTCTTACTCTTTCTTGGCTCACGCATCCTGGGGGACTCCAGCAGCCGTGTGTTTGGCTGTCCTCTGGCGAGGCCTGTGTGGCGAGGGTGTGAGGCCTGCCGATAGCCACGTGAGTGAGCTTGGAAGCAGATTCTTTTTTTTTTTTTTTTTTTTTTTTATTTTTTATTTTTTTTAATTTTTTAATTAGTTTCTGCTTTATAACAAAGTGAATCAGTCATACATATACATCTGTTCCCACATCCCTTCCCTCATGCATCTCCCTCCCTCCCACCCTCCCCATCCCACCCCTCCAGGCGGTCACAAAGCACCAAGCTGATCTCCCTGTGCTCTGTGGCTGCTTCCCACTATCTATCTACCTTACGTTTGGTAGTGTATATATGTCCATGCCTCTCTTTCGCTTTGTCACAGCTTACCCTTCCCCCTCCCCATATCCTCAAGTCCATTCTCAAGTAGGTCTGTGTCTTTATTCCCGTTTTGCCCCTAGGTCCTTCATGACTTTTTTTTTTTTTTAAATTCCGTATATATGTGTTAGCATACGGTATTTGTCTTTCTCTTTCTGACTTACTTCACTCTGTATGACAGACTCTAGGTCTATCCACCTCATTACAAATAGCTCAGTTTCGTTTCTTTTTATGGCTGAGTAATATTCCATTGTATATATGTGCCACATCTTCTTTATCCATTCATCTGATGATGGACACTTAGGTTGTTTCCAGCTCCGGGCTATTGTGAATAGAGCTGCAATGAACATTTTGGTACATGTCTCTTTTGGAATTATGGTTTTCTCAGGGTATATGCCTAGTAGTGGGATTGCTGGGTCATATGGTAGTTCTATTTTTAGTTTTTTAAGGAACCTCCATACTGTTCTCCATAGTGGCTGTACCAATTCACATTCCCACCAGCAGTGCAAGAGTGTTCCCTTTTTTCCACACCCTCTCCAGCATTTATTGTTTCTAGATTTCTTGATGATGGCCATTCTGACTGGTGTGAGATGATATCTCATTGTAGTTTTGATTTGCATTTCTCTAATGATTAATGATGTTGAGCATTCTTTCATGTGTTTGTTGGCAGTCTGTATATCTTCTTTGGAGAAATGCCTATTTAAGTCTTCTGCCCATTTTTGGATTGGGTTGTTTGTTTTTTTGCTATTGAGCTGCATGAGCTGTTTATAAATTTTGGAGATTAATCCTTTGTCAGTTGCTTCATTTGCAAATATTTTCTCCCATTCTGAGGGTTGTCTTTTGGTCTTGTTTATGGTTTCCTTTGCTGTGCAAAAGCTTTGAAGTTTCATTAGGTCCCATTTGTTTATCTTTGTTTTTATTTCCATTTCTCTAGGAGGTGGGTCCAAAAGGATCTTGCTGTGATTTATGTCATAGAGTGTTCTACCTATGTTTTCCTCTAAGAGTTTGATAGTTTCTGGCCTTACATTTAAGTCTTTAATCCATTTTGAGCTTATTTTTGTGTATGGTGTTAGGGAATGATCTAATCTCAAACTTTTACATGTCCCTGTCCAGTTTTCCCAGCACCACTTATTGAAGAGGCTGTCCTTTCTCCACTGTACATTCCTGCCTCCTTTATCAAAGATAAGTTGGCCATATGTGCGTGGGTTTATCTCTGGGCTTTCTATCCTGATCCACTGATCTATCTTTCTGTTTTTATGCCAGTACCACACTGTCTTGATTACTGTAGCTTTGTAGTATAGTCTGAAGTCAGGGAGCCTGATTCCTCCAGCTCCATTTTTCGTTCTCAAGATTGCTTTGGCTATTCGGGGACTTTTGTTTTTCCAAACAAATTTTGAAATTTTTTGTTCTAGTTCTGTGAAAAATGCCAGTGGTAGTTTGATAGGGATTGCATTGAATCTGTAGATTGCTTTGGGTAGTAGAGTCATTTTCACAATATTGATTCTTCCAATCCAGGAGCATGGTATATCTCTCCATCTATTTGTATCATCTTTAATTTCTTTCATCAGTGTCTTATAATTTTCTGCATACAGGTCTTTTGTCTCCTTAGGTAGGTTTATTCCTAGATATTTTATTCTTTTTGTTGCAATGGTAAATGGGAGTGTTTTCTTGATTTCATTTTCAGATTTTTCATCATTAGTGTACAGGAATGCCAGAGATTTCTGTACATTAATTTTGTATCCTGCTACTTTACCAAATTCATTGATTAGTTCTAGTAGTTTTTCGGTAGCATCTTTAGGATTCTCTATGTATAGTATCATGTCATCTGCAAACAGTGACAGCTTTACTTCTTCTTTTCCAATTTGGATTCCTTTTATTTCCTTTTCTTCTCTGATTGCTGTGGCTAAAACTTCCAAAACTATGTTGAATAAGAGTGGTGAGAGTGGGCAGCCTTGTCTTGTTCCTGATCTTAGTGGAAATGGTTTCAGTTTTTCACCATTGAGGACAATGTTGGCTGTGGGTTTGTCATATATGGCCTTTATGATGTTGAGGAAAGTTCCCTCTATGCCTACTTTCTGCAGGGTTTTTATCATAAATGGGTGTTGAATTTTGTCAAAAGCTTTCTCTGCATCTATTGAGATGATCATATGGTTTTTCTCCTTCAACTTGTTAATATGGTGTATCACATTGATTGATTTGCGTATATTGAAGAATCCTTGCATTCCTGGAATAAACCCCACTTGATCATGGTGTATGATCCTTTTAATGTGCTGTTGGATTCTGTTTGCTAGTATTTTGTTGAGGATTTTTGCATCTATGTTCATCAGTGATATTGGCCTGTAGTTTTCTTTCTTTGTGACATCCTTGCCTGGTTTTGGTATCAAGGTGATGGTGGCCTCGTAGAATGACTTTGGGAGTGTTCCTTCCTCTGATATTGTTTGGAAGAGTTTGAGAAGGATGGGTGTTAGCTCTTCTCTAAATGTTTGATAGAATTCGCCTGTGAAGCCATCTGGTCCTGGGCTTTTGTTTGATGGAAGATTTTTAATCACAGTTTCAATTTCAGTGCTTGTGATTGGTCTATTCATATTTTCTATTTCTTCCTGAGTCAGCCTTGGCAGGTTGTGCATTTCTAAGAATTTGTCCATCTCTTCCAGGTTGTCCATTTTATGGGCATAGAGTTGCTTGTAGTAATCTCTCATGATCTTTTGTATTTCTGCAGTGTCAGTTGTTACTTCTCCTTTTTCATTTCTAATTCTATTGATTTGAGTCTTCTCCCTTCTTTTCTTGATGAGTCTGGCTAATGGTTTATCAATTTTGTTTATCTTCTCAAAGAACCAGCTTTTAGTTTTATTGATCTTTGCTATCGTTTCCTTCATTTCTTTTTCATTTATTTCTGATCTGATTTTTATGATTTCTTTCCTTCTGCTAACTTTGGGGTGTTTTTGTTCTTCTTTCTCTAATTGCTTTAGGTGCAAGGTTAGGTTGTTTATTCGAGATGTTTCCTGTTTCTTAAGGTGGGATTGTATTGCTATAAACTTCCCTCTTAGAACTGCTTTTGCTGCGTCCCATAGGTTTTGGGTCGTCGTGTCTCCATTGTCATTTGTTTCTAGGTATTTTTTAATTTCCTCTTTGATTTCTTCAGTGATCACTTCGTTATTAAGTAGTGTATTGTTTAGCCTCCATGTGTTTGTATTTTTTACAGCTCTTTTTCTGTAATTGATACCTAGTCTCATAGCATTGTGGTCAGAAAAGACACTTGATACAATTTCAATTTTCTTAAATTTACCAAGGCTTGATTTGTGACCCAAGATATGATCTATCCTGGAGAATGTTCCATGAGCACTTGAGAAAAATGTGTATTCTGTTGTTTTTGGATGGAATGTCCTATAAATATCAATTAAGTCCATCTTGTTTAATGTATCATTTAAAGCTTGTGTTTCCTTATTTATTTTCATTTTGGATGATCTGTCCATTGGTGAAAGTGGGGTGTTAAAGTCCCCTACTATGATTGTGTTACTGTCGATTTCTCCTTTTATGGCTGTTAGTATTTGCCTTATGTATTGAGGTGCTCCTATGTTGGGTGCATAAATATTTACAATTGTTATATCTTCTTCTTGGATCGATCCCTTGATCATTATGTAGTGTCCTTCTTTGTCTCTTCTAGTAGTCTTTATTTTAAAGTCTATTTTGTCTGATATGAGAATTGCTACTCCAGCTTTCTTTTGGTTTCCATTTGCATGGAATATCTTTTTCCATCCCCTTACTTTCAGTCTGTATGTGTCTCTAGGTCTGAAGTGGGTCTCTTGTAGACAGCATATATATGGGTCTTGTTTTTGTATCCATTCAGCCAATCTGTGTCTTTTGGTGGGAGCATTTAGTCCATTTACATTTAAGGTAATTATTGATATGTATGTTCCTATTCCCATTTTCTTAATTGTTTTGGGTTCGTTATTGTAGGTCTTTTCCTTCTGTTGTGTTTCTTGCCTAGAGAAGTTCCTTTAGCATTTGTTGTAAAGCTGGTTTGGTGGTGCTGAACTCTCTCAGCTTTTGCTTGTCTGTAAACGTTTTAATTTCTCCATCAAATCTGAATGAGATCCTTGCTGGGTAGAGTAATCTTGGTTGCAGGTTTTTCTCCTTCATCACTTTAATTATGTCCTGCCACTCCCTTCTGGCTTGTAGAGTTTCTGCTGATAGATCAGCTGTTATCCTGATGGGGATTCCCTTGTGTGTTATTTGTTGTTTTTGCCTTGCTGCTTTTAATATGATTTCTTTGTGTTTAATTTTTGACAGTTTGATTAATATGTGTCTTGGCGTATTTCTCCTTGGATTTATTCTGTATGGGACTCTCTGTGCTTCCTGAACTTGATTAACTATTTCCTTTCCCATATTAGGGAAGTTTTCAACTATAATCTCTTCAAATATTTTCTCAGTCCCTTTCTTTTTCTCTTCTTCTTCTGGAACCCCTATAATTCGAATGTTGGTGCGTTTAATGTTGTCCCAGAGGTCTCTGAGACTGTCCTCTGTTCTTTTCATTCTTTTTTCTTTATTTTGCTCTGCAGCAGTTATTTCCACTATTTTATCTTCCACCTCACTTATCCGTTCTTCTGCCTCAGTTATTCTGCTATTGATCCCATCTAGAGTATTTTTTATTTCATGTATTGTGTTTTTAATCGATGCTTGATTCATCTTTAGTTCTTCTAGGTCCTTGTTAACTGTTTCTTGCATTTTGTCTATTCTATTTCCAAGATTTTGGATCTGGGAAATAGAATCTTGGATCATCTTTACCATCATTATTCTGAATTCTTTTTCAGGTAGACTGCCTATTACGTCTTCATTTGTTAGGTCTGGTGGGTTTTTATCTTGTTCCTTCTCCTGCTGTGTGTTTTTCTGTCTTCTCATTTTGCTTATGTTACTGTGTTTGGGGTCTCCTTTTTGCAGGCTGCAGGTTCGTAGTTCCCGTTGTTTTTGGTGTCTGTCCCCAGTGGCTAAGGTTGGTTTAGTGGGTTGTGTAGGCTTCCTGGTGGAAGGTAGTAGTGCCTGTGTTCTGGTGAATGAGGCTGGATCTTGTCTTTCTGGTGGGCAGGTCCACGTCTGGTGGTGTGTTTTGGGGTGTCTGCGGACTTTTTATGATTTTAGGCCACCTCTCTGCTAATGGGTGGCGTTGTGTTTCTGTCTTGCTAGTTGTTTGGCATAGGGTGTCCAGCACTGTAGCTTGCTGGTCGTTGAGTGAAGCTGGGTGCTGCTGTTGAGATGGAGATCTCTGGAAGATTTTCGCCGTTTGATATTATGTGGAGCTGGGAGGTCTCTTGTGGACCAGTGTCCTGAAGTTGGCTCTCCCACCTCAGAGGCACAGCACTGACTCCTGGCTCCTCAATTTGGGATGATTTGTTGTCTATTCATGTATTCCACAGATGCAGGGTACATCAAGTTGATTGTGGAGCTTTAATCCGCTGCTTCTGAGGCTGCTGGGAGAGGTTTCCCTTTCTCTTCTTTGTTCTCACAGCTCCTGGGTCTCAGCTTTGGATTTGGCCCCGCCTCTGCGTGTAGGTCGCCGGAGGGCGTCTGTTCTTTGCTCAGACAGGACAGGGTTAAAGGAGCAGCCTCTTCGGGGACTCTGGCTCACTCAGGCCGGGCGGGGGGGAGGGGCACGGAGTGCGGGGCGAGCCTGCAGTGGCAGAGGTCGGCGTGACGTTGCACCAGCCCGAGGCGCGCCGTGCGTTCTCCCAGGGAAGCCGCCCCTGGATCCCAGGACCCCGGCAGTGGCGGGCTGCACAGGCTCCCGGAAGGGCGGTGTGGACAGTGACCTGCGCTCGCACACAGGCTTCTTGGCGGCGGCAGCAGCGGCCCCAGCGTCCCACGCCCGCCACTGGGCTCCGCGCTTTCAGTCGCGACTCGCGCCCGTCTGTGGAGCCCCTCCAAGCAGCGCTCTTAATCCCCTCTCCTCGCGCACCAGGAAACCAAGAGGGAAGAAAAAGTCTCTTGCCTCTTCGGCAGCTCCAGAGTTTTCCCGGACTCCCTGCCGGCTAGCTGTGGCACATTAGCCCCCTTCAGGCTGAGTTCTCGCTGCCAGCCCCAGTCCTTTCCCTGCGCTCTGACCGAAGCCCGAGCCTCAGCTTCCAGCGCCGCCCGCCCTGGCGGGCGAGCAGACAAGCCTCTCGGGCGGGTGAGTGCCGCTCGGCACCGATCTTCTGTGCGGGAATCTCTCCGCTTTGCCCTACCCAGGTATGTGGGGAGTTTCTTGCCTTTTGTGAGGTCTGGGGTCTTCTGCTAGCATTCAGTAGGTGTTCTGTAGGAGTTGTTCCACATGTAGCTGTATTTCTGGTGTATCCGTGGGGAGGAAGTTGATCTCCGCGTCTTACTCTTCCGCCATCTTACCCGGAAGTCCGGAAGCAGATTCTGCCTGAGAGGAGCCTTCAAAGGAGGCCGCAGCCTCTCCATGACTGTCGTCTCATGAGACACCTTAAGCCAGGGGCGCCCAGCTAAAACATACCCAAACTTCTGACCCACGGAACTGCAAGATGGCAAATGTTTATTGTTGTGAGTTGCTAAATTTGGAGGTAAGTTGTCACACAGCAATGGATAACTAGTGCATTGCACCCACTTTATCACTACCCCACATTTGTTACTTTGTTGCCCCACCTATACTGGAACAAAATCAGCTGTAAAACTCAACACACAGAAGACTGTCAGATTCTGGATGTTAAAAATTGTATTGAAATGCATTAAGTTTACTCATTCACTCATTCATCCACTGCACACATATTTTATATGAACCCACCATGGGAAAATAAGAGGAGCCAAAGAAGCAGAGGGCAAATCACTGTCCTCAAGGTGCCTACACACTTGCTGCAGGAGACTACAGCAGGCACCATGATGGAATCAGGAGCAGGTTACAGCTGGGGCTAGAGAGAGACAGACAGACAGACAGGCAGACAGAGGTGAGTTCTACCTAGACAAATCAGGAGATTCCCAACCGCCCCACATAGCAACCTATGCAATGGTGGGACAAGTGTCCAATTCCTGTATCTATTTTGGGTTTGCTTTATTGATGGAAATCCAGAGCTGTGACCTGCTCCCTTGTGGAGGTAGGGCCAACCTAGAAAAAGGACATAAGTGCTGTTGACAGTCTCCAGACAGAGCAGATGCCTCAGGCTAAACTCCAGACTCTAGACAGCAGACTGTAGGGAGGAAAGGACTCCTTTTCTCTCCCTCTCTGGTCTTCAGTCTCTAGGGCCTGGGCTTTTACTGGTAGAGTTGGAGGTATGTACCCCTGGCAGTGTGTGCTGAGCTGATGTCTAGAACAAGGGACTAATCTAGGGGCTAAAAGGGAGGAATTACTTCCTACCTGCCCTTGACTATTTACGGAGAGGACTCTATGAACCCATAAATCCAGGACAAACCATCGATGACAAGATTCCTCAGATGTGTGTTATTTTCTGTTTACTTCTCAGAGACAATATCAGAGTAGTTGAGAGCAAGAGCCCTGGAGGCAAACTGCGTTCTTTCAGATCCTGACTCCGCTGCTAATGAGCTGAGTCCTCTTGGAAATGTTACTTCATTATCTTTAAAATGGGAATAATCACAGGATCTACCTCATGGGGTAGCTGTGAAGAGCAAATAAAGTATTCCATGTAATGAACTCCAGATAATACTCTGTATGGAGTAATTATTTGCTGTAAAATATTTATCATTAAAAAACCTCCTTAATTAAAAAAAAAAAGACTGTCAGATTGATCTCTGGGGCAGCAGGAAGTGCTGGGTCCCAAAATTAGAAGCTGATTTTGAGGGAAGGAAATCCTCTAGGGCAGAGGGAGCGGTTGCCACATGGAGAGGCGATGAATTCTGGAAGCTCTGTGAGGAAGGAAGGTGCCTGGGGACAAGCTGATTAGAGCCTGAAAGGTCCCAGGAAGTTACCCTCAGAAAGGCCTAGAGTGTAAGTCATCCAGGGCTTTAGGGGCCCAGGAGTGCCTGTTCAAGGGGGGGCGGGCAAGATCTCTGCTTCCTGCGGCCAGAAAGGCTGTGCCCAGCAGTGCCATTCAACTCCCATTCATCTTTTAAAAACTCTTAAAATGACAAAAGTAGCACATTGTTTGTCGTAAAACTCACACTAGAAAGTCTATAAAGTAGAAAGTGAAAATCCCCTTCCTCCCCTCCTACTTCGCAGAGGCATCCAGTGTTGGCAGGTGGGGTGTGTCCTTCCAGGCACTTGAATCCACACGGAGAAGTATCTGTGCACATGGGGGTCTGCAAAGAGTCTCGTGCTTTTTAACCAAAATGGGAACCTTTGGGTAGACAGTTTGTTTTGCACCTTACTTTTTGTTCCACTCGAAGTGTGGTGGGTACTGTTCGGTGGCAGCAGGTACAGAACTCCTTCATTCTTCCAAGTGGCTCCATGGCACCCGTGGCCACGTGGCGCCTTATTGGACGGGGCCTGGATGTACGTTGATTTGTTTAGCCCCTATTGATAAATGCTTAGGTTGTTTCTACTTTTTCCCTTGGCCGGGTGGTGCAGTGGAGAACACCTTTTTACTTGTATCTTTACTCACCTGCCAAGAGTATTTCTGAAAACACCAAGAGCTAGAAGTGGAATTGCTGGGCACAGGTGACGTGCGACTTTCTTTTTGGTCATTGCTGCTGGGGAGCCCACGTCCTGGGTTACAGTTCCACTCCCACCCACACATGCCAGCCTGCCTGTCTTCTCTGCTCTCACCAGCGCTAACCATTACCAACCAGTTTCTTATAATGAAACGACAGGTGAAAGATGGCCTCTGGTTTTGATACACATTTTTCTACCCACTAGTTCTTTGTGCTCTTGGCAAAGAAGCTGCTTCCTACTTCAAGCCCGTGCTCCCTGGGCCTGGGCTGGGCAGCCAGGCCTTCAGGCCTCGCACCCAGCTGCTCAGCTGCCCCTGTTTCCTGTGTCTGCATCCTGAATGTCTGTCCTTAATTCCTCTCCCCGCGTCCCCAGCACAGCCCTGCACTGCCCTGGCTGTCGGATTCCCGTGGAGAGGAGGCGATGCCCGGCACACTCGCCTCGGGCTAGGTCAGCTTTCTGGGTTCCAGGGAGGCTGTGTGCTTCCTCTAATTCTTTCCCCTCTTCGAGGTGACTAGGGCGTGGGCCTCTGTCATCACACTGCTCCAGAAGGCAATTCTAATGCCATTCCCTCTCTGTTAGCTACACTTGTGGGTTCTGGGCCACTCCCAGCTCTGCTAAGGGTCAGGGCGAATGTGGCCTGTCCACCCTTGCCCAGGGAGCGGTCCTCCTAATGTGAGGTGTCCCTCAGCTTTAGGAGGGTACATGCACTGCAGCAGCGGGAAGGAAGCACCCCTGACCAGCATTTATCATGACCGTCGGCGAGCAGTGGGGAGGTGCTGCGTGTGGAAGGGCTTTGGGAAGGCTGCACAGCTGGGAAGGATTATCTGTGTCTGAGTTCCCATGTTTGGGTGAGCTGACCCAGGATACCCCAGGTCAGGAGTGTCCCAGTGATTGTAGGTACCAAGGCATGTGTCCACAAGGGGGTGGAATCCCAGGCTAGAGCTCGTTCAGGCCTGACTGCAGGATCTGAGAGAGACTTGCCAAGCAAGCCCCTGTCCTGAAGGCATGGAGATGGGAGATAAGCCAACATAACAGGGGCCCAGTTACCAGATAGTACAGACCAAGGCTTGGACGAGATAGAACTGGTACATGAGGTGACAGCCAGACCAGCCACAAGCAGGGCACTCCTAGTGCCAGAGGGCGGCGCTTAGTCCAAGAGGAAGGGAGGAAGGCAGGGCCCAGCCACTTCAGCCCTGGCAAAGGATTGTGAGCCCCAAGAAGCTGAGAGATATTCTCCATCACTGCCCCCTATTATTCTGTGCCCTCAGCTCTGAGATAAATTGGGCAATCAGCCCTGGACTGACTTCCTGACAGCTGGGGACCTACTGTCCATCCAGCTGCTTCTGCACAGGTAGGCTGGCTGGCCAGCTCACACACCCACTTCTGTGGGCAGCAGGCTCCATGCTGCATGATTATCAGACATACTAGGAAGTGATGATGGGGTGAGAGAGGAGCCTTGGTCATTTCATTTCATCATTGGGGACAGTGATCTAATCCTGCAGAGGCAGGAGCTCAGGAGTCAGACAGACTCGAGCTCAAATCCTGAGCATCTCAGGCTGCATGTTCTTGGGCAAGTCACGTACAACTCTGAGCCTCAATTTCTGTTACGTCGAAGGGAGGGTAATTGTAGAACCCACCTCACAGGGTGGTTGTGAGAGTTTAAAGAGACACACATGGTGCCTGGCACATGGACAGCGCCTATAGATTGCGGGTGGTATGAGTGCTATCCAGAGCAAATACTGCCTGGAAGAGCCCAGCAGTGGGGAACTTGTTGCCTCCTATATCTATGAAAACTATCGAGAAACTCGGCGTATCCAGGAAGGGCAGGAAGAGCCTCCTCTGGGCACAGCCATGTGTCATGTTTAGTGACACAGCTGAGCCTGGGAGGGCAGGAGTCAGCAGGGGAGGGGCCGGGGAATAGGACATGATCTAACAAGTAATGGGACAGAATCCATCTAGTTGGCAAAATACGGTCTCCAGAGAGGATGGGGACCAACAACAGCTGGAGTGTAGTCCAGACACCTTTTTGGATATAGAGCCAGCCTTGACCTCTCCTCCGCTGGGACCGTGGGAACTTCCCCCACGCCTTCCACAGCCTTGAGCTCCAGCAGCCGCGTTCCTGCCACCAGCTCTGCTTGGAGCCCAGTCGATAGGAGTGAGGTGGACACCCAACCCTAGCGGGCCAGTCGGGTCCTCTGGCTGGGAGTTGGCTGAGAGGAGAGGGGCTTCAGGTCTTTGCTGGCACTCAGACCAGGAGGACACGTGAGCTCAGAAATTCCATGCTGGGAAAAGCTGATCCATGCACGAGAAACAGAGAGAGACCCTGCAGGCAAGGGAAAGGGAAAGGACAGAGAGAGAGAGGCTGAGAGAGCGGGTTCCTGGCCTCTCGAAGGCTTTCCAGGCAGTTTCTGGTTCCTGGTCCTTGTGAGGCCCAGCTGTGTCCCTGCTCATGGACTCCGGGAGATACCTCATGTCCTTATGTAACCAGCTTATTAAATGAGCTGGACCCAGTCAGGTGTAAGAAGAAACCAACTTTATTTTTCCGCAGTGTCCTTTCCAGCCTACTCTGTGGATTAGTTCTTTTCCCAGTCGACACTGAGAACTTAGCGGGTCCCGAAGTCTCTCTGCTGTTAACAGTCACGTCACTCCAGACCATCCAGTGTAGGGGTCAGAAGTGTGGACTCCTACAGCCGGTCCCGCTGGAGGCCTGGGGTGGGGGAGGGCACACGCTCAAGTGCCTCCACCAGACCCCGCAGTCCTATTGCCTCCCTCCTGGTCCACTGAGCTTTGTGGCCCTTGGGGTTGGAACAGACGAGACAGACAAGGGAGAGGCAAGGGCCCCTCTGAGGTGGCCTGTTCAGTCGGAGCCCAGAGCTGGCACCCGTGGGTATGCCAGCTGCCCAGAGTACCCACGCTCTGTCTTTTCCCTCTTCCCGTCTTTTCTCCCTCTTTGTTGCCGCTTCTTCAGAATTTCCCTTCGGGGCACCTCTGACTCAGCTCCCTCCATGGGGCAGTGCTTCTCCTCTAGCTGACCACTTATGGCCCTTCCTTGGCTCCTGGGCCTCCTGCACCGCCCCTCCTCACCATCCAGGCTGCCCTCTGGTTCCTAGGAGCTGTGTCCTTGCCTCCCCGCCCCCATCGGAGGGCTTACCCTTTGCTCCCAGTGCAGTACCAGCTTCTTACTGCTCCCTACCTCTGGCCTGCAGACTTGAGGTGTGAGTCAGATGGGAGTGCTTATACTCACCAGGCCAGGCTCTTGGAATGGTCCCTGGAAGCTCCTCTCACTGACTGAAGGAGGGGGAACACCTACCCTCCCTGTGGTGGCAGCGGGGGAGCATATCATGGGGACGACTCATCCCCCCACCCCGGGATACTTTTTCTGCACCTCTTACACAGGCTGCAGGTGGCTCTAATGCTGCAGAGCCAGTTTGGGGCCACCCCCTTGCAAGGAGGGTCTTGCACCTTTTGCTCTTGGCAGTTATGATTTTGTCCTTAGCCTTTCGAGACTCGGAAAAAACCGAGGCTGAAAGAGTGCCTGTTTAACATTTTGTTACACTTAAAATGTTCCTTTTTTGTTTAATCCAGTTCTCTAGCTTTCGCTTACTATAACTGAGAGTTTTTACCAGACTATGTAAAGCAGATGAGGTGCTCTGGGGAGATCGGGGGGACCCCTTGAACTCCCAGAGAGCATCAGCGGAGTATGAACAGCATGGATTCCCATCCCCAGTGTTTGCAGTAGTTCAAAGGTTTCTCTTTCAATCTGGATCAGATTGGCAAGATTCGGGGGGAGGGGGCCCTGTTCAGTGTCACTTGCTTGGGGACCATCTCTGTTTTCCTGCCGTGTTCCGCACACGAGCCCAGCAGGTGGGTGCCCTCTACTGATCAAGGTGTCACTGACTTCCTTCTGGGTCTACAGAGGCATTCACCGTGGAGACCTTAGTAACAGTAGGAGCCCTGTGACTGCAGGCCTTAGAAGTCCCCGGGCGGGATGGGCGAGGAGGAGGAGTGTTGATGTGCGTTGGTTGTGCCGAGTGCTGTTTGCCGGCAGGGGAGCGACTCCCTGGGCACCAGGCGTGGCGCCTGAGCACAGCCCTCTCGTCTCCCTGTTCTCTTCTTTGATGCTGTTGGTTTGGTAAACGTACTTCAGGGAGAGTGGGTTCCACATCTCTGATGGGCATATGCCTCCCTCTCCTTCCATACAGCCGGGGTATGATTTGACCAAGACCCAGGTTTAGGTATCGGGGTGTGTGGGGTTGGAGAACCAGTGGTGTCAGGCCCTACTTTTGTTTGGTTCCAGCTAGTTTAGTAAAGGGTTGCTCCCCGTTGTCCAGTGTGGCTTTCCAGAGCTCTCTGCTTTGGGGTTTGGACATAAGACCAGTGACTGGTAAGGTTGGGCCCTGTTTACCTTTACCGTCAATCCTTGCATCCCACACACCCGACTCCAGGTATGGGAGGGGGTGGGTGTGGTCTGGGCCAAGGTTGAGGACGCCTAGTGGTGTCCAGATTCCACTGTGGCCCCCAGCACTGACTAGGCCCTTGGGAGATTCGTGCCTGACATCCAGAACCTTCTGGACTAACTCCTGCTGGGGCATTTTACCAGCAGTCTGGCTGTGAGCCTCACTTTCTCCCCTTCTGTGAAGTGAGGGGAACAGTCCCTCCTACACAGGCTGCTGTGAGGTCACATAAGAAGACACAAGTCCAACTCCAAGCATGTAGTAGGCGTCAGTAAACATCAGTCTCTCCACAGTACAACTTTGCTAGAAAAGGCTCTCATATGGCAGCATTACTTTGTCATTAAGAAGAGAGATTGGTGAGTCCAAAGGTTTAATAAGTACGTTTTAAATTTTGATATATACGTTGCCAAACTGCTCTTCAAAAATATTGAATCAGTGTTTACTTCCATCCAGAGTACATAGAGTACATATTTCTCCATTCCCTTGTCAATGGGGAGATTGACATTTTTTCGTCTTTGCCAGTCTGCTAGGCACCATGTGATGGTTTATGCTTGATTTAATGTACAACTCTGGTGATTACTGAGGTTGGCCTCTTTTCTTGTTTACTGGCTTTTGTGAGTCTTCTAACATGTTTGTGTGCTTTACCAAGTTTTCTATAACAGTGTATCTTTCTTCTTAATTTGAAAGAGTTCTTGGTGTAGCATGAATATTAATCGTATACTTTTCTCTTTAATATTTGCCTTTCAATCTCAGTCATGTTTTATTTTATTTTGTTTTGTTTTTCAGAGGGCAAAAAATTCGGGACTTTCTTTAGTCCTATCCCTTCGTCTTTTCCTTTATGGTTTTGGGGTTTCTCATCAAGCCCAGAGGCGCCTTTCCTACCGACAGATTTGTTTTACAGGAAGGTGGTTCTGGCAGCTAGTGTGGAAGTCGGATTGGGACGAGGGAGGTGGGGGCACAGGGCTCCTTGGTCTGGTGGGGAGCCTGTTGCTGTGGTGGTGGGGAGCCTGTTGCTGTCGTTGAGGGGAGAGGGGAGGAGGGCCTACACCAAGGCAGAGAAGAGGCCTTGCATGGAGGGGTGGGTCGACCTTGGCCAGGGGGAGGGAGGAGTCCTGGCTTCTCACCTGAGCAATTGAGTAGATGGTATCATTTGGTGAAATGAGACCAGACCTGGGGAAAGGTGTTTCAGATGTTGACTGCACTGCTTGTGTCTGGCAGAGACATCCAGGACGCAGCTAGACATAAGGAGGTGGGGCTCCAGGAAGCCATCTTGGCCTGAGGTACTGTCGTGGGACTCCTCAGGGCAGAGTTGGAAACCAGGGATAGGGAAAGTGTGATTTAATTGATTTCCATGGATGAATCTCTTCCTGGTTTTACTCAAAGAGGCTCTGGTATCGGAGGTCCCAGGAAGGCATTCTAAAACAATAACGCACAGTGTAGATACATCCAAATAGCACTGATGGCTTTTATTGCAGATGTGTCATTACAAGGATAATCTGAGAATATATTAAAAAAAAAAAAACCGTCCCTTTTATATACACAAAACATGCTACATGGAACACTTTGTGAGACTGCTGAGGTAATAGGCACACAGCCAGATGCGGACAGTACCGAACATTCCAACATCTCGCCCACCCCGACCCACGTGCCCTCTAGGAGGGTCTCATCTTCTTGTTCATCCCTTGCTCCCTGCTTGGCAAGAGTCCCGGTAGTACCGAGTCTGATGCTCTGTGGCTAACAGGACTAAGAAAGCCGCCGCACTGTGATGCGCTGACCCAGGGCTCCGTGGCCCCTGGTTATTCAGTAACTCACGACAAGTGGCTAGTTCTCATTTTTGTGGCACTTGATCTCCGGGGAAGTGTAGTTTGGAGATGAGATGTGGACACTAGTCGGCCTGAGAGCATGGGACCTTTGGTACGTAGCCATTTGGGGCCCCCAACGATTGGATGATGACTTCTCTTCAATCGAATATCTGCTGGCAAGGTAGGTTATTATTTCTGTGAAGGTTAAGATGACAGGGAGGCTAAACTGTGACTGGAAAATACGAGACTGCAAATACCATTATCCTTGTGGCTGAGAGTTAGCTTTTGGGCCTGACTTTCCCTTTCCTGACCACGTGGAGTCCATGCTTTCCTACTTAGAGGCTAAGGAATCTTGCCTGGAAAGAAAGCACAGGGGTACAGAAAAGGTGAGGAGTCAGTAGGCAGGGAATAGAGAAGAGCAGAAAAGGTGCCTGGAACACAAGTGGCCAGGGACTGGAGCACGGAGGGCACTTAATTGAATGGCATTGAATGCATGGATAGGTGGGTGGATGGGTGGGCGGTGAAAAGTCCTGAGAATGAGGAGAAATACAGAAATAAAGAGGGATGGGAGTTTTGAAATTGGGTTAGGTGCCAAGGGGGATCTTAAGCAAGGAAGTTGAGAACCCCTATGTGAGAGAATAGTACTGTAGACAGTCCTGGAAGAATCCAGGCCTGTGGACGCCAAGGATCGTTGTTTGAATGAGAGCTACACAGTCTGTGATCTGCCCTTAGACTCAAGTAATACAACATGAATGAAATGCTCTTCTCCTAAGAGCAGAGCTGTTGTTAACAGCCTCAGCAGCTGAGAATTGAATATACGTGTATTTAGGTATATAAGGCAAACCTATATATGTATCTAGATATACGCCACGTGTATATATCTAAATGCATATATACATGGTATACACATAAGTGCACAAGGTCGGCTCACACACGTGTATATTATGAAGGTGTTTTGTTTGCAGTTGTGTTTTTATTGCTGGGGCTTTATTTAAGGAAAGACTTGTCTGCCGTCCTGTCCTGTCTGGAAACACGAGGGGCTGTCCGATGTGGAGAAGAGTAGTAGCAACAGAGAATACCGCTTGGATTCAGTTGTATTATCTGCCGCAGTGACTTGGGAAATCAGAGTCCAGCGTCGCAGTCCTCCCAGTCCTGAGGTGAACTGGAAGGAGGCGCTCTCTGTGCTGGGCCAGTACAGCCGGGCAGGCTCCTGGCGGCCACGAGGGGTCAGGAGGGGGGCCAGCCTAGTGGAAGGTGTTGGGGTTCGGCCGGATCATCATCACCACCTTCTTGAGCGAGTAGGAGCCTCCTCGGAACTCAGCCCAGTAGACTCCATCCTGGTAGCGGCTCCGGTAGTGGCCCCCGCGGTACCAGACCCCGTTGAGGTTGGAGTGGGCACAGGCATTATACCACCAGCCGCCCTTCTGGTAGTGGGCACAGTTGCCTACGGGAGAGAAAGAGCGAGAAGGGCTCAGGGAGGAGGTTCTCCCCGTGTCCACCGTCTGCCTGGGGGGCTTCCGAGGGACCCCCTGTGGAGGCATTTGGACCAAGGGTGCCTGAGAGGGGACGGGGCCTCAGACCTGCCTGCTGACTAACGAGCTCTGTGATCTCGGGCAGGCAACTTGACCTTGTTGAGCCACTGAATTCTCAAGGTAAAATAAGGATGAGCGCGCTGCCCCCGCACAGTACGGGACCCGTGTGGGAACCGAAGGAGGCCACGGATTAGCCCAGGGCTCGCTGCAGAGCAAGCACCAGGGAGGAAAACAGAAATGACCTGAAGTGGGCGGGTAGAGGGCCAGTTTTTCTGAGGAATGTTTTTTAAGAGCTGAAACTATTAGATCAAGAGTCTTTACAGAATGACAAAGGAAGTGTTTAAGATGAAGTGTTCCTCTATTCCTCCCAAGCCTGTATTCCAGCCAAAAACAATTTTTTTTTCCACAAAAGCAAGATATTTTCATAAAGTTTCTGGCACTATCATATATCATGCTGGATTTTGCTGCCAAGGACAAGCAGTTCGGAACAACAGTAAAAGTGTGGGCAAGGTACAAGCGGGCATGCAGGGGCATCGCCCTTCCCAGGAGGGAGAGGGAAGACATTGTCAGGCCCAGGGAGAGACCCACTCAGGGGAAGGGCTGCCCAGTCAAGTTTGTGGGTTTGGGGGCCCGATGGGGCGGGCAGCTCTGCTCCAGGAGAGGCCTTGGGGCCAGGTGAGGAGGGAGCAGGCCAGCTGAGGCAGAGAGCCGAGAGGAGACTCAGCCCCAGGCATCCCCCAGAGCCCCGGCAGCCCAGGTTTTCCCAGAGTTTTTCTCTGGCCCCTCTGGGCCATGACCCGAGGCCACGAGGTCCAAGCGGCAGCATCGGATTTGGAGGGCAGAACCCTCGGCGCGCCACAGCCAGCCTCCCGTCAGCCAGTGGACGCCCCTCCTGAGCTTGCCCCGCATGCCTCCAGGGACAGGGAGCTCACTGCCTCACATCCACTGACGCTGCTGCTGGACAGGCCTGAAGGTTGGGGTTGCAGAACAGTCTTCTCCCTGCTCCCCATAATGGTCCTCAAGAAAGGCTGTAACCAGCCTCTCTGTCCCCAGAGTCTGACAGTTCTGATGAGGGTCATCTTCCTGCCCTGTTCTTCCGGAAGCCTTGGCAGCCCTGGCCTCAGACGACACACTGCCTCCTCGGGGCCCCTGCAGCAGGGTCAGTTCTGCACCAGGGAGTAGGTAGAGGTGTCAGTGTCTCCCCCAGTGTGGTGAGAACAGTCTGCTGCTGTAGGGACCTGGAGTGGGGGTCCCTCCTCAGGGTGTAGGCGGCCGGGCTTGCCAGGGAAGTGCAGGTGGTTCCTGGGACAGTCCTCAAAGGGGAGGCTGTGGCCTTTAGACTGGGACCTATCAGGGAGCTGGGGCAGGAGGGGGCTGGGTTTGCCCATGAGAACAGCCTTGGCCTGGAGGCGGGCTTGGCTCCCCAGGGACCAGCCAGCGAGGGCCCAGGGGCCCTCATCTCAAGGAATTGAGGTGTGGAGCCTTGAGATGAATGTGGGGGGTTGATGTCTGGACTCAGGGTTGGACTGTGTGTGTTTCTTACAGTTTTTTGTTTTTTTTTCCCTTGTTTTTTTGTTTAATAAAGACCTGGACTTGAGGCACGTGATCTTGGACAGGTCGTTTCATCTCTCCTACCTGGTTTCCTCTCATAGCTTCCCATAGCACTGCATTGTCAGTACACACTAGAGACTGCACCCACTCAGAGCCTGACTCCTCCAAGTCCCAGACAAAGCACTTCAGGCACATTCTCACCTTCTCACCACCCCTCTACGTAGGTATGTCCTTACTTCCAGATGTGGAAACGGTCCCAGAGAGATTGAACAGCGTGCCCAAGGGCACAGGCATGTAGGAGGTGGGGCAGCATTGTTAGCCAGGGTGTAACATGGGGACATGTCGCCGTGACACCCAGCGCCTCAGGCAGGGAGTGATGCAGTGCACAGCCCAGTACAATGCCCAGCTTGGCCCAGAGTGGCCCTCGGATATGTAATTTGTGCACCTCTTTACCTCCCCCTTTTTGTAAATGCCATGCTGACCCAGCCTTGCGAAGGGGATCTGTGGACAGAGGGCAAAGGAGTGGGCCTTCAGGGGATGGGAGCGGGGTTGGGCAGCTGGGCCCTGGGATCTTCCTGTTCTCAGGCCTGGGGGTCAGAGTCTCGGCTTTGACTGACCTCTTTCCCCTGCCCTGCACCTAGGTGTGACTCCACTGGTCCTACCTGTGTAGACATCATGGTCTCTGTCCAGGGTGGTGAACTGCTTGCCATTGTGCCAGGTAAAGGAGTCACCGGCGTTGCCATGGTAGCGCCCCAGCCGCAGCTTATAATACTCGCTCTCAGGCTCCAGGCGGAAGCTGGCATATTCTGCAAAGACCTTGCGGCCAGACCAGTCTTCCATGGTCACCAGCAGTTTGTAGTTGCCTTGGTTCGTCAGCCAGTAAATGTTCTCCAGGCCCAGCCAGTACTCGCCGTCGATGTTCCCAAACCCTTGCTGGGGAAAACGTGGGCAAGCATTAGTGAGGAATATGCATTGATCGTACATGTGCCCGTTCCATTAGATCACGAGCTTAATCAGCGTGCCGCGTGAAACCAGCAACCCGCTCGGCAGGGATCCCTCTTCTCGCACCGGGCCCATTAATCGTGGGGGTAGCTAACGGTGGTCTTTATAAGACATCTGGTTCTTACTTCAGGACCAGCAGGGCCCGGCTGTCAGCTGCTCAGCGCCAGACAGAGAGGCCTGGAAACAGGCAGAGCAGAAGGCAGGCCTGCATTTAATTCCCCACTCCCCCACCTGGCTGTCACTTGTTGAGTCACTTTGCCTGTCTGAGCCTCAGTCATGCAACACTCAAGACTATTTAGAGAGTGCCTGTTTCATGCTAGGCATCGTGTGAACGTGGGAGACGCTATGTTACCTTCCCTGCAGGGTTGCTATAAGGACACACGTAATATGGTAAATTAAGAGCCTAGCACACAGTAGGCATGCAACATGAGTTCCTTGGACAATTCCCTTACCTTCTCTGAGCTTCTGTTCCCTTCTCTGGGAAGGGGCTGTGTGTGAGGGTCCCATGTAAACTAATGCACAGGTGTGAGCTGTGACAAAGGCATGCCACATCCACCTGGGCACCCTCCTAGGTCTAGAATCCAGGGGATTTGTTATAGTTTTTCCAAGTATTTTTGGGTGTCATCAGCCGAGTGGTGGCCACTTGAAGTCTTGAAAAATAGGTTGGATTCATTAATGATAATAATAGCTAGTATTTAGTGAGTACTTACGGTATACTGGCACTGTCGGCAGAACTTTCCGTAGGTCATTTTATTAACCCTCATGCCAACTCTATGAACTAGGTACTATCATTATCCTCCCTAGAGTGAGTGGACTGAGGCCTGGGGAGGCCCAGGGTCCCAGAGTGCGTGAGGGTGAGCCAGGATTTGAACTAAGAACCCAGACTTAACCACTGCGCCTACTGCTCTGAGGAAGAGAACGTGGAAAGGAGGCGGAAGGGGTTAGGGCGTCTTCAGAAACCTCTCAACTAGGAGGCAGAGGAGAAAGAGGAGAAAACAAAGGCACGGGCTGGTCAGGAGGTGGGCTGGAGGGCAAGCAGGACAGGACCGGGGCATGGCAAAGCCACGTGTGGGTGTCGTGGTCCAGGGAGTTTGTCGGCTCTGCAGGTGTCAGAGGCCCAGGCTGGATTCACTGCTCTCGCCCTTCCTGTCTGTGCCACCTCTTCATCTGTCAACTGGGTCCAGACCAGTCTCTCCCTCCTGGGGTTGATGTGAGAGCAAAGGAGGTAATGAACGGAAGCACCCAGCGCTGCGCCCGGCGTGTGGCAGGTGTCAGTGAACTCAGCTGCCCTCGCGTCCTCGGTACCACTTCTTTGTTCAGAGGAGCGAGACAGGTGTGGGGTGGAGCCCTTGCAGCCTTTCCTCCTACAAGGAAGAGCATTCAACTTCCCAGGAATTGGGAGCCCAGAGGATGAGCCCTGGAATTAGGACCCAAGTATCCCCACAGTTCCCCAAAACGGGCTATGTGGGAGATTTTCCCAGGGCTTGGGAGCCTTGGGACTTGCCCCTTCTGGGCTGTGAGGACAGGTCTTCCCCTTGAGAGCCCCAGCTGGGACCAAGGTGCTCCCCAAACCTGGCTGGGGTGAGGGGCTACTGCACCCCAGCATTTCGAAATTCCCACCCCATTCATGGGGCTTTTGTGGTCTGAACCCCTGTCTCTGTCCTGCCACAGTTGCCAGGGGGGCAGCAAAGGAGCGGCTGGTCCCCCCTACCCTGGTGGGTTTGCAGAAATGGCCCCGCCAGTGTCCTCCTCCCTTGGGCCACACAGGCCCTGACGGGCAGCAGGTGCCTCCTTCCGAGGGCCCTGGCACTCAGGTGGGCAGTCCTCACCTTGTACGTCTCCCAGTTTCGGAAGAAGTTGACCGAGCCGTCCAGGCGCCTCTGGATGACGGTCCAGCCCCCGGGGTCATGCCTCTGGTCGCACCACACCTGCATGAGGCGGTTGGTGTTCTCTGGCTTCACCAGGTAGATGGAGCTGGTGTCATGGCCATCCTCCAGGGCCTGCAGGCAGTCTCTCCACGGGCCTGGGGACACAGGTGTGCGGCCGTCACAGACCTCCCTGCTGCCTGGCCGCCGAGCCACGTCCTCCCCTCCCCTCACCCCTGGCTGCGACCCGCGCGGCACGGCCTCGGGCAGGACTCCAGCTGGAAGCCACAGACCTGCAGGGTGAGGGGCCTGATTTGGGTAGCCCAGGGCTAGGGGTCTGGGCGCACTGTCACCCCTGACTCCCCCATGGTGTGATTTGGCCGAGCTTCCTTACCTCTCCAAGCCCTCGGTTTCCCCAGTTTGTAGAAGGGAGATCATGTTTACCTCATTGGGGCTGTAAGGATTGCTTGGATCATTTGTGTGCCATTCCTGGAGTGATTTTTTTCTGTTAAGTTGGTTATACTGGCAAAAAGAGATGTGAGCCTGCTGAGAGACAGCAGGGTCCGTCAGCACCGAGCGGGCTCCGCCCGGGCAGCGAGCCGGGCTCGCTGCCCCTCCCAGCATGGCTGACTCCACGCCCGCCTTCCCAGCGACGGAGCCTGGTGACAGTCGTTGCAGTTTTTAGTAAGTGAACTTCCACGGGGGTCACAGGGGCCCAAGCAATGCCCAGAATCTGTAGCCAGAGGTCTCAGGATATTTCTGGGATTCAGATGCTGGCCTCCAAAGACCTTTAGGGGGGACCAAGTTTCTGTTCAGCTCCATCTGTATTTTCCAAAGGAGGCTCACCGAGGGCCAGGTGCTCAGAGCCCATGTTTCAAGGTCCATGCGCTTAAAGGATGGTGTCTAGGGCACCTTCCAATCCATGGCTGTCTTTTTTTTTTTTTTTTTTTTTTGCGGTACGCGGGCCTCTCACTGTTGTGGCCTCTCCCATTGCGGAGCACAGGCTCCGGACGCGCAGGCTCAGCGGCCATGGCTCACGGGCCCAGCGGCTCCGCGGCATGTGGGATCTTCCCGGACCGGGGCACGAACCCGTGTCCCCTGCACTGGCAGGCGGACTCTCAACCACTGCGCCACCAGGGAAGCCCCATGGCTCTCTTTTGAAACTGAGACGAGATGGGTTCTGTGATCTGTGGCTTCCCCAAGCTTGGGCAGCCCAGTCAGAAGGGATGGGTGTTGCTACTGTAGGTCTCTCAACACACCCCTCCCCCACTTCCCCTGGTGGCTTCCTGTGTTTGGACATTGGTCACGTCAGCAAGAGGGTACAAACCTGAGTCACCAAGGGCCAAATAAGCTGGCTTCTTCCTTATTGATCTGAGAAAACTTCGAAGTTTTTCAAGACCTAGCCATTGAACTGTGTATTTTACAATAAATAAAATCACCACACATAGCTTCAGCTTCTCTTCAAAACGATCCTAAACTGAGCATGGTTAAGACCAAACGTCCTAAAAATATTCCATCTTATTCTATTAATGTGTATGTTTATTCAACAACTGTTTATTGAGTCCCAGCCTCAGCAGGTCCTGTGCTGGGCAGTGGAAGCCTTAAGGCAAGCGGGGGCTGCTCCCATGCCCAGCAAGGGGGGAGCTGACTTCACCAGCTTTCTCTCAGCCTGAGTTCCTGTGGAATCCTGTCCTTCCTGTGCATGGGGGAGGGCAGAAAGGGCAGGCATCAGGGACGGGTGCATTTAGCTTTTCCTGTGTAGATCAGACTTCTCACATTCCTCCCTAGCTGTGATTGGGCTGGATTCGTCCACACCTGATGGTTAAACAGGGCAAGTTTGGGTTTGGTCTTTGTTGGACACCTCAGGTGGGCTTTTCCTGAGGCCTCACAGATGGGCGTGAGCATCCCCACCTGGAACCTGATGGCAGGGCAGGGGCTGTCTTGCTCACCCCTCTGTCCCCAGCGCTCAACCGCACCGAGAAGAAAGGTGGGCGTGGGTGCTCGCCGCTGACAGCTAACTGGGGCTCCCCCTTCATCCTCCAGCCATTTACCTGCTGGCCAGCCCTCCTTCCCCCAAGGGATGGCCAGGGCCCCAAGCACCCGCCCGGTAGCAGATGTGGCACAAGCAGCTGCTTCCTTCTTTGCCTTGTGCCTCTCCCGTCCTGGGAAGGGGAGGCCAGACCTCCAGAAAGAACATTCATGAAGGAGAGAAAGATTTTGGTTGTGTTCAGCCCGTGGCCCCGGGGACCAAAGCAGAGAATGGGAGTCTGTCTCCGGCAGCTGGAGCAGAGTGCAGAGCGGGCGTGGGGGGCCTCCCAGCTCGATACCAAGTCAGAAGCACAGGAGAGGCCATTCGATGCGGAAGCTGGCGACAGAAGGTCCGGCAGAAGCCTGCAGAATAACACCCAACTGAAAGCGAGCAGCCAGGCCTCTTCCTCCAGAGCCGCCGTGGGGCTCCATGGATTCTCAGGCTGAAAGGCTGGCTTTGAAGGCGGTGCCGCATGGGGAGAAGCTTCGAGGACGCCAGGAGGGTAGCTGGTCAGCCTCGTGGCTCCCATCCTACGCTACCTGTGTGGGTTCCCTGAGTGGTTCCAGCTTTACCTTTGACACTTCTACAAAGGGCTGTTTTTAAAAGGCAAGTGTTTTTAAATGTTTTGGAGCCAACCAATCCCTTTAAGAGTTTGGGGGAAGAAGCTCCAGACCCTCTATCTAGAAAGATGCACAGACACACAATTTTGCTTGTAATCAGAAGGTAAATGGACTTCCAAACCCAAGATTATGAAACCCTGCCTCTGAGAGAGGCTTGACTGGAACGGTAGTAACAATAAAATACTTCTACTAGCCAACACGTGCTGGGCGTTTACTACGTGCCCCAACCATGTATTTATACCCGAGATCTTCCTGACACACCTGCCAGGTAGCTAGTAGTCTCCTCACTCTACAGATGAGGTAACTGGAGCGTGGGGACGTTGGGTGACGCTCCCTCCCGGTAGGGGCAGGTGCGGTATCCAAACCCAGTGGTCGTCCAGAGCCCACACTCGAAAGCCCTCATCCTTTTCCTCAGCCGGAGTGGACTCCAGGGCAGGGGCCCAGGCTGACCTCTCTCTGTGTCCTTACAACTAGGCCGGTCAGCCAGGTTAAGAAAAATAAGAACTTACACTTCTTCTCTGTCAAGGTGTTATGCCTTTTTAAATCTTTGATTTGTTTTTCTTCTGTGCTTGCCTTTTGGTGTCCTTTGCCCATTTTACAACGATTTCGACTATTTTACAACTATTTTTAGTGTTTCTTATGATGGAGAATCTTTCCTTTCCTTTTTTTAAAAGGCAAATCTAGCACTTCTTTCCTTGAAGGCTTTTTAAGGTATGACATGCTTTCTAGAATCATGGAGTAGGTGCAACATAGTGTAGACGTATTTAGTATTTTCTGCTGTTACTGAAAAAAAAAGCCTCCATACATCTCCTACATCCTGCACTTCACATGACACTGAGGACTTCCCATCAAGAATGTTTCCAGACAGTTATCTCTCAGACACCTCTGCAGAGCTCTAGAAGATCTCCGGCATTCAAACATGTTCCCTTTTCTTATTAAAGGCACTAGTGGCAAAGGTCAGAAAATTAAATGATGGATGAAAATTAGTCAGAAAAATACTTGGCGTTGAAAAGTTGGCAGCAGTGAAATGATAAAGCAGCAGAAAACGGCAGCAGTGAGATGATGATGCCGCTCCATTAAAACGGCTGAGTCAAAACATCCTCCTCTGATGAGAAATCTACACCTGTTACCTATACACAGTGTAATTGTTGCGGGGTCAGCCGAGGTGTCAGACTGACTCAGGAATCTGTGCAAGCGTTTATGTGCTGGGGACAGGACCCCAACCTTGGAGTCCGGAGCCCTTAGCTCAAAGCTTGGTGGCCGCATCTCCTCACAGTGTGACTTTGGGCAGGTCCTCACTGAGCCTCCATCTCTTCTGTAAACAGACGGAAAGAACCCTACTTGTTCTGAGGGTCTCCCGAACACAGCACCCGTCACGAGGCCGACCAGGGCAGGTGCCAGGGAGGGTTCTTTTTCTCTTTCCTTTGACAGATGAAAGCTGGTGGTTTTGAAGCTGTCCACTCCCCGCCATCCCCTAGCCCCAAACAAGTGACTGTATTTGCTTTCGGATTTCCAAGACTAAGTATAAGATTATTTACTGATGGATGTTTTCCATAAAGGCATATTGTGAAAGTCAGAACTTCAGTGGAGAGGGCCACAAAGACTAATGGGAATGAAGAATGGAAACCTTCTTCTTTTGTCAATGAAGCTGCATCTTCAGTGTGCGGTGGGCAGGGCTCTCCTTGGAGCAGCGCGGAGTACCCGGCAGTGTTTCACTTGGCGCTCCTTCTGAAAGGGCAGCCCTGCCCGGAGCACCAGGCCAGCACTAACTCAGCAGCACCAAGGCTGTGAGTGCAGGGAGCGCCCCGACCTCATCTCTGCGAAGAATATATTTACACTGTTGGCGGAGCTGCAGCCAGAACGTTCCACATGAAGGAAAGCGCGGCTGCCATGGCCAAGCCGAGTCTGTGTGGTTCCCTAGAGGAGCAGCACAGGGTGTGGAAGGCACATAGGCCCTGCAGTCAGGAGGCCTCGGGGAGAAGGGACATTGGCAGTGGGAACACAGAGTTTATAGGTCTTGGGCCCCCAGACCCCAATGTCTGGTGAGCGTTGGAGGCGATCGGGTTTGGGGGCCTAAGTCCCCTCCCTGCTCCCTTCCTCCTCACTGGGGTTCCTGACAGAGGGATCCGGCACACAGGGCCCCTCGCCTCCCGGGAAGCCAGGAGCCACTTACTGATGGCTGCTCCGGGGCTCAATACCCCCAGTGTAGAGCCTTCCGGTAAAGCCGAGTTGGAGCCTGCAGTCAGCCCAGACCTACGGGTAACTTTCTAGTTCCAGTGTCCTCCCTGTGGGTCTGAGGCAGACCACCTTCAGCCTGACTTGCCCACCCAGGCCCCAGTGGAGAAATGGACTCACCAACTGCATCAATTTTCAGTGCAGTCACTAGGGAAGTGCGGCCCCATGAATATCTGACCAGGCCGATTGGCCGAGGCCAGGAGCTGAGAAGTGGGTAGACATCGGGCCTGTGTGGGCCAGAGTGATGCCTCTTCTCCCTGCTGCGCCTGAGCCATGGGGAGAGGGGCAGAGTCCTTCCCGGCCATCAGCTGGGCTAGACCACGCAGCCGGCCAGCAGCCTGACAGGCCTCTCTACCCCCTAAGCCCAAGTCTCCAGACTTGACCACCTGAGGCCACACAGAGGACCCTGTGGCCTGCGGGAGACGTTCTGGGGTGTTTTAGTCCATACGTGGGCACCGCAGAGAGGCTTCTGTGATGTCACCAGGAAGCACTGCTCTTATGTGAGAACCGTGTGCCGCTTCCTATTATTCTCATGGATGGTCTGCCTCCAACAAGTCTTTTGGCCCCTCCCTGAACCAGTTTTCTAACAGGAGAAAAGACTAGTTGTGTTGAAATTGGATTTTCTGACCCAAATGAATAATCTGAGCACCAGGGCACATGTCCACTGCTTAGGTGTGAGTCCTGCTTAGGCGTGAGTCCCACCCCGGCCAGCATGAGGACCTGCCAGGCGTCCCGGGTGAGGCAGGAGAGCCGAAACCCAATGCAGGGGGCAAGGAGCAATCACGTGTGCTGCTCGAGTCTCATGTATCCAGACGGCTGGGGAAATCATATTTTGGTTGTGAACATGTATATTCTATGTCACTCACCACTTTTCAGTGAACCAGAGCACAAAACAATAATCTAGCACAGGAACAGACGGTACATTCCCAAAGCCATCTCAGTCAAGTTCCTGCAGCGCCCCAGCGGTGACATTCTAAGTATCGTTTCTGGTCCTTCTGGGGAAAGAGTCCAGACGCTCATGCCTGCTGTTCAGGCCCTTTAAGTCCTCGGACAGCGAGCACACTGCCTGGGGCTGACAAGCTTTTCAGGAGTTTATGAAAAGTATTTGAGCCCTAAAAAAAAATTGTGAGCTATAAAATACGAAAAGAAAACTGCAAAGTCAAAATTTATAAGTATATAATTAAATTTCTACAAAGTGTAACATTTTGTCGAATTCATTAATTGTTAAATTTAGTCTTCATAAAAAATGTTATTACTTTTGAAAACAATTTGTAGGTTACATTTTTCTCACTTCACAAGAATTCCTGAACGTGCCTGATGTTTGCCGAGAAACCAGAGCCAACCATAAATTAATTGTGCTGCACTTGGCCAAGTAATTTCAAACACAAACTTATTAAAAAATCCTTTCAAAAATTTTACAGTAAAAGTTATATTAGATGTGCGAGGTGGGTGTATTTCAACGCACTTGGTACATCCTGAGGCATCCCCAAATAAGAGCCCCTTGGGCCCATGAAGAGCTTGAAGGGGTCCTGTTTCTGCCTGTTTGACCTCAGGATAAACAGATATTACAGTATTGCTTCCCAGAGAACACTTTCAAAAGCACCGTGCCCACTCCTAGGTTTCCACCAGTACCCTTGGGCAGGGGGAGAGACAGAGACTTTAAAGCGATTTTAAAAAGAAAAGAGGTCAGACTGGGAGGGGCTCTGGGGGGGCTCCCTGGGTGCAGAGGTGAGCAGTTCCCTAGGGCTCCCTGGACTGGTGGGGTGAAGCCCTGGGCTCCCCGGTCGCAGTGATGGGACTGAGTGGAGCTGTTCTGCGGGCACATCATGGAGGAGCTCATCAGACCCATGACTGTGCCCCGCAGATCGCGGACGGGGGGTCGTTCCTACGGTTCACCAGCCCGTTCACCCTTCCCAAGAAAGGGAATCAGCCTGTGGGCTCGTTCTGAGAGAACCTGTGTTGGCTTTCATTGATCACCTCTTCCTTTTCCAAATGCTCACACATCACTCTTCAAACTCTTTTCTATAATTTCACCGGGGTTTGACCACATGCCAACTGGTATGCAATTTCTAGTATGTCATCCTTTTTCTCTTTCTGAACACAGGACATTTGCCCAGCTCCAGGCCTGATCTCCCTGATTTCTTGATGATAGTGGCAGTGGTTGTGAGAGCACATCTACCTGCCCTCAGCCCTCCTCGTCCCCTCCTCCAGGAAGCCTGCCCCAACCCCAGAAGAGCTACTCAATCCTTCTCAGGGTTCTCATAGTGCCTTACATATCTGTCTTCACTGGAATATAGTAAGAGTGATGACTGCCTCGGATCCAGAGCCTTTCACATGCCAGGGGCTTTACACAATTTTATTTCAGCCTCACAAGCCCCTGCGCAGAGCGATCACACGACTGGGAAGCAGAGGACGTGGGGTCAGAACGGGCTCTGCCTCCAACGCCCTGGTTCTTTCCACTGTACTGTGCTGTGGCTGTCACACGTATTGGGATTGTGGGGGTCTGTCTCCCCGCCAGACCGTGGGCTTCTCCTGGGCCGTGACCATGGGTTGACCCCCCCAGTCCAGTGCCGAGAGCCACCTGGCGCCTCCCATGCCTTCCTCCGTCTCCCATCTTCTCACCACCGTGAGGTGCGTTCCCCTTGTCATCTTCATCCTGTTCTTTCCAGTTTAAGAATCAATGATAATAAATCCATCTGGAAACAGGGATCCCCACAACAAAGGATAATTAGCATCCAGACCAAACCTTGAGTAAGGAAACCTGTTATCTGGGGAAGCCTGGACAGTCTGTAGTAGAAAGCCTGCACGTTAATGCCCGGGGTAGGCCCAGATGATTGGATTTTCTGTTCTTTTTGATGGCACTCTAACACACCACCTAAGATATCTTAATTTCAACATTTGGAAATTTTAAAAAAACTGTTATATTTGTCACTTAAGCTTAAAACTTTCCTAGTGAAATTTCTCTCTGTATGTATAGTAATTTTAACTTAAATTATTCAAAAAAATCCATGAAGGGAAAATCACTTATTCATTTGAAGAAATGACTTAAGAGCACTCCAGGCCCTGCAGCTCCACTGGCTCAGCTCGAGATGCAGGGTCAGCATCCAACATGCTCGTCGTCCAGAGTCATCTCAGGGGCAGCTGAAGTGCTGCAGAGGTGGAAGGGGCTGTCTCAGTGTTCCCGGGGCAGTCTCTTTGGCCTCCCTCCCTCCTTGCTGCTGACTGAGATCACTGAGAAGTGGGCTGTGTTACTTTTACAACAGTACATGATGCACTGCGCTCGACAAACCTGGCCAGCCTTGTCTTAGACACTGTAGTATGGTGCTCACTTAATGCTGCTTTCTTTATCATTTTTTCGGGGGGAGTATCTCAGGGTTATGATACAGTTCACAGCATCAATTCACCACAGCAGTCCATTCATGTGACTAGTGAGCTGGCCACAGAGGCCTGAGCTCCCGGATTTTCTAGATTACGTTCATTTTGCCAGATGCCAAACTGGGGGGATTTCCAGGCCGCAGGATGCTAGCTCACAAACTGTAACAATAACAAGCTGGTGGTTTATCTCTCGGGGCTGTAAAGAGCCTGAGCATTTAGCCAAATGTCCTCCCTGCAAAGTGCCTGAGTAATAGAGGGAGAGCTTGCCATCACACTCCACTCCAAAGTACCCCAGGAGGAGAGACGAGGAAGCAAAGCTAGGAGGAAGATGACCCGACTCGAGCTCAAGTGGCTTTTGTTTATGAAGAAGCTAGCAAAGAATGCTCCTTGAAATATCACTTGATTATGTAGTTTGTAATGAATTTGGAAGTCTTATTTTGTTCAACAATAACATTCTAGGAACATGACAGCGTAGCACAGTGAAAACAGCACAGGCTCTGGAGGCAAGAGAGCCAGACTGGGTTTTCCCCACAGGCCCTGTGACCGTAAAGGCCGAGTGCTTGGTGGCTGTAGTCACCCTCACCGTCCTCACAATGCCCTTCTCCAACCCTCCGCCGGGCCTCAGGCGCATGTGGGACCAGCAGTGCTCACCTGGACAGACCATCGCTTGACCTCCAGAAGGAATGGAAGCCACGCGTGATCTATCTCGTTCTCTATTTTAGACCACAGTCTAATGTACATATTCCCTACCTCATAATGGGAAATAAAATACAAGGGGAGAAATCCGTCTAGGAAAACAATCTTCTTAAAGTTGCCTGTGCCTCCCTGGCCGTGGACCATCTGTTGTGAGGGATGGGTGGTTTCTGTGTGTTATCTGTGAAGCAGCGTGGCTGACACCTAATGTGGCCCCAAGAGCAGATCATAGCTACTGATTTTTATATATTTAGGGTTAACATATTTAAAGAAATCAGGACTTCAGACTTAGCTATACATTAAAATGCTGAGTTGGGCTTCCCTGGTGACGCAGTGGTTGAGAGTCCGCCTGCCGATGCAGGGGACACGGGTTCACGCCCCGGTCCAGGAAGATCCCACATGCCGCGGAGTGGCTGGGCCCATGAGCCATGGCCGCTGAGTCTGCGCGTCCGGAGCCTGTGCTCCGCAACGGGAGAGGCCACAACAGTGAGAGGCCCGCGTACCGCAAAAAAAAAAAAAAAAAAAAAAAAAAAATTGCTGAGTAGAAGTAATTCCAGACAATTTGTCCAGATTTGATACAAATGAAATATCAGATTTAATGGGAGCTTCAGTTGGGTCCATTTACTGGAAGTCAGGTGCATGTTACGTTTTCTGAGGGAGAGCTCTGTTGTTTCAGAAACTCCGTAGTATGAGGCTAACTTAATTCTATTTTCTTTATCTTATTTTCACAGTAATGATGTCTTTGTTATCAGAACCATAAGAGTTCTAATAACAAACCTAACAAATCTACCAGATCTTTTACAGGGAGCTGCCTGGAACCTGGTACATGAAATAGTGATGGAGAGTCAGGTCCCAGGCAGCTGGCACCTGGGGTCAAATCAAGCATTTATAGAGTGATTTTCACACCAGTTGCCCCCTAGCCTTTCCATGGGAATGTATAGTATCCCAGAGTGGCTAAGACACCCTTGCTTTGAGCATTGGCTGAGCCACTTACTTGCTGTGTAATCTTGGCTAAGTTACTTAACCTCTCTGAACCTTAATATCCTGGAAGTTACAAGCCCAGGGACCAGTGTTGGCTCTGTCACTGACAGACTCTGGGACAAGAAGGCTATGCCAGGGGATCCGAGAGGCCTCTGACAAGCTCTAATATTTTATGATTTTATGGTCCCCTCTTTATCCACTGAGAAAACAAACTGAGCTGATTATGTTTTTCTCAGGAGAGAAAACAGCTAGAAATGTCTACTCCTTTTGGTTTTTAAAGATTCATTTCAGACAAGGCCTCACTGTGGGCAGCTGGTGGTCACACTGCCTTTTCTTCTCTGGTCAGTCCCTAGGATGGCGCCACAGCAGGAGGGCTGGCATGTGCACGGCGGTGCCTGGGCTGCGCTGAGGAGTAGTGTCCTGGGCCTCCCAGAGCCACCTTGAGAGCAGGCTCTAGCCGAGGCTCCATGCTGTCCTCTCCTTGGCCTCTTAGAAAGTGACCCCTGCAGCCTTCCTCTTTAGCAGACCTGATTGACGTGGGTGCACAGGGCACACAGGTGGAGGAGGAGGTCGGGGACACGGAAGCGTGAGGAAGAGTGGACAGGAGGAGGGAGGGAGGCAGCCACGGGGCCCCCCAGGGGAGATGGCCACAGGCGGGGCCATTTGGCCCAGGCCTTATCACAAGCATCACTCTAATGGAAATGCCCTTAGGTCTGGCCAGACCTGAGAGGGACGCCAGGGAAGCCGGGAGCTGCCTGGGCCTCCGTCACTCAGGCTCTCAGAGACCTGGGCCTGGGCCTGGGGCCAGCCTGTTACTGTCTGGCTGGGAACAAGCTGGTGAGCGCAGCTTCAGATAAGGGGCCATGGCTCCCTCAGTCCCCTGGGAAAGGGCGTGCTGTGGGCTGAGCAGCCCCGACAATGAGGAAAAGAGTAGGTGGCTCTGAGGTTGCAGAATGAAAGATTTAGGAGCTGCCAAGGCTTGAGTGCAGAGGTGTTTAATTGCAGAAGTGTCTCTGGCTGAGTGATGTCCCCAGAGCAAAGAATCTGTTGGGCCAGAGCACAGAGGAAGGTTTTGTCTTCCAAGACCAGAACCTGCCCCCTAAGTTCTCAGAACAGGCCTGATAAGAGCTCTCTGCCGATTGGCTGAGAGAGACCATCTGCCTTTTCCTCCTGTCCTTTGTCCAACACCAGGAAAGGGCAGGGCCTCCCAGCCTCTCTCCAGGCTCTGCCCGCCCCTTCAGCTTCTGCAGCCAGGTGCTCAGTCTCGGCAGGGAATGCCTCGTGTGGGAGTGCAGTGGTCAGATGAGTCACAAGGAATCAGTTACAATCAGTACCAACATTTGGGAAGGCTTTGCTTAAAAAAAAAAAAAGGTAAATTATAGTGCATTCAGATTACCTCCATAATAAAATCACTGCCATTCCCTCCATGCAGGTGTGCTTCCTTAAGTGGGAGAGAAAGGGGTTGGTTGCACGCAGGAGCCTTGGAATGCACACAGTCCAGGCTGAATTATGCACGTGAAGAAGCAGGAGAACCAAACTACTTGAGGTGCCAGGATTAGGGCCATGCCCCTGGGTCTTTGCACGGATGCATCTCCACCGGGGACCCCCTAGTAACTCAATCACCCAACTCCCAAGTCCACCTGGTAAACTCTTACAGATCCTTCACTCTGACGTCCCCACCTCCGTCCAACTTGTCCCTTCTACTGCAGGCAGACTCAGTCATGCCACCTTAATAGATGTAGTGCCTGTAGGCAGGCACTTAGCACCCCGTGGTGTTACCATAGTGACTGCACAGCCCACGATTTTCACTGCATTCCTGATTTCAGGTACTTTGTTATGTTGGTCCCATAAATTCTCACAGCATTCTGGAAATTTTGGCTTTGACAGGTGCTCTCTCTCAGAGAAATCCTTTGTCAGACCTGATGTGCTGATTTTAGGGTCTAGAACTGGTGGGCACTGGATAGGTCCCAATGCATTCATGAATCTGCCGTCTCCCCCAGACTAAGTTCCTGGAGGTTAGGACTGTCGTTTTCACAAGCCCCCAAGTCCAGCACTGTGACTGGCAAAGAGTAGGGGCTCAGCTATTGTTGGCTGCCCCACGTGATGTATATCCCATGCCTGATTGCATTGAGTTTCCACGGCAACCCTGTGATGGTATGACTCTTCTCCCCATTTTATAGAGGAGAAAATTAAGGCTCAGAAGAGCTAAATAACTTTCTTATGAGCGAACAGCTAATAAGAGGTAGAGCCTGGGTGCAAACTTAGGTCTTTATTCCTACACTATGTATCCACCAGCTTAGTTCAAGCTCAGGAATGTCCTGGAATTGTTGAGTCAGAAACCAGAGATGCTTAAGCGAGAGGAGGTCTGTTGCCTAACTATTGAGGTCAGCCTGCCTCATGTCAGAATTATATCATTCAGCTGAGCCTTCATTTTGTGCCACGGGCATGTTTTACCCTCTGGGTGCTCTGGCAGGATGTATTAACACACTCTGCCCTCTCTTTTGGAACTCCCGGTTTAAAATAGACACGTGTACCGATGAACCAGTCATCAGCTGTAGAATGCCAGAGCTAAAAATGGTCTGTTTTTTAAATTTCAATCTCCTGTTTCAAGATGAAGAGACCAAGACCAAAGGAAGCTCATAGCTACCATGTACTGAAACTTACCATGGGCCAGAACTGTGCTAACCACATGTTGTGCAGTATTTCATTTAATCCTCAGGTAGGCACTATTTTAATCCATCCTCTGTTGATAGGTGGGGAAACTGAGGCTCTGAGGGGCAAAGCGACTTGCCTAATGTCCCAGAGCTAATCAGTGGGGAAATCGGAATTGGAACCCAGGTCAGTCTGCTCCAGAGCACAAGTCCTCAACCTGCACACCCAGTAGAGGGCTTGGCTGCAAGGAAAGATGCTCTGCCCTGCACCTCGCTACCCCCACGGACCTGCACACAGCGCCGCCCTTGTCTTTTGCGTGGGCCACCCTCGTGCACTCAGGTTCAGCCTTCTCTGGAGTTAGCAAGAAACTGCTCTTCCCAGTGTACTGGTGGTTATTTTCAGAAGTGTGAGATAAATGTAAAACAGGATAGTTTCAGTAAAAATATCTCCCTGTTTATATAACGAAGTGGTACAAATATCACTGACTTGAAGCAGATACGTGGTTACTTTTCTGCAAAGACGAACGTAGTCCTCATATGACAGCCCATTTGTAAGGCACATGAGGTCCTGGATGAATGAGATACTGAGCTTCAGGGGGCTGGGCTCGTGCTCCCCCCGGAGTGAGGATCCCCAGAGTCCTCGAGCACAGAGGAGTCAGCCTCAGCTTTAAAGTGAAAAGGCCTGAATTCAGACCCAGCCTGAGGATCCTAAGCCTGTGAGCAAGTCCCTCATCCTCTCAGTTAACCTTCTGTAAGGAGCTGCAGGGGCTAATGATGTAATAATATACATGAAAGCGCCCGGCGCCAGTATCTGGGTCAAGCTTCAAAACCTACCAGCAGCCCCATTCCTCCCCCATGATGATATTTTGAGAATTACCATATTTATTTAAGATGAAACATGTATTTAAGAGTGTATGGAATCATCACTGAAAATTCTAGATGCAGCAGACGCTAGGAAATGTGTGGGCTTTAGAAAGTACCCCTTCCTCCCCCACAGCCCCTCCCTACAATGTGTTCATCATACTTCTGCTGTGATAACACTTGCTTTTCCTCTGGTCTGTCGTTTCTTCCGTGCGCATTTACCAAATGCCAGTTCTGTGCCAGGCACAGTATGAGAGCTTGCAGGAGAGACGTCCTACCTGCCTACACAGAGCACCTCTCACAGAGCCCAGAAGACTCAGGCCTGGGTTTTTTCCTATCAGAAGCCAGAAAACACTTGTTGTCTTCTGAGATCCCCCTGTTTCCTGGTTCTACCTTGGAGCATCCATCTGAGGAATGTGGTCCCCCTCTCACCCCACCGGCTCTTGCGGCTTGGCCCAAGGGACCGCTGGGGGATTGATGGCGCAAGCCTTTGGCCTGGCTTCAACTTGCCGCGGCTCTTCCCCCACTTGTGGTCACAGCCAAGGGAAGCCTGGCGCCCGGCTCTGAGGCCCAGATGTTGCAGGTTCCCGGAAGGACTTACCCGACGGCTTGTCTGTGGAGGATGGGAGGCTGGTGAGGGTGGGCATGGTGGGCAGAGGGGGTGGCAGCACCTTCAGGTTCTGGTCGCTCTGGATCTCGTTGGTGGAGATCTGGTTGATGATGCGGTTGTAGGGGGGTGGCTGGTAGACGCGGGGCGGGGTGGCGGGGGGCGGCTGGGGCACGGGCCGGGCGGCGGGCACCCGCTGGCAGTGCTCCTCCAGCTGCGCGATGATCTCTGACTGGTTGTGGGCCAGCGTGGCCAGGTGCTGGTACTTGTGCTCCAGGTCCTTGTACTTGCTGGCCAGCTGCAGCATGTCAGCCGTCTGGTTGAGGATCCTGTTCTCCAGCTGGGAGAGCTCGAGCGCATTGTCCCGCTTGCGGATGATCTCATGCAGGAGCTGCATGTAGAGCTGCGTGACCCGCGAGTTCATGTTGCGGCTTTCCTTGCGCAGCAGCTTCACCTCGCTCACGATGCCGCCGTCCACCTCCACCAGCTGCTGCAGCGTCTCGATCTGCCGCTTCTGCTTGAGCAGCTCGTTGTTGAGCAGCTCCAGCTCCTGCTTGTGCACCCGGTTCTCCAGGAGCACCTCGGGCTCCTTGGAGTTGACGCAGATGGCGCCCGTGACCCGCTGCTGGGGAACGATGAAGGTGTAGGTGCACTTGTCCGAGGACTCGCCGGCCCGCTTGTACCTGTTCAGGTAGATGAACTCGCTGGGCGAGCCCTCCTCTGTGCCCTCAAAGCCCTCCTTCTGGCCCACAGCCGCTCCCAGGGCGGCCAGCAGTCCCAGCCACCAGCACGTCACGCACAGCGGCCTCATGGTCCTTGCAAAGTGGGGGTTCTTCTTTGAGAGCAGAGACTATGAAACCCTGGAAGTAAACAGAAGGGGAGACTCAGTGAGGGTCCTGTCACTGCCAGCGGGCCTGTGCCATAAATGAGCTCAGCCTTCTTATCAGGCAGATGTTTCCAAAAACGCAGCTTCAGGAGGCAGCCCTTCCGGGAGCCACAGAAAGAGACAGGCGGGCCCGGCAGAGGCAGGAAGGAAACAGGAGGGGACCGAGCATCTGAAGGCAGCAGGCCAAAGCTCCGCCACACCTGGAGCCTGAGAACCACACGAGGGCAGCTTGAAGCTGGGAGGGGAGGCAGAGGAAGGGTTGTCCCATCTCCCTCCTCCTCTGCCTCACGCTCCTCAGACCGTTTAGCCTCCCCCTGGACGTGCCCTTTGTAACACCCATCACAGTGGAGATGAATCTGAATTCTGTGTGATCTCTTCATGGATCTATGCTCCATAAAGGCCGGCGCTGTGTCTGTTTCCATCCTGTATCCCCAGGATGCTGCACTAAGCAAGCTTTCTGCAATATTTGTTAAATGAATGATTTGCTAGACATAGTATGGATGTGTTCAGTTTGTAATGAACAGTGTCAGTGAAAGGATGTGTCTAGTCACGTGGCTTTGGTCTGTGTTAGCCAAGCTCCAGAGCCCAAACAGGAGCAAACAACTCTTCTAAATCCAGATACTTCCAGCAGCCAGTAACTGCACGGTCCCCATCACCGCCACACGATTAAGCCAGGTGGGAGCAGAAAACAGACATGTGTCTCCAGATTTGTTTCAGTTCTATTCTTAGACCACTTGTTCCTTCCCTAGATATCCATTGAACATCTGTGGTATGCCAGACGGTGTGCTGGCTGCTGAAGATGCCGCTGCAAACAGGACAGAGCCAGCCCCTGCCCTCACGGGGCTTACCCATCATTACACAGCCCCTAAGTGCCGTGAGGCAGAAGTAGTGTATGCAGTGGAAGGGTAGAACAGGGAACTGACCTAACCAGAGGGGTCAGGAAAGCTTCTCTGAGAAAGTGACCTTTACGCTGACCCTGGAGTGTTGAGTAGGAGTGAGCCAGGCCAAGAGGGAGGGGACAGGCGTGCATAGATCGCTCCTCTCGCCTACTCAAGGACATGGCTCCAGCAGCTCTCCCCCAGCTCTCCGGCATGATCACATTTTTTCTACAGTCATGCTGTTATTCCTTTCAACTTAAAGAAAATCCTCTCTTGACCTCACATCCCTTCTCCAGCTACTGTTCCATTTCTGTGCTCCCCTTTTTAGCAAAACCCTCTGAAGAGTTGCCCACACTCACTGTTTCCAGAAAGTCCCTCTCCTCCTGTTCTCTCTCGAGCCCGTTCCCATCAGGCCTGGCCCCGTCCCCTCTGTCCCAAGTGTCCTAGACAGGATCGCCAGGGGCCTCACTTGCCAGACCAAATGGCCAGTTCCTGGTCCTCCCTGATACTTTGCCTCTCAGCACCCGGGGGACATGGCAGATCACTCCCTCCTTGGACTTCCTTCCCCAAACACCACCCTTTCTTCCTGTCTCACTGGCTACTCCTCAGTCTCCTTTGCTGGTTCATCCCCAACCCTGTCCTGGGTGGGGAGGGGGTGGGCGGAGCTCAGTCCTCAGACGTCTTCTGTACCTTGGTGATCTCATCCAGTCTAGCCTGGGCCTCACCCTGAGTCCAGACTCATATATCCAACTGCCCCTTTGACATTTCTGCTCAACTACTACTGCTGCTACTGCTACCGCACATCTCAACCGTAACTCATCAGGAAGTGAACTCCTGGGGTTCCCCACATCTCCACCCCAGCCTGTTCATCCCAGTTTTTCCTGCGTTAGCAAATGGCAACTCTGTTCTTCTGATTGCTCAGGCCAACAAACTTGAAGTCATCCTTGACTCCTTTCTTCCTGTCATACCCCACATCTAATTTACCACCAAATTATAATAGCAATATCCTGGGACTGTTCCCAGGATCCTACTGCTTCTCCCCACCTCCCCTGGTACAGCCCACCTTCACCTCTCGCCTGGACCTGACTGGTCTCCCTGCTCCTGCGCTTACCCATTGCAGCATCTCCTCAGCCCAGCAGCCAGAGTGAACCTGGTAAAAAAGTCAAATCAGGTCACTCTTCTACTCAAAATCCTCTGGTGGCTCCTCGTCTTGGAGAAGAAGCTAACGGGTCTCTAAGGCCCCCCCGCTCTGGCCCCACTCCCTCCCTGACCTCATCTCGCACTTGCTCCAGCCATGCTGGCTTCCTGGGCGTTCCTCAAGCGCACCGATGGCGTGGGGCCTTTGCACTTGACCTGGCCTAGAACACTCTCGGCCCCTTCCGCGTTGCACAGCACCCCCCCACCGCCGCTTTCAGGTCTTTGCTGAAATATCACCTTCCCAGTGAGGCCTTCCCTGCTTACTTAAAATTGTGACCTCGCCACCCTCCCCCTCCAGAGTCCTTGTCACCATCAGGCATGTAGTGTCTCCCTTCCAACCCCCGAGAGTGGAAGCTCCGTGATGGCAGGGGGCTTGTCTGTTTTGGTCACTCCTCACCTGTGGTGCCTAGCACAGGGCCTGGACTACATAGGAGCTCAGTGAATATTTGTGGACTGAATGAAAAGACACAGCCACCAACAGTTGCCGTGAAGTCGGGGGTGCTAGGAAAAGGGGTGTAGCAGGCGGGGCCGGGGAGGCCCGGCAAGTGACTGCCTGAGGGCGTGGGCGTGTATTACATTTATTACTACCGTCCCTAACATCCACTTAGTGAGTGCCCACTGTGTACCTGACCCTGCACTCAACATTTTGCAAGGGTTTTCTACTTTATTGAATTCTCACAGTGGCTTCTTGGTAGATACTGTTGTTATTTCCGTTTTAGTTTTTTGTTGTTGTTATTTGTTTTTTCTTTGTTTGGCCACCACGCGCAGCATGCGGGATGTTAGTTCCCCGACCAGGGATCGAACCCGCATCCCCTGCAGTGGAAGCACAGAGTCTTAACCACTGGACTGCCAGGGAGGTCCCTCCATTTTGCAGATGAGGAAACTGAGACTCAGCGAGGCTAAGTGACTTGCCTAAAATCACACAGCTAGAAGGTGGCAGAACCAGGACTCAGCCCTGGCCTGATGTACTCAAACCTTCAAACTCTTAATAACTACACAGAAATGTTCTTAATCTGGTTTCTAGTAATAAAGTACTAGCATCATGACTTTCTGTTTTCACATTAACTTACCCTAAAATAACAACCATGACACAGAACCTGAAGGTTTTGTCTTCCCCAGACCCCTCTGGGGGCTTCTCTGGTGGGCAGCCTGGACAGCAGGAAGTTACAAAACAGACCCGGTGCTCTCCAGGGCCACGCTGAGCTGCTTTCCACTTGAATGAGGAAGCCCCAGCTTGGTTCCGAAGGCGAGCTCAGGCCTTTCAGGCCAGGCAGAGAAAGGTGTTTGGAGCCTCTGGTGTGGGTTGGACTATGAGGTTAGGGCTGCAGTGACGTTAGTGTAAACCTCGCTGAGTTTGTGAGCGTTTGCCTAGTTTCCAGCGCACTTTTAGCTGCTCCAGTGCCGGCGGCCACACCCAACCCACACCAATGGGAAGGAGCCGCCCTCCTGGCCTGGGCGGGCCTGCCGTCGCTGCCTTCCCACAGGCCGCTCACCTGCCTCTCCATGCTGCTGTGATGCTGATTGCGGATGCCGGCGAGGGCTCCACCTTGGCCAAGTAACTGCCCCAGGACCAGGAAGGCAACTTGGCTTCAGGCCTCGAGACCTGGCCTGGTGGCACTGTTTACCACTGAGTTCTGTCCCCTCCAAGTGTGGGCTCTCACGGCTTCCCAGGCAAAGTTCTGTGCCCTTGGGCTTGAGATCCTGAAGGTGGAGCCTCTTCTGTGAAGTGGGGTGATCCAGCCCACCTTGCACAGTAGCTAAGGGCTGTGGAAGTGCTTCCAAAACCAGAGGTGGGGATGGCATGATAGCAGCATGAGAGCGCCAGCAAAGCCGACTGGCGGCGAGGAGTGCTGACCACACTCCGGCAGTGTGTCCAGCACGTGTACCATCTCCTTGATCCTACCATCCCCCCCGAGGAGATGCCAGGACTAACTGTCCCATTTGACAGCCGAGGACCTTGTTCCATGTCACAGAGCTAGGCCTGCCCAGGAATTCTGTCTAGCCTCACCTCCCACCCTGAAGGAGTCCGCTGGTTGGACTGGTCCTGGCTGTCATGGGGTCCCTAGCATCTCACACAGCGCTGGGCACAGAGTGGGGAGGCACCAGACGTGCAAATGCAGTCAGAAACTGTGCAGTCCTTAAAGAGCATTTCTTGTAGCTGTCCAATTAAAAAGAGAATGAAACTTGACGGTTAACACTCGTACAGCTTTTTAGGTTCACGAGGCCCTATACATACACATTATCTATGTAATCACCACGACCTTCAGAGCCGGTTAGTAGTAGTATGCCCATCTTGAGGGTGAGGAAACTGAAGCTCAAGAGGGTGTCAGGTAACTTGCTCAAGGTTGCATTGCTGCTGGTGGGACCAGTCATGAAGCCGCACGATTTGGGGTCTTACTGTCACATTTCTCCGGGGTCTGGGCTTGGCGGGGGTGACTTGGAGCCATTCAGGTTACAAGAAGGAAGGGAAGGAACAGTGCACTGTGCTAGGTGCCTGACATACACTGTCCCAGGGAGTCCAGCAAGGTTGGTATTCCCCCCAGTTTATAAGTGGGGGCACCAAAACCCAGACAGGCTAAGTGACTTGCCCAGGAGCACATGGCAGACAAGAGCCAGAGCCGACTCAGCCTAGAGCTGGGGTCAGCCTGACACCAAGGGCTGTGCTGTTTGTGCTGCCCTTGGCCTTGGAGTAATTTATTTTCCTTAAAGCTTCCAACCCCCTCCTCAGTTTTTTGCAAGTTTGGCAGTTCTTAATGGACGGTAATGAGTTTGTTTACTTTTGCTCTCTTGATATTTATTCAACTAATTGCATCCCAAGAGAAATAACTCCCCAGCATTCCAGCCATCTTAGGCCTGGGGAAGAACTCAACTCCAATCAAAGAGATGCTCCTCAGTTTCTTCCTATGACCAACAAAGAAAAGCAAATCCAACTGTTTTCCTTGGCTTCAAAGTGAAAATAAAAATGATTCTTGAAATTGCTTTTCCACATTGTATTGTGAGGAGTTTCCATTATGCACGTGTTTCCCTCCCCACAACTGGGGCTGGTGCGACTGAGCCACATGACGGGCTCTGCACACTGGGAGGCCACCTCCCCAGGGTCTGGGTCCCACCTAGCCTCCGGTGGGCAGCTTTAGGTGTCCCTGTTTGGCCTGCTGTGGTGGGACCCCACACCGCGTGTCCATGTCCCTCTCAGCACTGCAGCCCTGCAGCCCCGGTGAGGGGCCACTTTGTGGGAAGAATCATTTTCATAAGACAGAGCTGTGTGTCCTGCCCTGTAGCAGAACAGGGCATCTTGTGAGTTCTCACCCCAAAGGGTAGGAATAAGGAAATTTCAAATACTGAAAAAAATAGTAACTACAACCAATTATCACCATGATCCAAGCACCTCATAAACATTATCTCACTTCATCCTCCCAACAGCCCTGGGAGGGAAGCCATTATTTCAGGGTTGCCGCGCATGGTGGCCCAGGTTGTGCACTGTGCAACCCTAGGGAGCACAAGTCACATTCATAGTCTTTGTAGTTTTGTATATTTAAATCACAGCAATATTCTAATTCTCACAAAGACGCTTTTAAGGCTAACGGCAGAGCTGACAGTTGTCCCCATTGCAGGTGAACAAACTATTGAGATTCAAAGTCCATGAGTCATTTTGCCCAAGGTTACCAGCTTAACTAAGTAGCAGTTGGTCACAGAACCCCAAGATATATACCATGCTGCATGTATGGAAGTGACAGGAAAACTCAAAGGAGATTGTTCTCTGACAACTGCCCCCACTCCAAAGCAGAGGGAGAACAGGAGAGCTCTTGTGACCCCCGGGACTGCTGGCCCTGAATTAAATCCAGCTCCCAGGATGATGTTTCATCACTAGTCCACGTTGTAGTCCTGTCTGGGGGCTCACAGAACCCATCCCTCCCTCCCCAGCCAGCCCTGCCCCATCATCCTGTGATCACAGATGAAAGCCAGGTATGAGTCCGGGTCAGAGGCACTGCAGGAGGCCTGAGGAGTGGGCCCCTTTCAAGGCAGCAGGGGAATCTGGAACTGCCACCTGGCCCCAGTGTGCCCGGCGGGCCCCTGACAGGAAGCTAGGAACTTGAGCTGCACTTGAGTGAGTTTGATGGAACCGAGCATGAATCGTGATGTTAAACCAACATCAGGACAGAAAGAAAAAATCAAAACTTTGAAGTTCACAAACAGTTTTTCCTGCCAAAGCTGGTTGAGATGTATGATGTGCAGTTAGGTAGTACCAAACCAACTGGTAATCCAGGATGAGGGAGGGATCCAGATAAAGGAAAATTCCAGAAGAAATGGCCCTAGAGGGCCCAGCTGACCACATGACCAATTGGATAGATAATAACAGCTATCATTTGTTTGTTGTGAACTTACTGTGTTCTCAGCCATGCTCTATCTCATTGGCGCTTACAACCCTATGCATAGGGGACCATGCACGCTGGTTGGCCCCAGTTAGGACCCGTTATCGTATTAATTATTGACAGCACCCTGTTTTATTCTCAAAAGTGTCCTGATTAGGTAACAAACTATTTGGTCTCCTTACCTAGGAGAAAGGTATTATTATCTGTATTTGCAGTAGAGGAAACCCAGGTCCAGAAAGGTTAGGTCACTTGCCTAAGGTCCCTTGGAGTAAATATCGGGACTGGGATTCAGCTGTTGACTGCAAGGTCCATGTCCTCACCTCCATCAAGAGTGTCTCTCCAAGCAGTATGAGTAAAAGGTGCGCCTGTCTGTTTGCTTAATGGCCAAAATGCAGATTACTTCTTAGTCACTCTTGACTGACAAAGTAGAAATAGCTTTCAGGTCAGCACAAGGGTGAGTCTTGTTGGATGTTAGAAACAGTTCTTGATTATCCAAGTGGTGAGACCCCAGAATGGGCATCTAGGATGAGCAGTGGTGTCCTCACCTTAGAAACCCTGGAGAAGGAACTGTGCATCACTTGTCCTGGTGATTCACCGCCAGCCTGGAGGCCAGGGAGGGAATAGCCACATCTCCAACTGCCATCCCTTCCCAGCCTAGGATTCTGTGAATCATCCCCACCAGAAGGCAGTGTGGGTACCCAGGGAGTCTGGAGCTGATTCCCAGACCCTGCCAGTTCAACTCTAATAAGACCACCGAATGAGCCGTTTGTCCAACCAGCCAGCCTTCCATCCACTTAGCCTTCCCAGCCAGCCCGCCATTGTGTATCGCTGCGTCCTGGGTCCAGCCCTGTCGTGGGTTCTGGGAACACAGGTGTGAGCCAGAGAAGCAGGCAGGTAGGATCAGATGGATTTGCCTGGAAGAGTGGCAGTGGAGGGTCGAATCTGCCTGATGCTCCTGCCACTGGTGTGTTGCTGGCTCCAGGGCAGGGCTGAGTTCATGGAGGAGGCGGGTTGTGGTCGTACTGTGAGCTCATGGGGCAAGAGGGGATGTGGTTAGGCTGCGGGAGCTGGTTGCCTTTGCCAGGGGGACAAGGATGCTGCTGTTCCTTTTCCACGGTACATTATTTGGGAACCATTTTGAGGTGGTCCCAAAGCCTGCGCACTGAGCCCTCTGTGCCAGGAGCCTCAGCCAACAGAGCAGAGGCAGGAGAGTCTGCAGAAGCCATTTCAGAGCCCGGCTCCTGCGTTGGCTGCTGCATTTCCGGCAGTGCCTCGTGTGCTCTGGAGCCCTGGAGCTGGGGGAGCCTCAGACGGGAGAGAACAGCTAGGGACTGGGTGGACAGCACTGTCCCAGGGCAGCTTCCTGGGAAATCCGGACCTTGCCTGGAGCTGCTCTTCTGAGCCAGGCTGAGTGGTTGGCACCATGGCCACCTCGGCCTGTTGGCAGGGCCTGTCCCCTGAGCACTGGGACAACCACTCTGTGCCTACCTCACTGATCCCAGCAATTCTGTAAGGCAGGGGCTAGGATTATCCCCATTTCACAGATGAAGAAACAGAGGTAAGGATGAAGTCTTGCCCAGGCCTCAGAGCTACCAAGTGGTGGAGCTGGGCTTGGAACCAGGTTTGTGGACTCCATAGCCAGCTTTCTTACCCACACAGCCCTTCCTGGCCTTCCTGCCCTCAGCCGCTCTCTCCCCTGCACTCTGCACTGCTTGCAGCTCCAGGCCTCTCTCTCTAAAACACACATCTGGTCTTGTCAGTGTCCTGCTGAAAGACAGAGCCTGTGTTGTCGTGCCTCCCTGCGTCTGCACGTGCTGTTCTTTTTTTCTGAAGAGTCTTTTTTTTTCTTTTTTTTTTCTTTTTGCGGTACGCGGGCCTCTCACTGCTGTGGCCTCTCCCGTTGCGGGGCACAGGCTCCGGAGGCGCAGGCTCAGCGGCCACGGCTCACGGGCCCAGCCGCTCCGCGGCATGTGGGATCCTCCTGGGCCAGGGCCCGAACCCGCGTCCCCTGCATCGGCAGGCGGACTCTCAACCACTGCGCCACCAGGGAAGCCCCTGCACGTGCTGTTCTTTTTGCCTCGGCACCTTCCCTGTGTCCTGCCTGATGCATGCCTACCTTCCTTGCTAAGTTGACCTTCTCAGTGAAGCTGGCCATTCACAGGGAGGGCCCCCTCCCTCCTCCAGCTCCTAGAAGCAGCTGGGGCTGCTTCCATCACAGCCCCCAAGATACAGCATGTCTGGTTCTCTACCCCAGACTGCAAGCTTCTTAAAAGCGGGGTCAGGGTGGTTCCCCCTCTGAATACCCAATAACCAGGATGGCACCTGGGTTACTAAATAGGAATTCAAGGACTTCATTCATTGAACATATTTCCTGAGCATTTCCTCTGTGCCAGCCACTGTGCTGGGGGCTGGAGATAGAGCAGGAGCAAGGTAGGTGCCTGCCCTCTGGGGGCCACAGTGTCTGGGTCTGAGGCTCCCTCCCTCCCTCCTTCCTTCCCTGCTTCGTTCATTCATTCAGATCCCTTCTCTCCCTGTCCCTAGTGGGTATTGGAGGTCCAGCAGTGACTGAGAGATCCCACCTTTCCCTTGTGGGGGCTGGGGTGGGTCCATCTTGGGCAGGACTTTTGTCGTTCCCGGAGCTGGGCGGGTCCTCAGGCAGCTCTCAGATAAGAACAGAGTTCATTCTGGGCTTTTCTGAGGTGGTCTTGGGCATGCCTTTCTGGAGGACTAGGCAGCAGCGGGAGGCTGAGGCTCTAGGGCTGCAGGCCCCAAGACAGGCTGGTTTCACCAGAGGATCGACCTAACACAATAGCTTGATTGTGAGAGGCCTGGCTCCCCACACCCAGCACGTTAACATGTCTGTGATCAGAATGTGTCTTAAAACTGCTGTGTACGTGGAACGGGACATTGTAACATTTTAACTCCCCTCCCAAGGCTGTTATTAAGTCAGTCATACGGCTAATGGTCGTTGTGTGGGAATGTGGTTTTGTCATAGAAACTACCCTCGGAATGAGGTTCTGATGCGACCCATCTATCACCACAAACTCCTAGCTGCCAGTGGCTGAATAACCCTTCTATTTGGGGTGTTTCATATAAATTCGCAGAAAAGAAATGCTATTCAATGGATTGATTCATTCTTGAGATTCCCGCAGTGTGTTTGTCCAGGATGGCAGTGGGCTGGGGTGGAATGGGCCCAGATCTGGGCTTGGATCCTTGCTTTTTGACCCGCTAGTGGAGAGACCTTGGCAGAGGTGCTGCACCCGCTGACCCTCAGTTTCCTCTTCTGTAAAATGGGGAGAGCGCCATGCATCTCACAGTTCCGTCTTAGCGCCACACGCCTCCTCCTTACAGCTCTCCCACTGTTGTGCGTTTGTGTGATTATTAGATTCACCTTCTCCCTCTCCCCACTGGGCTGTGGGTGTCGTGAAGCAGAACGCCTCCCCCATCTGACTGCTGTCAATTGAGACCAGTTTGGACAAAGTGGGCTGTGACTCAGAGAGAGGCCAGAAGCTGAATGTACTTGCCTTGGGCGGGGCTGCTGCCTGTTCTGTTTGTTCTGCTGTAGCTGCCAGTTGCGGCTCCCGGATCTCTTCTCCGGGATTGCTCAAGTGTGGCCGGTGTAGGCCTTGAAGACCTGAGCTCAGGTTCTGCAGCCCTTGGAGTCTCCAAGTTAGGAATGTGGGAAACACACCAGTGGTACCTCAGGCACATAGATGACTGCTGGCCCGAGGCTCTGCCCCACTGAGCTGGTGCAGAGTTCCATGGAGCTGCCGGGGGCGGCAGCCATACAGAGCACCAGCTGCGCAGGGTTCTGAGCTAAGACAGCCTGGCTTGGAATCCAGTTCCACCTCTCATTGACCGTGCTAACGCAGGCGTGCTGTGTAGCTGTGCTGAGGCTTGGTTGTAAGAGGGGTGGCGATGAGGCCTGTACTGTCTCAGAGGTAGGCTTCTATGACATAAGCAGGTAAGCACGTGGCTTTCAGATGGGATGGTGCAGCGTCTCTAGGACACCAACCGAAACAGACTTGACTGCGAGACACCTTGAACAGGGCATTGGAGTGAGGCAGGGAAAGGTGTGGACTTTGGAGCCATACTGACCAGGGTTCACATCCCACAGAATCACCAACAGTGTGACCTTGGGCAGGTTGCTTAACTTCTCTGAGCCTTTGTTTTCTCATCTGTACAATGTGATGCTAAAACTGGAACCTGCCTCCTAAGTTTGTAGCGAGGATGAAATGAGATACTGCATGTGCCTTACTTAGCCCAGTGGTACTTAATAAATCACTGTGTGATGGAGGAATGGTTGGAGAAATGGCTTAGTTGCTCCGCCCATGAAAGTGCAGGAATACCGTGCAGTCTCCTCCTGGGCCATGTGCTTCACACATTTTTGTCTGCCTTTACTGAGTAATAATTAAGCTAATTTGTGTCAGGCAGGCCTGTGAGGTCAGTCAGAGTCTCTACTTGGCCCGGGCTGCCCAGAGAGCATGGTGAGCCACCGTGGTTCCCGGGTGGAGCCGTATATTTCCAAATGCTTCCAAGAGTTCAGGGACCTCTGGAGCCACAGGAGAGAAGCTACTGTCCGGGGCTAAGATGCATCAGTGTTGGCTGGTGTGAAATCCACCAGACTTGGCCATCTATCTTGTGGCCAGACTTGGGTGATGGGGGTGGAGTTTGGGGGAGGGGGTCCCTGCCTCACCCTCTGCAACCCCAGGACAGGCCTGGCGTTGGTCCTCCTGCTTTGTGGACCTCCTGCAGCACGGTGGTAGCTCGCTTTCCTCCCTGCTGGTTCTGGTGAGGGGATCAGCAGGCAGGGGAGTACTGCTGTGTGAGGGGTAGGATGTTCTTACTGTAAGGCTGGTATCAGATGCACCCGAGGTCCTTTTGTCGGTGCATCTGCACTCCTCCTTCATGTGGACTTCTAGGATCTGGATGTGCTGCAGTTGCCCCAGACATAAAGCCCCCCTCCTCGGGCTCCTGGGAGGATCCCCAGCATGGGTGGCAGTAGTGGTCATAGCACTGGCTCAGCCTGGTGGGATTTCCTGACAACCCCAGCAGAATGTATCCAGGATAGAGAATCTGGGTCTCTGCTCTTCTCTGTCTGCAATTCTGATTGTTATGGCTCATAATACTCAGTGACTAATGTTTTCTGAGGCTTTGCCACATACCAGGTACCGTGCTAAGGCCTTCCCGGTCATGATCCCATGCGCTCCTCCTAGAATGCAGTGGAGCGTGTTTCAGAGTGCTGGGTTCAAGTGCTGGTGCCGACATTTACTAACCATGTGGCCTTGGGCACAACACTTAACCTCTGTGCCTCAGTTTCCTCACCTGTGAAATGGTGATGACTAACAGTACCTGTGTTATAGGGTGGTTGTGAGGACTCTACCTCTTGAGCGCAATGTAAGTGTTAGTTGTTACCAAGAGATGGGCGTTACTGTTATCCCATTTTACAGATAAGGAAACTGAGGCTTAGAGAGGCTAAATGATCTGCAAGGGCCACTTAGCTCATAAGTAGAAGAGCTAGGATTTGAGCCTAGCGTGTGAGCACTACCTCACTTTGTCTCAATTTGGAAAAATACATGTGGGGAGCATTTGGCCAGCTTCGGAAGTGGCATTCTCAACTTTCCTCAGAGCCCCGGTGAAAGGGGATCCTTTTCTAAGTAACCGAACTGCCCTCTGGGAGCTCTCATAATCCCACAGCAGAGGCAATAGCTGACCCATGACACACATATCACAGGAGGAGAAGGGAGGGATCAGTGAAGAATTTCTGTTTGGAAATGTTATCTAACGAGTGCTTTCAAGGGACTCAGAATGCAGAGCCTGCACCGTCCCCCAGCCGGGTGCCGGGGAAGCCTCATCCTCCCCTGTGTCCTGGCCAGGCCACGTACAGCCTGCTGGAGACCTGGGGCTCCGTCCCGTCCCATCCCGTCCCATCCTGTGCGAGGAGGGACCGAACGTCCTTGGACCCGCCGGGAAACCAGGGCAGCGCTGTGCCCCGAGTCACAGCGGCAGGAACCTCTGGCTGATGTGTCCCTCCCGGCTCTGGACCCCTCCGCTCCTCCCCGGCTGAGGGCATGAGCAGAGGCTGCTCAGCACCAGGGAACTTTCTGAACGAGGGCTCCCGGCTCTCGCAGGACAGCGTTTGCTTTTGCTTTTGCCTCAGCAGAGTCTCCAGCCAGGGTGCATAGGAACCCAAGACTGAAAGACAGCTTCCGGAGTCCTCGGGCTAGCCCTGCGTCCGTGACTCCATCGGCCCGCTGGCCCCTCAAGGGTACCCATCCACACAAGCTCACGCTCGCGCACACACCCCGGCTGCGGAGCCCTGCCCAGGAGCCGCCTGCCTTCACCCCAAAGGCTCTTTGTCTGAAGGAGAGTGGGGCTTACTGATGGAGCCCTCGAAACCCCAGCCATGACCTCACGCCCCCAGAATGCCACCCTCTGCCCAGGTGTCCACAGGTCCTGTCCCAGAAGATGCCTTGTTTGGCTCCAAGCGAAAGCAGGAGGGCCCAGCTGCGAGCATCCCCTTCCCTGGCTGGAGGGGTCAGGGTTCTCGGACCCAGAGACCCGGCGCCAGCTGCTGCCTCTCGCCCCCGTCCCTCGGTGCCACAGAGTGGGCTCTTACCTCTTCCCTCCTGCCTGGCTCCCGGGGCAGCTCCTCACATGCTTCACCTCGGCCGTCAGCGGGGCAGCCCGGCCATGGCCTCCCTGAGTCGCAGGCTGGACCGGCCGCAGAGCAGCCCTGCCTCCCTGGCCTCTGCTTGCTCCGCTCTGCCTCCGCAGCGGGGCTCCGGCCGGGGGTGGGGCGGGGGCTGGCCCGGGGTCCCGCCGGGCGGCTCACAACCTGCCTTCTCTCGCGGGGGCCGGCAGCTGCCCCAGTGCCATGCTCTGCAGGTCCGGAGCTCAGGCGGCACTGCTCAGGGCGCGGGGTCCATCCTCAGGCCGTCTGCGGCAGCCTCATTTGAACTCCCAACTCCTTTGTGGAGCCTTTACATGCTGCCGGAGGAAACTGTGAGCACAGCCTGACCCTGGTTGGCTGCAGGCACTTCTCTCCACCCACCAGTGCAAGAGGATCCCCCAGGCCCCAGAAAGGCTCAGGGCCTCCCCTCAGCCCCAGACAGAGGCGGGCCGCCCGGTGATGTCACACTAGCTCCGGCCCCAGCTGGCCGGGCCCCTCCCGCCCCAGCCTGCTTTGGCGGCCTCGGCGGGCCCCCTCCTTCCTTGGCACGAGCAGCAGCCGGGCCAGCTCTGCTCCCTGGCCCAACAGCTCCCAAAAGCCCGGGCAGCCCCGGGTGCGCTCTGCCGAGGCAGAGAGCTTCCCCTCCGACTCAGGTAATGGGTTTAGATCCGCCCCAGCCGTGCAGGCAGCGGGATGGCGTGTGGGCTGCAGGGAGCCGGGTCCTCCCCTGGATCGCTGCCTCTTCCAGGCCTGCCCCGCAGAGCCCCAGGTGGGCAGGCAGGGCAGCCCCGCACAGACGGCCTCTCCCCATCAGCCGCCCTTCTTGGAGGCTTCACTCTCACCTCTAAACCCTGGGGAAGGGAGCCCCAGGCTGTCTGCACAGCAGCCAGCAGGATCTGGGCTGTGAAGTTAGGGAGAAGCAGTGGCTTGGGACAGTGGAAGTACCACTGGCTGGGGTGGGGGCAGCGCTGGGGAAATGCTCCATCACTTCCCACCTGAGGGGGCCTTGATTGAGTCACTGCATCTCTCCGGGCATCCCTCTCATGCATCAGTAAATGAGCTAAAACAAGTAATCTACCTCCAAGGGCTGCGGCGAGGATTCTATGAGGTCATGCAGGAAAGGCCTTGGCGTAGGGCAAGGAGGCCTTAGTGGACTGAACTCAGGACTCTGGCGTCCAGCAGGCCAGGGCTCGCGCTCCCAGAACTTCCGCTGGGACCTCCCGTCTGGCTCTTCGAGGAACGCACGATGGGAGTCCATCGGCACCCTCAGCACAGAGCCTGCCCCCGAGACGGAGCTCATGAATGTTTGTGGAGTCAGAGCAAGAGAGCGGCCTAGAGGCTCATCGGCACAGGCCGGGGGCGCTGGCCTGCTGAGTGGGCGGAGGCGAGTCCTGGGAAGGAGCAGCCAGGGCAGGTTTGTCCTCTGCCTGGACAACAGCCTTGTGCAGTGTTGGTGGTAACTCTCCTTTCCCTTTTAAAACATTTTTAGTGATGATGGTGGTGGTGATGATGATGTTTGGGTACAAACTGGGAGAGAAACTTTAGTGGGGTTTTCCACACCGCTGGGCACAGCATATCGTGTTCCCGGGTCCACCGCACTCCTCCCCTCCCCAGGATAGCCACTCCTGTCTTTGCAGAAGGAGAGCACCTTTTCTCTTTGCCTCAGCTTCTCCCATCCTGCTCAGACCTTGTCCTCTGGCAAAGGTTTTCTTTGCCAGAAGACCCCAGCATCTTACAGACCACCACATTAGCCAGACAGCAGGATGGCACAGAAACCTTCCCCACATCGACTCCGGGGGTGAAGGTGTTGCCCGTCCTGTGGATTTTCCAGAGGGCCTGGAGGGTCCTGGTGGGGCCACGGCAGGCTGGGGGCTCAAGATCAGCTGGAGCATATGAGAGGGGCCTAACTTCTTCCGAGCTGCACCCTAGACAGCCTGGATGCAGGCATATTCCTTTCTTTCCCTCCCTCCTCCTTCTCTCTCTCTCTCTCTCTGACTCTCTTTTCCAGGATGTATTTTTTGGGAACCTGCTCTGAGCCAGCACTAGGAAGGCAAAGTCCCTGTCCTCACAGAGCTCGCAGGCCGGAGGGGAGACAGACAGACAGACTCGGGCACCTGAGAAGTGCCGGGCACAGGGAGTATCTAAGCAGGATGTCTGATTAAGCAGTCAGGGCAGGTCTCTGACAAGTGGTGCTTCAGCTGAAAACTGGAGGATGGGTCAGAGTTAGCAGGTGGTGAGGTTGGAGGGAGGATGGCCTGGGCGGAGAGAACAGCGCATGAAGCGGCCCCAACAATAGCTCCCCGCCTCAGTGAGACCTTGACACTCTTCCCAATGAGAGGTAGGATCTCTGCCCCCTCCCCTTGAATCTGGGTGGTTTCTGACTTGCTTGTAGAAGTAGAATGCCGTGGGAGTGACACTACCTGACTGCCAAGACTGGGTGGTGAAAGAAGGCAGTGCAGCTTCTGCCTTGTTTACTGGCACACCCTGTGTTGGCGCCATGAACCAAGCTGGACCCCAAGAAGTCCAGCTACCCGGAAGCTGCCGTGTGAAGACTGCATGTACCATGGGTCCCAGCTGGCAGCTGGCATCAACCCCCAGACATGGGAGGAAAGAGGCCCATCGCCATTGAGTCATCCCCAGCTATAGCGTCTTCCTGCTGAGGCCCCAGACATCAGGCAGCAGAGATAAGCCATCCTAGTGTTCCGTGTCTGAATTCCTGACCCACAGAACCCATGAGGATAAGGAAATGGTTATTTTAGGCCGCACAGTTTTGGTGGTAATTTGTTACGCTGCAGTGGTAACAGGAGCGGACCCTGAGGCGAGGGCAACCATGAGTTCTTCCAGGAGCTGAGGGGACTGCGGTGTGGAGGAGACAAGGGGAGCGTGGCAGAGGGTGAGGCCTTGTCAGAGGGGGGACTTCACCCCAAGGGCAGCCAGGAAGCACTGCAAGGTTCTGAGCAGGACAGGGTTCCGGCTTGCCTTTGTTTTCAAGAAGGCCACGCTGGTGTTGACTGGATTGACAGGTGCTGCGGCCGAGGCATCAGAGCTGCTGGGAGTTGGTTGCAGCTGTCCTGGTGAGAGAGGTGATGGAAGCGATGGGACCCCCTGGGGCAGGAAGCATTCCCAGGACATCCCCCCTGCTCTGGGAATAGGTGCAGCCCAAGTCCCTTGGTTACTAAACAGATTTGCTTTCACAATTCCAAGTTCCTGGGATCCCACCAAGTGGGAAAGGAGCAGCAGGATGGCCGTCTTTCCTCACCCACTGCCCTGTTAGTGGCCTTGGGCAATCAGGGCACACCCCTGGGGAGCCTGAGCTGGGCAGTCAAATTCTGGTTCTACCGCCAGTAGCCCTGAGCCTCACTTTCCTCCTGTGGAAAATGAAGATGATGTAAGGATTTACCTCACAGGGCTGTTGTGAAAATTAAATAAGATGTGACACATTAAGTGTAACACACATGGTAAGCACTCAGTAATGTTGGCTCTGGTCGTTTTAGTTGCCCGGGAGTCCCCTGAGCACGGGGGCATGTGTGGCATGGGCCGCGTGGAGCTCTCCTTTTGTCCAGCCCAGCACAGCAGAGTGAATAAAAGGATGGCTGGTGGGGGAGGGTAAAGAGCTGTGGCTCAGAGGCTGATGAACCTGTGCTCAAATCCCAGCTCTGTCACTAACCTGGGCAACTTTCCAATTCTCTCTCAAACTTTGTTTCCTCATGTTAAAAAACGCAATGATAGGGCTTCCCTGGTGGCGCAGTGGTTGAGAGTCCGCCTGCCGATGCAGGGGACACGGGTTCGTGCCCCGGCCCGGGAGGATCCCACGTGCCGCAGAGCGGCTGGGCCCGTGAGCCATGGCCGCTGAGCCTGCGCGTCTGGAGCCTGTGCTCCGCAATGGGAGAGGCTACAACAGTGAGAGGCCCGCGTACAGCGGGGGGGGAAAAAAAAAAAAAAAAAAAAGGCAATGGTAATACTGACTCCTAGGGGTTACTGTGAGGATTAAGATAACATACCGAACGCGCTTAGCACAATGCCTGGCACTCGGCATCGCTCAGGAAATTGCAGCTGCTTCTCCCGCCCCCAGGCCCCTCCCCATGCGTACCCAGAACATCCTCATCAAGCCTCCGCCTTGATGGCTCCCAGATCTTGGAATCCTCCTGACCTCAGTGAGCACCATCCCTGCGTTTCCACCTGCCTGTTGGACTGGTGTCATGCGACTAAAGCATTTGAGGAAAAGGGAATCTTTTTTTCTTTTTATAGTTTTTACCGGAATGAAAAAGATGTGTGATGTTTACATGGTGGCAGAATACAAAGAATCTTCATTATGTCCCACAGTTTGTGTAAATTTCATGTGTTTTCCTATTTATCACCTTCCTGACAGTTACAGGTTGTTGTTGTTTTTTTCCTGTTGGGAATGTTGGGATGTTCTACTGAGATAACTGTGTATGAGGGGTGGGGGCTGAGGCGGGGGGAAGTGCACGAATAATGTGTGTTACGTAGGCAGGGGTGCTTGGGAGGGGATGTTTGCTGTGTCTCGCAACCTCGGAGTCTTACCAGCATTTCAGGCTTCCCATTTCCCAAGCTGATTTTTTCCTTTCGGCACTTTTGAAACGCCTTTCCACCGTCTCCTGGCTTTCACTGTTTCTAATGAGCAGTCAGCTCTCTTCCTTGTAGTTGTTCCTGTGTACGTGGTGGGTCTCTTCCCCTCTGACTTCTTTTTTATTTATTTATTTTTTTTGCGGTACGCGGGCCTCTCACTGTTGCGGCCTCTCCCGTCTCGGAGCACAGGCTCCGGACGCGCAGGCTCAGCGGCCATGGCTCACGGGCCCAGCCGCTCCGCGGCATGTGGGATCCTCCCGGGCCGGGGCACAAACCCACGTCCCCTGCATCGGCAGGCGGACTCTCAACCACTGCGCCACCAGGGAAGCTCCCCTCTGACTTCTTTTAAGATTTCTCTCTATCTTTGATTTTCAGTAATTTGACGATGATGTGACTAGGTTTGATTTTCTTCATATTTATTCTGTATGGGATTCACTGAGCTTCTTAGATCTGTGGGTTGATATTTTTCACTAAATTTGGGAATGTGTTGGTGGGGGAGGTTGGGGGCCATTATTCCTTTAAATATTTCTTCTGCACAATTCTCTCTCCCCTCCCCTTCTGGAACTCCACTTACACAGTTGGTGTTGTCCCATAGGTCACTGAAGCACCAGTTATTTATCTTTATCTTTAAAAAAAAAATCTCTGTGCTTGTTTGGATCGTTTCTATTACCTGGCTTCAAGTTTGCTGATCCTTTATTCTGTAGTATTTAATCTGCTGTTAATTTTATCCAAATTATGTTTTATGTCAGGTGCTATACCCTTTTGGTTTTAGAATTGCCACTTAGTTTATTTTTATGTGTCCCATTTATCTTCTGAGATTCCCTATCCGTGCGTTCATTCTGTACTTCATTTCGTGAAAACCCTGTACATATTTATAACATGTACACGTTTTCAAGTCCTTCTTTACTAATTCCAACATCTGGGTCGTCGGTGGGTCTAATTTTATTATTTCTCTTGATCGTGGGTCACATTTTCTTGCTTCTTCACATGCCTGTAATTTTTAAGTTGTATGCTGGACATTTTGGATGCTACGTTGAAAAGACTCAGTATTTTATTGTCTTCCTCTCAAGAATGTTGGGTTTTCTTCTGGCAGGCAGTTAAATTACTGGCATATTCCCTTGATCTTGTGGAGGCTTGGTGTTTAGGTTTTGTTCAGGTAGGTTTATTTTGGTTTTGCCCTTAATCCTAGAGTATAACCCTTAATCCTGGGTTCACTTGTAAGGCATGGCCTTTCTGGGGTTAAATTGAGAGCCTTAAGTGCTGGCTAAGCCCCATTAACTTGGCAGGACTTGAACTCCAAACTCCATCTTTCAGGCAGCTGCTGAACTTTCTGCCTCTCAGCTGCTGCTTTCTTTTGGGCTCCCAGGACTGACTCTCTCTCTCTCTCTCTCTCTCTCTCTCTCTCTCTCTCTCTCTCTCCCTCTCTCCATGTATACAATTTAGGGGTTAACTAAGGATTCAAGGGGAATTTGTGTAGTAGTTTTGGAGCTCCTCATTCTGTGGCTTTCTCCTTTCTAGCATTTTCCCCTTCAATTTCCATCCTCAAGGTCCAATCTCTTTCTCCTCTTCCCAGCCAGTAATGCTGCTGCCTTCTGTTTTGTCATTCTGTGTATCACCTTGAGTAGGGAAATACCCTAGTGTGCTTCCTGTCTTTCAAGGACCATGTCTCCTCCAGCTTCTATTGCTTTGGATTGCTTTCAAGTGCTTTCAAGCAGTTGTCTTTTGTGTATTGTCCAGCTTTTATCATTGTTACTGACCAGAGGGTTAGTTCAATACAACCTCCTCCTCCTTTTCAGGAACTGGATCTCCGCACATCCCAACTGAATTCGCCTTCTCACCCAAACCTCCTGCTTTTTATTGATGCCCTACCATAAACCTAGCCAGTTGGTTGGTGGTCCTTAATTCAGTTGTCTGCCCTCCCTGTTCTTGGTCATAGTCTGTTGGGAAATATCAGCCCCAATAATTCATAGTTTGGTTCAGCGCAGTGTACCCACCAGGGCACTAGAAGATGAAAGAAATGTGTGGCCTCACAAGCCTTGTTAGAGCACCTTATGTAGCTACCTGCGATGGGCTGGGTGTCAAGCTCAATATTTTATATGTATCTTTTTTTTCTTCTCCTCCCAAAACCCTATGAGGGAAGTATTACTATTTTGTTCTACTAACAAGAAGAGTGAGGCTTGGCAAAGTGAGCTTCCTTGCATCAGGCCACACTGCTAGGCAGTAATGGGACTGTGATGAAGACTTACATCAAAGATAGCAGAAACACTGTGTTGTGTTGTCCTGAAAACAAATTACATTTCTTCAATTTTAACTTTTTTTTTTTTTTTTTTTTTTTCGGTACGCGGGCCTCTCAGTGTTGTGGCCTCTCCCGTTGAGGAGCACAGGCTCCAGACGCGCAGGCTCAGCGGCCATGGCTCACAGGCCCAGCCGCTCCGCGTCATGTGGGATCTTCCCGGACCGGGGCACGAACCCGTGTCCCCTGCATTGGCAGGCGGACTCAACCACTGCGCCACCAGGGAAGCCCCGATTCTAACTTTTTAACACTTTTTTCTTGTTTTAGGATCTCTGAAATCAAGAGGCATCTTAAAGTTAGTAGCATGTCAGGGTTTAATTGGCAGTACTTTTTCTCTTTTACTGGAACATGGCCCATTTAATGGTTGACGACTTCTCAGATTCGAGGAAGTGTGGCAGTTTTTAGTGATCAAGGCTGCAGTGAGGCTGAGCCATGGGTGAGGGACAAAAAGGCCAGGCCCCTCCTCTCCTGGTCAGCTGGTCTTGGAAAGGCCTACGGGAGTGTCTGAGCATCAGGAAGGCTGTGGAACTGCCAGAAGCGTCCATCCATCCAGATTTAATGAAGCAGCTGCCTCTGAGCTGAGAGTGAGCCAGCTGGTCCCCTCCTCTCCTGGAGGCCTTGTGGTCGGGTCCTGTGACTTGCTGCCTCATGTCTGGCAGGGGAGCCACATGTTTCCTGGTGAGAAGTTAGGAGACTTCTTTTATGGGAAGTATCTAAGGCAGTGCTAATAGTCCTCCCATACTACCCAGTGTCACAGGGGATGTCCCAGTATACGGAAAGCCCTACGAGGACACTGTGTCTGTTAAGTGCTTGCCGGGCAAGTCTATCCAAATGTCAGCACAGGGTGCATGCTCAGTTACAAAGCAGTTTGGAGAGGCTGTTGTCAGCTTGTCCATCTCATTCCCGACTTCCCAACCCACCTGCCAGGGGACAGAGTCAGGGCAGTGCCTCTTCTCAAGCCTGGACATCACCTGACAAACACATTCGCTGCAGCTCAGGCAACAGATACTTATTAAACCCCATCTGAGCACCAACTATGGGCTCCAGGCCAATTTGCCCGAAGCCAATTTGCTGAGACTTCAGTTGACTGGTTTTCATTTTGTCTTCGTAACAGTATCTTAAGGAATGTTCATTTGGTTTGTCGCCTCTCTCTCACCCTGCAGCTCACGTGGGGGCTTGTCCCCAAGAGGGGAGACTGAAGAACAGAGACAGGAGAGATTTAATTTTCGTTTCCTGGTTTTCTTCTTGGTTCGTAAGAAACACTTCACAGGAAATTTCCAAAGCTGTTTAAAATCATCCCCATCCAGCATAAAAATTTTAAAAACGGTTGCTTCTGGAACGCTGTTGTCTGTATCAGACAGGACCTTTGTCCTAAACAGGAGATGAGGGACTGGAGGCAGTTTTACGGTCAGTGGGAAAGGACCCCAGTTTGCTTACAGATAGATACCTGCTGAAATTCTCGTCCCGAGGGGTAGCCAAGCTGTTGCCAACCTTGCTTATCTGTCCTGGGGCCCAGCGAGGCGGCTGAGCAGATAAATAAGGGCTTCTGACAAGAGACTGATGGAGTGAGCTCCCCAGGCATGAGGCCAGGGCGGGATCACGAAGGAGAGGTGCTGGCGCTGGCGGGGAGATGGGCTGGTGTCATCATAGAGGTCCAGGGGCTGGGCCTGGGGCTGCCTCATTCTGGGCTCTGGCCTGAGCATCTCACTTGAGGCCTAGTGCATAGAAGCACACGCTAGTGAATGACTGTTGAATGACTACAGGGGAATACTAGCCTTCGAAAGCTCATCCAGGGTTTCTGACTCAGGGTCTCGGGGGTGAGGGCAGCAAGGGGCACCATTCGGGAGTCTACCTAGGAGGAGAGCGGGGAGGAGACCAAGGAGAGAAAGACAGCCGCCCTGACATGGTGAGGCTGTGTCTAAACCCCTGGCGAGCTGCCCCAGGCCTGCCCCAAGCTGGCTCCCTCCTCCACTGATCTGGCTCCCGGGTGCCCCTGCCCCAGCCTTGCCCTCTCCTCTTCTCCACTGCTCCGTCTGCCAGGCAGGTACAGGAAGGAAGGCAGTACCTGTGATGGGCCTTTCGGGGCCGTCCCGCCAGGTGTGGGTGAAGCAGCAGAGGGATGTCCGCTCATGTTCCTGGTCCAAGTGGATGATGTCCGTGTCCCCAGTCTTAGCCCCTCTGCTCTGCAGGCAGGGCTGGGCCCCAAAGTGCTTTGGCGTTTGTTGTCTCCCTTGAGTCTCACGGCAGGCCTGCGGGTGGGGAGGGCAGCAGTTACTCCTTTTCATAGGTGAGAAAAAAGAGATGTGAAAATATCGTGGTCGTCACTGTCGTCATCGTTTATTGTTTACTCCGTGTCGGGCATTGTGCCTGTCCGTTCCCCGGCCTTATCTCAGCCAGTCCTCCCGGGGTCTGCGCGGGCGGCGCCGCAAGCAGGGCCCGCGACTCCCTCCCTCCCTGGGCACTTGGTGAGCTCCTTCCCCCACTAAAAATATTAAAAACCATCTTCCATGACTGCATTGGTGTAAGGACAAATATGCGAACATTATATATTAAAGCATTTTCTGACCTAAAATTTCACTTTTTACTCTCATTTTAAAAGAAGCTAGGGCTTCCCTGGTGGCGCAGTGGTTGAGAGTCCGCCTGCCGATGCAGGGGACGAGGGTTCGTGCCCCGGTCTGGGAGGATCCCACATGCCGTGGAGCAGCTGGGCCCGTGGGCCATGACCGCTGGGCCTGCGCGTCCGGAGCCTGTGCTCCGCAACGGGAGAGGCCACAGCAGTGAGAGGCCCGCGTACTGCAAAAAAATAAAAAAATAAAAAAATAAAAATAAAAATAAAAGAAGCTAGAACATTTTGGGGGCCCCTGATAGTATCGTGAGCCCCCGGCCCCGTGCCTGCTGCACCTGATGGATGACTCGGCCCTGACTGTGAGAGCACACTCCCATCTCCATGAATTCAGAACCCCAAATTGCTGAAAAAGTAAAAAACAAACAAACAAACAAAACACCCCAGCAAGCCTTTTTTTAGAAGTTGGGCACAAGTTCATTTGGTGATAAAATCTGACTTGACTTGCCGTGAGGTTCTCCGTAGCGTTCAGGCTGCGTGTTTGCAGGCGGCCACCTGAGTCCACGGGGCCACCACTCGGTGCTGACGTCGCCCCCTCCCAGTGGATGTGTTCGCTTGCAGATCTGCTCTCCTCTCCTGCACTGTGAGTTCCTTGAGGATAGGCCCATGTTGTGTGCATCTCTGTGGATACAGATATTAATCATTCCTCTTTAAATCCCTCATTTCATCTTTCTCAGTGAACCCATAGGGAACTGCTATTCACAAGTTATCTATAGCTGGCATCCAAAGCGATGAGCCAGCACCTGAGGGGGGCGGGTCTCTGGGTTTGCTTTGCTTGAGCAGATACGGGAGGATGGCTGCGCTCGGGTCCCAGAAGAACATGTGGGAGACAACTTCATGGGAACTGGTAATGGCGATGACACTGGTTGAGCGTTTACTGGGTGCAGGCACTGTGCAAAAGGTCCATGTGAATTATCTTCTTTATATTCACAACAACTCCAGGTGGTAAGAAGCACTGCTTTCCTCCTTTTAGAGCTGAGGAAAATAAGGGTTAGAGTGATTAAGTAGCTTGCCCAAGGGCCTACAGCTGAAGCGATGGAGCAAAGACGCAGATCCAGGCACGTGGACCTCTGGTGCCACCAGGATAGAGCCTGAATCCGGCCTGGCTCCCAGAGAGCAGCTTGAGCTTGAGCTCTGGACAGCGAGGGCTCTCAGCAGAGGCCTGAGGAGCTGATTTCACTACACTCGTGGTGAGACCAGGGCTCATGCAGTGCTGAGCCATGAGGCTCGGGGCCACAAGTCTCAGCAAGTGCCGTGGAGCAGGGCAAAGGCCCCCTCTTCTGTGGGAGACATCCACTCAGTTATTTCACACATGTTTACAGTGCCAGGAGCTGGGGACCCAGCAGTGAACAAGACAGACACAGCCCCTGGCCTTTTGGAGTGTATGTCTTTTTAAGGAGGCAGACAATGAAGAGATGAGATAATTTCCAGACCGATGAAACCAGTTAATGGAATAGGAAAGATGGGGGTGGGCGGGGGTGGGAGGGAGGCTATTTTAAACGGGGTGCTCAGGGAAGGCTTCTAGGAGGGAGGGTCACGTGAACCAAGGCCCAAAGACTGGAAGGAGGCAGCCATGCAAAGGAACAGCACGTGCAAAAGCAATGGGGTGGGAATGAGCTTGGCCCTGAAAGATCAGTGTGGCCCAGCAGAGGGGCCAAGCAGGAGAGTGGAGGGAGGCGGAACGAGAGAGGCATGCCGGGCAGGTCCTGTAGGCCAGGTGAGGCCTTAGGGTTGGATTCAGCGTGCAGTGGAGGCCCCTGGAGGGCTGCAGGCAGGCAGATGATATGCGCTGCTTGGCGTTTTCTCATTGTCCCTCTTGGTGCTGGGTGGAGAGTGGTCCAGGTGGAATAAGGATGGAGCTGAGAACACTGTGAGGAGACTTGAGGGACTGTCCAGGTGAGAAGCCAGGGGACTGGCACCAGGGCAGTGTCAAGGAGATAGTGACCAGTGGTTGGACTCAGGCTAGGTTTTGGAGACAGAAACCCAGCACGACTCTGATATGGTGAGCATCGTGCTGCACTGATAAGCACCTTGAAGGTTTGCCACTTGGGAGCCCTTGAAGTAGAGTTCTGGGAACAAGGTAGTGACCCACAGTCGGGACTGCCCGGTCCAGTTGGGCAGTACACACCCTGTGCAGCTGTACATGGCAGCCCTGACCACAGCCAGCACTGACAGTTGGGTAGTGCTGGGCACCATCCTGTAGGAGTGTGGGGAAACAGGTGCCAGCAAGGAGCTGGAGTGAGGAGACCCCACCCCAGACACTACCAGAAATAACTGGGGGAAACCTGGGAATGAGTTTGCGGTGCTGCAGATATGCTGGTGGATCTATACAACATTTTTGAATTGCTGTTAATGTGATCCTGTGTGTCCCCTCAGGCTGGAGTGGACTGGAAAAGTCCATTTACTTACCCCACTCCTTGAACTAGTTTGTTTTCATCCTTGAGGCAGCTCCTGAGGTGAGTGCTCACAAGGTTATTACCTGGAGAGACATGGACAGCTCAGGGTCTCCTGGGGCTTGCTGGAAATTGTTTTCAGCAAAGATTCATGGCTCCGCTGCCCCAAAGCTGGAAGGGGAACTTTGCAGCAGGCCCTGTCAGGGAGAGGCGAGAACTTGTAGCTGTGGCCCTTGAAAATCAGAATGGGTTGTTTCTGCATCTTCCTGGGCTTAAGGCTCTCAGACCTGCCCTGGCTTCTCTGACTAGTAGGTCTGGAGTGTGGCATCTCAGGGGCACCCACACAGGCCCTGCAAGGAGTAGGGGCAGCTGGTGCAGGAGGCTTGCTTCAGCCCCGCTAGCCTCCAGACCACCCCCACTGCCCTTCCTCTCACCCTCCCTGTGCTGGACTGGATAAATCTCAGCTCTGAGGCTGAAACCCTGGAGGGCAAGGGACAGGTTTCCCCTGTGCTGGATATTCTCCAGTTGCTGCCCCGTGCCCAGAGCCTGACCTGTATGGATTGCCTCGATGGGCTCCCTTGCCTTCTGGCTTCGGGTTGGGTTTGGCCAATGGCAGGTGCCAGCAGGTGATGAGAGGGTGGGAAGAAAGTGAGGACAGGTGTATCGCCAGCTCCCTCCCTCCCTGCTGGACCATGGCTGTCGTGGTGGCGTGATGGGGGTCAGCCAGGCCTGGGCTTGAATTCTACCTCTGCCTCTTATTAACCACGTGACTTCTGAACGTCACCAATCCTCTCTGCGTCTCAGTAACCTCATTTAACAACTGTGGATGGTAGCACCACCTTCCCAGAATGGCTGGCAGGAATAAGTGAGTCAATGTGAGCGCAAATACCCTAGTGCAATACAGGCTACACTGTAGGTGTTCGGTAAATGCTGGCTCTCTTCCTTTAGTAACTGGGAGCCCCATTATCCTGGGTTTCCAATACACTGGGTCCTCGGGAGATCACTGGTCATTTTGTATCTCTCCAGATGGCCTCCTTTAGTTTTCCCTCTCTGGTTTGCATGTCTGTCTGTCCCAGAACCACTCCCACAGAGCCTCACGACCAACAGTCCTTTAGCCATAGGGTTGCCTCCCTGCCCCTGCCTTGGTCTGCAGCCTGTGTGTGAAGTCTGCTTAACCAACATGGCAGGAAGCAGGCTTGTGGAAATTGCACATGTGCACATCCAAATGTGATTTGTAACATTTACTGAGTGCTTACTGTTCCTCAGAGCAACCCCAAGAGATAGGTTCCTTTATTATTACCCAATTTTCAGAGGCAGAAACCGAGGCTTAAGAAGTTACTTGACTTGCCCAGGGTAAGAGTGGGTACGTGGTGGGCTAGTGTTGAACTTGGGCAGTCTGGCACTCTCAGACCCTGGTGACCTGCCTCTGTCGTGGGGAAGCCTCAGCTCTTCAGGCTCCAAGGACCAAGCCGTTTTGGATAATCAAGGTGACTGGGAAGCTACAAGATTATCTCTCGAAACATCCAGTGCTTTAAAATTTTTATCCATTCTCATTAAGCTTTTCACACAGACCCACATAGACACACACACACACACACACACACACACAGCACACTACCCTCTGAAAATCTTGGCTAATCACACTCTCCTTGGTGACTCAGTCGTCTTGAATAGACTAACTTTACTGCCTGTAAGCTCCAGGCAGCTGTGTTTGTTGTTACTTTTCTAGCTCTTCTTTCCAAGGCAGCAGTCACCTTCCCTTCCCGGCCTCCCATCCCTCTCCTGATTTGTTGCTTCTCGCCAGCCGAGGTCCCAGAAATCTGATAGAATTATTTCTAAATAAGAGTAGCTGGGCTCTACACTAGTCTGAAGAGCTCTCCTGTGAGTGAAGTACATGAGAGTCACTGCCTGCACTTGATCACATCAATTTCGGGGGCTCAAAGGCCCTCGGTACTTACAAGGTCTGTGCTCTTACAAAATATCTACTGTCTGCTGCACACTTACTGTGTGCCTGGCATGGTGAGAGGCCTTTTAAGTGGATTATTTCACTGAATCCTCAAAAACAGACACTTCCAGGAGAGGTTCTCTTTACTGTCTTCCATTTTAAGTGATGAGGTAGCTCAGGCACAGAGAGGGTAGGGAGTTGACCCACTGCCACACAGCCAGTAAGTGGCAAAGGCAGAATTTGGACTGGCTGGGCCTGTCTGCATCCAAAGTCCACAGCCGTTAACAGGCTTTAAGCTCTCAGCTTCCCAGCAGCGTGAGGATGGGCAAGTTAGGGAAGCTCTGATCCTCATTTCTTCACTTGTAGGATAATACTGTTTGTTCCCAGAATTACTATGAAGGTTGAGATGTTGTGTGCTTGACACATCGTAGGCACCCAATCAGCGCTGGGTCCCTTATGCTCATCATTCCAGCCCATCCTAGATCAAAGGTTCTCAAGCTTTAGCAACTTTGGAATCACCTGAGAACTTGTTAACACACAGTTTGCCACCCCAGAGTTTCTGATTCTGTAGGCCTGGGGTGGGGCCTGAGAATTTGCATTTCTAAAAAGTTCCCATGAGGATGGCGCTGTGGGAACCACTGCTCAAGATAGATGAGTTTGCCAAGAACGTGAGGCCGGGTGGCCCAGCCGTGACCATCCCTACTTCTGACGGCTGTGTGGTTTGGCTTTTCGCAGCCATTTCCTGGGAGATGGCTTGAGGCTTTTAGTCTCTCCCTTTGCCTCTCCTTCACCAAAATGGCCAGGTGTCACTGACCTGGGAAAATGGGGTGTTTAAGCAGCAGGGGATGTCTGGACTGTGAAACAAGCTTCATTCGACCAATTTTATTAACATGTCCCTGACGTCCAACTGCTTTCCTGGCACAGAATAGGAAATAAAAGGCACATGAAAAAGATAATAAATCATCTTGCAGAAATGACTTTTATAAATTTTCAAACACCGCTTCCCCCTCAAAAAAAGAAAAAACCTTCTGAAGCATCGCTCAGGCCAGATACACCTTCCTTCACACTTGGAATTTTAGGTTTATTTATATACTGGTGTGATTGATGTTCTCCCCTCCCGCAGCAGGCTGTACGGGTGAAGCGGTCACCTCGTCACCCCTGGGTCCCCAGTGCTCAGCACAGTGCCTGGCACACCGCATTGGGTGCTCAGTTGTCATTGCTGTTGGGTGGATAAGTGAAGGGCTTGGTGGTACAGTCATGGGTGCTGGAGTCGGAAGGACTGGGGTTTGAGCCCAGGGCCTGGCCTTCCTGGCTGAGTGGCCTTGGGCAAGTAACTGATCTTTTGTGCCTTCATTCCCCCCTCTGTAAATTGGGGATGATAAAAATAATACCTATGTTTCATAGGGTTGTCATGAGAATGAAATGACATAAGGTATCCAAAGTGCCTGCCATGTAATGAGTGCTTTATTTTTTCATCATCATCATCATCATCATCATCATCATCATCATCTTCCTGCCTGGCAGGCCAGTGTACTGGTATAGAGTGTGGGCTCTAAAACCAAACTTTCCACCACTTACTAGCTGTGTGGCCTTGAACAATTCATGTCACCTCTCCGTGCTTCAGTGTCTTCATCTGCAAAGCGGGCATTCAGAGGCACCAAGCACGCAGTGTTCTTGTCACCGGTTAGGACGTATCCACGTAAGGTACTTCCACGTCTGCAGAGCCTGTGGCACGGGCAGCCAGGCCGCATGAGGAGGACACAAGGGAGGAGGCACAGTGCACCCCAGGGGGCTGCCCTTCTCCCCGATGCCCACCCACCCTCGGCCCAGGAGAGAGAAGAGCAGCGGGGCAGGGGAGCGCTCCTGGGTAGAGAAACGTCCCCAGGCTTCTGCAGCTGGAAATCCCTCTTCCTGGCAGCCCTTGGAAGCGCAGCTCCGTCCTCAGCTGGTTCTGATTACTCTCACGGGCTCCAGAGCATGCTGCGGTGGCGTTCCCCTCCGCAGAGCCGCCTTTGTCTGCAGACGTCACTCCCTTCCCGCTACCTGCCAGGCTGGAGCCGCTCGGGGTGGGGTGTGCCCGGCAGGGACGAGCCCCTGCCCGCCCTCAGGCCTGCCATCGCCTTTCTTCCTCTGCCAGGCTCGTTATGGGCACCCCGAGACCTGGCCCTCCTCCCTGGCATTGTCAGAGAAGCTTTCAGCACCTCAAAACCCACCCCGGGGCGCCCTCCCCATCCCCCATCCCCTGTAACGTGGAACCCAGACCGTCTTGGTTTCTATGTGTGCAGAGCGTTTGGTAAACAGAATGCTTGAGCCCTGACTTGCTGGAAGGGGCGAATCCCAGCTGACGCCCCTGACGCTCAACCTATTTTGGGCCTTGTCTCTCCCCTGCCGAGGTCTGTGGTCACAGTGTTCATCCGGTCCCCTCACCCCCACCCCAGCACCTACCATGGGGGTCGGAGGGATGGCCGGAGGAGTGGGTTTCAGCTTCCTTTCCGGCTAGAGCCTTGGCCCAGCCAGGTCTCCGGCCCCTGCCCCCCCGGGCTGCACCCACGGATGCCTGGTACCCGCTTGGTAAATGCTCTTGTCCCCACTCCCACTGTGAATGCCGCAATTCAGCACACACAGAGAAGAGCTTCACTTAAGAAAGAAAGTATTCACGGCTGCCATCCAGCTCCAGCAGGCGCTCCGGGAGACAGCTGCCGGCTCCCGCCCCTCCCGGATGGGAGGGCCACCAACCCTCCACACACACAGGGGTCTCTCCTCCTTTTTTCTTTTTTTTTTTTTTTTTATGACCCACAGTCTCTTTTGGTTGCTGGACCAAATGCAGTTTAAGTCTGTGTTCAGAACACCTCATTAGTAAGTAGCAGATGAACAGTCTTCTGGAATTAAGAGAACACCTCCCATTCAAGGAAATATGTGTTACAGGCCCGCATGTACCCGGCACTGGGCTAGGCTCCTCTGCCAGAACTGGTGCAGCCTGAGGACACCGAGCCTGTGATCCCTTCTCCACCCAGGACCCCTTTCGTGTCTCTTCTTTTTTTTTTTTTTTTTTTTTTTTTTTTTTTGCTGTACGCGGGCCTCTCACTGCTGTGGCCTCTCCCGTTGCGGAGCACAGGCTCCGGACACACAGGCTCCGCGGCCATGGCTCGCGGGCCCAGCCGCTCCGCGGCATGTGGGATCTTCCAGGATAGGGGCACGAACCCGTGTCCCCTGCATCGGCAGGCGGACTCTCAACCACTGCGCCACCAGGGAAGCCCTCGTGTCTCTTCTTAACTCTGGGTTTTGAAAACTCCTGTAAATAATCATAGCTGCCATGTGTACTGTGAAGTTCAGGTACAGTGTGAAGCTCTATCCTGATCTACATCATGTAGATGAGGAAACCGAGCCTCAGAGAGTCAAAGGTCTTGCCCGGGGTCACCACCTCGCTCCTGCCCCCAGAACAGATGCAGAGCTCTGTTTCTTTACTGTTGCAATAGAAACTGTCTCTGTGAAACGTGCTGCTGGTGTTAGGTGAAAAGAAATGCCTCACCCCCTTCTTGTTAACAAGCTCGTAGCTAACCGGAGCTTCCGACCAGCCGAGAGTAACTGTATAATGTTTGTCGCACGGAACTGAGGTGATGGTTTCCGGCCCTACCTCCAGTCTCAGCCCCTTCCCCACACCCACCCCTGTGAATCTGGGAGGCGTCATGCAGGAGAGAGGGTCCTGGACTCACAACAAGGGTAGTTTGAGGTGAGGCGGGTGCTTCTCCTCCCCAGAGCCAAGTGGGGAATCTCTGGGGGAGTCCTTTGCGAAGGTTGGGGTGCCTCCTACAAGAGAGGGACTGGGCACATGATGAGGGACTGCAGGACCCTCGGCCCACCGTGGAGCGCGGGAGCACCCCGGGGCAGCTGAGAGCAGGGGCTGCATCCTTTTCAGCTCCCCCCCACCCGGGTAAGGAGAGGGAGAGGGTGATTGACACATAGCCCCTGAAGTTCAGATCCTACTGAACATAGAAACTGGTGCCTATTTCTGGTGTAGGGATTTCTGAAGGGGGGCATCTGTGGAATCACCAGCCTTAAAGAACGCGGGTGTCTGGGAAGAGGTGGGTTCACCTCCCATTCCCGTTCGCGGTGGCCCTCACAGGATGCCAACAGCCACCCCAGATGTTACTGTGTCTCCATGTGAAGGGAGCTGAAGCTGGCAGTGGGGCAGGAGCTGTGGCTGCCCAGGTGGCCACCGCACCAAGCCGTGGGGGACACTCAGCCTAGAGAGGGGTCAGGACATGTGCCCCTCATGGCAGGGAGAGGATGCCTGGCTGCCCTTCGGCCATGGAGGGGCCAGGACACAGCTGAACACATCCCCAGGAGACCCAGAGCACCACCTGCATCAGAGGAAACCAGACCAGGTTCTCCCACCAGTGACAGGTGACCCCTGTGTGAGCGGATCTCACTCCCCACCCCGCCTCCTGGAGAGAGTGGGCCCAGTGAGGTCTGCTGGAGTCTGAAAGGCATTAGGGAAGGAGGTTCAAACAAAGAAAATGGCCTTGGTAAAAAGCACAGCACCCTCCATCCCACCTCCTCCAGACCCCCAGGGAGGGGTGGGGGGGAAGGGAGGACAGAGGTGAGCTCTGAATGGAGTTTGAATCAAGTCTTCAGATAAACAGAACCGAGTCTTAAATCTTGAAAGGCTACTATGCTAATCATGGAAAGTGACTGCCAAGTTACAGAATCTGGCGCAGATTTCACTGAGGGACCAGCTGCCCAAAATTGGAAAGGGGAGTCAACACAGCGCAGCTGAGGAGTGGCGTTGGAGAGAATAAAGCATTTCATGTCTGTGCCCCCAGTGGACTCCAATTCTGCAATAAACTAGTAATGACCTCAGTCATCCAACGACCCCAGGTTGGGCGTCACCAGGCTGGCCACCTGAACTTCCCACAGATGCCCAGAAGGCCCAGGACTGCCCAAGGAGCCTCAGCTCACTGGGTGGGAGAGGTGTGGTTGGCAGCAGCCCAGAGTGGGGCGTTGACATGGATGAGACCCACTGGGGCTGCCAGCCAGGGGAGCCATGGCAGCAGAGGTGATGGGGTGAAGTGGGAGGAGAGAGAAGCAAGCAGGAGGGGAGAGTCTCCTGAGCGTTATGGAGCTCCGCCCTCTCCGCCACTCTGTGTGGGGCTTTCACAGGTCTCCTTCTCACCCACCAGCTGACCGCAGAGGACCAGACCTGAATCTGGCCCCATCATGGCACATCAGCCCCCAGCCCGTCGTGGGGCTCACACTAGGTCAGTTAGAGTTCTGCCTGCTTGTTTTGTTTTGTTTTGTTTTTCTGAGGCCAGGGAGAGGGGGGAATCTCTGTGCCTTGGTTGCAGCGCTGACATATCCTGACACCACAGCTGCCAGTGGCCTGACCTCTGCCACGTGGAGAGTCTGAGTGAACGAGGCGTGCAGTCGCGCCCCAAGACGGGCAGCAGTCCAAGGTGGGGAGAGTGGGTTGTGCGGGCAGCAAGCGCCCGCTCGAGTCCCCTGCGCCAGCCTCCCTGGGGCTGCCCTGGGGCTGCCCGCATTCTGAGGTGCAGCCCCTGGTCCTGTGAGCTATTCTGGGATTCTTAAAGTCCTTCCCCATTTTGAAGCTGTTCCGGGTGAGTTTCTGTCACTTGCAACTAAAAGGGTTCTGATTTACACATCTTCCACCGCCCGCCGCTTCTTTGATTTAAGAGCTATTTACTAAGAGCCTGGGGTGTAGGAGACACTGCGGTAGTGCTGGGGAGGCAGCTCTGGGTAGGGCAGACGTGGCCCCTGGCCCTCGGTGCTCAGAGCCTGGGGGCGCAGGCGTCAGGTAATCAACAGGTCGGGCAGACGAGGCTTTGGACCCTGCTCTGTCCCTCGCTGTCCAGGTGATCTCAGGTTGTTCAAGTGCTCTGAGCCCAGGTCCCTCTTCTGTAAACGGGGCTGCCTGAGGGTTCAGGGAGGTGTGATGCGGAGCTGGCAGCAGCCCTCGGGGAATGGAAGCCTCTCGCGTCATGGGGATCAAAGCGACCCGTTGTTACAGAGGAGAGGCCCGAGGTGGGCAGGGGGGCTCTGCAGGGAGTGCGGCCCGAGCCTCAAGCTGCAGAGTGAGCGGGCCGTGTCCAGGCGTTGGGGACAGCATGTGTGTGCTCATGTCCACAGCCTTATACTTCATGACACGGTGTAGAGCACACTGGTCTCTAGAATCAAAGCGTTCTTGACTGTCAGGCCAGAAGTTCCAACCCCCTCGTTTACAGATGAGGTTATGGGGCTGCGGGGAAGTATGGGAATTCGTCCACGGCTGTGTTGCTCGTAAGGGCCAGAGCTGAAACAGGAGCTCAGGCCCGAGCCCGACTCAGCTGGTCCAGTACTCATGGCGCGGTACCAGCCACCAAGCTGCCGGCGAGAACAAGGAGCATGTCCCGGAAGCCGGGAGCCCCGAGGGGAGCCCCGAGGAGAGAGGGTGGACGGGCACCAGCAATCCCAGGCCAGTGCAAGAAACGGAAGCCAGAACCATCCCGGGCGCGGGCTCCCCCCGGGGAGTAGGTGTTGGATAAGCTCACAAGTTGCCACCATCCTCAGGTTGTCCAGGAGGCCCTGGAAAATAGAACCCTTCATGCCAGCTCTCAGCCCGCAGAGCGGCGTGTCCCGTGGAGGTCGGCCACTGAAGGACAGAGTCTGGGTCCTTCCCTAGCTGTGTGACCTCGGGCACCTCCGTGTCTCAGTGTCCACGACTGTAAAGTGGGCATAATGCTGGCAGCCCCCTCGGTGAAGCCCAGTGCCGGACATCCAGGGGGCCCTCAGCCTGTGGGACTTACTAGTTTATTATTAGTGCACTAGGGTCACAGTTACTGGTGGGTAGGCAGCGCTTTCATGGCCGTAAGTTGTAACTCAAACTGAATCTGAATTCTCTGTGTCCTGTTCTGGTCCTGGCAGGGCTGAGGAGCCCGAGCTTGGGTCCCACAGGATCACTCTGTCTCTCCCTGTTATCTGCTCCTGTGCCTTTCCCTGCACCGCAACTGTCTGTCCTCATAAGGGATGGAAGACGATCCTTCCGGGGAGATGAGTCCAGGCCTCAGGGCCAGCAGTGCCTTGTCTGGGCTCACCCTGCCTCAGAGGAAGGTCTGGCCAGAAGGGGGGTCACGCTGCCCTGTGCTGACACACAGCAGGCCTGGTGAGGCAAGAGTCCACAAGCCACCCCATGCCCCCAACTCCAGGAGGCTGCTGGTGCAGCCTGGGGCTGGGAGAACTTTCCAGACCTGCCATTGCTGGGGCACTCTGACTAGGAAGTTGTGTCTGCCAGGGCTGTGGCAGACTTCACCCAGCCACACCACCACCCAGTCTTCTCCTTCTCGGGAAGAGGCACCCTACTCAGCGCTGCACAAACACTCCCATACCCAACCTGATGTGTGCCTGGCTGTGCCAGCCACAGAGGCCCTGGTGGATAGGACCGGTAAGAGACCTGTGGGGAGGTGGATGGCGAACGGCCCGTGGTGTGACCCATCTGGGATCAGAGCTCAGAGAATCTTCACTGGGCTACGTGTGAGTAGCCGGTGGGTCAGCAGAGCGAGGGTGGAGGGGAGGAAAAGCAGAGGTGTCCTCAGCGGAGACCAGGGCGATAGAGGCCCAGTCTCCAGGGCTCAGGCCCTAACCCCAGTCGCCACTCCCCGGGTGCCAGGAACCTCCCTGCGCCTTGCCATCCATAGAACAGCTACTGTGAGGATCCTAAGACAATGCATTGTTTCCCCAAACTTTGGGCATTTATGACCATCTTCACTAATCCTACTAATGTTCTGGCTCAGTTTTTCTCTTTAAATCTATTTTGTTCTTATCTGTGATTTTGAGGGTTTGCTGTGCTGTCGTTTTTCTAAACATGTTAAAATAGATACAAATGTCCATCCCTGGACCAATGATCCTCTCAGTGGGCTGTGTCCACACGTTGGGGAACACGGATGACACGTGTTGATTGCTGGTCTTGATGCTCCACACGTGGTGACCTCCGAACACGGGTCAGCTTTTATGCTGTTGTGATTATGATTGTTGCGGCCATTGTCAGGGCAGCAAGCCTGTAGGAGGGAGGAGGGAGGGAGCTGGGGCTCTCTCGTTACTGCAGACCCTCTTCTCCACCCCAGGAGGTCCATCCTCTTCCTTTTCCTCCCACTGTGAGAGTTGGCTTTGGGGCACCAGAGAAGGTGGTGAGGCAGGGGAGGGCCTGACTGACGGGGTCAGATGTGCGCCTGTCCACACCCAGACCCTGGAGCCGGCCCAGCACCTGTGTAAAGCAATAGCTCTGATTATGTGCTGTCAAGATGGACCTGGACAGGACACACCCTGGGCTGGCAGCGGGGCCCGCGGCAGCCCCTGTCCGTGTCCTGGGGCCTTCTCAGAAGGCATCTAGGGTGTCCAGTACTTAAGACAATGCGCCAGCGCCTCCGGGGTTGGGACCTTTCCATTTCCACTGAAGAATGAGTCCCCTGGGGCCTTCCACCAATGGAACTGTCCACCAGAACCACGCCATGGCCTGCGGTCGGCTTGTACAGAGGAGTGTGTTTATGTGAGGGACACACCTAGATCCCACGAGAGGTCATTTCACAACCGTGGGATTACAGGCAGTTATTTTTCTCATCATGCTTTTCTGTGTTTTCTAGGATGAACATAAATTCCCTTTAATCAGAAAAGAAATGTTCTTTTAAACCTTAAAAAAAAAAAAAAAGTTAGTGTAGATAGGGAGACATTAAAGATACCCGAATGAGCATGGAGTCAGCCTGGGAGTCCACGCTGGCGGAGGTGGGGGGAGGCGAGGGAGGGTGGAGAACGGGTGCAGGCAGATGAGGGCAGAGCAGGAAGCCCAGTCGTTCACTTAGGAGACGACAGGGTGCCCCCAGGGAGGGACAGCTGTGGGGTGGGGGGTAGGCAGCCTTTGGGGAAAACCAGCCACCAAAGGGAATAAGAGAGGCACCAAGGCAGGGAGGGACTGAGGAGTGGGCTCAGGGCTGCTCTGAGGTTGGAAGCTGGGCACCGGGAGGGATGGCCGTTCCACGGGGCTGGGTGGTTGCCCCCTCATAGCACTGGGCAGCCTGTGCAGCGGCTGGGAGCCGCTCCGGAGATCCGTGAGAGCTGGGGCTTTGCCATCCTGCACCTGCCAGGCCAAGGAGGGGCGCCGGGGGCTGAGGCCCCGAGTGAGACTGGGGTTCAGGTGCTCCGCCCTACGGTAGGATGTAAACTCTGACCGGAAGAAAGAGGAAGGAGGAGAACTCAAGCTTGAGATTTTTGTCCCAAACTGAAATTCCTCAAGTATTTTTTAAGTTTTAGAGATCCTGCAGCCTGCAGCAACACAAAGCTGCCTCCCTGCCTGACCATCTAATTTTGCCTTACTCACAAGCCGCCCTTGGGGGTTTCCAGCTCTGGCGCCCTCCGTGCCAGCCAACAGTCTGCCTGCTGCCAGAGAAACATGTGTGACCTCATGCTAGTGGGTCCCAGACTTTGGATTTCATGGGGAAAAGAAAGTTTGGAGACTCTCACAAGGCTGCCAACTTTATTTTTAAATGGCGAGTAAAGATAATATAAACTATCATCATTGTTTCCCCGAGGAAGAACATTTTAATACCAACAATGCAAGCAGTCCATAATCTCAGAATAAACGATATTTCTTCCCAAGTAAGAATAATTGCCAGCCTTTTGCTGACACGGGTTTTTAAGTTTTCCTTTCTTTCTTTCTCTCTCTTTTTTTTTTAATGTATTCTTTAGTTAAAACGTGTTGAATATAGAAAATTACAACATAAATTTTATTGCTTGGTTTTACCTTATATGTAAATGTGTCTTTGGTAGGAATTTGTCATTTTGTAGTGTGTATTCAACAGCCCATTCCAGGACTTGGCATTTTTCACAGCTGTTTGTGAAAATGGGAGCAGCATTCACATAGGTCTGTTGGTGAAAATGGGAGCGGCACTCTAAAATGCTAGTTGCTCCGTCTGGAACATTCTGGGAGAACATAAGCCTCATGCCTTTTCACCTGCCTTCTCCCCACTGCTGGGAAGTAAATCAGGGTGGCAGGCCAGGTTTCGGGCTAGCCAAGGCTGCGGCTCTCCTGCCCAGCAGTGGCAAAAGCCCAAGGCTGAGCATCAGAGGCCTGGTCACCTCTTGAGGAGCAGGGGCTGCCTCCAAGAGGGGCTCAGGGGCCAGTGAGGCCACTGTCCTTACAGACCGGCCTGACGTGCAGGTGTGTGGGAAGCCTCCGTCTCGGGCGCCCAGAGTAGGGATAGAGCGCCCGATTGATGACCGTGCAGCAAGTTCATGGGCGAGTGCCACCCTGCACTGCGAGTGCCTGTGAGATGGACCAGGCCACCGAGGGCCTGGGATCCCAGGCGGAGTAGTCCCACCCAACTGCGTGGGTGAAAGCCAGTGGGGCAGAGACCCGGGGGCGACGGGAGGGGCGGCTGCAGCTGGAGGGAAGCAGGAACCGTCCCGGCAGGTCGAGTGAGGTCAGCAGGCACGCGCAGCTCTGTCCGCAGGGAGGGCTCCAAGCTCTGTGCCCCTGGCTGTAAACAAGACCCCGGAGTCACTGTGGGCTCACGGGCATTTCGTGTGCCCCACGTGATGGTTGACCAGTTAAATAACTGGGAGGAGGAGGGACACGAAGTTTCCTGGTATTTGGGGAGGAAACCCCAACGTGGGGGGCTTGTTGACTTTATATTTACATATATGCGTAACAAATACATGTATTTATTGCTACTTTGGTGAGAAACTTAAATCTGACAGTAAATATCAATGATTAGAATAAAGTGTTATCTTACTTAAAGATGAATTATACATTCTTTTTAAAAATGCACTGACAACCTTGCAACACTGCTGTAAATTTTCTTAAGTATTTCAAACCCCACCAGTTCTAGCACTTATGTTCCCATATTTTTGTCATGTAGTTCATTTTAATTTTCTTAGCTGTCTCCCTATTGTTTGACATTAGAATGTTTCCAATTTTTGTTGTTTTGTTTTGTTTTGCTTTTAACCACCGTAGATGTCCCTGCAATGAATACCTTTGTGTGTACAATGTTTTCCCTTCTTTTAAAATTATTTCCTCAGAATAAGTTCCTACGAGTGGGATTACTTAGTCAAAGGATATCAATATTTTTCTGGCTTTGGAATCCCTAATGCTTTCCAAAAAGGTGGTACCAACTTACCCTGCTGCCAACAGCGTATGGGTTTTCCCGTTTCACCACAGCCTTGCTAGCTTTCGGCATTGGTCTTATTTTAAATTTAATGATGTAATGGATTTTAAATGGCCGCTTTTATTTATTAACTAAAATTTCTCTGTCCACTCCGTTTCTCCACTCAGAGCCCCTATACTTTTTCTCCACATTCTCCTGCCACGACTTGATTGCTGTCGACCCCTAGACATGAAGCCCGAATGAATGAATGAATGAATGACCGTTTGGGGCTGGACACTCTTCCTTGTTTCTATGGGAACTACCTCAATAGATTTTAAGGGAAGGACAGTGGAAAGATGTTTAAGCTATAAATAGACTTGGTGACACCTCTTATTTGGTCGAGGTGGTCCCAGTAATGAATGTAGACTCTGTGCTTCTGGGAGTATGTTTATGTCTCATTTGAATTCCAGAAGACATCAGAGTTAAAACGTTAGCGCATGATGTGTAATTTAAGTCAGAGATGAAAGAGTCCCCATCATAAGCAACCCCTTCTTTCTAGGCGTCCCATAATGAGCAAAGCAGAGGTCTCCAAGTACGCGCTGGACTCCCAGATGGAGCCTGTCTGAAGGAAGCTTGAAGGCCAGCCCCTGTGCTGTGGCCTCACCCTCTCCTCCTGGCCCCTGGAGAGTCGGCCTCAAGAGCAAAGAAGGACAGGACAGCCTGCAACTAGCCCCAGACCCCTCCTGGGGCCTTGGCTCTGCAGTCGTCTCTGTTGCGGGCCGAAGCCCTGGGCCCTCCACCCCGTCCCTCCAGGCCATCTCCTTGTCTCCTCGGTGCCCCGTGTTCCCACAACTACGTGGGCTGGAGGCTTACCCCTCAGGCCCGATGATCAATGCTGCCTCTCTGGCTCTGACCCCTGGCCAGCCCCCTCTCACAGTGCTTTTGACCCATCCGGTAGCCACTGCACCTAACCTAGCCCCAGGTCCCGGGACCCCACCCCAGAGCACCCACTGCTGGCAGCCTCATACACGGTAAGTGAGGGGATACGTGAGCTCTGAGCTCCCCAAAGTGTGGACGTGCACTACTTTTGGGCCTCCTGATCTTAGATGGCATGTAGATTACCTCTCTTCCTTTGCTAGCTAAGTATCTCTCTTAATGCGATTAGCACAATAAATTCGTGATTTCACTCAAAAACTGTTAGGTTAAAAAATATCTGGTAACCCAGCAATTCCACTCCGGGGTATACACCCAAAAGAACTGAAGACAGGTATTCACACAAAAACTTATATATGAATGTTCATAGCAGATGAATAGATGAACAAAATATGGCATGTACATACAATGGAATATTATTTAGCCATAAAAAGGAATGAAATACTGATACATGCTCCAACATGGTGACCCTTGAGAATGATATGCTAAGGGAAAGAACCAGGCACAAAAGACCCCATCTTGTATGATTCCATGTGTATGAAATGTCCAGAGTGGCAAATCCATAGAGACCGAAAGTAGATGAGTGGTTGCTTAGATTGAAAAGAGGGGCGAGTGGGGAGTAAGTCAGTACAGGATTTCCTTTTGGAGTGATTGATGAAAATGTTCTGGAACAAGATAACGGTGGTGGTTGCACAGCATCATGACAGTACTAAATGTCACTAATGATCAATTCTGTGTTATGCTTATTTAACACAATAAAAAATTTATACTGTAGATGCTATGTTGGTAAAAATCATGAAGGTGACATGTAAATAAGTGAAGTTAAAAGAATGTTACAGTAAATAAAGCAAACCAAGAGCCAAGAGCTGTATACAGGTCCTCACCCTCCAGGGAGGTCTGTTTTATCACTGAGATCTGTTTGCGGTGGGGAGGACCAGCTTTACCCTCGGTGTCTGCGCAAGGACAGCCGCTCTGCCTGGTGCCAAGTAAAGCGCTTTGTCTGATCTCACTGCAGCCTCACAGTGGCCTTCCAAGGAGGTACACTTATTCTCCCCATTGTACAGAGCTGGCCAACGGCCGAGCCAGGCAGGCACGCCGACCCACCAGGCCCTGTGGCGACCTGCATCTTCTCGCCTGGGGTTCCTTGGAAGCAGCCTACTGGTGACACCCCCTACCCTTAGTTTTCAACAACGGGGCAGTTATCTTCCTAAACTCATTTATCAACTATAGAGTTCCTCCCGCTGCTGCCTTCCCAGGGGTGAGTGACCCCCGGGACAAGCCCTCCAGCTTTCTGCTTCAGGTTAGGAAGGGCTGCAGGTCACAGTGGTGCACGGAGGATCAGCTAAGTCGTTTTGCTCTCAGGCAGCCTTCTGGTTCCACCTTTGCTCTGACCAGTGGCTCTTAGACTAGAGGAGGAGCCCTGGGAGGTGGTGGGCTCTCTGTAGATGATCTGGAACCGCCGATGCTATTCTCAGCATAATCCGTTTAATGAGATTTGGAGCCCGGCTCTGCTTCTCACCAGGCGTGCAACCTCAGACCAGTTGCCTAACCTCTCTGATCTCTAATTTCCTCACCTAGAAAGTGTGTGTAATGGCATTTACTCTGAGGACTGTACTTCTCCTTTGTTGTTCTTGTCATTACAGTTTCAGTTAAATAGTTTATTTGTGCAGTTACTTGTTTACTCTCTGACCCTCCTGTAGGTGGTCAACTCCACAGAAGCAGAGGCTGTATTGGTTGTGTTCCTTGCAGTATCCCTAGCTTCTAATCTAACATCTCGATAAGTATTTGTTGAATTAAAGAATAAATGAATGCCTGAAAGCGCTCAACACAATGCTTGGCACATAGTAAATGCTAATAGATGTTAGCAGCCATTAGTGTTGTAATTATCATTATTATTATTCCAGGTGATGTAGCAAATGCTTTCATACAGTAGCTCTGATTCTTGAAACAAGGTTGGAATATGCTCCTCTTGCAAAAATGGAAATTGAGACTCAGATAAACTCAATAACTTGCCCAAGTCCCATAGAACTGCTGCCCATGAAGCCCATAACCTGCCACTGCCCTAAATTCCTCATCAGTAGCTGCAAAACCCTGAGTCGTTTTGTACAAACTGGGAACAGTGTATGTGATGTAAAATTATACCTGTCTGAGCACACATGTCAGAAATAAAGCACATTTTATGGGAGGCAGTACAGTACTCAGAACTTACGGTTATTCAGAAGGTGAGCAGCCTTCCCAGGGTGCTACCCGCCAAGTGCAGAAGAACTCCCCAACCCTGGGCCACCAACCTGGGGCTCTCTCTGCCACCCAAGTAGTGGCCAGCTCCCCACTGGACCCGGGGTCTCCGTGGAAGAGAAGCATCTGTTCAGTGCTTGGTCGTCAGGCCCAGGAGGGCAGGCAGGGAGCACGTCTGGTTTTTCTCACTGTGGTTCCCCCAGAGCCCAGTGCAGAGTTGGTGGAAACAGTGCTCAGCAACTGTTTTGTGAATGAAAAATGAATGCATGCCTGATTGAATGAATGATGGAACAAATGAACAGAAAAATGAACCACCCTGCTGTGGTTACATTATCTCATGTAATGCTCGGGGTGGATGGATGTATAAGGTGGGCACAAATGAGATCAGGTCCAGGTGACCAGGCTGCTTACCCAGGGTCCCCCGGTGGAATGGGTATTCAGACCTGGGTCTCCCTGCTCCGTGTGCCGCCCTGAAGACTAGAGAGGGTTCCCTTTCCCCAGACAAGAGTGCCCCTCACAGCTCTGTGATGGAGGCCAGAGGAGAGGCAGGAGCAAGGGACGAGATGTTCCCAAGGTGGTCCCATCCTTGTTCAGCCCTTGCTGTGGATGTAACGGGACGTGGGGGGCTGGAAGAGGGAGAAGGCGGTGTGGGGCTTGGAAGATGCAACCTGGGTCCCCCTTTCTCGGTAGACTGGGCCTGCCACAGACAGTTACTTCTAGTGATGTCATCACAGCACCTCAGCCTTTACTGGGCAGTGACCTTCTTCAGGGGGATATACATACCTCACCTGACTCATCCCACCTCCGCTTGAGGGAGGTACCGCTAACGCCCGTCCCCTGCTACAGAGGCCACAACTCGGGGTCAGAGGAGCTGAGGAACTTTTCTAAGGCCACTGAGAGCGTCAGTAGCAGAGTTGGCCCTCCCCCCAGGCTGCCTGGCTCCAGAGCCCACACCCTACATGGCACCCCGGGACTGCCTTCCCAGGCTGGCCTCCAGAGGACCGCATAATCCCCAGAGCCTGGGCCCAGGCACCATTTGGAGTGTGTTGGTGGGCCACAAATCACCCAGCCTGAGCTCTGGGTAATACACTTGGAACTAAGTCCTGTTCTGGCCTGGAGATGTTTCCATTCCCCAGAAGGACATCTCCCCCTCTGAGGACAGGGCCTATGACTCAGCCCTCCAGGCCTGGGCTAAGGATCTCGGAGGGTAGGGACCACAGGACTCAGCTGGTGGCATGAAACAAAGCGGGGGGTCCCTACAGTCCTCCTGTTGAACAGAGCACGGGTTGGGACCAGCCAAACCTAGATTCCAATCATGGCTTCTCCAACTACTGGCCAGGAGACCTTTGGAAAGTCACCCTGCCTTTCTGAGTCTCAGTTTCCCCATCTGGATGATGGGGGTAATGATGCTTTCCTGGGAGCCCAGTTGGTAGATGAACTGAGGAGATGGTCTAAGGCCCAGAGCACAAAGTCTGGTTCAGGGTCACCCCACAAATGCTAGTGTCCCCACCCCACCTTGGCAGGCTTCATGCATTCATTGGCTGTCCTGCACAGCCAGGACGAGAAAGGGCGAGTATCAGAGCCAGACTCCAAAGTGAGGCCTGGGGGGCATTGTTGGCTCTGCCACGCACTCGCTGTGTGATCTGGGACAAACAGTTTAGCCTCTCAGAGGCTTACTTCCCCTTCTGTAAAACGAGGACTCCATGAGATTATGCAGGTGCAGCTCTTAGCCTAGGGCCATGCTCGGTGACCACGCTCTGGTCGCTCCCAGCATTCACTTGCCCGAGGCTCATGTCTCCCACCCCACGCTCTGAGGCAGCTGTCTTGCCCCAGGAGCCTATTTGAGCTCCCCGACCCCCGGGTCCCTGTGCACCAGAAGGTCTTGCTGAGAGTAAGATCCAGGCCAGATTGCTGTCAGGAAACCCGGATGGAAGGAGAGGAGCAGAACTTTGCCCAGAGCCGGGCCCACTGCCACCCAGGAAACAGGACATTAGCAAAATAGTCTTCCTTCACCATTGCCCTGAGGCAGACTTTTTTTTTTTTTTTTTGCGGTACGCGGGCCTCTCACTGTTGTGGCCTCTTCCATTGCGGAGCACAGGCTCTGGACACGCAGGTTCAGCGGCCACGGCTCACGGGCCCAGCCGCTCCGCAGCACGCGGGATCCTCCCGGACTGGGGAAGCGCAAACCCGCGTCCCCTGCATCGGCAGGCGGACTCTCAAGCACTGCGCCACCAGGGAAGCCCCCAGACTTTTTACTTTGGCTGAGATGAGCTTTTTCAGCCTCCAAATAGACCTTCTTACTGGCGTCCCCAGGCTACCTCATCCCCCCACCCCCAGCCCCCTCTCAGCGCCCCCCAGCCCACCTCCAGGCAAGCACAGTCTCCTGCTTCCCGGGTGCTGGGTGCTCCCGGATTCGGCAGGAAGCACTCTACTCACACCTACTCTGGACTTGACGGAGTTGCCTCTCCCTGTGCTGTTTCAGCCATGGCCGAGTGGCCTCTCCCCTGGGCCCCGCAGAAAAGCCATCATTCTCAGAGTTCGTCTGCACTCTCCACATCTGACACAGTGACACAAGCCACCGAGCGCTTGCTTTCTCCTGCGGCATGTGCAGGAGGGGTTTCTGGGCTTCACAGACTGCTGACGAGGGAGTATGGTTTAGAGCACGTGTGATCCGTTAATACTGCATCCAGAAGTCGACGTCTTCTGCTGCCCTTAGGCTGCGATGGTGAAACATTCCCATAAACTTATGGAAAAAATGTGCATTGACCAAATTTTATGGCATCCAAAATCATATGTCCTCTCTTTGGGTCTTTATACTTAAGTACCATAATCACTAGGGGAAAATATTTTTCTTCTTAAAAAATGAAAGCAATTGACAAATCACCAGATGTCCTAACATTTCATGAATAATCAGTCCCTCCTGCTTTGAGAAACTCCTCCTCCCATGGGGAAACTCTTGCGCAGGCAGTTACCGTATGTCATCACAGTCATTCTGGTGGAAGGTCAGGTTCAATTAGACCCAAGCAAAAGGGGCCCCTACAACTCACTTGGAGGGTCAAGGTCACTTCCATGGGTTTTTTTTGTTTGTTTGTTTTGGGGGGTTTTATTTTTGTTTTGGGGTGGGTTTTTTGGGGTTTGGGGTTTTTTGCTTTTGCTTTTTTGCGAGATTTTTTTTTTTTTAATTCAAACATTTATCCAGGGTGTGTCTAGGGATGGATCTCTTTCCCGGGACCTGGGACACGCTCCTTGGGTAGATGCCCTTCCCTGGGTCAGCTCTCTGTTCTCAGGCCCCTGCATCCCGTATATTCTTTCTTCCCTTGCCCTTTTCCTCGGCACTTGACCTCGCCAAATTGCTCTCCCATATCATTGCTGTGAGTATACAAAATACCCATTTTGCTCCTTGCTGCCTCCGATGTTAGTTTTTTTCTTTTTTTTTTTTTTTTGCGGTACGCGGGCCTCTCACTGTTGTGGCTTCTCCTGTTGCGGAGCACAGGCTCCGGATGCGCAGGCTCAGTGGCCATGGCTCACGGGCCCAGCCGCTCTGTGGCACGTGGGATCTTCCCGGACCGGGGCACGAACCCGTGTCCCCTGCATCAGCAGGTGGACTCTCAACCACTGCGCCATCAGGGAAGCCCCGGATGTTAGTTTTTAAAATTCTTCTGTCATATTTTTAGTTTCTTTTTCTTCTTTTCTTATGTCATGCATCTCTCTTTCTAGCTTATCCTCTTGCAGTTTCGCCCCTGACAGTTCTCTCCTATCCCAGAAGCCTTGTCTTCTTGTGCTGTGTTGAAGAGAAAAGGTGTCCCGAAACCTTCTTCCGGATGCTGGAATAGACCGAGGACATATGCTCTCATTCTCAGCCCCCTCTGCATGCAGTTCAGGCCCTGTTATTTGGCAGTATTTTTCCATGTGCCCCTTACTGGATTTTCTTTCTTCTGAATGCATCCTTGACCAAGTTGGAATCTGTTCATCTCTGGGGCTTATCAATAGGCATTTGGTTTTCCCTCTGGACATGCTTTAGTTCTTTTCCGGGGGTAGCCATCTGCAAATGGATGTGAGAAGGTGGAGGGGAAAGTCCCAGAGCCCCTCAGATCAGCCCCTGCTGGGCAGTGTACTGGTCGTTGACCCAAGTTTTCATGTTTTTCTGTCTCTGATTCTCTGCGTCTGGGGACAGGCCCTGGGAGGCACACATTGACAACGTCTACATTTGCTCAACTTCTGTCCTCTACATCTGCCTGTAGTCTATTCAGTTTCTTCCTAGGTTCCAGCAATAAAGCCGTCCATCAGTCTTAGCTAATGGGGTGGTTTTCTTCTTTTTTTCTATTCACAAAAGTTTTAGTGATAAGTCAGGGGAGGCTCCATGAGGGGCTGTCTGGTCTCTTCTGGAAGGTTTTCAGAAACAGGTATGTGCCCCCATCACCTCTTAAAGTTGTTGGGTTTTTTTTTTTTTTTTTGCAAGTCACTTCATTGAGTGCCTGCTTTATCTCAATACTACGCCAGCCCCTCTCCTGTGCATTAGGTCCTGAGTCTTCACCTCGGCCCTGTGAGAAGCTACTGTCTCCATTTCCCAGAGGAAGAAAGCAGTTGAAGAACTCACCCGGGATCACACTAAACAAATAAGTGACAATGCCAGGATTTGAACACAGGTGCCTCGAGTTTCAGTATCACTCCTCCATGTATTGAGCTATAAGAAACACATATAACATAGTCCATAAGAGTGCCGGCCCTAGGCCAAAGACCTGGGCTTAAATCCTACCTCTGCCATGTCTGTGCTGAGTGACCTTGGGCAGGTTACTTAGCATCTCTGGAATTGAGGAGAGGGGCTGAGGCAGGGACCAGCCCATCTCTGTATCATATACCACTGGTTCCTCTGGGGTCGCTCATGGGCACCTGAGGATAATTCCCCAAAGTAAGTATGCACTAGAGTATTATTTTTTAGCAGTTCTGTGTGCTTAATTATTTGTGTAACTAATGCCTCTGTTGAATGCATCTGCCAACTAGTACACCTCATGAGGTCAGGGACCGTGCCCGTCTATACCCCTGTGTCCAGAACGTGGGAAGCACTCAGTAAATATTTGTAGCACTAATGCCCTTTCACATCACCTAGTGGGCTGGTCCCTGAGCACAGCACCCTGTGCCCTTGCAGCTTCCTCTCCCCACAGCGACCCGCCGCCTTCCGTCTTGCTCCCCACCACTTCTGATTGGTCAGCAGACATGCTTTCCTGCCACTTCGGCCTCTCTCTTCCCTGCAAATCACCCTCCGATGGTATAGCGAGGAATGAATGTCCTAGTAAGGGTAGTGTTGGCCCCAGAGCCTGCTGGAACGGCAGTGTGCTGTGAAGAAAGGGAGGAGCCAGGACTGAGAAAAGTTGGTGCTGGAGAACCAACCAGAGTAGAGGTCTAGGTCCCAAGGAGGCGACCAGGAGCCCAGAGTCATGGGGGTCAGGTGCTTTGAATCATTTCCCAAGGGCGTTGAGTCTAGTGGGCCGGGGCTGGGGAGGGGCAGGCAGCACAGAGAGTAGGTGTGGGTGGGCCTTCCAGTCTGACACATGATCCCAGCCAGTGACAGCCTGGCTCCCCTCCACCCTCCCATCCCACCCATCAGACAATCCCAGACTAGCAACAGCATGACTACTTCCAGCGCCCCCTGCTGGTGGGGGCGAGTGTTTCTCCTGCCCTGGTGAGATCGGCTCACAGGCTCCGTGGGAGTAGCGCCCCCTACAGACCGAGACTATGGCCTAGGGCTGGAAAAGGCTGGGCTGGCCCTGGGCCAGCTGGATCTGGCTGGGCCAGGGAGGGTCTCCAGTGTGACCTGGAGCAGGGCAGAGCCCACAGAGATGGCCCCCACGGTAGGGCCACAGGAGCCCCTGTTCTCTGAAAGCAGTTTCCCAGGACAGTCCTGCGGGACTCCCATCCTCTCATCTACATCAAGAAAGGCAGGGAGAGATCAAAACACCTGAGCCTGAAAACCACAAATAAATCAGTAGTCAGATGCCTTCTTTCTTCCCAAGGGGCCCAGGGAGAGTCTTTCAGTATTTCATTTCAGCAAAATCAGGAAAGAATTTGCTTTCAGATAGTGAAAATCAGTTTGGATCTAGGTAACCCTCCACAAATCTGTTGCTTGTTTCCCAGAGAATGCAGGGATTGGTGATTGAGGTTTAGAATGTCGTGTTTTGTTACACAGTTTCCATTGAGTAATGAATAAATCTGACAGTTTTGCCTTTGCCTCCATTATTTTTTTGTTATACTTAAAGACTAGGTGAAGTGTGGTCACAGATACGTGAGCACATTTGGGGAAGTGGAAAATACTTTGGTGATTGAAGCAGCCGTCTGTGAGCTCATTCTCTGGCTGGAATCCTGGTGGCCTCGGACGTCCAGGGAGCCTTTCTGTGCACAGTAGCGAATCCTTGAGCCAGGGTTGGAAAGACAAGCTGGAGAGTGTTTTCCTTGGCACATGGGCAGCCTCGGTTCTACCCAACATGAGGCAGGTTTCCGAGGCTTTCGCTGGGGGAATCATCTTGCGTTTCCTTTTGGTGACGTTAGCTACTCTGGAAGCCCTTCATAGCACTGAGAAATACGGGTATTTAGCTTGGAGACACCAGAACACAGGGCTGACCCTGTTAGGGTGGCGGTGGAGTGGGGTGCTTGGCAGCCACGGCCACTCTTATCCACTGAGCAGTGGGATTTTGGTGGCCAGAATGAAGAGTCATGTATGTGCAGATAAAGACTCAGCGTCCCGTTTGGTTGTCCCCTACCCTGTGCTGGGCCCTTGAGAATGCAGAGACGGAAAAGACGCAGCCCTGGCCCTTAAAGAGTGTGTGATAAATACTGTAATCAAGGGGAGGGTGCGTGCTCTGAGAGCCCAGGAGGAGCCCGCTAACAGCCAGAAAAGGAGGCCGAGTGGGCATGGGGTGGACACAGCTCTGCCAAGCTCAGAGGCACGAAGCAGAGGGCCGGTCCAGGGAGCCAGCCACACGGGGCCCGCACCCAGCTGGAGCATCACATGAGAGGAGGGCGGGAGGAAAGCCCAGAGACGCAGGCAGCGAGGGATGGAACCCAGGAGCCGTGAACACCTACAGAGGGAAAGTTGTTGGGTAATTTTAAATTGAGGAAGGGCATGATCTGATTGGGTTTGAGAAATCACTGGGCGGAATGGGTTGGAGGTGGAGACCAAAGGTGATAATGAAGTGTAAACAATGGCCTGGAGACAGATCACAGGTAGTCTGTAGAGGTTTGTGGCCTTTACATCGGAAACTAAAGACCGGGTTTTCAACAGGAGCTGAGAATGCTCGGAAAATCATTTGCATCAACTATTACGTCCCTTCTCCCTGCCAAAAAGTGTTTGCTTTTTTGAAGAAAGAAAGAGAGATAGAGATCTTGCTCTTTTCGATTTCTAAAAGTAGTACATATTCATAGCTAAAGGCTGAAAAAATATAAAATTGTATAAAACAAAAAATAACCCTAAACTATCCCTGAAGATGGTTGCCGTTAACAGATTGGGCAATATCTTCTCTCTCTCTCTCTTTCGTGTGTGTGTGTGTGTGTGTGTGTATCTCAATATCTCAATATAGGGGGGTGTGTGTATCAATATGGAGCGTGTGTGTGTGTACGTGTGTGTATCTCAATATAGGGGAGTGTGTGTGTGTGTGTACCTCAATATAGGGATGTGTGTGTATCTCAATATAGGGGTGTTTGTGTGTATCTCAATATAGGGGTTGTATCTCAATATGGGGTGTGTGTGTATCTCAGTATAGGGGTGTGTGTGTGTCTGTGTGTATCTCAATATGGGGGTGTGTGTATCTCAATATAGGGGTGGGTGTGTGTGTATCAATATAGGGGGGTGTGTGTGTATATCAACATAGTGGTGTGTGTGTGTATCTCAATATAGGGGTGTGTGTTTGTGTGTATCTCAATATAGGGTGTGTATGTATTTCAGTATAGGGGGTGTGTGTGTGTATCAATATAGGGGTGCGTGTGTGTGTGTGTATCTCAATATAGGTGTTTCTGTGTGTGTATTTCAATATAGGGTGTGTGTATGTGTGTATCAATATAGGGGTGTGTGTGTATATGTGTGTATAGTCATACCAGATTTGTTCACTTAAAAACACATCATGTTGGATCTAGAGACTGTCAGAGTGAAGTAAGTCAGAAAGAGAAAAACTAATATCGTATATTAACACATATAGGTGGAACCTAGAAAAATGGTACAGATGAACCGGTTTGCAGAGCAGAAATTGAGACACAGATGTAGAGAACAAACGTATGGACACCAAGGGGGGAAAGCAGCGGTTGATGGGGGTGGTGGTGTGATGAACTGGGAGATTGGGATTGACATGTATACACTGATGTGTATAAAATTGATGACTAATAAGAACCTGCTGTATTAAAGAAAAAAAATATATATATATTATTCAAGTCAAAAAAAAGAAAACATCATGTTGCCAACAAACACATGAAAGGATGCTCAACATCACTAATCACTAGAGAAATGAAAATCAAAACTACAATGAGGTATCACCTCACACCAGTTAGAATGGCCATCATCAAAAAATCTAGAAACAATAAATGCTGGAGAGGGTGTGGAGAAAAGGGAACCCTCTTGCACTGTTGGTGGGAATGTAAATTGATACAGCCACTATGGAGAACAGTACGGAGGGTCCTTAAAAAACTACAAATAGAACTACCATACGACCCAGCAATCCCACTCCTGGGCGTATACCCTGAGAAAACCATAATTCAAAAAGAGTCATGTACCACAGTGTTCACTGCAGCTCTATTTACAATAGCCAGGACATGGAAGCAACCTAAGTGTCCACCAACAGATGAATGGGTAAAGAAGATGTGGCACATATACACAATGGAATATTACTCAGCCATAAAAAGAAACAAAATTGAGTTATTTGTAGTGAGGTGGATGGACCTAGAGTCTGTCATACAGAGTGAAGTAAGTCAGATAGAGAAAAACAAATACCATATTCTAACACATATATATGGAATCAAAAAAAAAAAAGAGGTTCTGACGAACCGAGGAGCAGGACAGGAATAAAGATGCAGACACAGAGAATGGACTTGAGGAGATGGGGAGGGGGAAGGGTAAGCTGGGACGAAGTGAGAGAGTGGCATGGACATATATACACGACCAAATGTAAAACAGATAGCTAGTGGGAAGCAGCTGCATGGCACAGGGAGATCAGCTTGGTGCTTTTTGACCACCTAGGGAGGTGGGATAGGGAGGGTAGGAGGGAGACGCAAGAGGGAGGGGATATGGGGATATATGTATACATATAGCTGATTCACTTTGTTATACAGCAGAAACTAACACACCATTGTAAAGCAATTATACTCCAATAAAGATGTTAAAAAAATTTTTTATAAAAAAAGGAATGCTAGTGATTTATGTATATTTACTTTGAACTTAACTCTGTTATTTAGTTGTAATAGTTTTCCAGTTGATTATCCTAGATTACTTAATTATATAACTAATATGGTAACTAATTATATAACCTAGAAATAATGACAATGTTACATGTATCTTTAATATTTATACCACATTTCTTTGTCTTAGCTCATAGATTTGTGCATCCAGAATAGTGTTAAATTATAGCAGAATGGCAAGTATTCTTGACTTGTTCCTATCAATAGGATTTCAATATTAAGGAGGTTGTGTTAGTGTTTCTACCGTGCATCCTTTGTCATATTAAGGAAGTCTGTTTCTAGCTTAGTGCTTTATCAGGAATAGATACTAAAGTTATCAGTGACTTTTCAGCATCTCTCAAGATCATTTGTTGAAATACCATTGCAATCCCATAGTAAACCTGTTTGCTTCAAGATACTGCTAATTTGATTTGCTATTTTTATTATTTTAAAACACTGGTGAGTTTTATTTGCTAACATTTTATTTGGATCTTTATTTACTAATGATATTGGTCTCTTTTTTTTTTTTTTTTTCAGTGAACCAAAACAGCCTTTATTTTTAGGATACAAATTTTCTTCTGGTTCAAACTTTTATGACATCCTTGGACCATCCAGCTCTGTCAATTCTTATTTTAAGGTTCAGTTCTAGAACAGTTTTTTGTTTTTTTTTTTTACATCTTTATTGGAGTATAATTTCTTTACAATGGCGTGTTAGTTTCTGCTTTATAACAAAGTGAATCAGTTATACATATACATATGTTCCCATATCTCCTCCCTCTTGCGTCTCCCTCCCTCCCACCCTCCCTATCCCACCCCTCTAGGTGGTCACGAAGCACCGAGCTGATCTCCCTGTGCTACGCCTCTGCTTCCCACTAGCTATCTATTTTACATTTGGTAGTGTATATATGTCCATGCCACTCTCTCACTTTGTCACAGCTCTTTTTTATGCCATGTCTGTCAGGTTTTGATATAATGGTTATGCTCGAGTCATAAAAAGAACTGCACATATTTCCAGCTTTTCCTGTGCTCTGGAACAGTTTAAGTAATACTCGGTTTTTCTTTTACTGTTTAATGGATGGGTCCATAAAACCACTTGGATATTGTGCTTTTTAATCATGGTATCTTTCTTAATATTGTTAATATTTTTCTCTTTATTTGGTGAGTTGAAGGTTTTGCCCCTTCTTGAGACAATTTTGGGAAGATAGATTTTCCTAGTAAGCACACATTTCATCTACATTTTCAAATATGTTGGCATAAAAATTGCACATGCTACTATTTTAACTTCTCCTCCATATTTGAAATCATATCCCTTCTCTCATCCCTAACAATGCACATCTGTGTTTTTACCTTTCTTTTGTTTTTTCCTCCATCATACATACCAAAGGATTGTCTACTTTATTGACTTTTTCAAAGAACCAACTTTCAGTTTTATTTATCACTCTGCAGTGATAAATATTTCTGATTTTATATTTTTAATGCTTTCTCCTATTTTGTTCTTTTTAGTTCTCTATAATGAACACTAAGTTCATTTCTTTTTTATCTTTCTTAATTATTAATATAAGCATTTGAGACTATGAATTTTTCTCTGAGCAGAGTTATGTGATTTTGATTGCATCCTATATGTAGATAGTTTGTGATTTTAATTCCTTCTTTCATCTCTGAATTTTTTGGAGTGTTTTTTTCCTTTCCCAAATGGTTCGTTTTTAAAATTTGTTTTTACCCCTGGGGCAGGGGATGGAATGAAATTGCTTCAGACCTATCAAAACCACATGGGTTACAAGTATGGGAAGTATGGTTTCCCCCAAAGGAAAAGTGAAGGCTGTTTCCAAAAGAATTGGGAATAAATTAAAAAAAAAAAAAAAGAATTGAGAATAGATGTTAGGCAGACAAAAAGTACCAGTTTCTTCTCTACTGCCAATAGAATTGTTGAAGGATTAAATTAGATAGTACGTGTAATTTACTTAGCACAGTGTCTGGCACAAAACAAGCCGAATAATAATCACCAGATTAATGCCCTCTCCTTACGCCCTTTCTTACTGCTGGTCAGAATACCAGCACATGCTACACAAACCCACAGCTCTTAGGAGAACCTTTGCAGACAGTAGGCCATCCCATTGCCCCTGTAGATTACCAGGTAATCCCCAGGGCAGGGGGGGGATCGGTGGTTGTGTCTTCATTTGACCTCAGGGAGCCAGAGGAGATTCTCTGTGGGCTGCAAGGCTTTGTTCACGTGCCTTTGTGATTCACCGGCCCCAACACCAAGAAAAAGAGGAGGCCATGTGCTCCTCTAAGAAACATAGCCTCTGAACACCTGAGGTGTGACTGCCTGGCCCCGCCCCCTTTCTGCAGACCTGGGAAACGTTTGTCTCAATGTCAGCCAGCTTCCAACACATTTCACTTGAGGAATATTCTTTAGATGAGGATTTGTTCTGAAGTCTGTGTTTTACACAACTGATACTAATTAACGGGCACTAATTAACACTCAGTCTTCTGCATCAGACAGGGCACGCGAGCCGCCCACTGAGATCTCCTTGTGCAGTCGATGGCATCGCTTTGTGCCCTCATAAAAAAAAAAAAAAAAAACCCCAAAAACAAAACCCTAATGAGCTGCTGCTCTCTTATTTCATTTGGAATTTATCAGGAGTTTATGTGATCAAACCACACAAGTATAGTTCCGGGTGCCAGCACTCCTCATTTCTGAAGTTTGAAAGTGATCTTTTCAAAGCAGAGCAGGAGAACATGGGAAAAAAGTCTTTTATCTCAAACTTTAAAAGAAAGAGAGAAAGAAAATGGAAAGCATAAGATGGAAATGTGGCATATTTTTATGCTGTGGAGGGTTTTTTCCCCTCAACACAGCAGAATTTCCCTTATTAAATAGATAGCTGTGTGAGAAAAACCAAAACCAGACTCGGGATGGAAGTGAGACGGGTGGCGATGGGAGAAACAAGAGAGCAGTGAGTTTCTGGGCTGGCGGTGAAGCCCGGTGCCAGCCGCGGGCTTTGGCTCTGGGAGACTGGGAGCGCCCAGCTTCAAGCAGGCTCTGCACCACGGAGCCTAATGTCCCTCAGCTTAAGAGAAGGGTCTGTTCAGGAGAGCACCTCCTTTGTCAGCCTGACACTCCCTCCTCAGGGCCAGGGTGTCTTGTGGACACGCCTGGCGGGGGGCCTGGACTCACTGTCAGGAAGAAGGTTTGGCCACATGCCCCTGGGCTTGGGACCAACCCAGCTGGGGAGGCATCCACAGCAGAGCCAGCAGAGGGCTGCTCATCCCCAGCCCCGGGGCTCTCTGCCTCACCATGGCAGGCTGGTTGGCACCCCTGTTGCAGCCACAGCAGTGTCACCAGCCCCTCTGTGGGGTGTGGCAGGAGGGAACAGAACATATTCTGGGTAGCTGTCCATCTCACAGGAGGTTGAGTCTGCAGGCAGGCAAGCCACAGAGTGGACGCTGGCTGCCAGCCGTGTCCTCGGGTGGGTGGCAGGCCACAGGAGGGGTCCTCGCAGCCCCAGCTCTGACTCTGGCACCCTTGTCCCTGTGCCAGCCAGGACTCCCAGCCCCCAGCTTTCAGCACTGCTCTCTGTCCCAAATCTTTGGGGTCAGGCGGGCATGAATTCAAATCCTGATTCCCCCACTTGTAGGTTGTGCGGTCTTAGATGTGTCCCTTTTGCTCTGTAAGCTTCCATTCCCTAATCTGTAAAATGCAGAAATGAGAACACCTACTGTGCTGTGCCAGTTGCGGTGAGGATGCTGTGGTACAAGCAAGGCCAGCCTCTCCTGTCGCAGACAGTGGCTGTTAGTATTACGGTTGTTTCCTCCAATGCGTCTGCACCTCCCAGTCTAGCCCCAGCCCCTGGCACTGCTCAGCCTCATAGCCGCCAGGGCCAGTAGCTGGTCCAGTTGCTGTCCATCTTGACAAGGCCAACAGCACGGTGTCTTTTGCCGCAGTAACGCTGTGTAAAAGGAAGGGAGCTGAGACATCCCAGCTGTGCTGTCTCAATCCAGATGGAAGCTCCCAGAGCTGGTCGTCTGAGGTAGGTGGCCGCACGTGGTCAGCATCTGGGCGCCATCCACAGTTATGGCAAACCCGGCTGGGTGCGTCTCTCCCACGGGCGTCCCGCTCCAGTTCCAAGTGGGGCCTCGCCATGGAGCCAGGCTCGGGGTCAGCTCAGCTTCACGGGCACCTCAGTGGTCCAGGCCCTGGGCCGGGAGACTTCACAATCACCATCATTATCCCCAGTCACAGTCAAGGAAACACAGGTCCCGGGAGGCAAAAAGGCTTGCCTGAGGCCACCCAGCTGGTAGGCAGCAGAGCCAGTATTCCAAGTCTCCTGGCTCCAAGCCCCACGCTCTCCCACTTCCACCACAGCTGTGTGTCATGGGGCAGAGCTGGCAGGGCCCCCAGGCCATGGTGGGCCCGCTGACGATGGGACCTGGGACAGAGGTGTCACGATGGGTGCCAGGGAGGCCGCGGGGAGGAGGTGGACGGTGCAGCCACCGTGTAGTCGTCAGCCTTCCTGGAGACTGTTCACTCCAAGGGGGTGTCAAGCAGGGAGAGCCATGGCCTGGATGCCTGTGGGGTCAGCTGTGCCCCATCCTGCCTGCCTCACCAGCTGCCAGGCTCCAGGGGATCTGGCTGGGGTCAAAGAAGGACTTGACAGTATGGCAGCCTGGACTGACCTGTGTTCGAATCTTGCCTATGCCACTTGCCAGCTGTGTGACCTCAGACAAGCGATGCAGCGCTCTCAGCTTCAGCTTCTTCCTCTGTAAAGTAGAGAGAAAACCTCCCTGACAACAGCATGGTTATGGCAAATCGACAAACAGGGCAAAGCTCTTAGTTTAGGACCTGGAGCACAGTAAGTGTTCGGTCTTATTAGAATCATCACTTGACTCCCCGTGTCTCTTTCTTCAGCTCCAAAATGAGGGTAATGATGTACTTTGTAAGGTTACGTTGTGGACTAAAGTATGCCTTTATTCATCCCTTCCTTCTTTCAACTAATGTTCACCAAGCAGCTCCTGTGTGCTCTGTTCCAGCCGCTGGGGTTGAGCTTGTGGAACAGGACACTTCCTCCTCAGAGGGCTTTTAATAAAGTCTGATGGGGGAATCAGACAGTAGATACAGGAACGAGGCCAGTAAGTATCTAATGGTGGCTGTGGTTGAGTGCTGTGTGTCAGGCTTTGTGCTGCTCTGGCCCAGTACAAGTGAGAGGTGGCTCTTCTGATGATTTCCTCACGGTTTAGGCTTTTAAATATTTCCAGTTACAGGCTAATGACAATACTGGGAAGATTTCTCTGGATTTGTGCAGTATTACCTGTAGATTTGCTGCTTTGGGAGTGACAGGCTGTTCACTTGGGAATTCTGTCCAGGTGTTGCTGAGGCTTGGGGTCTGCCCTGGCCGCCAGGGCCAGGAGGCCTCCTTTGGGAGGTCCCCTCCGTCCTCACATGTGGTGGCCCTGGCCTGGACTCTCAGGTCAGGGGGGCAGATAGGTGTTTTGTGGAGGAGGGTGATGAACACTGTACAGTGGGGTTTATTCTTAGGAAGTAGTGAGCTCCCCATGCCCCGAGGGGACAGGCAGCAGCTGGGGTGGAAGTGGTGTTCGGCCCCTTCGAAGGCGAGCTTCTCCTGACCTCTGTTTGCAGAGCCAGGACCTGACAGGGTGCAGAGGGGCCAGCCCCGGTCCTCACGGGGCAGCGGAGGGTGAGCCTTCCATGCCGGGGGTGTTATTTGAGAAAAGGCGACTGATTCCTCGTGCGTTTCTCATGCCCAGCGAGTGGGTCGGAACAGGCACTGGAGCCAGACAGACCTGGGTTCAAATCCAACACACTCGCTGTGAGGCCTCAGGCTCATTTCTTAATCTCTCTGAACCTTAGTTTTCTCCTCAGCCTCCCCATGGGGTCGATGGGAGGACCACAGGAGAGGAGAGGAGGAGGTTCCCGTCTTGTAGCCAATCCCAGGAAGCGTCAGTTCTCTCCCGTTTCCCATATCCTGCTCCTTGGTGTCCCTGCTCCCGGGCTGAGGTTCACTCTGCTGCTCAGAGCCAGCTGCGTTCGGGTCGCACACAACGTTGGCCTCTGGAACAAAGCTGCCTCGTGTCCCTTATCCCCTCACCTCATGCTCAGCACTAGGGGGTACTTTTTGTTGTGGTTGAAGCGTTAATGGGATTTTCGGGATTGCCACTGCTGAATCCTTGGGGAGGTAGCCGAGTTACATTTTTAAGAGGGGAGAGGAAAAACAAGGTCGAGAAGTAATAAATCTGTGGACTTAAATGTTCCAAACTTGGAGCTTCTATACAAGGGAAATGACTGCTAATTTTTAAAATTTTGGAAACATGGTGCCACTAAAAAGAAGGGAAGTGGAAATGATTCCTGTGAGAAGTGGTAGCATATGTTTCTGTGATTAACAGTTTCCCGTAAAAATGTGTAGCTATTTTGAAAGCAGACGAATGACTCATGGTATCCAGCACCAGCAGTCCACTGTGATGGCAGGAAGCATGTACTCTGCGGAGGCAGGCTTGGGTTCAGCTCCCATCCCCATCATTTACCGGCTATGTGACCTGGAGCGAGTTAAACATCCTCTGTGCATTTCCTTTTCCTCCTCTGTAAAATGGGTTTTATAAGAACAAAGAACATAATGAATGTGTAAGTCAGTGCAGTGCTTGTCCAGCCATGCAAAAAACCTACAACTTTCATATTAAGTACCTGGTTAATTACATTTGTTATCATTCTTAGTAGTTTAATAGTCAACCTTCAAGGCTATAAATTTTCCTCTGATTACCACTTTGGTCTGATCCCATAAATTTTGATATGTAGTGTTCTTATTGTCATTGTCTTTGAATAGATTTCTTATTTTAGATTTTTTTGTTTTTTCTTTGACCTGAGAGTTGCTTATGAGTGTGTGTGTGTGTGTGTCTGTGTGTTTAACAAATGGTTAGAATTTTTTCTATATTTATTGTTAAATCCTAGATGTACTGTAAGGTCAAAGAGAGCAGATAATATGACATTTACTTTTTGGAGCTTATTGAGCTATTTTTTATAGACTAGCATATCATCAGTGTTTGTAAGCATTCCATGAGTATTTAAAAAGAATTATATTTTTATTTATATAACACCAAGCTTGTTAATTTTGTTACTTAAATACTACATTTATATATGGACACATACATATGTATATCGGTAGATGCATGTATGTATATGTGTATATTTTTGTATGTACATGCATATGTGCGTGCACACACACACACACACACACAATTCTCGAAGAGACATACCAAAGACTCCCTCCATGTTTGTGGCTTTCTTGAATCCACTTTTCATTTTTGGCACTCTTTTGCTTTGTATATTTTGGTGCAATGTTGCTTTATGCATAGAAGTTAGTAATCATTAGATCTTCTCAATCCACTGTGCCTTCCATTAATATCAATCACTCCTCTTTGCCTTGTTCAACGTTTTCTGCCTTAAATTCTGCTTTACATCACTACTCCTGCTCAACCCCACCAATATTAATGGTGTAGTGGCAGTACTCATGGGGGGCTGCTGGAAGGATATGCCACCCGTTGTCCATGCACATCTCCAGAGAGACTAAAGTGCGACCCTGCAGCAAGCCAGTCAGCCGGGCCACACCCCACAGCCTGTCCTGTTTTCTCATCCCTGGCCAGGTGGCTTGTCCCAAATTCCCCCTGGGGTGATGCCATGAGACCATGCTGAGGCTCCACCCTGGCCTATCACGGCAGTGTTTTCATATCCCACGTTATTTTCTTATTAAGCACCCTCAGCAGAATTCTCTGTCTAGCCTTAGTTCTTTGTACCAAGGATGGTTGCTTTTTCGATTTCTTCTTTTGTTCTTTAATTTATGATTTGGGGTGTGTGTATGTGTATCTATGGACAGATAGATAAACAAGTAGACACACAGCTAAGTGAATAAATGAAAAACTGAATTCAGACAGTGTTCTCCTGGATATGACACCTTAGACTTATTAAACTGCAGTGGTTGGTAAAAAACACAAGTATTCATTCATCCCTTTCGTGTCCTGTTATTTTCCAGTTGGGTTACAGGTAATAACCCTTGTTGCTGGAGCGTGTATGAACTAGAAATGCTAACATCTTGCCAGCATTCATTTTGGTTGTTGCTCAGATGTTTGATTTAAAGTTGAGCAGTCTGTGTGAAGAGTTAGTAGTCAGGATTGGAATTGAAGTCCAAATCATACCGCAATTTTCCATGTCATCCTATACCTTCTAGCACAGCAGTTCTGTTTTGTGCCATTTTGTTCTGATTCATGGTGAACACCTACCATCATTAAATATCTTCCTTAATTTTAGGCATCTATCTTCTGGATTTAATCTACATTGATTCTGCATATCCTGCCTCAGGCAGCATCATGGAAAACGAACAAAGATCCAATCAGATGAACAATATTCTCCGAATAATTGCGGATTTACAAGTTTCCTGCAGCTACGGTTAGTACCCCTGGTTGTTGGAATTGTGAAATCTTACATCACCGAAATTTGGGTCCAGCACCTTATCAGTGAGAAAGCTCTAGAAACCAGGTAGTCCCCACAGAGCTCTTCATTTTGATATCTTGAGTATCAAACACATTCTGGATCTTTTATAAGCATGTTTGATCTTCAGAGACCATGCAAACTAGATGTTACTATTTCTGTATCACAGATGAGGAAACTGAGGCTGAAAACAGTGTAGTCACTTGTCTAAGGTCACACGTCCAGTGAGTGGCAGGGCCCAGGTCCTTCATTCATGAAGAGCTTTGTGGGCACCTCCTGGGTGGCTGTCCTCCAAGCAGATTCAGGTACTTGGGCTCCTCTGTCTTGTGGCTCTGCTGTGTCCCATGGCCCTGAGTCCTCCACTGACCTCTACATCCAGCTGCAGAAGGAGAGAGAATCATACCAGAGTGGGATTTATGGACCAGACTTGCACGTGGTGCTCATCAGTTCTGGCGAGGGAGGCCGGGAATGCAGCGTAGCTGCGGGCCTAGAGGGGACAGGGGAGTGACTTGGTCAACAACTGGCCAGGCTCTGCTACACGTGACCAGATCCAAGGGGTGACTGTGATGGTGGGCGTCTGAGACGGTTGGAGGAGGTGTTGTTGGCAATGCCGATGGGCCGTCCACGTGGACGGTGGGGGATGGGGCTTGACTGTGAGCCAGGTGCCCCGGTCCTCCAGGAATGGGCCTGAGTGACCAGGGTGTCCGGCAGCAGGAGTCAGCAGAGGGGGAGGGTGGCCGAGCTGCAGGAGTGTGCCTCCTTGGAGCAGGTTTTCACAGGACGGGGGGAGTAAAAGTCTGGAAGCAGCAAAGCGGGACAAGGAAGAGACCGACACCACCTCCAGTACGTAGGGTGGGAGAAACCAACAGCCTCCATGTGGCAAGGCCACTGCAGGGGGGCCCACACAAGCAGAAGGTCCGCTTATGAGCGCCGCCCCTACAAGCGCCCGCACTTCCAGACCAGCTCTCCTTCTGCCCAGAGGAACAGGGAGGGGACTGTGTTCCCACTGCCCTTTCCACTCAAGGACCTCAACACTGGTCCTGCTGGCCAGCAGAGCAATTACATACACAGCTTTGGGGCCAGACAGATGTGGGTTCACGTCTTGGCTCCGCCTCCTGAAAAGTCACTTTGTCCTGTCTAAGTCTGAACTTTTCTCATAGTAAAGATGGGGACATGACTGTGCAGGGCCCTTAGCCCGCCTCAGCATTTCATTAGAGCTCAGGAAATGCTCACTCTTACTACCATTATGTTCCCCTGCCCCTTCCCCGTCGTCAGCTCCGTGAAGCAGGGGTCATTATCCCCATTTCAGAGACAAGAACACCGAGGCCCTAGAGAGAGAGAATCTCACAGTTACGAGGCAGAGCCATCAGGGGCTCCTCACGGCACCCGGATGCACCCGCCCGCACCCCGGGAAAGCGAGGGCCCTTTCCCACCCTCTCTCCGCTCCTCTCCACAGCGTCCTCCACTGCCTCAACCCCTCTCCTTAACTGGTCTGTCCCACCCTGTGGGGAACGAATGGCAGACAGCATCAGGGAGGGTTTACGGCCGCCTCGGAAAGAGCGCAGTGACTGTGACAGTCTGGGGAGTGCACCTGTCGTCAGTCACCCCGGGACGGAGAGACAGGGCCGTGTGGCCGAGGCCGCAGGTGACCCGGGGTCAAAACTTCTCAGCAGTGTGACCTGGCAAGTCGCCATGGCTTCCTCCTGTGTGCAGTTGACATCTTACTCCCCGAAATGAGGCAGGTGCAAAGGTTGAGGCAGGTGGCTTCTAGAAATCACTGGGTGCAGAGCCTGGCACAGAACAGGTGCTCAAGCGTCTAGGCCCTTCCCTTTCCTCTCAGGGTGCAGCAGCTCCAGCCCGTGGGCCAGACTCTCAGGCTGTGCCAGGATCTGGGTTGGGCCTGCACACCAGGCTGGATGGGGTTCATTCCTTCTTGCATTCTTGTCACACGGGGCTGGGCAAGTGTGGGAGACTTGGCCAGTTACTCCAGTGGAGACCTGTTTTAGGGCACACACACCTCGCTGGAGACCATCTTTCCCCCAAGACCCATCTTCCCCCAGCCAAGGAACTGTGGTGACCTCAGGGTGTGGTGTCTGTGGCCCCGCCATCTGGGGGGCACTTCCTGAGGGACCCCTCTGGGCCCAGCACAGGCCTGGCCTAAGGGATCATCAGCAACTGTTGAAAGACTGAATATATGTCTCAGTCCCTAAGGAGCTTCTCATGGGGGGCCTGGGGATGGGGAGAGACTGAAGCCCCTGGGTTTTGTCCTCCTCCTCCAGACCACCTCACAACCCTGCCCCACGTGCAGAAGTACCTGAAGTCCGTGCGCTACATTGAAGAGCTCCAGAAGTTTGTGGAAGACGACAACTACAAGTGAGTGCCCCCGGCCCCCTGCAGGGCTAACGGGAGGTCGCTGCAGCAGCACCGGCACCTCCCCCCACCCAGTACGTGTGCATAAGGTGACCTCTGACCCCACAGAGCCCACAGCAGGGCTGCTGAGTGTCTCCTCCCACCCGCCCCAGCCCCACAGGCGCCACCGGGCCGAGGAGGGTGTTCTGTCAGCTTCTCAGCGTGGCTTTTTCTAGTGGGGAGCGTGAATGAATTTGGGCTCCACAGCTGTGTGTGGTGCAGGCTTAGTGCTCCAGGTTCTCAGGAGGGACTGCCCCCACTCAGCGCTGAGCGGAAGGACAGCTTTCTAGCCACATCTCCAGGCTGCCAAACAGAGCTCTCCAAGAGCCTGTTTCACGCACGAGGCAGCTCCCTGGGGCCCCAGCTTGCTGCTGGACTCTTGCCACCTGGCGCTGGCTGAGGCCCCGTCTCCATCCCACGCAGCCCGTATGGAACAGGCCCCATTCCCATGAAGACCCCTGTGGACCCTTTGGCCTCGTCTTCCATTCACCTGCTCTGGCTTTCAGTTCTTTCTTCGTTTGTGGCAGCTGGGAATTTATCCAACATTTCTATGGATTTAGAGGCAGAAGGAAGGTTTTTCACGTTGGGTCTGTCTGCCGTATTGATTGGATGGATGTCTTCTTGGCTCACTTTGAGCCTGAGGTCAGCTAAGGGCCTCAGGACTTGTCATATGGCCTGATATATGATGGCGGCAAGTCTCAGCTGTCTTGTAACTGATCATTTTCCCCCCTAAACGTCAACTTTACATGTATTCTTTTAAATCTCATCTTACTGGTTGCTTCCAGTAAGCCATGCATGATCCCTTTGGATCCTGCTATCCAATATATTTTTAAATCTCTTCCAGTTTTGTGTCTAAAAATTTGATCAACTTGATGATTTGGTCTTCATCAAAGTCACTGGAAACTGTAGAGAACTGTGGCCACTAGAGACACCCCAGGTTACCCCTTTTCACTCACCAAGACCTTGGGAATGGCTGTTCAAGGTTTTTCACCTGCCACCTCTGCAGGAGTGGATCTCAGCCCTGGCTGTGGATCAGAGACACCTAGGAAGCCTTCTAGCCATCCAGGTTTGTGGGGGTGGGCAGGGTCTGGAAATTTGTATTTTTTCAAAGCTCCCCACATGGTTCTCATGATTGGCTATCTTTAGGAACATAAACATAGTGTCTTCAGTTGTTATTGTACAATAGAATATAATAAATTTTGATCTGTTACATAATCATAACGGCAATAAATAAAGGCCAGAGATTACCATTAAAATTACGTTTGCCACAAACTGCTCATTTTTACTTACAAAGCATTTGCTGTTCCTGAAAAGAGTACCCCGGAGTGGGAAATTATTCCCACTTAGGATCGGGGGTAATATTTTCCATTCATGTGCCAATAATGCGGTGAAGGAGACAATAGTTTTTCATTAACACTAATATCCTTTAAGGAGAAAAATGGTCTATAAATACTTCTGGCCGTGAGATAATCCTTGGACAAGCTGCAGATTGTGAGTAATAACGCCTTCTGTTCTTAAAGACATTGAACACCCCCAGCACCTCATGCCTGGATTTCACACAGGCCCTTTGCTGTGGTCCAAGTGGACAAACCCAGGGAGGAAGGCTGCGTTCTCGCCCCGTGCCCAGACCACTGAGGGGGTCCCTTCCCAGGAAGACCCTGGCTCTGAGTGACACGGGACGCACAGGGCTTGTGACTCTGCTTGAGCATCCCACACTCCCTGGCCCAGCTCACCCCCCCGAGACGGTCCCCACCCCAGAGGACGCAGGCTTAGCTCTTACCTTAATGACGTTGTCCCGACCTGCTTTGGAGGCGTTGGGCCAAGGAGCCCAACCAGTGCTTTGTTTTCCTCAGCCTTTAGTCTATTTTATTTTATTTAAGAAAAATTACCCAAATTCCTACCACTTAGAAAGCCTGACGGTTGGCATCAAGTGAACATTATTTTGGACATTTCTCTATGCATAGAAAGTACATCTATATATATATATATATATATATATATATATATATATATATATGGAGAAAGATGAATAGATGGATGGATGCAAGAATAGAATTTATTAAAATTGGATTATACCACACTTTCTATTTTTAATTAAAAGTATTTACTGTAATTTAACCAGAAAAAGCAACTGAAATAAACCATAAGGAATTGCTGCTCTTCAAATAAATATTTCTCCACCACAAGAGATATTATTTCCTAAAAGGGCCTTCTAAGATTAACAAAAGAGGTCAGGAAAACCATGAAGAGGTTGGAGTGCCTAAGTTCTCTTTTAACTAGATTTCCATGGTGAGCAGGGTCCGTTGACTCTGGTAATGAAAGATGAGATCGTTAGCAAGCTCCCCCCTCCACTGCACCATCTTCCAAATCCTTGTGATTTATCTTCTTATTTCTACGTCATCCAAGTTTATAACATACACGTCATGTTCAGGAATCATAATTCCTACTATTTCGTGTTTCGAAACATTTTCAATTCTTACCACCTGTCACTTCTCCATTCCTGGAGTCTTTATTTTAAATCAATCCCTTATTTAGCTGGGTTTCGTCATGAAGTACGTTTTCGAAAGTCCTACACTTTCGAAAGAGTCCTCCGATCTCTTTCATGAAAACATTTGCATCTGACTTGCTGGGCTCCTTTGCTTCCCTCCCTCAGGACACGCAGAGCCTGCTCCACTGCCTTCTGGCGCTGGATGCTGTCGTAGACAAATCTCACGCTAGTCTGGTTTTTCCCTCTTATAAGCAACTTGTTTTGTCTACCTGGTGGGTGAAGAATTCCTTGAGGTTCAAAAGCTTCACAAGAGGAATGACTCGGAGTGGAGGGTTCTGTACCAGATTTCCCTGGAACAGGGTATGCTCTTTGTTCATTACAGAGGAATTCTTTTGGTTTCTGTCTTTGACTACTTCTGTGCCACCTGGCTTTTCTCTTTCCAGCGTTCCAGGAATCCATGATGCTCTGCCTTCCAAATCCATCAGCTTCTTTCTAATGGCCATAATCTCCATCTTCTTCATCGACAGTCACTGGGATGGTCTGTTTCTACCCTGGTATTCCTCCAGTCCTCTCTTGTTTCAGTCCTTGATTTGTTCGTTCCCCTAGATTTCCAGTCTCCCCTTTCATCTTACCCATTTGTGTTCTCATCTCATTTTTCAGGTTTTGTTTTATTCAGCCCGAGTTCTAAAGGACGTGGGGGATTTCCTCATGTGCCTTGGGGCTGCCTTCTGGGCTGGGGAATCTGGACAATGCTCTCTTCTTTCCTCTTTCCCTTTTTCCTGAGAGGACATTTGCTAGTTTGCCACACCGTTTCTTTTCATCTTGCTTCCATGTGAGAGGCTTCATCTGGATATTCCATGGCTCTCATGCAGGGAGGCGACGTCTGACCCTGCTCCCCTGTGTGAGAGGGGCTGGCTTGCCTCCTGCTGTGCTGTGAGGCCCAGGGCTTCTCAGTCTCTGCCCTCTCGTGCAGCCGGTGGGGGGACGCAGAGCTCAGGCTCCGTGGAGGCAGGGAGCAAGCGGTCTGTTTTACAGACAGCAGCTCTATTGAAAGGCCTACAGCAGGGTTTCCTCCACCTAGTTTCGGGCTGTATCCCATTCCTGAAAAGGATACCCTCAGGTTTCGAATCATCCCCCACCCCCCACCGCCATGGAGCCTTCGCTTCCATCAGAGTATTCCCTACACTATCCACCTGGCCCATCCGTTTCTCTCCAGAATCTGCAGCCAGTCAGAAGAGGGAAAGGGAAGGGCTCCCGCTCAGACCCACCAAGAAGTCTCAGAGGGCAGGATAGGAGCCGCACCGTGTTAGGACTCTTGGCTAGACTGCAGGATCCACTTTTTCTTTTCTTGGCTACAAGTTTCTGAAGTTCATGGCTTCAGTTTATACCCCCTCCCTTGCTGAGTAGCAGCTGGTGAGTTCTTTTACTCCTGAGCCTTTATAATTGTTTGTTCGTTTTGTTGGGTGAGGGAGAAGTCTGGTAGCCGGCTTCACTCTTGTCATTTTCACCCAGAAGTTCTTAATCGATGCTTTTAAAAAATAGTAATAACCGTTGCATCAGACCTCTCTGGGGGCATCTGAGAGAGACTGCAGTCTAATGATTAAATGCCCTGGTTTGGGGTTTGGGGTCAGACAGCCCTGGTCCCCTGCTCGGCCACCTGTTAGCCCTGTGAATCTTGGGGAAGCTGCTTGACTTCGATGCTCCTCAGTTTCTTCCTCTACAAGACGGGGATGGTGTTCCTAGTTTATAGCGTTGTCTTGAGAATGAACACGTCTGTGCCCGGCAGATGATGGGCCATGATTACACTGTTTACTGTGTCTTCCTTAACCATTATTTTTTGGTCATGGAAATCCCCTGGGGACCTTGGAAGGCAGTGGCTGTGATCTGGAGCAGACCTCAGAGTATTCCTGGGTTCTGTGACTGTAATAGCCCTTAACAGAAGTCCAGCTTCTCAGTTCCAAGCGTGCACATGTTAGCTTCCGCTCCCCACCCCCTGACACGCCAGAGCCCATCTAATCTTTTGAAAATCTTTGTTTTCAGACTGTCGCTCAGAATTGAACCAGGAAGCAGCTCCCCGAGACTAGTCTCCTCCAAGGAAGACCTTGCAGGTATCGTAGCCACCTCAAGTGGGGGCAGACTCTCCAGTAGCCCTAATGTGGCTGCCAGGGTTGGTCTTTCCTGTGGAGCCAAAGGCCAGAGTCCGGTTTGCAGGCTGGCAGACTCAGCGTCCCTGCTCACAGCCTGCCCAGGCTTCGGATCACATGGGGCCCCTCTGGGCTGGGGCTCCCTGGAAGAGCCTGAGACCTAAGACAGGCAAGATCAGAACCCCAAGCTGGGAGCAGGCACAGGGTAAAGAAAACCCCAGCACCTTCTCCTGGTCACCTGGACCCTTGTCATCGGGCCTACCGCCAGGCTCGGGTTGACAAGCCCCGGAAGGGTGTGCGGGATGCCTGGGGTATTTCCCACCACACACACACAGCTCGCCTTCCTCGGGCATCAGTTTTATTGACATATTGACAGTGTTCCCTAGAGGTTAGGGGCCCAGGCTTTGAAGTCAAATCCAAGCTGTGCCGTTTCCAGCTTTGTCACTTTACCTCTGTGATCCTCACTGGCCTCATCCACAAGATGGAGGTGATACCAGCTCTCACTTTTCAGGGCTGTGCCACCCGGGCAGGGTCACACTTTAAAGCCCTCCGCCCACGTGTGCACGCAGTGTTAGCTGCTTCAGAGTCATGCCTGAGTTTCCTTTTATCCGTATTCCATCCAACTCTTGTCACTGGGACTGAGCTCTGCTGCTGCCTGGGCGGGGTGGGGGGGGACCAGATTGGGGGCGGGGGTCTGACTCTATTTCCTCCTCCTGGTTTGAGCTTGGGTGACACCAACCTGGGTTCTAGGCCACTGCAGTCTTGGACAAGCCACTTCATGCCCTCTGGGCCTCAGTTTCCTTACCCATAAGATGGGGATAATCAGTCATCCATCCCAGAGTCGCTAGAGCATCAAAATTGAAATGATATTCAGAAGGCACGCAGTGTAGAGTCTGACAGGCAGTGAGTGTTTGGTGAGGGGGTGGCTGTCGCAGGCTGCTGCCTGGTGTCATGCCACCCCCAGCCTGTCGATGTCTCAAGCCACTCTTTCTCCTTTCTGGAGCCAGGCCAGTGCAGCAATGCTGCTGGCCCAGGACCGCAGAGCCACAAGAGGTGGTGTATGCAGCCTCCCACTAGCCCTCCCAAACAAGGCCTCTGCCCTGAGGGTTTTCTCTAGGCTCCGTACCTTTCCCAGCCTCTCCTGGCTCCATTGTGCAGGTTGGACCCTGCCCCTGGTCCCCCCTGGGTGCGGGGGGGGCGGGAGTTGTTCCACAGTAACTTAGCAGAGGGAGATGCTGGTTGATCCACACAGCCTTGGGAGTGCTGCTGTCCACAACTCAAGAGACAGAGTGCTGGCCTGAGCTTGATTTTCACAGTGTTCCATGAGCCTAATATGCAAATATCTTCTGCAGTCTTCTCCCACATCCACTGCCTTCCACACGTGGCAGATGACCCACCAGCAGAGGTGACCAGAAGGGAAGCTCCTGGCACTGGTCCTTCTCTGCCTTCTCAGCTCTGCCCCTGTTCTAGAACCTTCCCCCGCTCAGTCGGACGTGTTCCTTCCGGACGCTCAGCTACACCTGACCGTGGGTAGGGGGTGGACGGGGGGCAGGGATTTCATCAGAGGGATGTAGGAAGTAGCAGTAGGATTCTAAAGCAATCGTTTAGGGCCACAGAAGGAACAATAGGAAATGCTAACCACTCAAGACTATTTCTTCAGAAGAGAATGCCAGAATTCTGGAGCCGGAGAGTGGGCTCAAATACAAAGTGTTCCGCCCTTCTGAGTCTCCTCCAAATTAGTTTGAATAGAGGCCTCTGCACCCTACCTGGTTAATACACCTTAACAAGATGACCACATACATCTCTGGCCTTCCCCAGGTGCCAATAAGTGCCCACCACCACACTTTCTACCCTCCAGACATGCTGGAAGATTCATCTCCCAGTGCCCCAGTTTGGAGACAGGAGCCAGACGCAGAAAACTAACACTGCTAGTTGGGGGTCTCCAGGACTGGACCACTCACTGAGCCCTGGGCCGGAAAGGAGGAGCTGCTTTCACTTTTGACCCCTGCCTATGATGGAAACCAGTACTGGAGCTGGGACCCAGCCGCCGGTCCAGCCTCCTCAAGGTTCAGCCGGACTCTCCTTCCATCCCATCCCCCATCACCTCCACCTGCTCCGTTGTGTATTAGCCATGTGAAACCAGAAGCCAGCAAGTTAACTAACCTCAAGCATCTGTCAGAAAATCCTGGCAGGAAACAGAATTGCCCCCGGATGACTCACAGGAAGAAACTTAATGAAGGTGAAATGGCAGTAGGAATAAATACTTCACACAAAGGATAGCGAGGCCCCCAGCGCCTCTAGGCTGAAGGACCTGGTGGGGAAAAATGTTACCGACTCTGGCAAGCTCTGAGTCGCAGAGGACGGTCAGCTTGGCAGGAGCTGTGGCAGCGGAGGGGGAAGCAGGAAGGAGGGGGAAGAAAAAAATGCCCTGACCTCACTCTCCTCTGCCCTCCCACCCCATCTGCTGCCAGAGCCTCCCATCGGCCAAACCCATTTGGAGGCCTGGGTGAGGGAGCCAAGAGATGCCTCTCGGGGGTCAGCCTCCCACAGGCACCAAGCAGGGCGAAGAATGCATCTGAAGGGTCAGACAGAACACCCCACATACCCGCCAAGCCTCAGTTTCTCCATCTGTAAAGCGGGCATAATCACACCTCCCACAGAGAGTTGTGCAAATTTATTGAGGTCACGTGTGTATAAAACACTTAGCAAGTCCCTGACTCATGGAACACACTCATCAAGTGTGACTTTATTAGGGGGATGATATTATTGTCAATATTATGATTCTGCCTCTGTCAACCTGAATCACTCCTCAGGTTTTAACAGAACGTCATGGCCCCAGGGAAGCCTTTCCTCCACCCAGCCCCACCCCCGCCCCCAGGTCAGGCCCCCTGTTACACTGGGGTCAAGGAGCACACCATGGCCCTAACGCAGCCCACCCTGGTTTGTATCGGAACACAGCCACACGCAGCCGTGGGCACGTTGGCGGCTTGCTCACTACGACAGCAGAGCTGAGGTTGGGACAGAGACCCCACGGCCTGCAAAGCCTAAAACATTCACTACCTGGCCTTTTCCAGAGTCTGCCGACCTTGCGTTATACCCTCTTGCAGCTTCTTTGTCCCTCTGTGTCTGCTTTCCCCACCAGCCCGGGGTTCCCAGAGCCCGGCACCTGGGGCGCTTGGTTTCTGGGCTCCTGGCGGGGCCCTGTGGGCACCTGGTTCCCGGGCTGCCTGCTGACTTCACATTCCTCCCAGAAAAGTGCTGAGGCTGGCGTTCCCACACAGTGTGGCTGGCAGACCCCGTGGCCCAGGAGCGTCTGCACTGACTTTTCAAATCCCTGGCTCCAGCCTGGAAGCAGAATGTTAAGGTTTTCATTGATCACCAGAGGGCCTGGGCGCATCTGGAAGGCTTCAGACGCACTCAGTGGTCCCGGCTTCCCACCCTCAGACGACAGAGGGGACCCGCGGGGTCCCGTGGGGGGCGGGACCAGAGGGCAGTTCCAGGGAGGCCTTCTGTGTCTGGCAATTAGACTGGGCTGCGTGGCAGGAGCCCGACCAGATCCGGGGACAGGAATGTGCCTCTTGCAGGCCCAGGAATGGGAGGAACGCAGCCTCCCTTGGCTCCTTGGGATGGGGGCTGGGCCTACAGCTCTGGGCTCTTTCCAGCCAGCAGGCACCCCACACCTGCCGAGGAAAGGCCCCAAGAGGCACCTGTTCACTCGAGGCTTCACATGCCAGGGCCGACTGTGAGCCAGGCCCCGGCGGAACCCGGCGAAGACCTGCCCTCCTGGGCTCCATTCATGCCTTAGTCGGGGAGGCAGGAATCCGAAGGCGTGAGGGGACAGGGCAGCACTGGGTCTCTGCGATGCCCCTGCGCACCACTCTCCACCCCCGGGGAGCAGCTGTGCCAGCAGCTCTGCACCGACAGATGGACAGACGGTGAGGAGGGAAGTGGAGAAACCTTCTCAGTTTCTGGTCTGGGGAGAAAAAAGGCCAGGAATGCCACGTCTTCCATTCCCCCCCCCATATGTAATGTTTAGTTTATATAAATGAACTAATATTTTCCTGGAGAGCAAAAATCATAAAGAACGTTGACCCCAAGAGAGGGCAAATGTTTGTGTGTGCCTTGGAACCGGTGAAGACATTTCCAGATCTCAGGAGCCCCACCTCCACGTGGCTGAACCAACTGACAGGTTTTCTCTGAAGATTCCTTGGCAGCAAAGCAAGTCCATGGAAAATCTCACCCTGGGCCGCAAGTTTCCTTCAGGACTGCTCTCCGACACACCTTTCCATCTTCCTTGTTCTATGGCCCAGCGGGTGAAAGCCCTGCTTTGGAGTCGGGCAGACCTGAGTGCAAGGGCTGGCTCCCGCCCTTCCTAGCTCTGGGACCTGGGCAATTGGCGTAGCCCCTCTGAGCCTCGGTTTTCTTACTGGTGAAATGGGAATAGGAATAAATACTTCACGTAGGCTTACTTCACAGGGCTGAGGCTGGGCTGGAAAAGCCCTTAGATAGGGCCTGGCCCTCGCCAGCAGGCTCTGATGCTGACCGGATGGAGGGACAGCGTGACACAGCCAACAGAGCACTGGATGGGGGGCCAGAGTGCCCTCACCTCAGCTCCAGCTCACCACTCACCAGCTGCGCCAGGTACCACGGCCGTATAACCTGCCAGCCCGGGACCTAGTGGCACAAAGCGACCATTTTATTCTATGCATAGATTTGCAGGTCAGGAATCTGGACAGGAAACAGCCTGTCCAAATTCTGCTCCACGATATCTGGGGTCTCAGTTGGAAAGACTTGAAGGCTGAGAGGGACTTGATGCTGGGGGCTGGAACCATCTGGACATGCATGGTGCTGGCTGGTTATCTGGGGCAGAACACGAACATACATGTGGCCTCCTGTGTGGCCTGGGCTCCCCTGCCGCATGGCAGTCTCATAAGTCTTGCATGGCATTGCTCCCCGAAAGCAGATGTCCCCAAAGCATCATGGCATCTGTGTGACCCACCTCGGAAGTCACATAGCCTTGCTTTTGCCACACCCTGTAGGTCAAGGCAGTCCACAAAGGCCTGCCAGGCCCAAGGAGAGGGCAGGTAGACCTCTCCAGTTGGTTCATGGTAGGGAAACAGGGGTGCAAAGATAATAATAGTAATCGTAATAGTAACGGCAGCTAACACGTACTGAGGGTATACTCTCTGCCGGGCACTGTTCTAAGCCCATCCCATGTGCTCGGTTGGGGAGCCTCACACCTACCCTGTGAGGGGGTGGGGGGCGTGTGTGTGCAATATCATCCCCATCCTATAGGTGAAGGTGCTGAGGTGGGTGCACGCCCTCACCCCCCATCTTATGCCTGGAGGAAGGGCAGAGCCAGTTGCTGAGCCCAGGGGTCTGGACTGGTTGTCACCTGTACCCAACACGTGGAAGAAGCAGGATGCACCTGAGGGCCCCAGAGCACTCTGGGCTCTGTCCCCATCATCTGTGCAGGGCAGGAAGCACCCTGCCTCTGGTGACAACCTTGGCACATCTGTGACTTTCCCACAGACACTTGGAGTTGCAGGCTGTCCCAACGTGGTCCTTAGAAGACTGGTTCCACGTAAGAGTAGAACTCCAGACCTGCTTTGGCATTAACTCTCCTTCCCTCTCCCCAGCTGGGGCCTGACTACCTGTGACGAGAGAGCAGGGGTGTTGGCCGCTCTCCCTCCCTGGGCATTTCTCCACCTTCTTCGGCTTGCTGACTGCAGGGTCTCCACCTTCCTCGGCTTGCTGACTGCAGGGTCTCCACCTTCCTCGGCTTGCTGACTGCAGGGTCTCCACCTTCCTCGGCTTGCTGACTGCAGGGTCTCCACCTTCCTCGGCTTACTGACTGCAGGGTCTGGGTGCCAAGAACAGTGCGGGCACAGTGCCGACTCCAGATGCTTCTTCCTCTCACGGCACTTTCATGGGTTTTGCAGAGATTCCACCGGTCCCTTGGCCCAGGCAGATGCAGATTTATTCCAGGGGCCACTGCATGGCCCCTCAGTCTGTGCCCGCCACCAGCTTCTTGCTGCTTGGGATCCCCTCAAGCCTTCAGCTCCATGCCAGCTCTCCTCACAGGGGCCACCTTGGTCCATGGGAGGCCGTACCTGTCCTGGTACCAATGGACCTGTGAGCACAGCTAACCCTAGTGTGGCCACCACTGTCCTCTGGCTGCAGCCATGTGGGCTCCAGGCCTGAGTGAGGCACTGGGAGTGCCCTGGGTTTCCCAGCTGCTGGGGGACATAGAGCAAGCTCCTCAAGTGGCCTGGAGACCCCTCACTGTGGTTGGGGAGAGTGAGAGAGCCCCCCACAAGTGAGGCACGAGGACCCCCCCACCCTCTTATATTCTCAGAGTGTGTAGGGGCTCCTAGTGAGGGGCTCAAGAGTCAGGGAGCCAGTTCACCCTGGAGTTCACATCTACTTGTCCTTGGAGTCTCCCATCTTAGTAGCCTGTTAGTGTCAAGGTCAAGCAGATGAGCCAAGACTTAAACCTGCTGCCTGCTGCGGTCTGGGGATCTGGGCCTCTGGCTCTGAGGAGAAAGCGTCTGGGCCTCACCACAGTGGAAGGGTGATCGGATGCCATTTTTCAGAAGGAAATGAACTAGGGCAAACTGAGTGAGTGTGAGATAGAGCCTGGCTCACAGTGAGGACCCGTAAGAGCTACATGTATGAGAAACAAAGAACGCGTGTGAACGTAAAAGTCACCGGCTCCCAGGCTCCACCATGAAACCTGGCCAGAGAAGGCTTTCAACACAAACAGACTTTCTGTGCAGAGGGGCCCCCAGGCCCCGGAGGGCCGCCGGGCTCTGGCAGACCCAGGGAGGGCCCCGGCCTGAGAACAGGGCTCTCAGCCCGCGCAGGAAAGAAACCAAAAGACGCAGAACCCCTTGGAATCGGGCGAAAGTGGGCGCTGCGCCCCAGGCGCTCAGGGCGGCGCTCGATGGCTCCGGATCACACCAGTTGTCATCCTGGTCTCCAGGGAGGACACGGAGGCTCGGAGTCTGAGCGGACTGGACCACGGGCTCCCAACTCAGCCCAGGCAGAGGCTGGACTGGAATGCAAGTCTTGTGATTCCAGATTGAGTCGTTTCCCTCCGACACAGCTGCCTCCCATTAATTTCGAATGTGTGAGACTTGGAGCACAGCCCCAAGAGCGGCAGCAGGGCTGCCAGGCTGCTTAAATCGGGCAGTGCTGACCCGGGACAGGGCCACTCCGATGCCACTGGAACCCGTGGGAACGAGGCTCCCTATCCCGGCCACGTGTCCTCCTCCGTAGAGCCGGCTTCTCTGCAGCCGTGCACATGTCACTGGGCCATTCAGCACACTCGGCTGGTGCTCCGACTGCTCGCCCAGGCCTGCACTGGGCACTGGGGACGCGGTCCCTTCCTCCCGGGGCTGGTGTCGGGGCGGGGGCGGGGATGGACGGTCAGCGGGAAATCACACACGATTGCTTAGCTTCAGATGGCTGGGCGCTGAGAAGGCCAGGCACAGGCCACACGTGCCCAGGAGGATGGGGTTGCCGCCCTCTTTGTGAGAACTCAGGGACCTGAATTCTGTGAAGCACTGGGCCCTGCATCTCAATGAAAGCCCTCGCCCGTGTCTAATTTAACCCCTGAGGGTGGGAGAAGACCAGCAGTTCTTTCCCTCCCAAGAGAAATGTACAGGATGAACAGGAGGTCGTTTCTGGGGCGCTTTGGGCTTGTCTGCTGTGGTCCACGCTGGTGGGTAGCAGAGGCCCCTGGCTCCTGGCAGCCTCCTGGTGTTGGCTGGCCGGCCAAGGCCGCCTCTGAGAGGAGGACATGACAGCTGAGACCAGGGGCTGCTGAAGTCAGCATCGTGCAACACTTCTGAGCCGTCTTCCTTTAGAATTACGAACGAAGCACAAGATCACTTTCTTTGTGAATTTAAAATGATCATTTTCTCAAATACCTGTTCTGTTGATCCTGGTTTCACACACGTCCCTTCTTAGCCTTTCTCCTCTTCTCCTCCCACAAACACTGGTTTCCCGCCTTCTGTCCCAGGCCTTCCCCCTTCCCACTGAACTTACAGCCTGGATGTCTTGCCCACTCCCGGGGCTCCACACACTCCTGTGCTGACAAGTCCTGCACACCTGTCCCCAGCTGCCATATCTCCCGAGCACCGCACCCATCTACCCAGTGGCCCGCAGACATCAATCCCAAACTGAGCTTCTCATCGGCCCCCCCAGCCTGCTCCCTCCTTGGTGAATAGCACTAGCCTCCACTGATGGTTACCCCTGAATACCCCTTGTGCCACGCAGCTGGTCCACCTCCTAGACACCTGTGGCTCACATCTCTCCTTCCCAGCCTGTGGTCTTGACCAGAGTGAGATTTCTAGGGTGCAAATCTGAGCATATCACCCCCTCTCCTAAAAATCTCCACGCCTTCCCCTCATTGAGCTCCAGGCCCCTCTGGGGCGCCCCCCCCCACCGACACACACAGACACACACACGCACACACAGACACACACACACACACACACTTGCCACCCTCAGCTCTTCAGCCTGGCTGGCTCTCTGCAGTTTCTCGACTAGGTCCTGTGTCTGTCATCGTGGGCTCCTTCTGCCTGTACGGCTGCCCCTGCTGGAACTCCTGTGCCAGTCTGGAGGTCAGACCCTCCGGGTCCTCTCTGACCTTCTTATGTCCTCAGGTGCCCTGATCATGGCTCCACTGCTTACCAGCCCCTCGCCCGACCCTTCCGACCGCGGGTCCCACACCATTGAGATGCCAACAGGGCCTGTGAGGCAGTGTTACTGTGAAGCTTGCATCAGATCCTGTGTACAGAACACTGAGCACAGCCTCTGGCACCTTGTAGGTGCTCGATGAATGTCAGCCATCACCACCACCACCACCATTATGGTCGTGGTAGTTATTCAATTGATGTATTGAATAGTTCTTGCTGTCACCGTATTTATTTATTTTTTTCCTATCCAAGCACGTGTCTTTCCTGGGTGTAGTTATCTGGTTGCTTGTCTCTGTCCCCACTTGAGTGTAACTGTGTGAAGGCAGAACATCAGCTCTCTAATTCAGCGTGGCCGTACCGCGCCTGGCCCGGGTGGTGTTGAGGAAGGCGGGAGGCTGCTGTGTCGTTTCCTCCTCACAGGCAACCTGCCAGGCCAGACCACTGCCCCCGTCTTGCAGATGCAGAATTCAGGCTCAGAGGTACGAGTGACTCGCCCAAGGTCACTCAGCCGGGAGGTGGCGGATACCAGTGGGAGCCCAGGCCTGTCTGCCTCTGGATTCCATGTTCTTTGCTGTCGCCATTCATCATCCTTAATCCTGTCCACTCCAAAGCCGTTGTTAGAGGGCCCTGTGCTCTTTTCTCTTCCAGTCAATGAGTGGTCTGTTGGGCAGCATGTCAGTTTCTTGAGAGAAATGTAATGAAAACCAGATTTCTTTCATGATATCTCGTTCCCCAGTGACTGTCAGTTCTCATATGTTCCAATAAAACTGCTAAAGAAACAGCCACTTAAAGATTATTCATGGAAAAATTTTGCAGAGGAAAAATAGAGCAATCTTCTGAGATAGTCAAGCCGCGTGGTCAGTTTTTCCAGCTGTCCGTGCCATATCGGGCTGGGCAGTGGGGACCACACTCTGCTAAGCCAGGCCAGGGCCAGGCTCATTATCACCGCCCCCGCCCCAAGGGCAGGGAGAAACAAACTTGCCAGCCACCCGCTCAGAACCGGTCCCAGAAGACACGTGTCCCTGGTGCTGTCACGTGGTGGCCTCCCCCCCAGGCCTTGGTGGGGCAGGAACATGAGGCCTTTCAGTAGCAGAGTGTTACGGTCAGAGAGGCCACCTCCATCCCTAGGTCCCAGCTGAATGGAAATTCTTCTGCTTCGGCGTCAAACCCGGGCTGTTGGTCCGCGATGCAGGGATGGGAGTGTCTGAGACCCAGGGCAGTCTGAGCAGCCTCAGCGTGGAGCCTGGGCCTAGGGAGATCACAGCCTCTTCTGCTTGTGCCCCCACCCCGCCCCCCAACCCTTCCCTCAGCTGGCTGGAGGGGCATCTGAGGCCAGGCATGTCTCCCGTCCAAAGCAGGGAGAAGAGGGGGGCGGATCTGGGCCTCGGCCTGGAGGGAGAGTCAGGAGCTGAGTGGAAGAAACCAAGGGCGAGTCTGGAGGCTTGGGAGAGCCAGAAGTAGGGGTCAGAGCCAGGATGCAGGAACCACCGGAGACAGGTGGGGCAGGGAGTGGATCAGGAGTGAGCAGAGACTGAGGAAGTTCCCAGAAGAGCCTCAGAGCGAACGGCTCTCGCTGTACACACGGCCGGTTAAAGGAGCAAACCCAGCACCCCTCTGCCACGTGACCAGGTGTGCCTCCCACACAAGGACACGAGGATAGTCAAAGTATCAACTGCACAGGAGTCGTTGAATTCAGACACTGAAGTGTGTACACAAGCCTGGCACACAGTTGCTGCATAACAGATGTCAGTCTCCTTCACCTTCCCTTCCTCGGAGTAGCAGTTGGACCTTATCCGTCACACGTGGCCTTCAGGAAGTGCCTCCTGCTTATCAGATCACCTCAAGTGTGTCACCGTGTTCCTCCTTCCTCAGGTTTCCACTAATGCCTGACCTTTGAACTGCTAGAGCTCCTCCCCCGCCACGTGGCCCCCACTTGCCACCACCAGCAGAGTGGTGTAGCCCTGGGCCCAGGTCCTGTGCGTGGTAGATATAGAAGCCCTGGCTCTCTTACCTGCACATCGGGCCTCCTCGGAGGACCCGCCCACAGCACGGGGCCCGGCCCTCAGCATTCAGTTATCACCATTCTTAATACTACGACACCACCAGTTCAAACCACGAGGAGGAGCCAGGAGATCTGACCTTTATCAAATAATTTCTGAACCTGGGCTGGGAGCCAGAGTGACTCAGGCAGTGAGACTGTAATCCCACGTACATGCAGCTGACAAACAAGGCGCATTCCACCCTCCGCATGGATACATTTATTGAGCAATATGTGCAAAACAGAAACAAAGCCGGATGCTCCCATGCTTGCCTTTCCTCCCTGCAGCAGCTACACGAGATGTTTCCCCTGGGACAGAACTTGCTTTCACTCCATTGCTTTGAGCAGAAGTTCTTCACCGGGTGCCCATCAGAATCACCTGGAGATCAGCACCCCCAAACTCCCCCTAGGCCAGCAGAATCAGACCCTCCTGGAATGGGCCCAAGAAACTCCATCTCTCACACACCCTCCAGATGCTTCTGATACAAACATGCCCTGGTTAAGAATGACAAGCTCGAAGAAGCTGATGGCGGCGTGGAACCCCTCACAGGAAAATGCACACATACACGAAGCTTAGCCAGAGTCCTCGCTGGCTCCCATGGACCCTCCCAGGGTTGGTGAAGTCCAGGCCACGACACTCTGACTTCAGTATTTTTTTTTTTAATTTTTTTGGTTTTTGTTTTTTTTGTGTGGTACGTGGGCCTCTCACTTGCTGTGGCCTCTCCCGTTGCGGAGCACAGGCTCCGGACATGCAGGCCCAGTGGCCATGGCTCACGGGCCCAACCACTCTGCGGCATGTGGGATCTTCCCTGACTGGGGCACGAACCCGCGTCCCCTGCATCGGCAGGCGGAGTCTCAACCACTGCGCCACCAGGGAAGCCCCTCTGACTTCAATATTATGGGTTGGTCTGTCCGAGCCCCGTTCTTGAGATGCCGTATGCAGGCGGGAATTGGTACCTCAGACAGCACCCCCTCTTGTTACCGAATTACGTCCTGTGGACCCTGCTCCAGCCTTAGCCTGAGCTCTCTGTCTCAGCAGAGGAGGGTTATTTTTTCCATTTGGGTCCCAATAGGCAAATGACGAAACAGAAGCTGAGATCAACACAGCACAAGCTTTATTCAGTGGCCAAAGAGTGGAGAAGCAGGAACTAAATTCACAGATCAGTTAATTTTAGAGTAAAGACAAAGGGAGGAGGAGTGAGGTAATGATGGGGAGAAGGATGCATTAGTCTGCCGGGGAAGGGACGGGGCTTTTTCGAGGGAGTGGGGTGCCACCCCCTTTTTGTCCTTCTTTGGTCCTTAATGTCCAGTCCCGGCCACAGTAGATGTATCATTTAATGTGCTAATGTAGTCAGATCAACATATAATGAGACTCAGGGTCTGTTGGAAGTCAGATTCGTGCCATCTTGGTCCCAGCTGGTTCTATGTGGTTTTTTTCTTTGTGTGTGTGTGTGTGTGTGTGTGTGTGTGTGTGTGTGTAGCTTCCTTTATCATCTCTGGACCCTTTAACTTAAAGATTTATGTTCACTGCTGCTAGAGTCGGAGGTGTTGGCAAGTTTTGAGCAAGGACACTCCTGCTAACAGAGGAGGTTGATGGGTTTTGAGCAAAACCTGGAGCTGCTTTGGCAGCACCCTCTCCTGCCACCTGGCCGAGAGGCGGTGTGATGTGGCCTCCTTGAGAAGGTTCTTTGGGCTGCAAACAACAGAGGCAGACTCTGGCTGGGAGGGCTGAGCAGCCAGGTCAGGGAAGGTCAGGGGGGCACTGGGACTCCCTTCCACCTCGCTTTTTGCCTTAACCGTGAGCCTCTCTCACCATAGACCCGCCTGCTCCTCCTCCACAGGCAGGGAAACATGGCCATCGACCGTATCTAGGTTTTATTTCTCATCCCAAAGAGAGATTGTCCTCAGACATGTTCCTGGCCCAAATCTGAAAATCCTGGGGAAGGTGTCTCCCCCAAGCCGGGGTCAGGGGCAAGGCCACAGTGGCACTGGTCTGGGGTTGGCTCCCCTGTGACCCCCATCGGGGGAGGGGCGATTTCTGGCAAAGGTGCTGGGCAGGTGGTCCCAGGTGCCCCTTCTGTGCATTCACAAGGCCTAGACTTGAACCGGATTCCACGACAACCAGGCCCCTGTCCTCGAGGCTTAACCCCCTGAGCTTCTGCTTCCCCATTTGTGAACCAAGGCTAATAACAGGCCTCAGGGGGTGTTGTGTGGGTTAAATGTGAAGCATTGCAGGGCTGCGGCAGACACAGATGACACTCAAATGGGGTGATCGGAGGAGAGTGTCAGAACGAGGGTGTCGGGAAGCCCAAGGCACAGCCCAGCACCCCCAGCTAGAAACAGTGGGGCACTGTAACTGCCCCTAGGCCTGCAAGGGTGCAGGGAAGCAGCGGTTACCAAAACCAGAGCAGAGGGGTCCTGGAGACCGCACCTCTCAGGGGTGACCACAGGAGAGAGCTGCAGGAAGCGGTGCCCTAGCCTCGCTGTCGTCCCTTCCCCCGTCTCTGGCCCGGGCTCCCCATCATCCTGAGCTGACCAGGAGCCAGACGGAAGGGAGCCCACTGACCTAGGCCCCATAGTGCATCCCCCAGTTCATGGCACAGGGTGGAGAAGGACGGATCTGGAGTCCAGCACAGCCCCTTAGCACGGTGCCTGGCACAGAAGGGGTGTCCACTCATTTTTCAAGTATGCTCATTTTAAATGACGAAACATTTATACATAGAGAATACCCATTGTACCTCCCACCCATGTTTAACAGAAGTTAACATTTTGCCGTACTTTCTTTATATTTTCTTAATTAATTACAGGGAGAGCAGAAGTCCCTCTCACCCCATCCTTTCCCTTTCTTCCCTATGGAGGTGTCTACTGTTCTGATACAGTTTGTGTTATCCTGTGTAAATTTTTGTGTTTTACTACAGGTATACCTATATACAAACATATATACCATTTTTTGGTATGTTTTTTAAATTTTACATAAATGGCATCATGCCATCCACATAAACATTCTTTGGAACTTGCTCTTCCTACTTCTGTGATTTTATCCATACTGATACCTGTGGATCCAGTTTCTTCATTTTTTCCTGCTCTGTAGAATTTGTTGAATGAATAGACCACAGCTCACTTATCCATTTCCCTACCGAGGGGCATGCAGGCTGTTTCCACATTGAACATCATTGTAAACGTGTCCCCTTGTGCACGTATGCAAGAGTTTCCTGAGGGCAGACACCCAGAATTGGAATCCCAGGGTCGCGGTGATGCCATGAAGGCATGGCATCTTCACCTTTACTCAGCATTGCTAATTGCTTTCCAAGTATTTGACACTCAAATGAGCCCCAAACTAGCATTCCTGTCTCTCCACACCTAGCCAACACTTGATATTGTCACGCTAATTATTTTTTTACAATCTAATGAGGTGAAAATGTACCTCATTTTTTACTATAATTTGCATTCCCATTATTACCAGTGAGGTTACGGCATCTTTCCCTATAGTTATTGGTCATTGGAGTCATTTCCTCTTTTGTGAATTGCCGCGTTTGTCTCCTTTGCCAGTTTTCTGGGGGTGTGGGTTTGCCTGTTTCTTACTGGTATTTGAAGTTCTCTGTAAATCTGAACATGAACCCTTTGCTGGTGATGTGGGTGACAGATACCTTCTCCCAGACTACAACTTGCCTTTTAACATTGCTTTTGCTCTCTTTTATTTATTTGTTTGTTTGTTTCTTTGGGTGCAGAAATGTTTAATTTTAAATGTAGTCAAATTTATTCATTTCTTTTCCTTTAGGGTTTATGCCTTTTGTTTCTTTCCTTTCCCCAAGGTCATAAGGATTGTCTGTTTTCTTCCCAGTAGTTTTGCATTTTTGCTTTCCACATTTATGGCATTAATCCACTTGTATAATATAAGGTAGGAGGACTCTAATTTCATCTTTTTCCACGTGGAACCCAGTGGTTCTAGCCCCATGTACTGAAAAGAGCCTCCCTACCCTCTGAATTGTAACGCCGCCACCACCATGAAGCAAGTCCAGGTTTTCACTTCTGATTCACTGAACAGTTCTCTGCCCATGCCCCAACTCCAGACTGTTTGAATTACTATTGTTTTGTGTTCCAGTCTGATATCCGGTAGGGCAAGTCCTGTACTATTCTTCTTAGGATTTGTCTTGGCTGCTTTGTCCCTTTATTCTTCCATCAGGATTGTAAGATCAGCTGAAATGACCAGGTATGGCAGGGATAGAGTACCATATGCCCCTGACGGTTTCAAGCAAGGAAATGACATGGTCAGCTTTCCATTTATCAAACACTCATGAATCTGTATGGTGGTGGGATTTGAGAAGATTAGACTGGTTGCAGGAAGAAGATAAAGTGTGGGGACCCAGACCAGTCAGTGACAAGAGAGGTGGGCAGGGAGGGGGTGTACAAAACCTAGGGGTCTTGGCGGTCGTGTACAGCAAGTGAGAAGAGCAAAGCAAGTCACCGTCTGGAAGAAGCCAAGACGACCCCTCCTTCCCTCCTTCTGGAAGAAGCCAGGTGACTGAGTGGCCAGCAGGGCCTCCAGCCAAGGCTGGAAATACAGGAGGAGGGTCCAGGTTCAACCCCGGCTGAACTTGTGGTATCTTAGGAAAGTTCAGATGGAGATGTCATGCCAACGGGTGGATACGTAGGTCTCAGGCTCAGAAAAGAGGAAGGCGGTAAAGATTTGCGTCATCAGCCGATCTGCTGAGTTAAAATCAAATCAAAACCAGGAGCCAAAGAGGGAGGCCTGTGTAGACAACACCAGCTGCTGGAGGCTAAGGAGCCCGTGGAGGAGGCAGAGCGACCGAAGAGGCACAGGGAGAAGCAGGAGCGCGTGACGTCACAGACGCCCCGGAAGCAGAGCCTTGCGACGAGCGAGACACCAAGGGTGCTGGTGAGGAGGCCGATGAGCGTTCAACGATTAGGCCAAAAGGAGGTCAGTGGGAGTGTCATCAGGAATGAAAACCAGATTCAGCGACTTGAGGAGTGAGCGAGGGGGTGGCAGCGGAGTAAAGGCCTCTGTCTGAGGAAAAGTGGCTGTCCGGGAGGAGAGCCGGGGCCGCGAGACCTTTTCACGGAAGATGAGACACTAGAGTGTGTGCACAGGCTGGGGAAGGGGCCTGAGTGGCGGGAAGGGGAAAGTGGGGGCGTGACTTCTCAGAGGGAACAGTAGGGCTGGGAGGTGGTCCCGGCTCCCCAGGCCTGGCAGGTAGGCTGGTGTGGACGGAGGTGCACGTGGCAATTGCAGAGCCAGACGCGAGGAAGCTCAAACTTGACAAGCACAGTTTTCTCATGGCAGGAGAGTGGCATCCTTTGGAGGGGAGGGTGTCTAAGAGTTGTGCAGGGGGCTGAAGGAGGGAGGAGACTCCTGGGGAATAGATGTTGAACGGAACAGCGGAGACCTAGTAAGGATGTGGCGGCAGGAACTTGGGGAAGTGAAGGAGAAGATGTCGGGGTTGGGGGGTGCGGCATGGAGGGGGTGCAGGGAGTGGGATGGCGGCTGGGAGCATGAATTCAGAGCTTAAGATGACGTGAGTTCCTTGCCTTGTGAACCCTCCGAAGTGCCAGAAGGGAGCTAGAACTTTCCGCAGTGGACAGGCTGGGGACAGGGGTCATTGTTTTGGACACTAAAATAAGAATGAACCAAGCATGCTGGAGGACATGGGAACCCTTAGGTCACTTGTGGATCTGCGGCGTCTTGTGGCGGAGGATCTGGAGCCCTAGATGGACCTCGGGCCTCACAGGCCCTCCAGGACGTTCCCCAGCATGGCCAGGCAGCAGCCCCTTGGTTTGCAGGGTGTTTGATGTGCTCCGCAGGAAGTGGCCCAGCCCCTTTGTGGAAACCCTGGCCCCCACTTCCGGTGTCTGGCCCAGATAGCTAAGGCTAAGCTGGCATCTGGGGTCATGTCCCTTTGAGACAGGCTGGGACCTGGGGCCCTTTGCTGCAGGGCTTGTACCTGGACAAACGTCTCCTCCAGCAACAGATTTAGAGAAACTATAAGGGACTAAAAATAACTGCGGGCATGGGCGGCTGGGGCAAATTATGAACAATAAGATACAAAAAGGCCAAAACCCAACTGCCACTTCTGAGCAGGGTACTACACGTGATCCCTGCACACAGCACCCCCAAGGGGTGGGCACACCACCTAAGCCACCCCTCCAGCCTGACCCACCCATCCGCCCCTGCCCTGACCCCACAAAAGGAACCAGCTCGTCCCCCTTCAGGGAGTGAGCGAGGGAACCTGTTACTTGTTTTCGCTCCCCTGTGAGCACGAGTCCGAATAAAGCCTTGCCTGAATTCCTCGTCTGACCTCTTGTCAGTTTCTGTTGATTAGAGTCCAAGAACCCGTCTTCGTAACACCTTAAACACCTCCCTTCCCAAGCCACAGAAACTAAAGAGTACCACAGTGGTCCAGACCACACCCCACAAAATATAGCTGTGGACATGGCCAGCATGAAGGATTCTGCCTCCATCTCTGCATATGTGGCTCAGTGGACTTTGTGGCCCCGACCCCCTGGCTCTGATGACCTCCTGTTGGCCCCATGACTGGGGCTGAGGAGGACAAGGTAATATTATCATAATAAAACCCGAGTGAACGCTAACTCTGCACACATTACTTAATGACCCCTCCCAACCACCTGCCAGGTGAGTGAATTATTCCCACCTTTCAGATGAGGAAACTGAGGCTCCAGGAGTAAGTAACCCATCCAAGGTCACCCAGGCAATAGCTGAGAGGCCAGGGGTCTGAACCCCTGCCTACGTAGCTGTGCTTCCTCTCATTAAATCCGCTGCTCCCCGATAAGCCCTCCACACCTCCCTTTTTGTCGGATGTGTGGTTGAGAACAGAAAGTGGCCGTGGAAGGGCACAGGGTAAGGGCCCTGGACCTAGACTCAGAAGTCACACTGTTAAGGCTCAGCTCTGCCACCCAGCTGGGTGGCCATGGAAGAGTCTCGCCACAGGGAAACAGGCCAGGATGCTGATCCCCGCGTCCAACTCCACGTCTGTCCACGGCACTCTCCCCCGTATGAGCAGCAGGGCTGCCCAGTCAGGGGACCACCACACAAAGCAGGACACTGGCGCTCCTGACGGTCGGTTGTCAGCCTGGAAGCAGAGAGGGAGGGGTCAGGGTCTCGCGAGTGAAAGCCCACGGGACTTGGGAGAACCTTGCCCGCCATGACAGCCGGGCCAGGTGCCTTCCCCCAAACCCGGCCCCCTCTCCCCTGAGCCTCCACAGCACCACCATCACTCTCTCTGCTCTGTTCACAGCCCCCGCCAGCGGCTCCAGTTCTGCGAGGTTCAGCCGGCGGCCCACCTGTCCTGACACATCCGTGGCTGGCAGCCTCCCCACGCCCCCAGTTCCGAGACACAGGAAGAGCCACAGCCTGGGCAACAAGTGGGTGACTGAGCGAGCACCCCCTGCTCCCCGGGTCTAGACTGGGCTGAGCGTGGGGCGTGGGCTGAAGGGCTGCTGGGAATGCCGGCCCACCGGGCCCTCCCCCGCCCATCTGGGAGTCCCTGATGGGCACTCTCGGCGTCCCGGGCTGGTGCCCTCTCCTCAGGCCTGGCATGCGCTCAGGAAGAGTGGGGGCGTCCGCGGCAGCACGGCCTGCGAACTGGTGACGGGGTTTCGCGGGCTCGGCAGCCAAGGGAGGAAGTGTGCGGGGAAGGGCAGGGAAACAGTGGGGGGATTCCAGGAGGTTTGCCCAGGCTCGGGTAGTGCCTCCTTGTGGAAACCCCAGAGTCCAGTGGACGCCATGACCGTCATCCAGGGAGCACTAGGTGTCTCATGGTGCTTGTGTACTGGGGCTCAGAGTCTCTGCTCGCCAATTGTTGCAGAAAGCCTGCAGAGCAGTGAGCCTGCTGCTGGTTCACCCAGCTGTGTGGGGCTGACAGCTGGGGGACATGCATGGTCCTCAGCGTAGCCGGGGCAGCCATGCCCATGTCCCCAGGGTGTTGGGCACAGAATCCTGAGCAGTTGGGTCCCTTCCTCCCTCCCTCCCTCCCTCCCTTCCTTCCTCCCTCCCTCCCTCCCTTCCTTCCTTCCTTCTTTCCTTCCTTCCTTCCACCATTAAGACACAAGCCTCAACCAGCCCAGACCAGCCGTGGAGTCACTTACAGGCTGGAGGAGAAAGGGTTGCTCTCCAAGTGTTTGGGGCTTGCTCTGTGCTAGATGCTCTGCTACGTTCCTGTCCAGCATTCTTTCACTGAGCCCCTGCAGGCCTCCAAGGTAGGCGCTATATGATACACATTGTAAGAACGAGGCTGGTGAGGTTTGACAGGTGAAGTACGTTGCAGTGGTGAGTAAGGCTGGAGCGAGGATTTGGACCAGGTTTGTGACTCCAGAACCAGACGTGCTGACTGCAGGGTCACACTGTCCCTTCGCTTGTGTGGCCCCATGGCTCACCAGCACCCTCCGCTCACTTGAGCCTCATAGTCATCCTGGGAGACACGCAGGGCAAGTATCGTAAGTCCCCATTTGACCGGTGGAGAAACTGAGGCTCAGAAGAAGGATGTGACTTGCCCAAGGTCACACGGGGAGATAGGGCAGAGCCTGGACTTAGACCACGGTTCTGGGTGGAGGTCTTTCTCCTGCAGCTGCGCCGTCTGCTCAGGATGCCAGGGCAGGTGTAACCACTGTCACTCCCTAGATAAGGAGCTTTGCCTTTCTTTCTTCCTTTCCATTTTCCAGTATGATGTGTCAGTTGAGTGTAGTTGAGAGTAAAAGTGCGACATTCCCATCGGAGAAAGCGAGGCACCTGCTGGACGACAGCGTCCTGGAGTCGCGCAGCCCCCGCAGGGGCCTCGCCCTCGCCTCCTCCTCTGCCATCACCAATGGACTCGCCCTCGGTAAGCGTCTCCGGCCTGCACACCACAGCGGGTGGGCCACAGCCCAGCGTGTGTCTCTGTGTCACCGTGCAGTGCCCGGTGGCCCCTCACCCCCTGCAGAGGGGGCTCCCCACAGGCGTCACCAGAGCTAGGGAGGCCTTTGCTTCCCGGCCTCCGAGGCTTCACGAAATGCCCTGGGTTTGTCCTCATCCTGCTGGTGGCCCTGAGAGTGGCAGGCAGGCTGGACAAGGACCTGAGACCCGCCATCCTTGGCCGGCAACTGCCAAAGCCTGGTTGCTGCCCCCGCGGGGCTCCGTCCCTGGGGAGCCACAGCCCCCTCCCGTAGGGCAGAGGAGGAGGTGCTGCAGGGTGGCCACTGGGTGCTCACTGTGCCCCTGTCTTCACACTGAGAAGCCAGAGTGAGGGAGGGTAAAAAACTGATCTTCTGGGATGAAAGCATATGTCTGAACTTCAGCCAGAAATGGTGCTTATGTCAGTGGAAGGACAGAAACTGAGCTGCTGGGGCCAGGAGGGGAGGGGTCAGAGCTGAGGATGGTGTTGAGCTCTGGTCACAGGTCTGTCCCGCTGCAGTGTCCAGGTCACCTGACCAGGTCACCTAGGTCATTTCTGCTGTCAGACAAGCGTACGCTCCACTGGCCGTGTCCTTTCAGTGTGCCCATGCTTCTGTAGTCTGTGTGTCTGTCTACTTCCCTTAACAGGGAGTGCTCCTGGGGCTGGCAGCAGGTTAGTCGGAGGCCTGTAAGGTGGAGGGCCCCATGGAAAGGAAGAGGGTGGTGCGGACAGGACAATCGGGCAGGAATCTCACATCCCACGTCCTCATGAAATGAGGCCGGTCTCTGAGGCAGTGCCAGTGCAGGGGGCAGCTGTCTCCTACGTCCTGGAAAGTCTGTGACAAGCAAGGTCCATGTCTGCCTTCTGTCCAGGAAGGAGGTCATCCCACTTGGACCCAGTCCGGGGTTTATACCAGCTTAGGAAAGTGTAGCCTGCGGTTCATGGGTGTGCCTTGGGGAAAGAATTCAGGGTCTGTGTGTTGGGGAAAGGCTGGAATAAACCACGTAGGCAGGTCCCTTCCCAGAGACTTTAACGTGCTTATGGGCTCTGTGGGTCTCCCAGAAGGCAGCGGAGTCTGCAGGTTCCCTCATTATCTGGGCCGAAACCATCTTCCTTGGAGAGTCCTCTGGGATGGGGTCCTAAGGAACCAGTCTGGGAAATGCTGGCCCAAGAGCATTCAGCTGGGCAGCAGAACAGCTGTTTTACATCCAGGAAACTTTCTGAGCTGTGCCTGAGCCCAGGCCTTTCTACTCCTGAGACAGAAAACTGAGTCAGACGCAATGCTGTCCAGTATCCAGGTGGGAGATCACCAGGCAGTTTGGTTCTCAGCTCTTCTGCTCGGGAAACTCAGATGTTTTTCCGTTTGGAGCTGAAAGGCTGGGAGCACGTTGCCGTATGTGCATGTGCCCTGTCTGGAGCTGAACTGGTCCCCTCCGTCCTGTAACTCCCAAGGGACCTGAGATCTCCTCCTTTTCCCCCCTCGCACTGCCCGGCTGTGGTGTCAGCAGGCAGCCCAGGCAAAGAGTGTGGAACCCAGGCCCCTTTGAGAAGATCTCTCTACTGTGCTTGTGGCTGAAGCCGGGCCTTGGAGAGTCCAAGTCGGCCACAGGGGCAGGCCTGGGGGAGGGCTGGGCCCCGCTGTGAGCACACTGCCCAGGATCTGAAGGGGCGCTCCGTCGGGGCCTCTGTCTGCTGCTAGGCAGCTGCTCCCTGACCAGCGTCTAGTCGAGCCCTGACCTGCGGAGGAAGAAGTGTGCTCGTTGGGCCCCTATCTTCACCAGGTGAGGCCTGTTTGACACTGGTTTTACTTGGGCCAGAAGGGAGGCGGTGGTGAAGCCAGGCCAGGCCAAGACACAGGCCTAAGGGCCCAGACCTCAGAGGACTGGTGGGCAGGCAGCTGCAGCCCTCAGGGGCAGGGAAGGGAGTGGAGGACCCACCCTCAGGGGCAGGAAACAGTGGGACGGGATGGGCCGAGAGTCAGAAATAGCAGCAGCAAAGCAGAAGCCGAGCCACGCTGACAGCCACAGGGTCAGGAAGCTGTTCCTCCGGCATGTCTGTGCAGCTCGGGGCCCGGGCCCGGTGACCCAGGAGAACGGGCCACTCCAGGTGGCCCCTCTTCTGCGAGGCGGCCGCACTCATCCATCTGTGTTCCTCTTGCAGGCAGTAGTGAGAGCTCAGAGTTTAGTGAAGAGATGTCTTCAGGGCTGGCAAGGTGAGTGTGGCCTCCGCTCGGCCTCCTTCCCAGGGGAGTCGCTCAGGGCCTGGGGAGCTGGAGACCAGCCCCCCGACCTCACCGGCGGCCCAGCCTGGTGAGGCTGCCCTGTGGCTCCCGCAGGGCAGCGTGCGCAGCCCACGGGCGGGGGTGCCAAGGCGGGAAGGCCGCTGGGCAGGCTGGGCATGGGGCGGACGTCCCAGCCCCTGCTCGGGCAGCCCCGCGTATCACCTGGTCCAGAGCTGGCCCGCGAGTCTGAGGCCAACTCCCGAGGAGACCTGGGTGTAGATTTGGTCTGAAATGAGGGTTCTGGAAACCAGACGCCTGAGAACGGGCCTCGTCTGGAGATGGGCTTGTGGCTCCGCCTGGTGGGGTCTGAGAGCGCTGCACCCCCGTGGCCTCAGGCCTTTGGGCCGACACCTGCCGTGCTGGGCACTGGTGAACTAAGGGGACCCTGGCCCGGGGTTGGGCTCCCTGCAGCCAGCCCGTCTGCCCTGGGGATTCACCCCCTGCGCCTACTCCGCTTGCTGCCGCTTCCTCTGCGCCAGGCACCAGGTGGGCTCTGGGAAGACGGGGACTCTGCACGGGGAGCTCCCACAGCCTAGGCGCCGCCCAAGGTGAAGGGCATCGTGGCGACTTAAGTTCTGAGGGGAGCCAGGGAGACCCAGTGATGCAGAGGCAGGTCTGCACCGTCCCTCAGAGTAGCCCCTCCACTAGCCTGTGTGCACAGCGGCCTGTGTGCAGACAGGCACACACACACTCACACAGACACACACACACACGCTACACCCTCTGCGTACGTGTGTATGTACACACATACACGCACACTCATGTATGCTCACACAAATTTGGGTGTACATTCACAATGCAGGCATACACATGCCTCTCACGCATATACACACACTCCTTCTCTGATGTTGAAGCCGCCTGTCTCCTCAGCCTCCACAATCATAAATGGCCAGAGAAGGGGTGAATCCGGCCAGTCCATACAGGGCAGAGCGCTATCATGTGGGGATAAGTGATCTTTGCTGAGCACTCCCTGTGTACCAGGCACTGTCTTGGTCTCTCCCAAGCCTCAGACCTAGCTACGCGGTGGTTACTCGTAAAACGTCCCCGTTTCGTGCCTGTGGGCAGCAAGGCGCGGAGAGGTGACGTGGCGGTCCCGCCTCACCCGCCCCGGTGGGCAGAGCTGACCCACGTCCACCTCGCCCAATCTGGGGCCCACCTCTTCGCCACCATGCCTCGTCCAGAGCCGCCGTGATGCTTCAGGGACTGGCCCCATGTCGGGCAGCCAGTCCATCAGTCCTCGTGAAACCCCAGGTCGGGGGCTGAAGAGGGGGAGGGACGACGCCCTGAGCCCTCGGAGCTGCTCCCTCTGTCCCGCCGCAGGCCTCCTGGAGGGACGTTTGCTCTGACTTGGGGAGCACAGGCAAACGGGCCCAGCTGCCCTCTCCCTGCCCACCCCAGGGAGGGGTGAGAGCCAGACAGGCACCGGGCAGACTCCGCATCTGACGAGCGGGAGTTTGACTTTTCTCAGCACTGGTCAGGGGACTCGTGGGGCAGCCCCGAGGAAGGGGGCTTACGGGCAGTCCAGCACCTCCCCAACCACGGGCCGACGAGAGGACATTGATCCTGAATGGTCTCCACATCTGGAGCTGCTCATGGCTTGTTCGTTCCTTCATTCACTCATCCTTTCCCTGTGTTCACTCGTTCACTCATTCATTCAAAGCTGTTTATTAAGCAGTTGCTCCCTGCCAGACACCTTGCCAGTCACTGAGGGTGGCAGATCCGGTTCCTACTAAGCACCCACGGCTGAGATCAGAGCTACCAGGGAGGAAGGTGGAGAGAGAATTCCCGCTCAGGGAGACGGTGCTGTGCTCCACTCGGGGGAAACACCAAATGCTGCAGCGTTTCTCTTCTGTCTCTTTCACTTAGGATCTAGCATTAGACCCGCTCTCCATCTGAATGTCTCTCACAGGACGCTGGGTGGGCTTTCTGGCAAGCGCTGGTCTCACAGACAGCTGGCCTGTGCAGGTGTCCAGCCCCGCCTCCAGGAGAATGGCCTGTCCCTCACCTCCTCGGGACCCAGCTCCCGGTCCGACCCCTTCTTGCGGAGGGGAACAGGAGACCACCTGCTTTGGAAGATGCCGGTGGGGCTAAGATGTCCCCTCTGGCGCCTTCCGAGACCCAGGGCGGTCCTGACGGTCCAGACGCCAGCTGCCCCTCGGTCTCCAGCTCCCGCGGCCCAGCCTCCAGTCTCCATGTCCATCCTGCACTGGCCTCTTCTCATGTCCCCCAGAAAGAGTCCACTCCCTCAAAAGCATGTGAGCGTTCTAGACTTTCCTGAAGACCCCATGGGAGACCCGGAGGGGATTTATCTCACACGCTTTCTCTCACGGTTCAGTGGCCACAGTTCGTGTTGCTGCCTGGGCCCCCTTATTCCTAACCTCCGCCCGCCCAGAGCCCAGGCCCACGGGACCTCCGTCCACGCCGGCCTCCCCCATGCCACGTTGCCCCTGCTCACTGAAGGGGAGCAGATTCCCTCTTCCCCAGGAGCCGGGCCTCACTCTTCCTGGCCCCAGAGACCAGCGGCTGTCCCCAAGGAGCCTCCCCTGCCGGGCTCCCCGCCCACTGTTCCCAGCAGATGCTGTAAGAACCCGCTCTCCCTGCATCTTTACACGTGCATGGGTGGACGGTGGCGTCAGAACCAGAGACAAGGGTGCAGGAGAGGGCTGGGCCAGCCCCCCCAGAGGAGGAGGTCCTGTCTGTTCCAGTCCCCAGAGGCCAGGCTGGGAGAGGCGGGCAGCACCTTGCCCCACAGCCCTGAAGCTTACAGGCCACAACCTTCAACTGACTTGCCCCCCAGCCCTGGTGACAAGCTTGGCCTTGGCCAGGAAGAGACATGGAGCCAAATACCAGCATGCAGGGCCGGGAGGCCCAGGCCAGCGACCCGCCGCCAGCACACACCCCTCTGTTGGTCTCAGGGCACATCATAGTCAGCCTTTATGCTGCTGTGAACAGGCGGGTAGGATGGTTCTCGTTGTCTGGCCAAGGGTGGGATCGTGTGGCCCATCTTGCGGGTTTGCCTTTCCTGATTCACTCCCCTGGACGTTTCAGCCCTGTGGCCCCCAGGCATTCTTGGGTGGCAGCCGGAGCTCAGGCTGCGTCCAGTGCTTCCTGAAGTGGCCAGCCTTAAAGAGCACCCGCTTTGGAGCCCCCAGAGTCCTGGGACCCGTCCGGCTGCTCTCTGGCGGAGTGGCCGCATCCAGCCACTGTTCCTGCTAGGACCGTGGAGGGTCCAAAAAGCCAAGGCGGCCTTCTGCCGCTGCTCTCACCCTCCTGCCCCTCATCCAGCTCAGCCTCAGCAGGTCGCAGGGCCCGTGGGCTGAGGAGGGACGGGAAGAGAAGGGAACCCTGAGGCGGCCAGACCCTGGGCAGTGCTGGTCATTTCTCAGCCCCCCAGCGGCCCCCAAAGACCCTCCCTATCTTCAGGGCCCAGAATGAGGACAGAGTGGTGGTCCTGGGTCAGGGCCCTGGGGAGCCAGAGGGCGGAGTCTCTGGGGAGGGGGCAAGGGTGGGACGCCCCTCACGTCCCTGACCTGATGTTTTCTCACCTGTGTCCTGGGAATGGGACAAAGGCAGGAGAGCCCTGTGTCACATCTGCTTTCCCAAGGAGGCAGGGAGGTGGCCCCGGAAAGGCATTTTCAATGCATCCTGGATGAAGTGGAAGGTGGGAACTGTGGACGCTGCACCAGGCTGGCCTCAAGCAAACCTCAGCCTCCTCAGAAATGGAACGGGCAGCAGGGAGAGTTAGTCGGGCCTGTCCGTAAGAGGTAACAGCTGCTTCTTTATGCCTGCGTTGGCACTGAAGTGAGAACAAGAATCTCAGCGTAGGAGTTAAACATTTTAAATGAAGTTTTTACAGAGAGCGAAGTGGGTGATGGGGATGAACACATATGTGTGTATGTCTGAAGGTACATAATATCATTCCTCTTGGCTGTCTCTGCTTGTAGAGTTATTGAGAGACTTTATGTTCTTTTTCTGTATTCTCCAAATTTTCTACAATGGGTAAATGTTTCTTTTTCACCCAGGAAAAAAATAACATTTAACTTTCTAAAAGAGGGTGTAATCAGAAATGTTTCCTGGTCACTTTTTAAGGGGTGAAATATGAAAGCACGTCACAAAGTTCATTCCGAAATACTCAGCCATCCTTCTCCTCTAGTCTGACGTTGCCAGGCTGTGCAGAATGGCCTTCTCACATGACAGACAGGCCAAACTATGGGTGGTGGAGAGACTAGGAGGCCGAGGGGTCCTTGGAGGAAGCCCCTCTGGTGGGAGAGGGAAAGGGAGCAGGAGAGGAAAGGGCGCCGGCCCCCTGAGAAGCAGAGCTGTTCGTCCTCCTTCCTGGGGAGGCCGAGCTGCATCAGGGGGCCGGTCACAGCTCATGGCCGAGGTGGGAGACAGAGATTCAGTCCACGATGCCAGGTGCACAGGGGGTCATGAAGAGGATGCGACGGGAAAGCCCAGCAGGGGGACCTGAGTCAGACTGGGGGTTCAGGGGTGGCTTCTGGTAGAGGCAGTGGTTCAGCAAAAGCCGAGGACATTGGGTGAAGAGGACCACAGTGGGCCCTCAAGGGGGGTCCTGGGACCTGAGGAGGCTGCGAGGCCTGAGTCGTGTCCAAGGAGGGGAGAGGTGGCCCAGGGAAGCTGCGTGCCCCTGAGACTCTGCAGGAGGGGTGGGCTCCGTGATGAGCCCTGGTCTCTGAAGTTCTGAGTGTGCCTCTGCAGAGAGAGGTCATCGTGACTTCTGGACACTGTCAGCAGCGTTGGGGAGTGGAGAGGTGGGCAGGGCTGAGGTCAGGGCTGCTTCCTCTCTCAGGGACCTTGGGCATGTCTCTCAAGCTCTCTGAGCCTCAGGTTCCCCAGCTCTACAGGAAGGATGCTCACAGGAAATACTGGACACATAGGTGCAGTTGCTCCTGTCGGGGAACTTACTTTGGGATGTGTGTGAATTTCGCTCAGTAGGAACTTCTCGCCAGCAAGCAAGAGATCCCGGAGTCTTAAGGCTGGGTGGGACGAAGAGAAAATTTCCCACATGGCAGTCGTCATGGGGTGGATGGGCTACAGTGCAGGCAAGTGTCTGCCAGCCCTGCTGGCCTCCAGGGTGACTCTGAACTGCGGGGAAGGCCCCTTTAAGAGGGTGCTGTCGACAGTTGGCCTGTAGGTGCTCTGGGGTGTGGAGTAAGTTGGGTGACACAGTTTCCGCACTGTGCTGTCTTTAGCCTATGAAATCTTCTAGCATCCTTAGGGAGACCCCAGGAAAGTGGAGTCATGGCATCAGAGCCCCAGGCCTGCTACCCCCAAGTCAGAGTCTTTAAAACACTCCTTTTCCTCCTGGAGAAGGTCAGAGGACTCTGGTAGATGCCTTGGGATTGCCAGGGTTCAAGGGTGCCTCTTGGGCCCCAAACTCTGCAGCATGTTAGGAGAGGGAGGCGAAGTTCTGGGGGCGATCCTGGAGGCAAGGGGTCCACTTCAACTGAAGTGCAGCCATGAGGGTGGCTGTTCTCAGGGTGACCCTCACAGAGGGCCTCACTGCCCCACCCCCATCCCCTGTGGCTGAGGCCCAGGAACCCCCCAGGCTGGTGGCCCTCCCCTTCCTACCCCTCAGTCTGGTTCCCCGGGTCCATCCCGCTGCTCCATTCTGCTGCTCTGCCTTGGGTGACAGCCCAGTTGGGTGATGTGCCAAGCTTCTGATTTTGGTTTCCCCCAGAGATGACCTCTCTTGCCTTGTTGTCAGCATCAGACACTGACGTCTGGTGAGTAAGGCTCTACCCAGGAGCTCAGGCCCCTCTGGGAGAGAAAAGCGGGCAACAATCCCTGGCCTTTTGCTTGATCCTGTCCTTGGACCCTGACAGACAAGGGCTGGGCCCTGTCTGCTAGCTGCTGCGACTTCACAGGTAGCTGAGAAATCTCTGCCCACAGCCTCTCTGTCCAGCACCTACAACCTCTCAGAGTCAGGTCCTAGAAGGTGGACAGGACCCTCCTTCCGTCTGGTGTTGACCCTTCTCCATGCATACCTGCTATGCTCTCCTCTCCTTCTGCAGCCCAGATTTCTAGACCTCTCGGCTCACACTGGGGAAGCTTGATGCCTCATAGCTCCCAAGTTTACATGTTATAGCTTCAGCAAGCCACAGAGCCTGACTGTCAGCCTCTCAAATCTGGTTCTTAATTGCCAAGAGAGAAAACCTGATTGACCTGGCTTGGCTCAGGGGTGGTTCTGTCCCCTTAGCTAAGCATGCAGTGCAGATATGGCTCCTAGGGACCCACTCAGTGGATCAGGGGCGCTACCCAGAGAAAAATGTGATTCCCAGGCCGCAAAAGCCCTTTAACAAGTACTGCAGGAAGGGACATCCCAGGCCCAGCAGAACTTAGGGTGGCAGCTTCCTGCCTGCAGATGAGGGTAAGTCATTAGGTAGCGGCAAGGACCAAGACCTCGTCCAATGGGACGGCCTCCCAGCAAGGGTTTGCTGGTGCAGGTGGACACTGTTGATGAACAGCATCACTTGAACCCTTCCACAGGTACACTCCTACCAGGGGCCCTGTGCACTTGAGCCTGAAGAATGGTGGGGGGGCTGGTACTTCCGCTAAGACAAGATTACTGAGGCCTCAGTGTAATTATTATCCAAGACTTCTCCTGGCTCCCCACTCCTGGGCCAGCAACAGAGACTCAGGGCTTTCTGAAATTTAACCCCCAAGATACCTGCCACCTAATGTGTACCTAGAAAACTACTGAGGAGACGATGCCTTTCAGACCTGCCTCGGCCAGTCTGAATTCTCATGATGCTGTTGGCCTAAGCAGGACCCTGGCTGCTTCCACCTTAACGGCACCAACCATCTTCCTTTTCCCTATGTTGTGACCTTGGGCAAGTTACTCCACCTCTCTAAGCCTCAGACTCCTTGTCTATAATGTGGGGATAAGAACAGTGCCTGCCCCACAGTATTGTGTGATTAAATAGGATAGTGAACGAGTACTGCTTAGCACGTTGCCTGGTACCCATCCTCCCCGTCATCACCATCATCCCATCCTTTGATCATCCTGATCCTCATCATCACCATCCTGTCCCCATCATCATCATCTTTATCATCCCCATCATCTTCATCATCATCATCTTCTTCTTCTTGAACACACTTTGGGACTGAGGTGTTCTACTTGGTTGCCAGCCCACAGCTTCCCCAGACCAGACTTCCCATGAGGAGGGTGGCCTACTGCAGCCCTCTTCCCCCACTCCTCCTCAAGATCTATCCCTGAGAGGGAGCAGTAGAATGGCCTTCCTGGGATACATTCTGTTCAGCCACTTGTTCCCAGTATGTTGCTGGGAAAGGTATCTGTGGTTCTGGAGTTGGGAGGCCCCATCAATTGGAGAAATGCCTTTATTTCTGGAGTTCACCAGATACCACTGCCCACTCATTTTGCATTTTCTGGCCATGAACATTCAAATAACAAATCTCAAAGCACTGGAAGTGGTTCCAGTGGCTGAAGATCCTGGCTCCTCTGTGCTGATGCTAGCCTGCCTGGGCCCAGCCAGAGCCGCCCCACCTGTCACAGCCCTCCTCCAGCCCTGCAGTGCTTGCCTTGGGAGGGAAGGCTGGCCACCACCCTGTCTATACTCTCCTAAAAGCTGGCCTTGGGGAAAAGTCACCATTACACTGCACTTCAAAGCCAGCGTCACTCCCCAGGCTCCAGGTGGAGCAGGCTCTGACCTCCCCCACCTGGAGCAGCTTGACTGATGCGGGCCCTTGGCTCACATGGAAAAGACATCCTCCCTATGTGAGCACTTGTGTCTCCATCCCTAATGACAGGCCAATGTGTGGCTTCACCTCCTTGAGCCCCAGTTTCCTCATCTAAGACAGAGTGAGAACAGCGCCCCTCACAGAGCTGGGAGGAACGGTGTGTGAAGGCACTTAGCCACCTCCTGATAAGTGGGCGATAAATGGCAGCTGCTCTTAAATGCCAGGCAGCCAGAACCACCCGGAGAAGACTCCATCAGGGGAGTCAAGGGACCAGGGACCTGGGAGGTGGCCCCACCCCAGGAGATCCAGGGGTGTGGATCTACAAATCTGTGGCCATCCAGCCTCACAGACACTGACAAAGCCCGTCCAGCGTGAGCTGCAGCAGAAACCTGTGAGTAGGGGTGCCTCTGAGAGCGGAATGCCAGGAAGCCGCCCACATGGTGCTGGCTCCAAACGAGGACCCTGTCCCCATGGCGGACTCCTCCCCATGCGACAAATCAACCTCTCTCCCACCCTGAAAACTGTGGGTTCAAATGCTGACTTACTTGGCTCATGCCTCGGTTAAGTGTCTTCACGTCACTGAACCTCCGCTCCCCATTCTGGGGAGGAGGATGGTGCTGAAACAAAGCTCCCGTGAGATCATCAGTCGCCTGACACATAGGAACGGTCATTAACTAGTCACTCTCCCGTGAGCCTCCCCGTGACCCCCGGCGTCCCTGCGCTGCCCCCAGCAGTCCACTGACCTTGGGAGCACCTCCTTTAGGAAGAGTGTGAGGAAAGACTGCTTAAAAGCCTAGACTGGTTGGAAGACGCTGATTTAAAGCTCTCCGTCAACAAACGTCAGTCCTGCCAAACGTCTGCCAAGTGTGCAGCCACGGAGTGTCTCAAAGAAGTGGAGAGAATGATCGAGAGACGGTAGCGGCACCAACCACATCGCCCCATCTGTGGAACAGTCCACTGTCGTCACACATTTTCCTGGGGTATCAGGAACAAAGACTCATGAGAAGAAAGGTGGAGAAGAAGGGGCCGGAGGATCCAGCTCTGCCAAGGGAGGCTCCATCTCCAATTCCAAACAGACGGCGGCTCTGAGCGGGAACCCAGGTCAAACGAGGAGACATCCTCCGGGCACAGAGATGCTCACCGTCAGACCCTGCCCTGACTCATAAGCGATCCCGGTTACAGCTGTGGAGGGGAGCGTCCCTGGAGGCAGTCTGTTGGCGCTCTGCACAGCCTGCTCAAGCACGGGGATGTGACGTGCCGTGGTGTCATGCCCAGCTGTGAAGAGAGGGAGGAGGTGGTGTGGCCTGTAGGCTGGGAGGTGAGCGTGTCGGGACCTCTGAGCCACGGCTCGTGGTGCGGGTGGGGTGGGCCTGTGACCATCATCTGTCACGAGGGTTGGGTGGGGAATGGGCTGAGACCCATTACGTTTGAGGACTTGGGGGACCCAGCACATGCTGCAGCTCTTTGTCACCTAAAGAGGAGTGGCTGATGGACGAAAGGGACAGGGTCCCAGGGCAGTCGACCTGGAGGACCATCAGACTCCCACCAGCCCTGAGCGTGGGCTTCTGGACAGCAAACCCAAGATGGTCATCAAGAACAGTTCCTTCCTGAGTGGAGGATGGAGGGGCGGAGAGCAACACAGCCCCCTCTCGGAGGAACCTGAGCTCAGTGATGGCGCGATGCACCTGCTGCAGTGAATGACGATGACCCCACACCACCCCCCAGGTGTCCAGTGCCACAGGGGAACGTGGCAACCTGGGACTGGCAGTGGACAACAGAGGGAACACTTGAAATGGACGTCTGGACCTTATCTGGCTTTATAAATTGGGTTGCATCATTGTTTGGCCAATGGAAAGCTATAGCCCAGGGATAGACCATGCTGCAGGGGTGGGGAGAAGGTGGAGGAACAAGTAGACACAGGAAGTCATTCTGCCAAGAGAGGAAAAGGATAAAGAGAGGAAGATGGAAGCCTTCCCTCAAATAGGTTAAGATCCCCACCTACCCTGGAAGCTACATCTTCCCCTGGAAAGGCTCACTGCTGGGGAACTACAGGTGAGAGAGCGGCCTGATGGGCAGCCCACGGAGAGGTCCTGGAGCACCAATTCTTGGACACTGCAGCAGGTCACAGAGCAGGTTTGCAGGGAACCATCTGGGACCAGCAAAGAGACTGTCCGATGGAGAAGACGTAGCAAACGGAAGAATTCAGTAGTGTCCGGGTGAATAATGATGCTACACATGCCCCACCCCATCCCCACCCTGGGCCAACATGCAAGACGGCCCACAATTCTGTGTCTGTGCGCTTTTAATTGGATTGACCATGGAATATTTGGGCTACACAGCATTTTCTCTCAACCTCACATTGGGATAAGGGGTGTGCCTGGATCTTAGTCATCCCCTTGACACTGGAAGAAAGGTGAACATTCAGTTAAAAGGTTGAGGAAACACTTACCTGGAGACTTGGGGACTCGCCCTGATGGAGGCTCCAGGGGTGTTGTGTTCACTAACCTAGCAGCTCCAGCTGTGCCCCAGATGTGCTTGCAGTGTGACTGAGGAGGCTGGGGGAAGAGTTGGGGCTGAGGCTTCCTGAGCTAATGACCACATAGTCTGCGATGCCCTCGCCTTCTTCAGGAGTAGCTGGTCTTTCCAGGCTGTTGCTAAAACTCAACCCTTTTCCTCTGAAGCAGGGGACGTCTCTATGCCACGCTGGGGCCCAACTGGCGGGTTCCAGTTCGGAATTCTCCCAGAACCCGGAGCTGCGTCTACAGGTATTCATTTATTCATGTGATCATTTATTCGACAAGTAGCTCTGTGGTGCTTGCTGGGTGCCAAGCACTGTGCTTGATGCTGCCGACGAGACGGACTCAGCCTCTGCCTCAGCCTGTAGGGCTTTTGCTTCAGGAGAGCAGAAACGGAACAGAAAATCACAGGTGCCGATGGTCCAGAGAGGAGGCCTCCCTGGAGAAAAGACTGGAAGAGTGATAGGAATCAGCCAAATAAAGTGAAGAGAGGTGTAGGGGTAAGAAGAGTACCTGCAGCCCAAGGGACAGCCCATGGGGCTGTGAGGCAGGAAGAGCTGGGGGATTTGGGGAGTGAAGGAAAGTCCACGTTGTAAGAAATGAGCCGGGGAGAGGGTGGCAGGTGAGGCCAGAGAGGTGGGCCAGAGCCACGTCCAGCAGGGGGAGAGGATGGTGGTCTCAAAGGCACTGGAGGGGTTGCCTGGGGGTGGGGGGAAGGTATCGGCAGGGCCAGGTCATGCTGGCCACGGTGTGCAGGGCGCATGGGAGGAAGGCAAGCGTGGACGCAGGGAGGTCAGGCGAGAGTATTGGGCAGCCGTTCAAAGGATGACCAAGTTCTGGCCTGAGGTGGGGGGAGTGGGGTGGCTGAGACGGGCATATTTAGGCCATGGGATCAATGAGTCCTTGGGATTGATGAGGTTTCGGAGGTGAACTGATGAGAGGAGGGAACCCCCAGGTTTCTGGCTCCTTCAGCCAGTGGATGGTGATGCCTTCCACTGGGATGCGGAGGGAGCGCTGCTCGGCTTTCATGCAGGGTTGAGGGAGGTGTCTATGGGAGGTGCCTATCCAGGGAGCTGAAGCTGATGCTTAGGAGAGCGGCCTGGGCTGTGCTGCACTTGGACTCTTCACCTGTAGGTGGCGCCCGAATCCCCATGGCAGAGGGAGAGAGAGGAGCCCTGTCGCAAAGGCGCAGGGCGTCGGGGTTTGGGGCCGCTGTCCCCCTTCTTACTCCATCCCCTCCACTCCCACTTCCTCGCTGCTCCTGCCAACACAGGAAGGAGGAGGTGCTGCGCAGGCCCCAAGCTCCGCAGGTGGAGAGGAAGCTCCGCAGGTGGAGAGGATAGGGTACGGGTGCTGCTGGGGGCCTGGGTTACAGGGAACGTGGGCACCAAGCCTAGAGCCGCTCAGCACTCAGAAAGACGAGGGAGGTGCAAGTTCTCAGCTGTGGGTGAGCCCAAGGCCACCGTCCTTCAGGTTTTCCGGGCCCTCGGGGCCCTCCCCTCCCCAGCCTTGCCCAGCACTGTTGAGTCCTTGTCCTGTGGCGCCATTACGGACACGGCAGTGGGGGACCCGTGGGCCCCAGTGGGTGAGAGGGTGCCTGACCTCAGCTCCTCCAAGGCGATGTCTGACTGGGGGTCTCCCCCGCAGCCCCACCGGCCCGTGCATCTGTACGCTGGGGAGCTCGGCGGCGGTCCCCACCATGGAGGGGCCTCTGAGAAGGAAAACTCTGCTCAAGGAAGGACGGAAGCCCGCGGTGAGTGCAGAGGCACATCTGTCTAGAGGCGGCATGGGAGGGCATGGGCTCCAGAGACCGGCCGACCAGGGTTCCAATCCAGTTGTGCCACTGAGTGGGCAGGGCCTCAGTTTCCACATCGGTAAATTGGGATAAAATAGTCCCTACATCCTGGAGGACTTGGCAGGACTGTCACGTGTGTGGCCCTGCACACATTGAGCAGATGGTGAATGGGACTGTGCGATTATCTTGAGGGCAGGTGGAGGCCTGGAGACCCTGGGAGTCAGGGTGGGTACTGTGCCTGAGACGGGCAGCACGGCCTGGGTGGTATCCCGATGCAGATCTCCTCCCCCTTCGGCAGCATCATGAAACGCGTGGTGGAAAGGACAGGGACAAGGAATCAGGAGGCCTCTCAGGCTCCCCCATCAGCCACTGGGTCACCACGTGCTGAACCCAGATGTCCCTGGCTCCATGACCCCTCAGCCGCTTGCCAAGACCTCTTTTGTTTGTTCTACGGAGCATCCACAGCAAGCTGCCTGCAAGCCCGCCTGTGAGCTGCATCTCCAGGCAGCATCTGCCCGTGTCTGCTCTGGCCTTCCTCTCCTGCCCTGGCTGCTGCTTGCCCCTGTCCACTGCCCACAAAGCCACTTGGAGATGCCCCCTCCTACCGGCGCCCAGTGTGAAGATGCCAGGCCCCTAGCCCAGGTGCTGCTCTAGAAGCTCCCCTGTCTTCGGGTGCTAGGTGGTTCTTGGGTGAGGAGAAGAGTCTTCATCCCAGCCCTGGGCCACACTCTGGCCCTTGGACCCAGAGTGTCACAAAGCATCCTGCGACATGAGGCCCTATATCTGGTCTGCTGTACAGACCTGCTTGCTGCCCTCCTGGACCCAGAGTCCAGGCTCCAGTCATTCTGGGGCCAGAGCGAGACACTGTTTTCCCGATGCTGGTTGGCCCGCTGGTGAGCGATGAAGTTAATCCAGGGGGTCATGACCCATCTTTCTGAGCTGGATAGAATAGACTGGAAAATGTCGGAGTTTCTTACACATAATAAAAGTGAACATTGTTTCATGAAGCTTCTTTCAGTTCAACATACATATGCACGTGTGTTGTACACACCTGTGGGTGTTGTCAAAAAGGTCTGAAAGCCAGTGCTTTCACCATCTGAGGTGACGCAGTTCCCCCACCAACCCCGCGCCACCCCCCCACCCCGCCAGTGTGAACAGGAGCCTTGTAGGTCGTGATGCAGAGCAGTCTGCTTCATGCCTAGGGAAACAAAAGCCACACCTGCAGCGTGGCCCTGCCGGGCATCCCCACTTCTAGCCATAAATGCTTTCAAAGTGCTGCCATCCGCTCGCAGCCAGAGCACCCCATCGCAGACATTACGGTTCTTCTAGGTTATGGTTTAGCTTGTCCGTGTTTTGAAACTCTTTTTCCCCAGGACATTCTTGGGTTCAGGTCACCTGAATACATAAAGGTTGTGCCTTGGCACTGCCCTAAACAAGGTGGGAAAAGGAAGGGCTCTTGGGGTAAAGGAGAGGGAGGGCTTAGGGCTGATGAGCTGCTGAGGAGTCTCCCTCCTCTGGGCCCTGGGAGGAGTGGCACTGAGGGGTGGCGGGCAGGGACGAGATGAGGCCTGCGCTGGCACCGCTCGGGAGGAGGGGCCCCCCCTTTCCACCCATGTAGCTGGGTCTCTAGTCAGGCAGTGGGGGACTCTGCCCCTCCCCGTGTGACATTGTCACTCTGCCTCTGCAGCTGTCCTCGTGGACCAGGTACTGGGTCATACTCTCAGGATCCACCCTCCTGTACTACGGAGCCAAGTCCTTGAGGGGCACAGACAGAAAACACGTACGTTCCACGAAAGGCCTCTCTGTGCCGGCACTTCGTTTGGTGCGAAGCGCAGGGGGGTGGGTGGAGGTGGGCAAGGCGGCGGGAGTGGAAGGAACCTCGCCTGGCCCAGCTCGGCCTTCCCTGGGGAGCGGAGGGTGTGGGCCTCACGGCTATGCTGTTGTTCCCCTGCAGTATAAATCCACACCTGGCAAAAAGGTCTCCGTCGTGGGCTGGATGGTGCAGCTGCCCGATGACCCTGAGCACCCGGACATCTTCCAGCTGAATAACCCCGACAAAGGTAGGCAGCAGGCCAGCGCTGGGTGCCTGCAGCTTCTCTCTACCCGCTTTCTTCTGCTGCTAAATGTGCATTTTGAAACAATAGGGACTTCTGAGGCTGCTGCTTTCCTTTTGCTTTAGGCTCTGATGTTCACAGGGTCCCTCGTTGGTCCACAAAAGCTGCTTAGATCGTGGTGGGCGTGTCCACTGAGCAGTGTGCATGGCACGTGGCAGCCGGAATCCTTTTCACCTATGGCTACTGGGGCCCATCACCCCTGGAACTCTAGCCTCAGGGTCCTGGAATGAATACATAGTGCTGGATGAGGCAGTGACCATGCGGCTGGAGGAGTCTTGGGTGTTGGGAGATTTCAAGGACACCCCAGCGTTGCCTGTGCCGTGAGACTCTGGCAGTGTCCTGCTCCAAGGCCAAATCAGAGAAGAACCCTTCTATAAAAGCTCCAACTTTCACTTGCTCAGTCATCTCCCGGTTCCTCCTGGTTTTATACTTCCCCCATGACCATGCTGAGAAGAAGGAGAGGTTCTGCACTGAGGTTCAGGATAGGCCATGCTAACCTCCTTGGCAGCCTATGTCACGTGACAAAACCCTGGATTTCCTGGGTATCCTAGCTAGGCAAGTTCACTGGAGCTGTAAAGACCCTGAGCATCTTCACACCTTCACAGGAATGTTCTAATGCAGGGTTCATGTACCTACGATTGCCCAGGGATCTTGTAAAAATTCAGATTTGGATTCAGTGTATCTGGGGTGGAGACCAAGGTTCTGTATTTCTAACAAACTCCCAGGTAATGCAGATGATGGTGCTGGTGGAGGGTCAGGGTTTGAATGTTGTTAGCTGGGAATTAAAGAAGTGAGAGCCTCGAGGGGCCCAGGGAATGGAGAGAGCTAAGTCCTCTGCTCTGCTTCTGAGTGACTGAAACACGTTCGGCTACGCACACGTCATAGTGTTTCCTCAGGCTACTTACCATTTGAGTTTCTTCCGCGAGGCTCTGGGACCAGATTAGAGGTGGTTTCTTTAGGAAGTAAAGGTTGTACCTATACCAGCTTGACTTAAAGACTGTATGGTCATGGGGTCCACAGGCCATTCTCGGGGCTGAGCCCAGAGGAAAGCACTGTCCCCAAGCAGAGGGAAATATGACACAGCAGGTGGCCAAGGTCCATGGATAGAATGCAAAAGGTCTGTGAACTTGGGTGGGAAAAAGATCACATCTCTGTTTTCCATGACCTCTAATTCCTTTAATTATAAGTATTAAACTACTAACTAGAATGTTCACAATACCTGTGATTTTATCTGCAAGAGAAACCACGGATATTTTCATATCACGTATTATTGCAGATATCTTAGAATAGCATTTCTGTTCAGCTTGTTGCAGTTACAGTACAGTATTAGGCCTGCCCCCAGATCTTGTCATTAGCGCATTAATAAATAAGCACGTAGAGAATGATATCACTCATTTATTTTTTAGCAGTTTGGTAACTGTATTTCAGTATTATTGATTTTCTTTATATTTTATTTTATGCATTTGGAACATAATTCTGAGAAGGGTCCACAGGCTTCACCAGAGCCAAAGGCACCATGGCCGGAAAAATGTTTAAGAGCCCTGGTCCAAAGAGACAGGCGGGGGGCAGGGGAGCCTCCTCCTCTACATGCCCCGAGCTTGCTTTGGGCTGCTCCTGACCTTCCCTAGTTTAATTACCCAGGTCCACGTTTATCTTCACGCCACAGTCACAGGCAGACCCTCCCATGTGACCTTCCTCTTAACCAGTGGTTTTCTACCCATCAGGCAATGTTTACAAGTTCCAGACTGGTTCCCGGTTTCATGCAATACTGTGGCACAAACATTTGGATGACGCATGTAAAAGCAACAGGCCTCAGGTAAAGTCACCAAAGTCCTGCTTGTTACCTAAAATACCCTCTCCCACCCTCGGGACTAAGGGTCCATAGAAAACACACCTCCCTCCTTCCCCCAGAGCCTAACAGCTAAGCTCCCAGGCGCCCTATTTTGATCAGCCTTTTCCCATTAGACAGGGCACCCACTGCCCCTCTTGGAACTAAGCCCAACTTCAGACTAGAACTTTGAATCTGGCCCCTGTCTTTCCTACTAAAGGAAACGCCACAGAAACATCCATCAGAGATAGGTTACAGGTGGGATAGTGCCCCAAGGGTCAGGCTACAGCATCTACTGAGGTCACCCCCCGAAAGTTGATTCATGGGCAAACTCCAGTCTGACAAAAGGGCCTCCCTGCCCCCGACAACCCTTAGGAATAATGATAATAATAGCTCATTTGTTGAGAAGCAACCATGGCTGCTGGTGAGTGGGGCTGTCCGGCCCCTTGGCATGCTTGAACCAATAGGACCTCTGGTCCGCCATGCCTGCCTGAGGCTCTGCTCCCGCCCCCCACTGCTGCCCCTCCCAGGACCAGGCTTCAGGAGAAATGCTTTACGTGCAGGAATTGGCCGAATCCTCCCAACATCCCTGTGAGGTAGGTTCCCATACTGTCTCCGTTTTATGCTGAGGACACTGAGGCTCAGAAAGTGGCAGACACTTGTTTAAGGCCCCATGGTGAGTAAGATCTAATCCCGGTCTGCCTGACACCAGAGTCGGTACTTGCCGGGTGGGGGTGGGTGGGGCGGGGACCTGGCTTGCTCAGCCTCCTGCCGTCGAGCCAAAGGCCTGGAAGCACAGCCTCTGCTGTCCAGGCTTGCTAGAGGGGTGGCTGCTCAGCCCTCACACCAGCCCGGGCAGCAGGTGGGCTGCTGGGGCCAGGAGCACTGAGCTTCCCTGACCTGTTCCCCAGGGATGAGCTGGAATTGGGGCTGGGGAGCTGGGTCCCTCTCCTCCATCTGGAGAGAGAGTGCCAGGGCTGGAAGAGACTGGTGGCAGCTTCGAGGAGGAGGAAGGTGGTGCCGAGTTCACAGCAGGCGTGTGAGGCCCAGAGGGCAGGGGCTGCAGTGGTGCTGGTCACAGCACAGTCACAGACTTCCTGGCCCCTCAAAGGGGCTCTCATAAGGCAGAGGGAGGTCTCTAGTGGTGTGTCCCATGATTCTGTGCTCAGTTTGGGCCTATTCAGGATTTTCATCTGTAACATCGATGAGGACACATATAACAAGCTGATCAAATTCTACACGATAAGAAGCTAGACGGCGAAATTAGCAGAAAGTCCTCGACAAACTAAAACAGTAGGACAAGACTGATAAAGGGATAAACTTGAGGCACCACAGGGAAACTGAAAATAAATTGCATTCGAGTCCCCCAGCTCACTTGCTAGAAATTTGTCTGGGGCATATGTGCACACACGCACACACGGGTGTATGGGTGAGAATGTCCACTGCAGCATTGTCCTTAATAGAAAGAGAAAAAAAAAAGCACCTGGAAACTCGGCAACCCTCAGTAAACCCCTATTGTGTACCCCTGATCTGTGTGTGATCATCTGAGAGGGGCTCCAAGACATAAGTGAAAAAGTAAAGTGTAAAAACACGTGTAAGGGCAATCTCATTTGTGTTAAAATACACATGCATATTTATTATATGCATGTCGGTGCCCATAAAATGTCTAAAATGACGTACAAGAAACTACAGCTCTGCGGTCTCCAGAGTGTATTTTGTGCTTAAGCAAATGTAACTGCCCATCTCCACGATGGGGAGACCAGGGTCTTTGGTTGACGGTTACCTCAAGGCGATGAACAAGGTGCTGCCTCAGGTCACGTTAAGAGGGGAAGAGCGTCCTGACCTCCTCCACCCTGGTCACTCCGTGCATGCCTGGGGCCCCTCCTTAGCTCTGAGAGCACATTGCGCTGGAGCTCACCTGCCGCACACAGGTGACCCGGAGGAGTGACAAGGACTGAGGTGGGCCACACAGATGGTGGGGGGAGAGAGAGGCAGGGCCTCGGTATCTGCTCCACGGTGACAGTCGTGGCCCTGGTGGGAGGGGGCAGCCGGGAGCAGGATGGCTGCCCTGAGCAAGTGTCCACTGACTCTCTGGGGGTGGAGGCAGCCTGAGGGTAGCAGCAACTGCCCAGCAGGTAGCAGGGAACTGGGTCAAACCCACTTGGTAGAGGAGGTGTTTGGTCAGAAGGACAAATGGACTGAATTTCACGTCTGGCAAACGTGGTGTACCGTGACAAGCTTTGGCAACGTTTAAGTATTTTTGTCCAGTTTTTAGACCTAAGGGAGACGGTCTTCTATTTTTTCTCCTTTTTCTCCTTTTTATTTCTAATTCACTTTCAAACAAATGTTCCCACCCTCTGCTTTATGTAATAAGAAAAAATTGGCAGAACTAAATATTCCACAGCAGAGGATTATTGAAATAAACCACACTACCTGCATGTGATGGCATGCGATGAGGGCGTTACAGAAATGCATCTACTCCTGTAGAAAATCTCAGTGACTAAGGTGACTTTTCTTTTTTGTGGAACTGCATTTCTTAAAATTGTGTGTGCTAGCACTGAATACACTTCAACTTCATTGATAGCATATGTGTAAGGTGTAAACCACGGCAATAAAGCAAACACTCGTGTACCCACCACCCCGTCTAAAGGCAGGACCTCCCCAGTCCTCGGAACTCCTCCCGTCCAAGGGCTTCTTCATAATTCTGTCTCCCTCCCGCTCACCTATGCGCCATAACCACTCTCCTGATTTGTTTGTTTACCATTCCTTTAAAATGTGAACACATGTATTTGATTCCTTAATGTATTGTCTGGGGTACATTTTTTGAAACTTTTTTTTAAAGAATAGAACCATAACTGTATAGTTTCTTCTGTGACTTGCTTTTCTCCTACAGTATGTTCCTAAGATTCCTCTGTGTCAGTGTGCATAGCTGTCATTCATTTACTTGTAATTTTTTTTATCAGTTCTTCTGTCCGTGATCCCAAGAATGATTTCCTGCTTTTGGCTATTCTGAACAGTGCTGCTGTGACCGTTCTTATAACTGTCTCCCAGTGCAAGGAGATGCATTTTTTCCAATTCATCATTTTGACCAAATTGCCACCAAGATGGATTTGTTTTTGATGAAATTGCTTCTCATCAAATTTCCGGGAACCCCACGGCAGTGCTTGGGGAGGAGGCCTGGGGCTGGGGGCGTGTCCGCAGCCTTGAGGGGAAGGAGAAACACCCTGACCTTGGGGCTGGTGGTCCCCCCAGTAAAGGTAGCTGGGATCTGGGCCTGGGGACACAGCATGGGGAGCCTTGGGGTTCCCGATATCCCCAAATTTCCCCCTTCTCCTTGTGCTTCCACTTGCCAACTCCTGCCACCCGCTAACCACCCCCGCTCCTCTCCAGAGGCATGTGCTTGTCCTGCAGGATTGGTCAGCTCTCCACTCCAAATGCACTTGTGCTTTGACCCAAGGATAGAGGTGGAGAGCGTGGGCGCTGGTGTCTTAGCCCTTTCACTCACCCGCTGTGTACTTCACCTCTCTAAGCCTCAGTTTCCTCATCTTTTTAATGGGGATAATTCCAGTACCTGCCTCCTGGGGTTGTTGTGAGGACTCAGGACACAATACAGATGCGGTACTCAGAGCCTTGCCTGGCACACAGCAGCCCCATAACACGTGGTGGCTGGTACCACTGCTGTGCCCTCTCCCCTTCCCCCACCACCCACTCATTCACAGACTGACTGGGAGAGGCCTGAACCCTTCCCTTAGGGACCACCCCCGTCCCCTCCTGAAAGGTCAGAACTTTGACAAGAGGCTGAGCTTTCTCTTCTAGGTACCTGCAAACCTTATGTCATTTGAATAAGTCTCTGCAGGACTTAAAGTGACTTCAGAGGCCTCTGGGAGCCGGCCTGGGACTGGTGGCGAAGCGCGTGTCCGGGGCACAGGCCTTTGGTGGGGTGCTGGGAGACTCAGAGCTGGACTCAAGGGGACATGGCCGAGGCCTCACAGTCCAGAGGGCTCCACCGGTGCGGGGGTCCGCCTGCCGATGCCCAGCCACCCCCATGACCCCCGTTCTGCAGCACCACCTCACGGCGCCACGATGGGTCCCCAGACTGTACAACCCGTCCTCCCTCCCTGGGCCTTCATCCGTCCACCAGCTGCTGCTGCGACCAGAGAGCATCCGTCCCACGTTGGGTCCCCAGTGCTTTCTCCTGCACAAAAGAGTGGACAGCGTCCCCCCGCGTGAGGGCTGGAGGAAAGGGACAGGCGGGGACTGGCTCCAGTGTGCCGGGTCTCTCGCCCACAGGGCTGCCTCAGATTTTGTACAACCCCGAAGCGTCCTCTGCGTGTGCGTGCCGTGTCTGTGTGCGTGCAAGCGAGCGAGCGTGGACTCTCCGAGAAACATGCATTTTGGCACAAGACTCGCGACATCACACACTTCATTCTCTTTGAGGCCCTGCTTTAACCTTAAGCGATCGGCTGGTCCACCGAGGAAGGTCAGAGTGAGAGCCCAGATTCCTCCTGTGTTAAGGGTCCCTCGCATTCTTTTACTGTAAACAAACAATGCCTTAAATTGTGTCTTGTTTTCTGTTCCTATGGGTGCTATTCATCCGGAAGGCCTGCTCCCTGGGCCCCTGGGGCCCTTCCAGGCCTTGTTGCCGTCGGCTCTTCTGAGGCAAGACCCAGCTTCAGGACCGTGGACTGGGCCGGCACTGGCCTGCTTGCTTCCTCCCAGCCCCTCTCCCGCAGGGTCTGAAGGCCCCGCTCTTCTCCCCCCTCCCCCCTCCCCCGGGTCAGCATGGGAAGTCGTGACGCCTTCTGCCAGCTTCTCGAGGCCGCCTGCACGCACGGTGACCTGACCGGCTGCTCAGAAGCTACTTTTGCACCGACCTCTCCCCGCCGAGCAAGGCTTTTGCTCCCATCCTCTCACCCCTTTGCCTCCACTGCCAGGGCAGGGCCACTGGGATTCTTGATTACACTGGGGAGCTGAGTGACACTGAGGCCTTAAGCTCCCCCATTCTTGCCCCCAAACACAGTCACCAGCAAGTTCTCCATCATCCAAGTCCAAGGGCACAATTGTTGATGACCATGGTGACGAGAGCAAAGCCCTGGGGAGGGGACGGTCCGAGCTCTGCTTTGGGCTGAGAGCTCTTCAGGTGAACAATGTCCTTCATCTGTCACTCCTTGTCATACTTTTAAGTGACTTTTATTTTGCACAAATACATTTTTATTTAAAGTAATGAATAAAAATTAGCTTTATTTATGGTAGCCTTATCACCATAGCTTCTCCCTTCAGCCCTTCCCCACCCTCTCTCCTTCCCTCTCCCCTTCCCTCTCCCTCACCCTCTTTCCCCCTCTCTCTTTTTTTTAAATCTGGGTGTCCTAATTCTGAGAAGGAAACTCTTAATGATTTTCTGAAAGAGACTGAATTTCTGCATCCTTGTTGCTATTGTGGTTTCAGAGCTCACACTGATCAGATACTAAACTACTCTTAAGAGTTTCTGGGCAAGATGCTTCAAAACAACATCTTAACCAATAAACTGTAATAATAGGTCGACTTAAGAACTACCAAAGGACCCACCACTGTATTTTGATCAAACGGTGACCACTTTTCTGAAAATTCAGATGAATTGGTGAGGAAAGTAATTGTCATCAGGGTCTTATTTTGTGGTTGAGTCTTACTATGCTCCGTAACTAACCCTCCTTCAGAGCAAAATCTAGAATACTTTCATGCCAGGAGAAACTCCAGAAGGTGAAATTGAGGCCAGCAAACCTTGGTCATCGGTGCTTCGCACACCCTCCCGCAGCTGGGGTTGAATGCATGCACCTAATTCATACCAACAACTGCTCAAATTAGCATCTGGAGGCTGAATGAATACAGCAGACACTCCAAACATCTCTCACCAGAACCATGCAGTGTTAACGCTTTAACTTACACTGAATCTGATTCTACCTGTTAATTTTTTTTAAGTCTTAAGTTTGAATGAAATTGCCAGACTACTTTCCTTGAATTTCTCTACTCTTGAAACTCTCCTGGTTTTTCTGACATGAAATTATAGAAGCCAATCCAAAAACCTCAAAATTTCAGACTCACACCAAATCAGGAACTTTCCTGCCCTTTACAGATTTTCCTTGTCTTTACAAATGTTTTCCTCTGAGCCTAATTTTGAAATAGCACAATTGCAATTCTTTTCAAAGTGTCTAGTCTTCTCACTAAAATTGAGATTGATCCCATGTTCCCTCCCGGAAACACTCCTAGCTTGGATTCTCATAGAACTGGTAAGAACCTTAAACTTACCAGCAGAGTCCTGCAGATGAGGCTGTAAGGCACTTGGCTCTCTCCCAGCAGGGGCTCAGGGCCAAGCATGTGAGTTAAGTGCTGATTGTCTTTCCAGTGTTGGTTTGTCCCTCAAGCTGCAGGTGAGGAGGCCTGCAAGCCAGGGACAGAGGGGGACAGGCACAAAACCCCAAAGGGGAAAGTCCCCGGGTGGATTCTGGCCCTGGAAGGTAGCATTTCTGGGTCTTGCTCTTGGACTAGTCATGGTGCACAAATGTCTGTGATGTGTCTTGCATGCATATGTTGTATCATTTTTTGTTAAGCAAAGAGATCATGGCACCCCAGGATGAAAGTTACAGTTTGCTATCTACAAACTGTGGAGTAGGTAGCCGGTATCCTCATGATGCCACCCACACAGCTCACTCCCCTCTCCCCGAGGAGTAATTTTCACCCCTCTCAGTCCAACACGGTTTGTAACTCAAGGTCAGCCAAGTGCATTCTGACAACTGAAACTTCGTGGAGGATAGATTTGGTGGAAAGCAGTAGAAATATTGTTCTGAGCGTGCCCAGTGGGACAGTGTGGCCTCCCTTCCCTCCCTGAAGAAGCCTGCCCGTTCATCACCCTGTCCCCTGTGGACCCTAAAGAGAAGACACTTGAAGCGATTCTGCTTATGAAAGAACCCGCTCTCTCTTGCCAGCTGAGTTTATAAAGTGTTTTTTCTTGTTACCAATATGGCCAGTATTTCTTTCATCGTCTTCCTCCCACCTCCCAAGCCCAAGAATTGTATCTTTTAGGATGCCACTGTACAGGTGGAAAAATGGTCCATGAAAACGGGAAGCCATTCGCAAGCAGGGTCTGCTTTCATTCCACAGGCGGAGTCTAGAGCTCTGGGTCCACGTTACTGTTGCTTAGAACCAGGTGAACGTTGCTAAAAACACAACCTAACTTATTTTTTGTGACTTTCATGAATCACTTTAATCAGCCCCACATCATGCTGCATGTTAGGTGACTTCATGTTTTAAAACGGAAAAAAAAGAAAACAAAAAAACTACGAGAGTCCCTCTGAAATAACAGATGCTCTGTGTGAAACCACCCATTCATCCATTGATTCTCATCTCTTGTGAGTGCTTCCTGTGTGCCAGGCTCCACCCAGGATAGAAAAGTCTGAGAACAAGACAAACCCAAGCCCTGCCCTCATGGAGCTGACCCCTCAACGAACAAATAATCTTCACCATGCCATTTCCTCTCTCCCAGCAAGACCCTGCCTCCCTCCTAGCACAGGGTAGAAACCAGGTGCAGATTCCTCCAGAAAGGCTTCAAAAAGCTCAACAGACTGAAAAGTCCAGTTGCTGTCCTAGTGACTGGTTGGCACAGAACAGCCAGGCACAGAGCTACAGCTGAACACAGTGAGGACTCCGAGGTGGAACCGGAGGGTAGGGTCAGAATGCTCACAGTATTTACTTCAGAGGTTTTTTGGTTTTAATTTCAATGTTAAAGACAAGTACAGCATGAGTGAGAGCTGCATTTCCTTGGGTGTCGAGAACTCGTCCCATGGACCCCCTCGCCACTGGTGCTGCACAAGTGTGTGTGCGCCACGGGCAGCCCCGAAACCCCTGCTCGCAGCAGCAGCGATGGATCATCTGTCGGTTCTATAACCACTCATCTCTTTATCCATTTCTGAATGACTGTGACCATTCAATAATGAAACAATAGTGATTAATTTATTAGTATGGTATAACCTTCAATAAATTTTGTGCCAAAATGCATGGTTTTCCACTTAGCATTCAAAATGTTGCATAGAGAGTAGTTTTCAATTTCTTATGTATTATTCAAAGTAAGTTGAACATCAGTTTTTACATTTTAATTTGTCTCTTGTTCAGTCTGTTGCACTCTCCTGGGCTGTCTTTTCTCCCGGCAGACCCCCTGCATGCAGTTGAGTAAGGACTTTTCCTAATTCTTGTGAATTGTCTCATCCACAGTAACCACTGAACATCAGCCCTCTGTGGGATTCTTTAGATTTTTGGTGAAGTATTTTGTTACCTCAGTCTTGTATCAAGTTGCTGTATTTTTCAGCTTGTTACACTGATGATAATTGTTTCACTAATTAAATAGTTTAGTGTAAACATTTTTGTTTACTTTGAAATTAAATGTTTTCCAATGAATATTGCTCAATTTATTAAAGTCACATGCATTTATTTAGCCAACAGTTGCTGTGCCAGACAGAGACGTGAAGGAGGTATGGGCGCTCAGCTAAGAGGTTACTAGAACATAGATGACATACAGGAGCAGTGCCCTCAGGGAGGGGCGGAGTCAGTGCTGTGGGCACTCCGGGGAGGCACCTGGGGGATTGGGAGAAGCTTTAGAGGGCAGGGGCATTTGGAGAGTCATTTCAGAGATCGCTGAACACATGGTGGGTGGGAGAGGCAGGAAGACAGAAGAGAAGGAGCAGGATAATATGGGGAGGCAAGCAACCCAGTCTCAGTAAAGGATTTGGGGGAGCAGTGGGATCCCAGTCTGAAAAGATGTGTTGAGGGGAGTTCATGATGCTAGGCAAAACCCAGAAACCCACTCTGGCTTGCTTAAGAGAAGAGGGGGCACTGTCTTACAAGGATTGTCCCATGGAAACCTGAGGGGAGGACGAAGGTGAAGTCTCAAGGGGCAGGAAGGAGAAATGGGAAGCCCCCTACATCTTTTCTCTCCCCTGCATTCTCCCTCCAGACTGGCTTCTCTGCTGGAATGTCCGGCAGTGGAGGAGTCCAGGCCTTCTGGGAAAGCACCTTGAAGTTATTGAGGGAGTGTGCACCAGGGGGTGACATGATCCAAGATGATCATGGGCACCCCTGGCCCCGCCTGCCTCAGCTTCCCAGCTAGTGCCTTCCAAAGCTGCGGTGGCCGATTCTCCAAGCTCAGGCTCCTGCACACACACTCCGCAGCCTCTGCTCCACCACCCCGGTTCGGGCCCGTATGGCCACACCTCCCTAGCTATGACAAGCCCCGCTGGTTGAGGGGCCCTAGCTCACCTGCTCCTCACGACTTAGATGGTACAGTGACCCACAGCTTTACCCGGATGGGGTCGCTGCCCTCAGCCCCAGGGCAGTGTTCGAGGGCTGTGAGATGGATGCATCTGACGGTGCAGGAAAGTGATGAAGTCAAGACCAGCTCACAACTGGTAGCCTGCAAAGCTCCAGCCCCTCAGCCTCACTGCGATAGGCACCACAAACAACACTTGGAGAAAGCAGTACCTCCTTTTGATGGATGGAGAGATCGGCGAGCTAACGCAGACTCTACGGTAGAATTCCTATTTAGCCTCGAGGGCCGACATCATACCCGGGAATGTAGCCAGCAGGCCAGGGCCAGGGCACCCGCGGAGGTGAGGTGGAGTGGGCGGGGCCACATGCGGAGGCGGTGCTGTGGGCGGGGACTGTCCGGGTTGGGTTGAGCAGGGCTGGGAGCTTGAGCTTGGCCGGCACTGTCGAGGCGAGGAGAGAGGGCGCTTTCGAGAGAAAAAGCAGGGCCTTGCCTATGGTTGGGGCACGGGGAAAGGCGGCCCTAAGAGGGGACGGTGCTACGTTAGAAAGGGCCGAGAGGTACTGAGATGTGGAGGGGCGACTCTCTGAGGAGCCGACCCTTGGGGTGAGGGCGGAGGCCGCGCGCGAGAGCTCAGTAGTGGGAGGGTACGTGGGTGGGGCCTGGGTCGGTGCTGAGGGCCACGGAGCGGGAGGGGAGGGGCCGTGGACTGTACGGAGCTGAGGACGGGGTGGCATTTTAGGCTTGTGGGCCTAGCAGAGGTGCTGACAGCCCGCACGGGGAACCCCGCGAGGTCTGTGTGGGAGGGGCGTGGCTGGAGTCCGGGGCGGAGCTGGGGTGGGGTCTGGACCTGGCTGAGAGGCGCGGAGTGGGCTGGGCCGCAGTTCGGGGCGGGGTTAGGCGGGGTCTGGACCTGGCTGAGGAGCACAGAGTGGGCGGGACTGAGCCTTAGGGCGGGTCCAGGGCGGGGCCTAGATCCCGCCGAGGGGCACGGAGCGGCTGGACCGAAGTTAGGGGCGGAGCCAGGGCGGGGCGTAGGCCGGGCAGAGGCGCGCGGGGCGGGGCGTGGGCTGCGGCGCGCGAGCCGAGCGGCCCGCCGAGCCCCGCCGAGGCCCGAGCCCACCCGAGTGCGCCCGAGCCCGCGGCCCCCGCCCGGGGCGATGGAGCCAGAGCCCGGCGGGGCGGCCGCTGCGCTCCTGCGGCAGAAGAGGGCGGCGCTGCGGCGCAGGGGGTGCAGCTTCGAGAGCCCCAGGTACAGCGGCCCGGGAGGGGTGCGGCCGGGAGGGGCGGAAGTGGGGAGCCGGCCACGTGGGGGGTGGCCGTCTGAGGGGACCGAGGGCCGCGAGGTCGCGGCGGGGGGAGGGGTCTCGGCTGGGGTGGTGGTCTGAAGAGATCTGGCGAGGAGCCTGAGCACAGCGGCCGGGAGTCGAAGGGGGCTGGGCTGTCCGAGCGGCAAGTGCGGGAGGGGGTTGCCCCAGAGAAGCACCTGACGAGAGTCGGGAATCCAGACCCGACTGGACGGGTCCAAAGCGTCGTTGAGACGCCCCCAAAGCGTCGGCCCCTTGTCAGGCCCCGAGCAAAGCCGTGGCTCTAGGCGGATTTCGGGCTGTGGAGAATTTGCCCTGCCCGCCTCTTGTAAATGCTCAAGGACAAGGTCGAGAAATAGCCCCCCTAAAGTCCAAGGGAGGTAGGTCTCCCTCCCCGGGGAGTCCCTCTGAGCTGCCCCAGGACCCAGGCCAGCTCCAGCCTTCCTAGCCTGGCTCCCCAGATAACGCACACCTGCTGCCTCACGGCCCCGCCCATCCTGGCCGCTGGCCCCGACATGCCCGGCCCCTCCTGCCCCTCTGACCCGCCGATGCCGTTCCTCTGACAGGGGTGCCCGTGCCCCTCCCGCCCGCTTCCTTTGGCTTGGGGAACTCGCCTGTTGTGTCCGGGTCCTTCTTCTCCCTGGAACCTTGCCTGGAAGACACGCCCTCTCCCGCCGCGCTCGGTGGCGCTCCCTCTGCTTGGCGAGATTCCTTCCCTCAGAGGGCATTTCCTTGACTTGGAGTGTCTTCTCCCGCTCCAACGTCGCTGAAGTGAGCCCTCCCATTTTTCAGTCCCTGGTCCCTTCCAGAATACTCCAGCAGCCCCCCAACCACACTTCCCATCTTTACTCTTCCACGTCTCAAATCCACATTCTCATTGGCCGCTGGAAGAGTCTTACTGCACTGTCCACTGTGCCCCTCCCATGTCTTACCTCCCCTCCCCCCTCCCAGGAGCTCTCCGTCTCCCAGGGCTGCGATGGGGACTGGGGCAAAAAGGAAGGGGAGAAAGATAGGACTCTGGCCCTCCCTGTGGCAGAAAAGAGGGTTCAATTGCTAGGATAAAAAACAGGACCCTTAATATGAGATGCCAGGCCCTTGTCACCTCACCTCACCCTTGGTGCTTCAGAAGTACCTGATGAGAGTATAAGCATCCTGAGGACAGAGACCATAGCTGTTCACTGCTCTGTCCTCGGAGGCTGGCTCAGGCCGGGCCCATCACAGGCATTTACTATCTCTTGAATAAATGCCTGACCAGCTGGTAATTATTCCCTTATGCTGTGCTCTCATCTGTGCCTTTACTCATACCATGCTCTTTTCTCTACTTAGAATAGTCTTGTCTTTACTTTTTGGGTAACGCCAACCCCTCCTCTGGGAAGTCTTCCCTGAACCCCAACCTGAGCTCTGTGCTGTATCAACAATCTACACATTGACTGCTAGTCCACACACCACTGTGTATAATTACCCGGATAACACCTCTCCCCCACTAGACCGGGAGCACCAGGCAGATATGGTCTCTGCCCTTCTGATGCTTACACTCTTGTTGCTGGAGCATGAAGGATGGAAAGTGCACCAAGAGATGAGGCTGAAGAGATGAGTCAAAAGCTGGATCCAGGCCTGAGGTAGAATGTTTAGAGCAGCACTGTCCAATAGAACTTTCTCTGATAATGGAGGCATTCTATAGCCCATCCTGTCTGATACTGTGACCACTAGCCACCTGTGGGTATTGAGCTCTTGAAATATGGCTCATGCAACTAAGGCAATGAATTTTAAATTTTATTTAACTTTAAATAGCCACATATGACTAATGTTTCCAATATTGCACAGCACTGGTTTAGAAAATTTCTCTCTTCCTCTGAACTCTCACTTTTACCACCCCCTCCTTTGTCTTCATGATGTTACACCTGAAAGACTAAATGACTTCTTGGCCTCCAAAGGTGTTTCCCTCTATTTAACACTCCATGATATTATTATATAAACCATAGAAATAATGATTACCATTTTTGTGATTATAAAAATAATTTGTTTGTTGGAAGACAATGTATTTAACCCATCCTTTATTATTGTACATGCAGTTTATTACCAGTTTCTTACTCGTACTAAAGACACATTGAATCCATGTACATTAGTCTGTGTATGAGTCTGTAAGAGGTAATCATCTCCTTAAGATAAATTCATAGAAGTGATAGAGATTATTGGATCCCAGAAAATGAACATTTTAAAGGCTTTTGAAGCATAAGGCCAAATTGCCCACCAGAAAGTTGTGCCAGTTTATAGTTCTCCCAAGAGCATACAAACGTGCCTGTTTTTTCTCATCCTCACTGCTAGGCATTATCATTTATAAACATTTGCCAAAGCGATATCTTGTTTTAATTTGAATTTCCATGTTTAGTAGTGAGGTGAAACTTTTTTCTCACATTTATTCATAATTGGTATTTCTTCTTCAAATGAAATACATATAATGTACTTTGTCCAGTTTTCCTTTGGAATATTTATCTTTTCCTTATTGAATTGAAGCACTTTTTATTTATTAAGGGAATTAATTTTTTTGTCAAATATGTAGCAAATTTTTTTTCAGCTACTTTAATTTGTTTTTTTTGTTTTGTTTTGTTTTTTTGTGGTACGCGGGCCTCTCACTGTTGTGGCCTCTCCCGTTGCGGAGCACAGGCTCCGGATGCGTAGGCTCAGCGGCCATGGCTCACAGGACCAGCCGCTCTGCGGCATGTGGGATCTTCCCGGACCGGGGCATGAACTCGTGTCCCCTGCATCGGCAGGCGGACTCTCAACCACTGCGCCACCAGGGAAGCCCTAATTTGTTTTTAATAGATCTTTATTGGAGTATAATTGCTTCACAATACTGTGTTAGTTTCTATTGCACAACAAAGCGAATCAGCCATATGCATACACATGTCCCCATATCCCCTCCCTCTTGAGCCTCCCTCCCATCCTCCCTATCCCACCCCTCTAGGTCATCGCAAAGCACCCAGCCCATCTCCCTGCTACGCTGCTGCTTCCCACCAGCCAACTGTTTTACAGTCGGTCGTGTATATACGTCGATGCCACTCTCACTTTGCCCCAGCTTCGCCCTCCCACCCCATGTCCTCAAGTCCATTCTCTGTGTCTACCTCTTTATTCCTGCGCTGCAACTAGGTTCATCAGTACCTTTTTTTTTTTTAGATTCCATATATATGCGTTAGCATACGGTATTTGTTTTTCTCTTTCTAACTTACTTCACTCTGTATGACAGACTCTGGGTCCATCCACCTCACTACAAATAACTCAATTTTGTTTCTTTTTATGGCTGAGTAATATTCCATTGTGTATATGTGCCACATCTTCTTAATTCATTCATCTGTCGATGGACACTTAGGTTGCTTCCATGTCCTGGCTATTGTAAATAGTGCTGCAATGAACATTGTGGTACATGACCCTTTTTGAATTATGGTTTTCTCAGGGAATATGCCCCAATAGTGTAATTGCTGAGTCATATGGTAGTTCTGTTTGTAATTTTTTAAGGAACCTCCATACTGTCTTCCATAGTGGTTGTATCAATTTACGTTCCCACCAACAGTGCAGGAGGGTTCCCTTTTCACCACACCCTTTCCAGCATTTATTGTTTCTAGATTTTTTGATAATGGCCATTCTGACTGGCATGAGGTGATACCTCATTGTAGTTTTGATTTGCATTTCTCTAATAATTAGTGATGTTGAGCATCTTTTCATGTGCCTCTTGGCCATCTGTATGTCTTCCTTGGGGAAATGTCTATTTAGGTCTTCCACCCATTTTTTTTTTCTTTTTTTTTTTCTTCCACCCATTTTTTAACTGGTTTGTTTGTTTTTTTGATATTGAGCTCCATGAGCTGTTTGTATATTTGGAGATTAATCCTTTGTCTGGTGTTTCATTGGCAAATATTTTCTCCCATTCTGAGGTTTGTCTTTTTGTCTTGTTTATGGTTTCCTTTGCTGTGCAAAAGCTTTTAAATTTAATTAAGTCCCATTTGTTTATTTTTGTTTTTATTTCCATTACTCTAGGAGGTGGGTCAAAAAAGATCTTGCTGTGGTTTATGTCAAAGAGTGTTTTTCCCATGTTTTCCTCTAAGAGTTTTATAGTGCCTGGTGTTACATTTAAGTCTTTAATCCATTTGGAGTTTATTTTTTTGTATGGTGTTAGGGAGTGTTCTAATTTCTTCTTTTACATGTAGCTGTCCAGTTTTCCTAGCACCACCTATTGAAGAGGCTGTCTTTTCTCCATTGTATGTTCTTGCCTCCTTTGTCATAAATTAGGTACCCATATGTGCGTGGGTTTTTCTGTGGGCATTCTACCTTGTACCATTGATCTATATTTCTGTTTTTTTTTTTTTTTTTTTTTTTTTGCTGTACGCGGGCCTCTCACTGTTGTGGCCTCTCCCGTTGCGGAGCACAGGCTCCAGACACGCAGGCTCAGTGGCCATGGCTTACAGGCCCATCCGCTCCACGGCACGTGGGATCTTCCTGGACAGGGGCACGAACCCGCATGCCCTGCATCGGCACGTGGACTCTCAACCACTGTGCCACCAGGGAAGCCCTATATTTCTGTTTTTGTACCAGTACCATACTGTCTTGATTACTGTAGCTTTGTGGTATAGTTTGAAGTCCGGGAGCCTGATTCCTCCAACTCTGTTTTTCTTTTTCAAGATTGCTTTGGCTATTTGGGGTCTTTTGTGTTTCCGTACGAATTGTAAAATTTTTTGTTCTAATTCTGTGAAGAATGCCATAGATAGTTTGATAGGGATTGCATTGAATCTGTAGATTGCTTTGGGTAGTATAGTCATTTTCACAATATTCATTCTTCCAATCCAAGAACATGGTATATTTCTCCATCTGTTTATGTCATCTTTGATTTCTTTCATCAGTGTCTTATAGTTTTCTGAGTACAAGTCTTTCACCTTCTTAGGCAGGTTTATTCCTAGGTATTTTATTCTTTTTGTTGCAATGGTAAATAGGAGTGTTTCCTTAGTTTTTCTTTCTGATTTTTTGTTGTTGGTTTATAGGAATGCCAGAGATTTCTGTGCATTAATTTTGTATCCTCCAACCTTACCAAATTCATTGATTAGTTCTAGTAGTTTTCTGGTGGCATCTTTAGGATTTTCTATGTATAGTGTCATGTCATCAGTAAACAGTGACAGCTTTACTTCTTCTTTTCCAATTTGTATTCCTTTTATTTCTTTTTCTTCTCTGATTGCTGTGGCTAGGACTTCCAAAACTATGTTGAATAAGAGTGGTGAGAGTGAACATCCTTGTCTTGTTCCTGATCTTAGTGGAAATGCTTTCAGTTTTTCACCATTGAGTATGATGCTTGTTGTGGGTTTATCATATATGGCCTTTATTATGTTGAGGTAGGTTCCCTCTATGCCCATTTTCTGGAGAGTTTTTATCATAAATGGGTGTTGAATTTTGTCAAAAGCTTTTTCTGCATCTATTGAGATGATCATATAGTTTTTATTCCTTAATTTGTTAATGTGGTGTATCACATTGATTGATTTGCATATATTGAAGAATCCTTGCATCCCTGGGATAAATCATGGTGTATGATCCTTTTAATGTGCTGTTGGATTCTGTTTGCTAGTATTTTGTTTAGGATTTTTGCATCTATGTTCATCAGAGATATTGTCCTGTAGTTTTCTTTTTCTGTAACACCTTTGTCTGGTTTTGGTATCAGGGTGATGGTGGCCTCGTAGAATGAGTTTGGGAGTGTTCCTCCCTCTGCTATATTTTGGAAGACTTTGAGAAGGATCGGTGTTAGCTCTTCTTTAAATGATTGATAGAATTCTCCTGTGAAGCCATCTGGTCCTGGACTTTTGTTTGTTGGAAGATTTTTAGTTATGGTTTCAATTTCATTACTTGTGATAGGTCGGTTTATATTTTCTAATTCTTGGTGTTTCAGTCATGGAAAATTGTACCTTTCCAAGAATTTGTCCATTTCTTCCTGGTTGTTCATTTTACTGGCATATAGTTGTTTGTAGTAGTCTCTTAAAATCCTTTGTATTTCTGCAGTGTCAGTTGTGATTTCTCCTTTTTCATTTCTATTTTTATTGATTTGCGTCCTCTCCCTTTTTTTCTTGATGAGTCTGGCTAAGGGTTTATCAATTTTGTTTATCTTCTCAAAGAACCAGCTTTTAGTTTTATTGATCTTTGCTATTGTTTTCTTCATTTCTATTTCCTTTATTTAGCTCTGATCTTTATGATTTCTTTCCTTCTACTGACTTTGGGTTTTCTTTGTTGTTCTTTTCTAGTTGTTTTAAGTGTAGGTTTAGTTTGTTTATTTGAGATTTTTCTTGTTTCTTGAGGTGAGATTGTATTGCTACAAACTACCCTCTTAGAACTGCTTTTGCTGCATCCCATAGGTTTTGGGTCATCGTGTTTTCATTGTTATTTGTTTCTATGTATTTTTAAATTTCTTCTTTGATTTCTTCAGTGATCTCTTGGTTATTTAGTAGTGCACTGTTTAACCTCCATGTATTTGTGTTTTTTACAGTTTTTTTTTCCTGTAACTGATTTCCAATCTCATAGCATTGTGGTCAGAAAAGATGCTTGATACGACTTCAACTTTCTTAAATTTTCCAAGGCTTGATTTGTGACCCAAGATGTGATCTATCCTGGAGAATGTTCCATGTGCACTTGAGAAGAAAGTGTATTCTGCCACTTTCGGGTGGAATGTTCTATTAATATCAATTAGATCTATCTGGTCTCTTGTGTCATTTAAAGCTTGTGTTTCCTTATTTATTTTCTGTTCAGATGATCTGTCCATTGGTGTAAGTGGGGTGTTAAAGTCCCCTACTATTACTGTGTTACTGTCGATTTCTCCTTTCATGGTTATTAACATTTGCCTTATGTTTTGAGGTACTCCTATGTTGGGTGCATAAACATTTAATTGTTATTTCTTCTTCTTGGATTAATCCCTTGATCATTATGTAGTGTCCCTCCTTATCTCTTGTAACAGTCTTTATTTTAAGTCTATTTTATCTGATACAAGTATTGCTACTCCGGCTTTCTTTTGATTTCCATTTGCATGGAATATCTTTTTCCATCCCTTCACGTTCAGTCTGTATGTGTCCCTAGGTGCGAAGTGGGTCTCTTGTAGATAGCATATATATGGATCTTGTTTTTGTATCCATTCAGCCAGTCTGTGTCTTTTGGTTGGGGCATTTAATCCATTTACAAGGTTATTATTGATATGTATGTTCCTATTGCCATTTTCTTAATTGTTTTAGGTTTGTTTTTGTGGGTCTTTTCCTTCTCTTGTGTTTCCCATCTAGAGAAGTTCCTTTAGCATTTGTTGTAAAGCTGGTTTGGTGGTGCTGAATTCTCTTAGCTTTTGCTTGTCTGAAAAGCTTTTGACTTCTCCATCGAATCTGAATGAGATCTTTGCTGGGTAGAGTAATCTTGGTTGTAGGTTCTTCTCTTTCATCACTTTAAGTATATCCTGCCACTCCCTTCTGGCCTGCAGAGTTTCTGCTGAAAAATCAGCTCATAACCTTATGGGGATTCCTTTGTATGTTATTTTTTATTTTTCCCTTGCTCCTTTGAATATTTTTTTCTTTGAATTTAATTTTTGTTAGTTTGATTAATATGTGTCTTGGTGTGTTTTTCCTAGGGTTTATCCTGTATGGGACTCTCTGTGCTTCCTGGACTTGGGTGACTATTTTCTTTCCCATGTTAGGGAAGTTTTCGACTATAATCTCTTCAAATATTTTCTCAGACCCTTTCTTTTTCTCTTCTTCTTCTGGGACCCCTATAATTCGAATGTTGGTGTGTTTAGTGTTGTCCCAGTGGTCTCTGAGATTGTCTTCAATTCTTTTCATTTTTTTTCTTTATTCTGCTCCTCAGCAGTTATTTCCACCATTTTGTCTTCCAGCTCACTTATTCGTTCTTCTGCCTCAGTTATTCTGTTATTGATTCCTTCTAGTGTATTTTTCATTTCAGTTATTGTGTTGTTCATCTCTGTTTGTTTGTTCTTTAGTTCTTCCAGATCTTTTTAAACATTTCTTTTATTTTCTCAATCCGTGCCTCCATTCTATTTCCGGGATTCTGGATCATCTTTACTATCATTATTCTGAATTCTTTTTCAGGTAGATTGCCTATTTCCTCTTTATCTATTTGGTTTGTAGGTTTTTACCTTGCTCCTTCATGTGTGACATATTTTTTTTCAAGGTTTGGGTGGTGGGCAGGGCCTATGCTTAGGACCCACGGGGCTGGAAAAGGCGCTGGAGACTGTGGGGGGTGGGTCTTAGGCTCAAGGAAAAGAAGGGGCCCAGTCGTGCCCCCCAGCCCTGGTCTCAGAAGGCAGGGGACCTCACCTGGGAGCCCAGCAGGCTCCTTGGGCTCAAGTGGGCAGGGCAAACGCACTCTTCTCCTCTCCTGCTCCTCCGGCCTGGGAGGGCCCCTCACACCTTCCTCTCCTGATCTTCCCAGCCTCAGGGGTGCAGATCCTGTCAGGCCTCCACTTCTCCTCCCCCGTCAGTCCCCCTGTGTCCTACCAGTTCACTTTGGGGTTCTTCCCGTCTCCTTGGATGTCAGAGTTTCTCACCAGCGGCCAGCAGGCGCCCTAGTTGTGGGGAGACGCTAACTCCACGTCTTCCCACACCGCCATCTTGACTCCACCTTCTGTAGCAAATATTTTTTGCACTTCATTATTTGCCTTTTAACTTTCTTTATGGTGTTTTTTTGTTAGACTTTATTATCATTTTTTTTTAAGTTTAGTCAAATCTACTAATTTATTCCTCCTGTTTATGCTTAGTTAAAAAGGTCTCCGTGACTTAAAAAGATAAATGTTCGTCTACAGTTTCTCCTAATGTTTCTGTTGCTTTAAAAAAAATTACTTCTTTAATCCGTTAATCCAAATCATCTCACTTTTAAGTGAGAAATATTAAGAGCTGTCTTGTATTGGGCTGACATCGTGGACTTTTAGGGCCAATGAAGAACAGTCACCTGTGAAACATCTTAACCATATAAGTGTGTGGGTCCCTCCTCCAGGCCTATTGTTCCAGAAAGTCCAGGGTGGTAATGGGGCGTGGGATGCAGGTGATTGTGATGGACAGCCAGGGGAGGGAGCCTTGGCCTAATTTGTGGGCGTGTTGCCAGATTAGCCTCCCTTACTCCAAAAGTCCTCCACTACTTCTCATTTCCTATTGTGTCAAGTTTAAATGCCGCTGCCTTGTGTTTAGGGCCTTTCAGAATCTGGTTTAACTATATTTACTCAATCATCTTGGTGACATCAAGGCAAAAAAGGCATTATTTCAGGATGGCAACTGTCTTTGCTGACTATCCTCTATCACAGTGGTCCCCAACCTTTTTGGCACCAGGGACCAGTTTTGTGGAAGACAATTTTTCCACGGACCAGGGTTGGGGCGGATGGTTCAGGTGGTAATGCAAGCGATGGGGAGCAGCAGATGAAGCCTTGCTCGCTCACCCACCGCTCACCTCCTGCTGTGTGGCCTTGTTCCTAACAGGCCGAGGACTGAAACCGGTCTGCGGCCTGGGGGTTGGGGACCGGTGCTGTATCAGCTCCTACAACTGGCAGGCAGACACAACACATAATGAACACAAAGGAGCAAGGAGGGGCCCAGGCAAGAGGCCTCCGAGCAGGTGGCAGTGAGGAGGACTAGCTGGGAAACCTGGAGGCCATAGGGCCAGACGCTGATGCTGTGAAGCCGCTTGCCCTAGATGTGTTTGTCCTCATTTTGTAGGAAGGCATATCAGGCTGTGTTCAAGAACAAGGGCTTTGGAGCGACACAGACCTGGGCTCAGGTTTCTGACTTTTCGCTTGCTGTGTGTGTGGCCTTGGACAAGTTGATTAACCCCTCTAAGCCTTGGTTAACTCATTTGTAAAATGACCGTAACACCGCTCTCACAATATTGATGTGAGCTTTAAGTGAACTGATTTGTGCAAAGTGCTAAAAACAGTGTCTGGCACAAAGCATTACTAAATCATAACTGTTATGGACAAAAATGATTAATGTTTATGTGAAGGTTCTCAACCTTTCCCTTCCCATGCCTCATTAAAATTCTAGCTTTGCCCATTCAGTTTTTCCTCCTCTCCTGCCCTCAGAGCAAGGTCCTGCCTTGCTTTTTTGTAGTTTTTTGAGCTGTAGATTTAGGAAAAGAGGGATTGAGGCAAAGGACAATAGGTCCACAGGGCACTGGTTAGGACTGCCTGAATAAAAATCTGTAGGGGGTGCAGAAACACCTACTTTGTCTGAGTGTGGCTAATAGGTTTCCCTATTGTTTTTGTTGCTCTAAGATATATTTTAAGAAATATATCTGTTATCTTTTGTGACTTTGTGATGAACCTGAGTTATTTTAAAGTACTCCTCTCTTGCTGAGCTGTGTCATTTTGGCTGCAACACTTCGTGGAGCCAGACCACATGTGAACCAAAGCATTAACAGGGTTACGTAGTAGGACTGGATTTGCAGCATAAATCCTCAAGATCAAAGAATCTCAACATTGAATGGAACTTTAGACATCTCTTAGGTCAACCTCTCAGACAATGGTACTTAAAGTGTGGTCCCTGGATCAGTGGCATCAGCATTACCTGGGAACTTGTTAGAAATGCAAATTTTCAAGCCCAACCCTAAATTTACTCAATCAGAATCTCTGGGGATGGGGGCTTAGGAAACTGTTTGAGAACCAGTGCTCTCAAGTCTAATATAGTGGTTCTCAAACCTGACATATATGAGAATCACCAGGAGGGCTTCTTAAGACTGTGTTCTGCCCCTCCCCCACCCCCCACCCCGAGATTCTGATTTCCTAGGTCAGCGTGGGTCTATGAATTGTATTTCTAACAAGCTCACAAGTAATACCAGTACTGCTGGCTCAGGGACATATTTTGAAAACCATTCCTCTAGGATAATACAGGAATCTTTTCTACAACACTTGCAGCTGGTCATCCAACTTCTGCTTATTACATCTAAGGTCAGGGAACCCACTACTGCAGGCCTTTTTGTTATTGGGCAACTCTATTATCTTTCCCTAATAGTGAAGTCAAATCTCGCCTCATTATACTTACCAGCCATCATTCATAACTCTGCTTTCATAGCCACTTGCAGTGGGCAATGCCTGTGGCTCTGATACCAGGTGAAAAGTGGTGGCTTGGATTGTGGTCAAGTGATTCCTACTCCTGGCTACCCAGTTGTAATCACCATTGAACAGTTCTCCTTCAGCTACAAACAGGACTAGTAACACATTGCACCTTTTCTGATTAGTGCCTTACCAGTTGTTAAAATTTTTTTAAAGATTATCAAAGGCTATGAATGGCAAGCAGAGGAGACTCATCGATTCATGCAACTGCAGAATGCTGGGGGAGACCAAGCTTTAGGAGAGGATAGATCCAGGTGCTCAAATAATGTCATCATTAATCTTTCTTCATTTTCTGGGTTGACCTTATCCTCGAGGTCTTTTCTCTTGGAGGCAAAGAAAATGAATGAGTCCAGGTTCACTTTCTATCAATGGACAATCCCAGCAGGAAGATATTACCTCTTTCTCAAAGGTTCTAGAGCACGTCCCAGGCTTGACATTCGTTGGATCTCTTGGGTTCTCTGCTCATCTGTGAACCAATCATTTTGGCCAGAAGGGGGTAAAACATGCTAATTGGCTGGGCCTGGGTCATGTGCCCAACCGAGAACTGAGGGGTTAGATCACTTCATAGAGACCACAAGGAAGTGATTCCCCAAAGGAAAAATCACAGTACTATTACCAGAAGAAGGGGAATGGATACTGGATTGCCCCCCTGCCCAAAAATAGTGCCATTAAATTTGGAAAGCTTTCCAAATTATAGATACCCAGATGTCACCCTAGAGTCACAGAATGGGATTTCTGCATTTTTTAGTACTCATTGTAAAAGACTACCTTAGCTGAGTGGTTAAATTATGCTTACTATGTTTAGCCACAGAGAGGGAAGAGCCCTACATAGACAGAAGATTTTGAATTACAAATGGAAAACATATTTTCCACTTTCCCAGATATTGCTTCCTACATAGCGGCTTCCTTATTAGTAATGCATATAACTCACGCCTTGTGAGAACAAATTTGATGCCAAGACAAATGCTTTCGTGTTCCTAAAGATGGCTTTCCAGGCCAAGATAGAATCAGAAAAGAACAGTTATCCATTATGCATTTGGTTGCCTTCTTTTCTTCTTCCTTATGTTTCTCCTGACTCTTAGATTCTTAGTTTTTTTTTCTTTTTTCTTTTTTTTTCAGGAGACTTTTTTTCCCTGATGCTTGTAAACAAGCATTTTAATGTGAGCTGTTTTCACAGCCTTTGTCCCTCTATATTATGTCATTATTCTTTTTTTGTGTGTCAGGCCCTTAAGTATTTAATCACAAATAGATCTGCAGCTGTCAATTTTCTTTTGGAAAAACAGCAGACCTCCTGAGAAAGGCTATTGGGAGCTGTCTTGTATCGGGCTGACATAATGGGCTCTTAGGGCCAACAGAGAAAATTAATTTTCATATTATGTCTGTTCTCCTAAGAGAAGGGAAAAAAACAACTTTTATTATTCACTAAGAGTTTGAGTTAATACAAACCAGATTCCTTTCTTGGAGGAAGACAATAGTCAAATTAGTTTTGCTTTAGAAGGTTAATATGAGAAATTATATTTGGTTGTCTGGTTTCCAGAGCTGAAGATCTGAACAGAGATGAAGTCTGACAAACGATGCTGTAGGAAAATCAGGAGATTTGGCCTGTACAGTGAGACTCACTGCTGGTTTTCCTGGGGAAAAAATTTTTAAAGCAGCACGCAAGTGTAGAGGTGTTGGAAAGTCTGAACCACACATGTGGTTGTCTCTAGAGCTACGATCTTAGAGGACAGGAGGCAAATATGAGTTAGCAATGAGGTGTGGCTGCCCAAGAAGCTGTATATAGAAGGCTGTTCACTGTAGGATTGCTTGTAAAAGTGTAAAAAAAAGTCCAACAGGAATGTGTCAATACGATGCTAGTCATCTGTTAAAAAGACTGATACCAATCTGTATTCTGACTTGGAAAGATATCTAGGATATTCATGGATGTTTAGTGAAACGAAGTAAGTGGCTTCTTCTGGTGATAGCAAGTGTGTAGAATTACATATGGAATTTAAGATTTTCTAGTGGCCATATTTTAAAAAGTGAAAAAAAATGAAATGAATTTCAATAGTTTATTTTGTTTAACTCAATATATCCAAAATATTATCATTTTAACATGTAATCAATATTAAAAATAATTAAGATAATTTCCTTTTCTTTTCAGTACTGTCTTTGAAATCTGGTATGTATTTTACACTTCAGCATCTTGGTTCAGAGCAGCCACTTTTTTTTTTAACATCTTTATTGGAGTATAATTGCTTTACAGTGTTCTGTTACTTTCTGCTGTATAACTAAGTGAATCAGCTATATGCCTACGTATATCCCCATATCCCCTCCCTCTTGGCGTCACCCTCCCTATCCCACCCCTCTAGGTGGTCGCAAAGCACCGAGCTGATCTCCCTGGGCCATGCAGCTGCTTCCCACTAGCTATCTATTTTACTTTTGGTAGTGTATATATGTCAGTGCTACCTTTGCACTTCGTCCCAGCTTAACCTTCCCCCTCTCCATGTCCTCAAGTCCATTCCCTATGTCTGTGTCCTTATTCCTGTCCTGCCCCTAGGTTCATTAGAACCATTTTTTTTTGTAGATTCCATATATATTTGTTAACATACGGTATTTGGTTTTCTCTTTCTGACTTACTTCACTCTGTATGACAGACTCTAGGTCCATCCACCTCACTACAAATAACTCAATTTTGTTTCTTTTTATGGCTGAGTAATATTCCATTGTGTATATGTGCCACATCTTCTTTATCCATTCATCTGTCGATGGACACTTAGGTTGCTTCCATGTCCTGGCTACTGTAAATAGTGCTGCAATGAACGTTGTGGTACATAACTCTTTTTGAATTATGGTTTTCTCAGGGTATATGCCCAGGAGTGGGATTGCTGGCTCATATGGTAGTTCTATTTGTAGTTTTTTAAGGACCCTCCGTACTGTTCTCCATAGTGGCTGTATCAATTTACATTCCCACCAACAGTGCAAGAGGGTTCCCTTTTCTCCACACCCTCTCCAGCATTTATTGTTTGTAGATTTTTTGATGATGGCCATTCTAACTGGTGTGAGGTGATACCTCATTGTAGTTTTGATTTGCCTTTCTCTAATGACTAGTGATGTTGAGCATCCTTTCATGTGTTTGTTGGCAATCTGTATATCTTCTTTGGAGGGATGTCTATTTAGGTCTTCTGCCCATTTTTGGATTCAGTTGTTTGTTTTTGTGATATTGAGCTGCATGAACTGCCTATATATTTGGAGATTAATCCTTTGTCAGTTGCTTCATTTGCAAATATTTTCTCCCATCCTGAGGGTTGTCTTTTCATCTTGTTTATGTTTTCCTTTGCTAGGCAAAAGATTTTAAGTTTCATTAGGTCCCATTTGTTTATTTGTGTTTTTATTTCCATTTCTCTAGGAGGTGGGTCAAAAAGGATCTTGCTGTGATTTATGTCATAGAGTGTTCTGCCTATGTTTTCCTCTAAGAATTTTATAGTGTCTGGCCTTACATTTAGGTCTTTAATCTATTTTGAGTTTATTTTTGTGTATGGTGTTAGGGAGTGTTCTAATTTCATTCTTTTACATATAGCTGTCCAGTTTTCCCAGCAACACGTATTGGAGAGGCTGTCTTTTCTTCATTGTATATTCTTGCCTCCTTTATCAAGGAGAAGGTGACCATACGTGCGTGGGTTTACCTCTGGGCTTTCTATCCTGTTCCATTGATATATATTTCTGTTTTTGTGCCAGTACCATATTGTCTGGATTACTGTAGCTTTGTAGTATAGTCTGAAGTCCGGGAGCCTGATTCCTCCAGCTCCATTTTTCTTTCTCAAGATTGTTTTGGCTATTCGGGGTCTTTTGTGTTTCCATAAAAATTGTGTGATTTTTTGTTCTAATTCAGTGAAAAATGCCATTGGTAGTTTGATAGGGATTGCAGTGAATCTGTAGATTGCTTTGGGTAGTATAGTCATTTTCACAATGTTGATTCTTCCAATCCAAGAACATAGTATATCTCTCCACCTGTTTGTATCGTCTTTAATTTCTTTCATCAGTGTCTTATAGTTTTCTGCATACAGGTCTTTTGTCTCCTTAGGTAGGTTTATTCCTAGGTATTTTATTCTTTTTGTTGCAGTGGTAAATGGGAGTGTTTCCTTAATTTCTCTTTAGATATTTCATCATTAGTGTATAGGAATGCAAGAGATTTCTGTGCATTAATTTTGTATCCTGCTACTCTACCAAATTCATTGATTAGCTCTAGTAGTTTTCTGGTAGCATCTTTAGGTTCTCTATGTATAGTATCATGTCATCTGCAAACAGAGACAGTTTTACTTTTTCTTTTCCACTTTGGATTCCTTTTATTTCTTTTCCTTCTCTGATTGCTGTGGCCAAATCTTCCAAAACTGTGTTGAATAAGAGAGTGTGGGCAACCTTACCTTGTTCCTGATCTTAGAGGAAATGGTTTCAGTTTTTCACCATTGAGAACGATGTTGGCTGTGGGTTTGTCATATATGGCCTTTATTATGTTGAGGTAAGTTCCCTCTATGCCTAGTTTCTGGAGAGTTTTTATCATAAATGGGTGTTGAATTTTGTCAAAAACTTTTTCTGCATCTATTGAGATTATCATATGGTTTTTATCCTTCAATTTGTTAATATGGTGTATCACATTGATTGATTTGCATATATTGAAGAATCCTTGCATTCCTGGGTTAAACCCCACTTGATCATGGTGTATGATCCTTTTAATGTGCTGTTGGATTCTGTTTGGTAGTATTTTGTTTAGAGGATTTTTGCATCTATGTTCCTTAGAGATATTGTGTTGTAGTTTTCTTTTTCTGTAACACCTTTGTTTGGTTTTGGTATCAGGGTGATGGTGGACTCGTAGAATGAGTTTGGGAGTGTTCCTCCCTCTGCTATATTTTGGAAGAGTTTGAGAAGGATAGGTGTTAGCTCTTCTCTAAATGTTTGATAGAATTTGCCTGTGAAGCCATCTGGTCCTGGACTTTTGTTTGTTGGAAGATTTTTAATCACAGTTTCAATTTCAGTGCTTGTGATTGATCTGTTCGTATTTTCTATTTCTTCCTGGTTCAGTCTTGGAAGGTTGTGCTTTTCTAAGAAGAACTTGTCCATTTCTTCCAGGTTGTCCTTTTTTTTTTTTTTTTTTTTTTGCGGTACGCGGGCCTCTCACTGTCGTGGCCCCTCTCGCTGCGGAGCACAGGCTCCGGACGCGGGCTCAGCGGCCATGGCTCACGGGCCCAGCCGCTCTGCGGCATGTGGTATCTTCCCGGACCGGGGCACGAACCTGTGTCCCCTGCATTGGCAGGCGGACCCTCAACCACTGCACCACCAGGGAAGCCCCAGGTTGTCCATTTTATTGGCATATAGTTGCTTGTAGTAATCTCTCATGATCCTTTGTATTTCAGAGAAGCCACATTTTAAGTGCTCAAGAGCCACGTGTCATTTGTGGCTGCCTTATTGGATAGTGTAGATATGGACCCTCAGGTGGGAAATGTTTGAAAGAATGCATCCAGGTCTTTGTTTTGTTCTTTAATGTGACTATGAATCATAGTGAAATAGGGAAAGGTAAAACATTTGTGGGAAAAAATGTAGGGATACCAGGAGACTTTAGGAAATCGGAATCAATAAATAAACTGTTAGTGGGAAGGATGCCTATGATTTGATGGACTTAGGTTAACTGTTCATATAAATCCCAAGTAAAAGTTAGACTTTGAAACTTATATGTGAAACCATTGTGTCATGGATACATGATGTAATTTAATGGGGGGGGAGGAATTAGTGTAAATAAACATTTTTAAAATAGAAAGAGGGAATGATTTTTTGGGTCAAATATTGCTGCTGGGTCACCCAGTGGAGAGCCAAGAATTGACCATTGGTTTAGCATCATGTGGGTCATAGGTGGCCTTTGACAAGAGCTGTCCTTTGGAACAGTAAGGATGAAAGTCGCACTGGACTGGCTTTGAGAGATAATGGAAGGACAGGAACTGGAAACAGTGAACCTAGTCAGCTTTTCGCAGGGGTGGAAGGGATGTGAGTTGAAAAACTGTTTTATTTGGTTCTGGTTTGGGGTGTTCTGCTTTTGTTTTATAAAGATATTTATGTCTGATGGGAATGGTCCAGTAAAGAAAAAAAGATTTCAGTAGGGAGAGGGGGTGTTTTACTTGAAAAAGAGAAAATTCACAGAGGATATAAAAGCTGCCCTCCCACATTTGAAAGGGTGTCGTATGAAAAAGGAATCAGGCCCACTCTGTGCATGGCCCAGGGCTAGACCTAAAATCACAGTGGGTACGAGGGATACTAAAACAGACTGGACTCAATACGCGAAAAGTACATTCCAGCAGTCAGTGTGCCCCAAGCTAACATGGCTACTTCAAGATGCAGTAAAATTTTTGTTACTGGCGGTTAAACCATCTGTAATTTAGACTAGTATTTCTCAACTCTTCTGTGTTTTCAGTGCACTTTTGGATACAACAGTTTTAGGTGACACACCTGGAAAGGCTCAAGACAACACAAAAGCAGGTCGGGGGTAGTGATCTCAGAGTCACTGCTGCAGCGTAGCAGTGACCTTAGAAGCGTCCGCAATTAGTGTGTGTTCTTTTGGTTGCCCTTCAGCACCTCTTTGCTGATTGGAACAGAAATGCCTAGTGCTTTGAGCAAGCTCTCTTTTAAACTCACAAGGCAAAATGTCTTCCCATCAAAGTACATAGTCTCTTTTTCTTGCCCGCTGGAGGTTATACCACTGCTCCCACCAGAAAAAGATTGTGCGTACTCTGCACTCTGCACAGGGTCACACGAACTGTTAAGCTCAAAACCCAGTTGGACAGACATCACTATATAAGGCCTATCGGTCAGTAATCTGTTGCAGACGACAGAATAAACTTTACCTGGTAGAAATAGAATGAGATATAATAGTGATATGGAAATTACGTGCTTACAGAATTGTTGGCAGGGCCGGAGAGCAGATTCTAGTCTGAGCTCCCAGTCACAACTCCTGCCCCCAGGACCACTGTGCTCTGCACTGATCAGGGAGGCTGCCACTGCATAACAAGAAGCTGATCTATCAAGAAGCAGCTGCAGGGCTTCCCTGGTGGTGCAGTGGTTGAGAATCCGCCTGCCAATGCAGGGGACACAGATTCAAGCCCTGGTCCGGGAAGATCCCACATGCCACGGAGCAATGAAGCCCATGCGCCACAGCTACTGAGCCTGCGCTCTAGAGCCCATGATCTGCAACAAGAGAAGCCACCGCAGTGAAAAGCCCATGCACCACATTGAAGAGTAGCCCCCGCTCGCCACAACTAGAGAAAGCCTGTGCGCAGCAACGAAGACCCAATGCAGTCAAAAATAAATAAATAAATAAATAAAATTTATTTAAAAAAATAAAAAAAAAGAAGCAGCTGCCACCTAAGCCAACAGCAGAACCAACTCTACTTTGATCCCCAAAGCTGCCCCTGCTCCCTCAGAAAGCCAGAGAATCAAGAAGCTGCTGACTCCAGAACCACAACAGCTCTGTCATGATCTATAAAAGCAAGCGGATGCCCTTTGTCCTCTCCCTTCATCTGCCTGGCTCCGTTCCCCACCAGTCTCTCATGAGTGCATCTGATTTAGAGTGTGGACTCTAAATCATGTCCAGAACTCTGAACTGCCAAGCAGGTTAGGACATTACGTCTTAGCCTTCCAACTTTTGCAAGTTGTTCCAAAATATCTGCCACAGCCAGCATCTTTCTTCAATCACAGCAAACATAAATAAGACACACTGATCCAAAGTTGGTAGCACACACTGGTGTGCGGCTACATACCTGGCACGCCTATCTTGGAGCCGTTTTAGTAGGCGAGAAGGTAAAAATGGGAAATCAAGACTCAGGTGGCAGCGTGAAGTGGATTTTCCAACAGTTAAGTGTCGGTGATTGCATAGCTTTAACACAAATGAAAGTTAGGACATAAATGCCTGTCTTGCATTTTATGACCAGAGAGACAAGTGTCTTTAGAAGAGCTACCAGCCATGAAGTCTTTCCTAGCATCAGTGCCGTATATCAGGCCTGGGCTGATGCTCGGCAGATGGATTGCCTTTGCTCCACTTGTCACAGTCCTCACAGAGCAGCTGCCTGCCAGAGGTTGATAAAGAAATAGAGTAGGTCCCATAGCGGTCTGACTGGGGCCACCAGCGACCTCATTCAAACGGGGCCAGAACAGCCCGACAGAGTCTCTCTATTCCATATGAACACTTTCCTCATATTTTTGCGGCATTCCCGTAGTCACTTATTCATTCAAAATATATTTACTGGACTTCCCTGGTGGCGCAGTGGTTAAGATTCCACCTGCCAATGCAGGGGACACGGGTTCGAGCCCTGGTCTGGGAAGATCCCACGTGCCGTGGAGCAACTAAGCCCGTGCGCCACAACTACTGAGCCTGTGCTCTAGTGCCCACGAGCTACAACTACTGAGGCTGCATGCCACAACTACTGAAGCCTGCACTCCTAGAGCCCGTGCTCCGCAACAAGAGAAGCCACCGCAATGAGAAACCCGCGCACCGCAACAAAGAGTAGACCTCACTCGCTGCAACTAGAGAAAGCCCGTGCGCAGCAACAAAGACCCAACGCAGCCAAAAATAAATAAATAAATTTATTTATTTAAACAAACAAACAAACATATTTACTGAGCCCTTCTCTGTGCTAGGCACTGGGCGTAGACCGTGAACAAGGCAGATGGGGCCCCTGCTCTCATGGACCTAACATTCCAGTGGAGGGAGGGCGGGAGGCAGACAGTGTACCAATAAACAAACACATAACTGGGACGGCTCCAGTGGCGTGAGTGCCACGGAGGAAGAATGCTGCAAGATGGGGAGTGACGGCGTGCGGGAGGGGCAGTTTCGATTTGGGAACAGAAGGGATTTGTCTTCCCGCTGCCCCCAGCTCTGTAGGGGTTACTGCTCCCTTGGCTACTGAGCCAGCTCAGGCCCCAAATGCTGATCGTCATTGCAGATAAGCAAGAATGAGGATTTGTGCTTGGTTTAAGGTTGTTTTCAGCCAACAATCCAAACGAGGATAGGAGGTCAATAACGCAAGGGAGTGGGTGTGGCTCCCAGAAGTTTCCCGTGTTGTTACCTTCTATGCCATTTTGCTGCCTTCAGGGGTCTACCTACCAGTATATGAGACAGACAGCACTTGTGCCACAGTTGTGTTCCCCCGTGGTCTGTTTCTCGCTGCATCACTGGGCCTCAGCAGGCCTGGCTATGGCCCCCACAGGTGCTGGTCCCCATCTGGGGCTCCTGGATGGTTCTTCTCAGTGACTGCGTCCTCGTGGCCATCAGCAGAGGGCTAACTGTGAAGGAGGCCACATTTCTCTTTACTCCCATCCGTTTAGACTCATGATATGAGCCCTCAAGTTGCCCTGAGGGCTTGGGAGTCACAGAGGAGAAAATTGTAAGCTGTGTGCTTCTGAGGGCTGCCCCCAGGCCAGGAAGAAACCACACGCATACACAGCCCCAGCTCTGGAGATTCGCTCACAGAGGCCCGCATTTCCTCCCCTTCAGGCCCACCCCCAGAAAGCACCTCCACGACGTGAATCAACCCTTTTCCTGTCACACTCTGGGATTTTTATCCTAGAACCTTGAGAAGTCTGTTTATGTATTATCTGATCTTTTGTTTTGAGTTCTTACTCTTTCATTTTCTTGAGAACACAAAGCTGTTATATGTTTCATCGGATTCCTGTTAAAAATCTTCTCGTTTGTACTTGTATCTGCCTTTTGCAAACCTCTTTTCATAGGTCCTGTGCTAGTTTTTTCCTGCATGTTCATCTGGGATAGAAGCAGCTCTGTCTGGGTCTGTATTTACCCACTGATAATATGGGTAGATTCACCTTGACTCCTTTCCCTGTCTCTCTGAGTGATGGTGAATCTTCTCTTTCAGAGCTGGTGCTGGAGGTCTGGCTTTGATGCTTCTTGGGAAGTGGGACAGAGACAGTGGGAATGTGCCATCTGGTTGTACTCTCTCCCCATGCCTGCCCTCCTGTCTGCAGAGTCCCCTGTGCCTGTGGTGAATGTGACCCCGTGGCAGGACTCTCCTTAAATTTTCAGCCCCCCACCCACCCACTTCAGGGCAGACAGCCTCCTCCAAAGAGGGTCTGGGTCAGCACGATTTCCCATGATTCGTGGACCTTCTTTTAGTGGGTTCAAATGTAATTGGTTAATACCTTTCAGGAGGTTCAAATGGCTCTTAAGATATACTTTTCCTTCTCTCCTTCAGCTTTTCCTCCGATTAGGCCACCCCTTCTTGTTAAAAAGCTGGGGCAGTGAAAAACAAAGAACAAACAGCTTCCGCCTCAGTGCTGCCCATGCTTCCAGGCCTCAGCCCTCCAGATCGGGCACTGTCGGCCTTTAGGACATTCTTGCCCATTTCCCTCACGTTACATAAGCTAGGTAGACCTTGATGTTCGCTTTCAGTCTGTCCACAATTAATTGTATACAGCAGATCTTCAGAATTCTAGCATGGAGTTTGGTCATTCTCTTGTTTCAGTGAGTTTTCTTCTATGTATTGGGCTATTTTTTCTTATTTCCATGGGTTCCAAGGAGTTATGCAAATGAGCACTTCCTCTGCCATTTTCCAAGAAGTTCTTCCTCTGCTGAATATTTTAAATAGTGAGACAAGAAAGATAAAATATGTCAGAAGATTAAGAGGAATGTACATTTTTTAAATTAGAAAGTTAAGACTAGAAAAGATAACAAATGAGGAAAATGATTAAAATTAACAGTGATGAGACAACATCTGAACAGTTAGAAAATGAAGCTAAAGAATTAGATGAAAGTATAAAACAAGAACTCAGAAACTCTAAGGGTAAAGGTATGGCAAAAAGACAAAATTAAATGGTGGGAAAGGTTAAAGGAACTAGCATTTAAGTGTTTCTAAACAAATTTTAAAGATGAAAGGGCTGGACAATAACACACTAAAACAATGAAATAATCTTAGTATTTAAAGATTAAAAAGATATAAGCAGCATATGAGGTTATCCCATTCTGTCATGTTCCATGTTAAGATGTACCTTATGTACTGATTTACAAAGATGTCTAAGACTGTGGTTTAGGGAGGAGAGCAAGTCATGGAGCGTTATATATTCTCCGCATGTGTGTCACAGAAAGGTTGCAGATACGTAGAGAGAGGAGTGATGGGAATGATACCAAACCGTTAACTGGGAGCGGAAAGGGAGTGGAGGTGGGGATGTTGTGCCTGCCATCGGGTCCCCTCAGATCCCCTCACCATTTCTGGAATCTTCTCCCCTCCCCTCCTCAGTGCACTTTTTCTCCAATACCCACACCTGGGCGGCGACTCTTCCTAGGTGGGCCGCCCTTGCTCACCGCGGCTGCTTTGCCCACCTGTGCAAAGAGTGCCAAGTACCCGGGGACTTCACAGCCCTCACCCCGACCCGGGGCCCTCAGTTCCTCTTGGCAGATGGGACAGCTCTGAGGTGTAACCAACCTCGAGCAGATTGTAAAGCAAGCTATGTATGTGATTTTACGTTTTCTAGTAGCCACATTAAAATCAATTCTAATACACTTTATCTTCAACATGAATCAACATAAAAATTATTGAGATGTTCTGCATCCTTTGTTATCTGTACTAAGTCTTCCAAGTCCGGTGTGTGTTTTACACACGCACGTCTCGCTTTGCCTGCCCCCATTTCCTTGCTCAGTGGTGACAGGTGGCGCGTGGCTGGCGCGTGGGACAGCCCAGCTCCACTCAAGTTGAAGCTGAACCTTCACAGGACTTTGCCTGAAAATGAAACCTCACCTCCCTGTCCTGCTTATTGGTTTCTTTTAGGAGCAGTTTCTTTCCTTTTCTTTTTTTTTAACTTGCATGATTAAGAAAGGAACATTTTCTTAATAAATGTTTTGCATACAAGTGTTATTTTTGTCATTGAAAAAAAATCTAGAGGGTTCAAAGAAAAAAATATGTCTCTCATCCAGAAGCCCTGCTTTGTTATTTGTTTGTTCGTTTATTGCTAAGGCAGCCATAAACTCTAGTGACACTGGGTTGCAGAAGACTTGAGGCTCCAGTGAGTAAAGGACAACTGACATCATAGCAGAGCCTTCCCTTCTTGCCATTTGTCGTACGTGGAAGGCTTGAGCCTTTCATGTCTATAGAATTCCTGCCAAGATAAGTGGCCTGAAGCCAGCTTAGAGTAAGATTATCCAGCAGTCCGGGTCAGATATGCAGCCTGTGGCTTCTCGGGCCCAGGTAAGGTGATGGGGGAGGATGGGTCATCACTTATGAAGGAGGAATACCAGGGGGACCTGGCAAGAGTGGCCTTTTTTTCTTTTGCAACATGCTGCAGCCTATAATTGGTACTACTGTAGCAGCTTGGGAGTGGGCAGTGCCCATCTGGCTCCAAATTCCCAGGCTGTATGGAGTCACTTCTCTTGGCATCCAAACCCTGCAGCAGGATGGTGGCTCCCTGTGCAGATGCCTCTTCCTCACTAATAAGACCACTAGGTCTTTTGTCTTTTGCCCTGTCACAGCGTTTTATTAAGAAGACAATATAAAGAGTCCCTTTTGACAAGTGTTATCTAAGATTGCTTTTTATTTTTATTTTCCCATTTCCAAGTATTTGGATTTTCTTTGCTTACTTGTGTGTCACCTGAGGTAGAGGTGGGGGAAGAACGCTACTGATTGGCTCAGAAAATAATTCCAATCAGAAAGAGCAGGGATGCCTACATTTCCCTAACAAAGCCACCCTTCTTCATCCCAGAATCACCTTACCTCCTTACTCGCTGTGTCATCAGAGAAAGAAGCAGGCATGTTTCAGCAGTGCATTTCCCAATTTATTCCCATTTGTTAATTCTGCAAGCATTTACTGCTTACTTCCTCTATGCTATTACTCTTGAATGTGGGTTTGTCCTTTTGTCTACAGTGTTGTTGCCTGTGTAGGCTCTTTTTATGGCTTCTCTTGGCTATTTTAAATGGAAACTGGGAGATAAACCAGGCACTCCTGGACCAAACACCAATGGCCATGAGGCCCATCCTCTGAAGGTACTCCAGACAGAGCTTTCCCTTCCTCAGTGAATGTTGCCTTTTTCTAAATAAGTTTGTGATGGTTCACATGCTCACCTTCCTCCTTTTACCTTCGACCCCGCTGACCTGAGAGTGTGGAGGACTCCACTTATTGCTGAGGGATGTGATAGGATTTGGACGGTTCCAGGGCCACGAGGCCACAGTGTGCAGGAAGGGCGTGGTGCTGTCTTAGTGGGGCACCTGGGTCTTGGGAGGGCCTTGGCTTTACCCTCTCCTCATTACTGATGGGCTGGCCCCTGGGGAGGAGCGGCCAGAATGGGCCAGCGATGGGCCCGCGTTCTTCTCTGTTCTCAGTGCCTTTCCCACCTCTTTCTGTTTCAGTACAGCACTGCAGCCTCCAGGCCCACTGATGGATCCGCTGACGAAAGGGTCCAGTGGGAGTCAGATGGCACAGACCCTTCTATGGAAAGCCAAGTCGTCTCTCTCCTTTGGCATCCAGCCCCTGCAGACGTGGCCAACAAAAGACCCCGAAGTAGAGGCCCAGGTCAACCTGTAAGTAAGTAAGAGAAGCATCATCTCAGTTGGGGCTCATGCTCACTCTAACTTGAAACCCCTTAATGCTCAGGAAGAAAATTATCTTTGGGGGGAAGAATAATGAGAGAGAGAGGAGTGGATATTTGGTTCAGAGATTTCATTTCTTTCTTAATGGTGCCTTATGTGTATGTATGTATGTATGTATGTATGTATGTATGTATGTATATATATTTATTTAGCAATGTTCATTGAGCACTTACCCTGTCCAGGCCTTGTCTCAGGCATGGCAGGCAAAAAAGATTCAGTTCCTGTCCTCAGGGCATTTACAGCTCATGGCACAGATAGCCATTAATCAAATAATCATACAAATAAATACGAACAAATTGTGACAAGTGCTATGAAATGTAGTACCTTGATTCAATAAACATTTACAGAATGCCCCCAATGTGCCAGCAACATACTGGGGATATAAGAGAATAAGACATCTCCTCACCCGTGAATATCAAATAGTATCTAGAAGGGGAAAAAATTCTAATTATTATTCAGAAGAAATGATAATAACTATGCTATAACTAATATATTAATAGATTCCAGGTCCCATAGGGTGGTAACTATGTTTTCCTGTTTACTCCTGAATCCCCAGGGCTTTGTTACGGTGTACAATATTTGTTGGATGAATGAATAAGTAATGAATGAAGAAGATACTACAACACAGGGGTGCTTAGCTTTCCAGGGGAATCAAAGGCAACTAGGTGCAACGATCTAATTGCCTTAAAAGCAAATGAGATGCTTCATCAGTTCAATGCAACAAATATTATTGATGCTTACTGTACCTAAGGCCAACCCCAGAGATTCTGATTCAGTGGCTCTGGAGTGGGTGAAAGAGGACTCTTCAGGGACAGCCTTTCCAGGGAGGCAGACAAGTAACCAAATAACTCCAGCACTGCTAGAAAAGAAGCATGTATAATGTGCTATAGGAGGAGGGGATCTGTGGGAGGACAGGGAGGAAAACGGGGAGCAGTTGCTCTTAGCCAGGCAGGATGACCATCGCGCCAGGCAGGAAAGGGGAAGAAAGCCACTTTAAACAGAGGAAAGTGCAGAGCAAAGGCTCGGATCCATGAAAGTGTGTCCCAGCAGTGTTGACAGGCATTAAAGCAGTGATTCTCAACCCTGGCTGCACAGGAGAATCATCCCCGGAGCTTTAACACATATGAAAGCCTGCACCATCCGCCCAAGATTCCCAGGTCTAGGGTGGGACACAAATACCAATATTTTATAACGCTCCCCAGGGGATTCTCTTGTGCAGCAAATGAGAAATGCTGCTTTAAAAAATGTAACCACACAAAAATAAATACAAAATAGTTATTTAGCACCTTATATGCCTAGCTAAGGGGTATGAATTTTTATATCTCGAGCAATGAGGAGCCACTGATAGCTTGCCTGATTTTAAACGATAATACAATTTGAAATAGACAAGGTTCACAGGGTCTGGGTAAATTCACGACTGCTGGTTCTGCAGTGGGTTCTTCTGGGAAGCTAGAGAAGTCTGGAGTCACAGCTGCCTTTTCAGAGCTGCCACCATACCCCGCACCGTGGCGCGGTAGGTCCATTTATGAGAATATGGGAATTGAATGTCTCCTTGATCTGAAACTGAAATCTAAAATTTCAGTGAATGCTGAATTATCTGGGCGAAATGCTCCTGTTTCTTGGGGGCCGCTGGTAACCCACGTGTGGGCAGCTCCAGCTCTTTAGAAAGGAGGGCAGGGAAGCCTGGGCTTTATCTACTAAAGGTGGAGCGGGGGTGGAGGGTGGGGTGGGGGGGTGGGGAGTGGAGGTAGGTGGGGGGGTGGGGGGAAAGGCCACTCTTCCTGCCTCTGAAGCTCCAGGCGGGACTCTCAGCGCTGCTTCTTTCTAGACTACAAGCCCCACAGTGCACCGCGCGGATGACGTAGTCAAAGGGGCGGGCAGGACTGCCGGGAAGCCTATGAGACGCAGCGGAAGCAGCCCGAGGTGGTGCTTTCCGGGTCCTATTGGTGAATCTGGTTAGGAGTGGGACCAGGCCTTGATGATTGGCGGCCGCAGGGCTAGCGAAGCTGCCGTGAGAACAGGGCGGGCGGCGTCCGGCCAAGGGCTGCTCCCCAGACTCAGGGGCTGGGCTTGAAACTGATTCCACCAGGAACCAGATACTGGGTTTTCTGGAAAACAGGCTAGAAAGATGCGTCTTTTAAGAACCGCTGCCATTCTGCGGGCTGCTCATTTATTAACTCATTCATTCAGCAAACTTAATTGATTACCTGTGTACCAGGCACTTGTGCAAACATCCCAAATGCGTTTTCTCTTTTAGTCTTCACAAAAAAACAGATAACTACTGCAGGCTCCATCTTACAGATGAGGAGGCTGAGGTCCAGAAGAGTTAAGAGACTTGTTCAGGTCACACAGCTTGTAAGTGACAGCAAGGATTTGAATCTAATCTGTCTAGCACCAGTTACCATCTCCTAATCTCAGTGTGCTCAGCGTGCCATCAGGAGCAAAGTGTTTATGGGGTGTCAGTGTCCACAGGGTGACTTGGTATTGTCGGGTGAAGATTATAGCAGGACCGGACTGGACACCAATAAAGTTGACCAAGCACAAAGTTGGGCCTTGTGCGAGGTCTCTTGGTCATACAAGGCCTGCTCTCACCAGAAAACGTTTTTGGTATCTATGAAAGAACCTACTGAGCACCTGTGTGCTGTGCTGGGCCCTGTGCTAAGCACTGGTATGCAAACGAAGCATCTCCTTCCAGATTAAGCGAGCCTTATGGAAGTGCCGTTACCTAGGGCAATCCAAGGAGATTTCTCAATGGAGAGACTACTTGAAGTGTGGGAACTTTACCAGGCAGAGGTGAAGGAGGCCTCCCCAGACAGAGGAGACTCTCTGTGCAAAGGCCAGCAGCGTTAAAGCATTCTGGATTTGAGGGGAACCACAAACAGTCTGGTCCAGCTGGAGCTTCCTGGGGAGCAGTGAGCCTGGGATGGCAGACAGAAGCCAAGTCACTGGGGAGTGGGAGGGCTTAACCTGCCTGCTAGGAAGTTTGGTCTTAATTCTCTCAGCCAGAGCACAGCATGATCAGATTTGCATACTGGAAAGATAACTGGTGTCAGTGGGCAGCTAGATTGCAGAAGGATAAGGCTGGTGGCAGGGAGACCTATCAGAGTGACCGGATAGGAGATATTAAGTGTTCTGATGAGTGGCAGGAACAATGGGATTGAGTTAAGAAATATTTAAGAGGAAGGTTAGCAGAAACTAACACGCCATTGTAAAGCAATTATACTCCAATAATGATGTAAAAAAAAAAAAGAGGAAGGTTAGAGTGGACCTGGTAAATGCATGGGTGGTGGGGTGAGGAATAAGACAGAGATCATTAGATACTGCCGTGGGGGCTGAAGAGGGGTACAGTTACATCTTTGGAGGAAGGAAGTTCTTAGAAAAGTCTTAGAGAGAGTAATGTGAAGTGGATCTTGAAAAAGGAGGAAGAACGTTCCTTCCTTCTTTTCTTTTTCTTGAGTAGATTTTAATTGGCAGAGGTGGGGAGGAGGGTATTCTGGATGGCCGGATCCTGGTTTGCCACTTGTATGGTGAAGTAGGAGGAAGTTTGGAAGGTCAAATTGGGGAACATATTGTGAAAGGTGTTGTACTTAATGCCAGGACATTGGGAGTCTGAGTGGCTTTTGAGACAGACAAGTGATGGTTTGAGCTCTGAGGTTTTTTTTTTTTTTTTTTTTTTGCGGTACGCGGGCCTCTCACTGTTGTGGCCTCTCCCGTTGCGGAGCACAGGCTCCGGACGCGCAGGCTCAGCGGCCATGGCTCACGGGCCCAGCCGCTCCACGGCATGTGGGATCCTCCCGGACCGGGGCACGAACCCGTGTCCCCTGCATCGGCAGGCAGACTCTCAACCACTGCGCCACCAGGGAAGCCCTGAGCTCTGAGTTTTAAGAGTTAATTTCACTGATATGTACAGTGAGGAGGCCAGGAAGCCAATTAAGAGATGGACTAGGGAGGGGCTCGTCGGTTGTAAGTAACAGCAACCCAACTCAAAATAGTTTAGGCGAAAAAGGAGAATGTGTAGGTTAATGTAACCAAACTACGGGAAAGGACAGATCTCGCTCGCTTCAGAGAGTGACTGGATCCAGGGACTCTAGTGCCAACAGTCAGTCCATTCTTCTCTTACACCCTCAGCCTCCACCCCTTAGCCCTGCTTCTCTCTGCCTGTTGACCTCACTTGTCTCCTACCGTCCATGAGTTTTCACCACGCAGCTGTGGGTGTGATCTCAGGCAGCATGGGGTATGTTCTCAGAGAGGAAAAATCTTCCCCATCAGTTAGAAGACGCTGGGGAAGGACTGTAGTTGCCCAGCCTGGGTCACATGTCCATTCCTGGCTCTGTGGGGGAGTGTCTGTTACCAGGGGCAGAGGGGGTAGTTCTGCTTGCCCTGGCAAACAGAGCAGGGGTGGTCAGGAGGTAGGAGAACAGAATTCAAAGGGGTCCGAGAGGCCAGTGGAGGAGTTGCAAGAAGGGCAGTGCTCTCTGACCGGTCACAGAAATAACTTAGCAAGTTTGTTCAAAAATAGAGATCATGGAACCTACTTAATTAGAATCCTTAGTGGTGGGACCCAGGGATCTGGCCGAAGGTGTCAAATATAACAGAAAGTTTGAAGATCGAAACTAAAATCTTCCATTGAACTTGATGATTCGGAAGCCATGGGGCTCCTCTGAAAACGCCGTTTCCGTTGGGAAGGGAGGGCAGAAGGGAGATGGCGAGTCTCCCTGCTTCCTCACGTCTCCTCATTCATAACCTCCTTTCAGGGCCATGTCCCACCCTACAAGAGGCAAAGTTTCCTCATTAGCTCAATACATTAGAAAAGACAAAGGAAAGCTATTGGAAAGATGGTTATTTGAGGGGCATTCTGCCTTAAACGGATGTCAGCCAAGAGCAGAAGGAAGAAAGTTTGAAAAGTTTTTAATTCCATCTGAATTACCTGCCCATTCTTTTTTCCCATCAGTCCTTCCTGTGATTAATTACAATATACTACCAATAAGTTGGATTTCTTAAAAAGTATAATTCAGACTTAATTTCCCTCACTCGGCTGAGTTAGCAGTGGTTTGCTTTTTGATCTTTTGGAGAAAGTTGCCATGTATTTGAAAGAGTTTATCATCAAGGCATGATACAAATATCAGGCAATTTCATATTTAGACATTTTAAAATAGCTTCCAAAAGCCTCAAAAGACCTAGTTTGCTCCTGGGTAAGGGACTACTTGATTTTAAAACACAAAGCTGGAGAGAAAGTCTTTGGGTTTACTGTTGGGGAAATTCTATTGTTTCCATGAAGAAACTTCTCCTCCAGTTCCATGGAGGAAAGAGGCTGGACAGCTGACTTGCCCCTTCCTCTTTTCCTCTCTTACCTTTGGGATCTGGTTGCCCACCAAGCTTGTGCGTTAGCTCCTCTCCTGTTTCCACATGGAAAAACACACCTGCGTCTTCTAGAGACAGGTGTGGAGGCCCATCTGCCTTGGTATGCCCTGTTGGAGCTCGACAGTCATGAGACAGTGATTCCTCGGCAACCATTCAGGCGAGTAGCTGCCTCTCTGCAGACCAGACTCTCCCGCAAGTGGGCTGCTCCAGGTCTAAACTTAGGGGAAGTAGTAGGAAGTCTATGTGGCTGTCGGGCTCAGCCACATTTGCCAATGAAACTCTGACAGTGAGGAAACTGATGTTTTGATTTCCATTTGCCCGACTCCTGCCTCTAATTCTCAACCGATTCCAAACACAGAGAATAGAGCAGCTTGATTTATTAGAAAGCTCCCAATGCTCAGATAATTGTGAGACAGGCTAGGATCTGTGTGGGTCTGGTTAGGAGGGGGTTTTGTTTTGTTCTGTTTGTTTTTATTCTCTTGTTCTTCCCTGTCATAGCAGAGTATGTGGCACATAGGAAGTGCTCACTAAATACTTGTTGGGTAAGTTAAAGATAATAGATTAGAGATGCCAGTTAGGAGGCTCCTGCAATGATGCAGGTCTGGGCTAAAGCAGAGAACGTGAAAATGGAAAGGGGAGAAGTGGCAAGGGACTGAAAAGCATGGTGGAATTCTAGAAATATCCTCACATGCAAAATGGCATATACAAGGTTATGCATTGCAGTTTATTATTAGTAGCGAAAGGTTGAAAACCGTTTACCTAGGAAACTGGTTAAATAAAATACAGTACATCTACTCAGTGGAATAGTATGTAGCCATAAGAAAGAATATGGAGGATCTTTTGGTATTGATTTGGAAAGATCTCCAACGTACATTAAATAGAAAAACAAGGAGTGGAGTTGTGTATAGTATGCTACCATTTACCAAAGACAAAAGGGAATATGTATTTCTCTTTCTTTGCATACAGCATCTCTGGCAGACACGCAATAAACAATAGAGGTTGCTGGTGAGGAAAGGAAATGAGGGGCCGAGGAGGGAGGAGAGGACAGACTTACCCCTGTATGGCCTTTTGGACTCTTGTGAGTTTTGAAGCAAGTGAGTTTTACCTCTTCAAAGAGTGAAATACAGATACAAACATACAACAATCAAAAGCAACACTGTGTGGGGCCTGTACCGGGGGCCTGGAGACTGATTAAGATGTTGGATGTGAGAGAAGACCTGGGCGATGACTCTGAACTTGCACCTCGAGTGACTGGGAAGAAGATGGCAGCTCTGCTGACTGAGCTGTGAGTGAGGAGTGGGAGTGAGGGTGACTCAGGCATTTTATGTTTTAGACGCCCCCGGGGGTGTCTGCAGAGCCATGTCCGACAGCTGTAAGTCTGAACTTGCAGTTGGAGAGAAAGATTGAGTTGGAGATTTGGTCTGGGGAGTTGTTAGCATAGAGGTGGTATTTGCAGGTGCCGCAGCAGTAAGGTCCCCAGGGAGGTGAGCGGCCTGAACGGAAGGGAGAGGAATGTGGATCTTCACAGCTCAAGGGTGGCGTACGGTTCAGCACTGAGTTGCTGCTCTGTGTGATCTAAGTCAGGGAGGAGTACGGCATCTCTCTGCCAGGACATCCTGGTCCTTTTCTGGGAACAGAAGCTGTACCATTGAGCTCCACATCCCCTGGAGGAATAATCACTAACAGCAATCATTCTTCCTCAAGGAGGTTATGCCATTACTAAGAACTCTGTTCCTTTGACTATTCGCGTTGTCTATTCTTTCAAATTTTATAGTCCTCGAGGGCCAGCAACCCATTTTTGGTGCTCACCTCATCTCAAAGTACAGTGCGGAACACCACAAGGACACACTATAAATAGTGACTAGAGAGTATGACTCTTTTTAATCATTGCTTTTAGGAGGCAAAAGGAAATGGTTTAGGCTGCCCTGCCCTAAATTCACCTAAGCCAACGGTCTTTTTTTTTTTTTTTTTTTTTTTTTTGCTGTACACGGGCCTCTCACTGCTGTGGCCTCTCCCGTTGCGGAGCACAGGCTCCGGACACGCAGGCTCAGCGGCCATGGCTCACAGGCCCAGCCGCTCCGCGGCATGTGGGATCTTCCCGGACCGGGGCATGAACCTGTGTCCCCTGCATCGGCAGGCGGACTCTCAACCGCTGCGCCACCAGGGAAGCCCCTAAAGTGAGAGCATTTTAGATTACAGGAGAATCTAGCTTATCTCTAGGTTTCCACAAAGAGACTTTTTTTCTTCTTCGTGTTGTTCTTCACATGCATACACCTTCCTAATGATGCAAATCTCTGTTTCTTCAAATAGTAATTGTGCTCAGACTATTCACCTGCTAAGTGCTTCATATGTATTTTCTCATTAAATGCAACAGCCCTATGAGGATTGTCCCCTGGTTATCAGTATTTGTTGAATTAATTCATTAATCAAGCCCCATTTTACAGTTGTAGAACTGAGAGCCCATGAAAGACTGTTTCTTGCCTAAAATCAGGCCGTGAATTAGTGGTGGGTTAGACAGAGTTCAGTAAATATCAGGCAACACTTATGTACATGTAATTTCTCTATACATATAGATGTTAGTTTATTTAAGTTTAGGATCAGAGTTTCTTTTTTTTTCTGTATGACATTCTAAAGTAATTTTTTATTGTACTATAATTTACAGGCAACAAAATGCAAGAATCTTAAGTTCACAGTTGGATGAGTTTGACACTTGCAGATGATTCACTTTTTAATGTTACAGTGTTGATCCATTGCACTTAATTGTATTGCCTATTTATTGAAAAATGCCAATCTCTAGACATAGGGAATGCCAGCCTCATCATGAGCTAATGGCTGGTGAATGATATCACAATGTGTTCATTGTGATGGCCCCCACAGCATTTTCTTTGTTTGCTCATATTACTGGCATTGTATTAACCTCTGAAGTGAATTTTTTGAGATTAACCTGATGCAACATTTACAGTATTTTCACGTCTGACTCAAAGACAAATTTCATGAATATGCTGTGTAATGCAGTTCACTTCCAGCAGCAGCTGACAGTGGACTTGTGAGCAGCCGGGGGTGTCTCTCCAGGCCTGATCCTAGAGAAAGTTATGAAGGGGTCCCTGTGTTTGCCCGGCCCCTTCTCTAGGTACCTATCTAGTATGGCTGGCCTCACCCTCCTGTGTCACTCCTGGCCCCCCAGTAAAGAAGAAAAACCCTAGGGGACATGGTGGCTCTCCTCAGACATTTGAAGGGCTTTCCTATAGAGGCGATCTTGTTTTATATGGCCCCAGAGAGTTGGCTGGCTTGCTTTCATTCATTCATTCATTCACTCATTATTAAATAAAACCCCACTAAGAGCTAACTCTGTACCAGGTATTATGTTACAAGCTAAGGATTTTTCATTGAACAAAACCAACAGAGAACCTGCCACTGTGAAGCTTATATTTTAGTAGGGGAGGCAGATGTTAATCCAATACCCTCTTTGTAATTTCCAACCTGGGGGTGGAGGTGGGGTCAGGAAGAAGAAGGAGTTTGGAGGGCTCATTCCAGGTCCTAAGATGAGAAGATGCTCAGCACGTTGAAGGCAATGAAGAAGGGCATGGTGGTGGGAGTGCTGAGACAGGGCGAGCGGGCCAGACAGGACAGCTGGCCGGGGGTGTGGAAGTGATGGTACGGAAAGTAAGAAGAAGTGAAAGGGTGAAGATGGGGGACCAGCTGGTGGAAAGTAAAGTGTGATGGATTTCAGTTCAATGTAGAAAAAACTGTTGGACAGGAAGAATGGAATGCCCTGGGGCATACTGTTTCTTTATCACTAATAGTGTGTAAGTAGAGACTTGCTGGCTATATTTCAAGTACCTGGTAGAGAATACACTATCACAGATACCAGACTGGACACCAAATGACCCTTAAGTCTCTGGACCTGGAAGTCTCTGGACGTCTCTGGAAGTCTCTTCTACCCTAAGATCCTATGCTGAGGTGGCAGGAAGACTGACCAGGCTATTGTAGGGATCTGGGTATCAAACAGTGAGGACCCGTGAGATGAAGGACTAAGCTGGCTAAATATGGGAGATGATCACTGAGGAAATGTCCAACCATGGGGGAATGGAGAATCAGTGGGGTAGTGATACAGCAGGAGACTACACAGCACTGTGAGTGATACAGGTATCAATGTGTACAAATCTCAAGTGCCAATTGTTCAAAGAAGCTAGCTGCAGGGAGATAGTCACGGTATGGTGTACATTTGTGTAAAATTTAAGATCATGCTAAACAGTACTGCATATGGTTTATGACTACATAGTACAAATATAAAAAGCAAGCAGGGAGTGCGAACCAAATTATTTAGTGATTGTTTCAAGGGAGAGAGAGATGAAAATGAGATCAAGGAGAGGTACACAGGGGTTTCAACTGTATCTATAATGTTCATTATATTATCCTCTATTTTTCTGCATCTTGAAGAAATAAGACAAATTAGAGAAGAAATCCAGGTGCTTCTTACGTATAGCTAGGTTTTGAGAACCAGAGTCAGTGCTTCTCAAAGTTCAGTGTGCATTTGAATCCTCAGGGGACCTTGTTAAAATGCTGATTCTGTCTCATTAGGTCTGGGATGGGGCCTGAGGGTCTGCATTTCTAACCAGCTCAGGGAAAAGGACCACTCTGAGTAGTGAGTGTCGGAATGACCTTGGTGTTCTCTAGGATTCTCGCTGCCCACAGGACTGTTTGCAAGTGCCCACTCTGGACAGCATGCCTCCCTTCAGGGTCTGGGTACAGTTGGGGGCAGTCTGGGAATCTCAGGAGAGAAGCTTTGAGAACTTGGGAAGGCACACTTTGGAGGGATTTCTCCAAAGAAGTTAAATCGACAGGTGATCCAGGGAGGTACGCGGCAACATATGTTGTCTGCTGATTTTTTTTCCTTAAATACGTTTCTGTTTAACACTTTGTGGTCATGCACGGGCAGGTATCCTGTGGAGCATTGTTTCCCAAACCAAATTGTACTCTGAGCTAGACATCCCTTTAGTCTTGACGTTATAGGAAAGGAGAAGCCAAGGTCGCTAAAGACTGGGGAGGGAGGGAGGGAGCAGATGTGTGGACATTACACTTTGCAGGAATCGTTTTCTAGGTAGCAGCTCCCAGGTTTCTGGATGGTGGGTCTTGAACTGAGCAGAGTGACAGGCCTCTCCTATCCTGAGATGGCATATGCTACTCAAGAAGGGAACAGAAGAGGCTGTTGTACAGTTTACGAGATTTGCTATACACAGGTGTGCTGTGCTTGCACAAAGCTTTTGTTCCTGTGAAGTCCGACGGCCTTTGTATTTTCCCACCGCGCCGGAAGTGCTATAACAGCAGGGAGCACACGTCTCAGGTTTAGCACCTGGCCCAGCACCTGGGACCTCACAGGTGCTCAGGAACTGTTTATGGAATGAGTGAATGGATTTCAACTCAGATACAGGTTTTTTTTTAATTAACCTTTTTATTCTGAGAACATAATAGATTCATATGCAGTTATAAGAAATAACACAGAGAGATCCCAGGTACATTTTACCCAGTTTCCCCCAATGGTGACATCTGGCATAACTATAGTAAAGCCAGGAAATTGTCAGTGATCCATTGGCCTTAGATTTCCCCAGTGTCACATGCAATCTTATCACGTGTGTAGGTTCATTTCTCCACCACCACAGATAAGACACAGACATGGCTCCATCACCACAGAGTCCCTTATGCTGCCCTTTTATAACCACACCTACCTCGCTCTATAATTTTGTCATTTCAAGAATGTTGTATAATAGAATCACACAGTAAGTAATCTCTTATGGTTGGTCTTTTCCACTCCGCACCGTTCCCTGGACATTCATCCAAGTTGTTGTATCTGTCAGTAGTGTGTTCCTTTTCCTGGCTGAGGGATATTCCGTGGTGGGCATGCACTACAGTTTGTTTATCCATTCACCCTTCCAAAGATTTCTAGGCTTTTTCTAGCTTGGGGCTATTATGAATAAAGCTGCTATGAACATTTGTGTATAGGTATTTGTGAATATATTTTTTCATTTCTCTGGGATAAATGCCCAAGAGTGCAAGTGCTGGGTCATATGGTAACTGCATATTTAATTTTATAAGAAACTGCCAGCTGGTTTCCAAAGAGGCTTGGCTTACCTTGTACATTCCCACCCACAGTCTATATATATATATTTTTTTTAAATAAATTTATTTATTTTATTTTTATTTTTGGCTGTATTGGGTCTTTGTTGCTGCACGCAGGCTTTCTCTAGTTGTGGCGAGCGGGGGCTACTCTTCATTGCGGTGCACATGCTTCTCATTGCTGTGGCTTCTGTTGTTTCAGAGCATGGGCTCTGGGCGCGCGGGCTTCAGTAGTTGTGGTGCATGGGCTCAGTAGTTGTGGCTCATGGGCTCTAGAGCACAGGCTCAGTAGTTGTAGCGCACGGGCTTAGTTGCTCTGCGGCATGTGGGATCTTCCCGGACCAGGGCTTGAACCCGTGTCCCCTGCATTGGCAGGCGGATTCTTAACCACTGCACCACCGGGGAAGTCCCCACCCACAGTCTATAAGTGGTCCAGTTGCTCCATGTCTTCGCCAAAGTTTGGTATGGTTGCTGTTTTTTATTTAGAGATAGAATTCCAAGGGCACTGGTACAGATTATTATTGAAAGGAGCCTTGCAATGAGTTACCACAAGACTTTAGTAATAGCAGAGAACCTGGTAAGTTCCAGGGACACCTCTCTTTGTCCAGAAACTTAGTAGACACATAAATACTGTAGGAGGAATGCATTCTAGAATGTTAGAGAAGTGAGGATTAGAATGAGAAAGATGACTGACTAATGGTGGGAGGTAACGTCAAATATACCCAAAGATATGTCAGAATATCTAACGGCAGATGGGGGGTGGAGGAGGGAAAGGAGAAAAGGGGGCAGAAACCCACCTGCGTTCAAGTAGAGCAAAGGCCAGCAGAGGTTATCATTAATTCATGACTCATTAATTCAACAAATATTCATGGAGCAGCCTGCTATGAGCCAGGCATTCTGAGACACATGGGACATGGTCATGACTGAGGTCGGTAAGGTCCCTGACAGTTAGAATAACCAACATTTATTTATGTGTCAGGTGTTGTGCTAAGCACCTATGATATCTTTTAATCCTCCCACAGAGACAGATGTTATTTTAAGCCCATGTTACAGGTGAGGAAACAAGCTCAGAGAGGATAAGTAACTTGCCTGGGGCCACAGAGCTAGAGTGCCATGGAGCTGACATTCAAATCCAGGCATGTCTGACCACCTTATGGTTGGTGGAACTTGCTAAGGGATGGTAAACTTAAGATCCTGGTACAGGAGCACCTGGTACTGTGACCCCAGAAGCACAGTTGGGGAACAAGATGCTGTCTGGAGCCAGAATCCAGGGGCTCAGATTTCCTGGGACTCTTACACTCTAGAAATCCTCTCGCTTACTTCCTACTTCCTAGTGTCTGAAATCTCTTCAAAAGGGGACAGGATTCTTCCATTTCGTCATTAGAAGTTAATGTATAATTGCAGCTCTGCTTTTTTGTGTCACTTATCTTCAGAAGGAGAGACAACTGCTCCCTTATGTGCAATAAGCTATTCTCGTACCTGTTGTTAGGAGGCCCGGGGCTACTTCCAAGCCTAAATCTGTAGTCTGGCACATTTTTCAGCTTCTGTGTCCCTCAAATAGGGGGATCCCATCCATCTGTCTATTACAAACTGCTTATCAAGGGGGCGGAGGTGTTGTCCTGGCGCTCCTGACATGGAGCTCTGCTGTTGGTAAGCCTGTTGCTTTTCACAAATTCTCTCTGCTGATCCAGGAAGAATACCGGTCTTCCATTGGCTTTAACTCTTCCAGCAGGGCTGGAGTTGACTGAGGCCCGGAATAGTGGGGTCTGGCAGTTGTTAGGGTCAGTCACTAATCTCTGGGCCACTTGAGTAAGGACCTGTATTGCTGAGTTTCAGCTTCCTTTTTTTCCCCTTTTTCAGTTTCCATAACTTCGACTCTTTGGAGGGAGTTGTCCTGCTTTCCAGGTCCCTGACTTACATAATGGTAATTTTTCCAGCCTCAGTGTGGAGCTGGAAATCTTTGCTCTCATCCCAGGCCTTCTTTAGAGATTTAACATGCTGGTCCTCAGCTCTGTGCATGCTCGCAAAGCGTGATCCAGCATCCTCTCACGTTAATTTACTAAAACAGAAAGAGTTTCTATTGAGAGCCTAGACCATAGTCCCTGTGAGGAACTTGAACCCTCTGATTCTTTTTTGCACCTGCCTTGTTCTGGTGACATGCTCTTGGGTCCCAAGTATTTTCTAGGTGAGGTCGCACTGCCAACACTTTTAGGGAGAGGATGTCGTGCTGAGCTGTGATGCTGCCCTGAGCCCCGCCCTAGGAGGCTGCTTGGCCCCAGGTCTCCCTTTCCACCACAGGGGAAAAAAAGGCATCTTACATTTGGTAGTATATATAAGTCCATGCCACTCTCTCACTTTGTCCCAGCTTACCCTTCCCCCTCCCCATGTCCTCAAGTCCATTCTCTACGTCTGCATTGTAAAGCAATTATACTCCAATAAAGATGTTTAAAAAAAAAAAAGGCATCTTCTTTAAAAATTCTTTAAAATGTTGGTAATCATGTATGCTGCACGCCCCTTCCCAGGGCTCTCTCTAACAACCGGAGAAGAATTCATACTCATAAAAAGAGCGATAATAATAGCTAACATTTATTGAGTAGTTTTCATGTAATAGACGTTATGCTTAGAATAAATTTTTACCTGCTCTTTTTAGTGTATTCTTTATAACCCTATTAAGTAGGTGATACTATCAACCACATTTTATACATGTGGGAACTAATGCCCAGGGAGGTTAAGAACCCACATCTGTGACTGAAGCACTTGCCCTTAGGGACTATATGACACCTCCTCCCATTCATGGAAAACTTGATCAAGGCCTTGTCCTTCCTTATAAAAGTGCCGCAGAATGGCTAACAGGTTTCCCAGGGATTCCAGAGTCATCTGGGAGAGCAGTATTTTTCAAAACATTGTCTGTGAACCCCCTGCATCAGAATTCCCACCACTGCTTATTAAAATCGCAGTCAGGCTGAATCACAACCTCTGGGAATAAGGCCAGGGAATCTGCATTTTTAGAAAGCTCCCCCCCACACACCCCCCCAGGGATTCTGCTGGACTCTAATAAACACTGCTATTTTCATTGGCATACTAATCACAGCTTATGGGTAGGCCTGAAACCAGCAAAAGGGATTGGTGAGGCTCTAGGGCAGGGATTGGGCAATCTTTCTATAAAGGGCCAGAGAGTAAATAGTTTGGGTTTTGCAGGCCCTACAGGTCTCTGTTACAACTCCTCGACCCTGCCATAGAAACACAAAAGCAGCCACAGACAGCCTATCACCAAAGGGCGTGGCTGTATCCCAATAAAACTTAGTATTCAAAAACAGGCAGTGAGAGGCCAGAGCTTGCTGACCCCGATAGTCATCCTGGCCCACCAGCCCTCTGACAACCCCTTTTTTGTGGGGCTTATTCTTACACTACTTTCTGTTACCTACAGAGAGCTGTACCCATGAAATTAAAATCACCTGTTGTAACAGATAAACCTTGAGTCTTAGTGGCTTCAAGCAATAAAAGTTCTTTCTCATCTCACAGTCCAGTGAGGGTGTGCCTACTTAGGATATTCTGTGTGGTCACTTAGGGACCAGGACTCCTTCATGGTGCGGCTTCACCCCTCTTGGTCCTCACAGCCATCCTCACAGCCAGCGGATGAGGAAAGAGAGCAAGGATTATTCATGGGAAATTTGTATGGGCATCGTCTGGAAGAGGTACCCATCATTTCTACACACATTTCACTGGCCAGAATTCTTATTGTTTGGGGTCCAGAAACAGTGATTTCTCAAGCTTGTGAGGCCCTTGGTCTCGAGACTCTCTCTAGTCCCTTCTGTCTTTGTTTGAAATCCATCCAGTTCTAGCCCGGGCTCATCTCTTCCTTGAAAAAACCTTGCTAAGTTCAGCCAGTAGGAGCCAGCCCACAGGTTCACTGTGACCTGTTGAGCCACGTTCTTTAGAGCTGCAGGCTCAGAAGACACAGGTCTACCTCCTCAGTTACTGTAGGTGCAAGTTTTATCACCAGTTTGCTACTCTACAACCTAGATCTCTGTCTCTCCAGCCTCTGAGATGCATTTCCTCCCTGGCTGCTGCCTGCCTGTGAAGCCTGTGCCACATATTTTAGGTTGTTGTCATGGTAGTAACACCCCACTGCAAGATACCGACTTCTGTCTAGTTCAGGTAGCACAGCGGCTTTCACAGGTAAACCCAAACTCTACATGATTAACACAACTAACTGTTTATTTCTTGCTCACAGCATATTCTAATACAGATGTTCTTAAAGGTATGACCTTCCACTTGGTTTTTTCCTTCTTGAAGCTCTGCCTTCCTCTGGGCCCTTATGGTCCTCTCCACCCTGCTGGCCGCAGGGCAGGAGGGCAGGCGCTTCCCATGGGATCCCACAGGCACATCACTTTGGTCTGTATTCTCTTGGCCAGAAATCAGTCATATGGTCACAGTCACTGCAAGAGGGGCTAGGAAATGTAGTCTAGCGACAAGCCCCAGGGGAACAGGAAATAGGTTTTGGTGTGCACGTAGGCATATCTGCCTCTTGGGCCAGGACTGTCTGGACTGATGGAGTACCGTCCGGGGGCTTATCGGGAAGAAGGTCAACAGGTGGCCTGCCTTGGTGCTCACGAGGGGCGTTATCAGGCAGCAACTAGTGAGATCTGAAAGATGTGCAAATATCTTCACAAACGCAGCAAACGTTTACTGCATGTCCACCCTGTGCTCAGCAGTGGGCCAGACTCTGGGGACCTGAAGGAGAACAAAAACTCCCCTTGGAGCTTGGGGTGATCCCCCTAAACACAACCCTTGTGCTGCTGGATGCCAAGGGGTCAGAGAGCCTGGGGACAGAGGAGGGGAATGGGGTGGGTTTTTTAACATGGCTGGTTTGAGTGCCTCCTGCCGCCCTAGAAATGCATCCTGTATAGTTCAGCCTGCCAGCCACCATTAGCAAGCGCTGTCTCTGCAGTGCATCGGATGAAATGTAATTAGAGGGGAAAAGGGCAGCCGATAGCTGATGTTCTGTTTATCTCTCTTGGTTGTTTTCCTAGGACATTGTTTTCCCTCTATGAGGCTTCTAAGGAGGTGGTTGCTCCAGGATGTAGGGTCGTCACCTTTTTTGTGTTTGTTTCTGGCTGTTGGCAAAGTTAGGGAGCTGGCACTGTGTCTTGGACCCCCCTCTGTGGTGCTGAGGACGGCACAGGGAGGGACCCAGAGCCCGGCATCCTTGCTTTTTTCATATTGTTGGCCATTTGGGTTAGAAGCCGCTGCTGCTGCGGTTGGTGACTGCATCATGGGCCTGGCTTAACTGGTGAGGTGGGCTGAGGTCTGGGCAGACAGCGCTCAGTCAACAGCCATTGAGCATCGGCTCCGTGCCCGACCTCTGTCCAAGCCCGTGGACACCTCCCTCCCTGGAGTCCACTCCCTCTCGGTAACTCAGGGCGCCGGGGAAGGATCTTGAAACTGTTATGTAAGGCAATGGCAGTATTCTCCAGGAGCGTTTTCAAAAAGGGCTAAGAAAATGGGCATAGAGAACATAGCTAATAGTGCAGCAGGCCACGGAGGGAAGTTTTTACATCTCTTTCAGAGATTTTTCAGTAGAAAATCATGTCACTAGAAGCAGGAAGGTAGCCTGGGTAAATATCTAGGACACCCTTCCAAGCTGCATTCATTAATTTGTCACATGGTTTCAGCTAAGGCAGTGAGGACTACAAAAGGTTAAATCTCTCCTATACGATGAACTCAGCCATCCCTGTGAAATGGAGGACGCGGAATACCATTAGACTCTCTAATTTCATTTCTCTCTTGCTGTCCTTCTTGGAGCCTATCGAATAGTGACCTGGCAGAGAGTCAGTTCTGTGGACGTGAAACATCCGAGTCAGTCTCTTTCTGAACGTGCCAACAGGGCTGTAATTTAGAAAATGTAGCCTACCTTTTAAGGAAGGATGAAAAGGTACTAAATGCACCTTTCTTTGCATGTTAGATCCCAAATATTTGGGATATATTAAACACGTAATTTCTGGGGAATTTTATTTTCTGTTTTATTAGAGTATTTGCATGACATATTAGAACCAACTTATTAAAACTGTTTGTATTTGTGGATCTCTGGTGGTTTCATGAGTACTGCTTGAGGTCCTATATATGCCAACTATTCAATAAGATGTGTCTTTTGAGTGTGTAACTATGCATTCAAGATGCAAATGCAGTAACAGTTTTGCCCTTGTTTTAATTACTCTTCCTCAACAACGCATGTGATTTTTCTTATCGGATTTAAGCCTTTTCTGAGGGGAGGGGGTAGGAAAGTATTAGCTACTGCCATGTAAGAAAAACTAAATATACTTGGAAGTTGGAATTTTACATTTTTCTGTTAGTCCTAGTCTTTTTCCATATTGTCATGTTGTCATAAATTAAAGGGGAGGGCGTGGGGCCTACCAGGATTTTGAAGGGGTTTTTTTCCTCCTATAAAGTTTATGTCTCCTGTATAGCATCCCATAATGCTGGTTATTTTTATGCTGAATATTTGGGACAAAGAGCCTCTCTTAAACGAAAGATAATTGCAAGCTTTGTCCCTTGCCTCAAGTTTACTGCAGGGTTTCTGTCCTCGTTGGTTATACAAAATGAAATTATAAACCACCAGTAGCCTGGGAGATGTCAATCGATTCCAAATGACTAAATATTTAATTCAATCATTGCCTATACTTCCAGGGATGACTCGGGTGTTTTTCTTCTTACTGAGGGCTCCATGAACGCCCGGCTCTGCAATGGCTGCTGAGGACTGTGTCTGTTGCAAGGAGGCTCCCCTGCAGTGAGGAGCTGGGCAAGCCTGTTCCATAGCAGCCCTTTTTGCAAATGGTAGTGGATTTTTGCAGAAGGTTTGTGGCCAGATCGCTATGTATAATACTGATGAAGCATTTTTGTTCCAGCTCTGTCTCGGAAGACCTAGGCTGTAGACGTGGGGATTTCAGTAGGAAACATTATGGATCTGTGGAGCTGGTAAGTTTACACTGTCTGTTCAGTGGTAGAACATTGATTTTGATTTAGAGAGGATCGCCAAGCTCTTCAGATCTTTTGTTGTATATTTACTGTTAGACCATGTGAGTACAGTATAAGGACTGGATGGGAATGAATGACTACTGAAAGGCTATAATAATTTGATCATCTTTATCTGTGTGCTTTTACTGTTACGTACTTTTAATCTGTGTCTTTCAGTGTGTTAAAACATGTGGCTTGGTATTTTTCTCTGTTAATGGTGTTATATAATTAAATAAAATCATTTATGAATTAAGAAAGGTAGCATTTGTTTTTATGTTATCTTGTTCCTAAAAGTTTCTAAATCTAGTTTTTGAGGTTTAAATATTATTGTAATACATATTCTGATTTTTCTGTCCCTTTGCTCTCTGGGTACGTGATAGGAGTTAGAATATTTATGAGCTCTTTTTTTTCCTGTTAAAAGTATATGTGTTGGGCTAGATAAATGACTGTGATAGGTAATAGATATCTGGAATGAAAATATCCATATTTCCCTTAATGAGAGAAATTGGGGATTGTGTTATGATTTTTTTTAATTGTATGCTTTCATTTTAAAAGGGGCATAATGAAGGCATATCATAGCCTCAGTTTTTTAAAAGACAGAATTATGAGTTCTTTTCCCACAAGAAAAGAACAAATTGCATGGAAATTTGAATAAATTTTCAGGAAAATGTGCTGATGAGATTCTCTTGGTTATTAAAACATTAAATTTATTATTTCTATCTATTTACAAAAACTGAGTTGATGGGATCCATTTGTATAGTACCCAGTTATCCCCAATTAATATAAGCTGCATTCTTGCAGGGTTTAAAAAGGAAAAAAAAAATTATGCCAGAATCATGTGCCAGTAGCATTCTACTTGAATTCAAGCATATATTACAGGTTTGACTGTGTACCTGCCCCAGGTATATTCCTGAAAATATGCATTAAGTAAAAGATTTGGTCCTTGTTCTTAAGGCGCTTACTGTCCTCCAGCTGGGCAGATAAGATATACATAGTATATCTAAAGAATGAATTTAGTCACATAAAAGATGCACTGGTTGATTCAATCAATGCCTGTTCTGTGTGAGTCACTGGTGACACCACGCCAACTCAGACCACCGCCTCTCCTGAAAGAGCATGTGTATAACTATAATTCAAAGTGGGAATTGGTAAATATTGTGAGAAGCACACAGATAGGCCCTGGTGGGGGTTGGGAGAAGGAGGGAGCGACCCATTCTAGCCAGGCATCTCAGGGAAGCAGCCTGGAAGGCCTTATGGGGGCTGTGGGATGTGGGTTGGTGGCAAGGAAGACAGACAGTAGATATTTGCACACAGCAAGATTCTTGGCAGTGATGATTCGAAGGGCAGCAAGCAAATGGTCCTGCCCAGCAGAGAGGGTAGGGCAGCAGAGCGTAGTGGTTACACAACAGCTAGGCTTTGGACTCAGACAGGCCTGCGTTCACATACCATTTCCATCACTTATTGTCTTTGTAAACATCTCTGAACCCCAGGGGTGCCTAAGAGCTTGTGCTCTGAAGTCATTCTTGTTTCATCATTTACTAGTTGTATGATCTAGAACTTCTTTGAGCCTCAGTTTTCTCATCTATGAAATGGGGTTTATTAATATTATCTACCTTACAGGGTTGTCAGGAGGATTAAATGAGATGATGCACATAAGCACAGTCCCTGTTAACTAGCTATAACAGCAAAGATGAAATTTGGTAGCAAAAGTAGGACCTTGACTCTTAGGTAAAGACTTGAACGTGATCTAATGAGTATGGAGCTCTGTAAACAATGAGAGTGGTGTCTGGGGGAGACAACGTAGGTGTGTAGGATGGACCCTTTATAGACTTGTGGAAGTCGCAGAATATCAGACTGGGAACGTACTTCAGAGCAGCAGTTTCAAGCTTGAACAGGCATCAGAATCACCTGGAGAGTTTATTAAAACAAATTGCTGGATCCCACCCCCAGAGTTTCAAGTTCAGTAGATTGGGGTTAAACCAGATTTTGCACTTCTAACAAGCTCCCAGATGATGTTGATGCCGCTGGTGCCAGGACCACCCTTGAAGAAACCCTGCCTTACTGAATCCTAGACTAGGCATCAGTTATCCCCAGCCTGATGAGGCAGCTCACTGAGCAAAAGTTCTTCAATCCATCTGTTCAGGTTTTTACTCTAGAGCCATGACTGTGTGTGTGTGTGTGTGTGTGTGTGTTTATAACTTTTTAAATGTTATAAAGTAACTTTTAAATACATTTTAAAATTCCATGTGTAATTTCACCATCTTGCAGAAAGTATTTTCATCTCCTTTGGTACCTTCCAATTTTTATAGCTCCAAAGCCATTTCTACATGGCTGTAATCAAATTATACATTTACTTTCACATTCCTCTTTTTTCATTTAACTGTATTTTGTAACTATCTTCTTGTTATGTAGTCTTTGAAGTTACCATTTTAATTGGTGCATGATAGCCCAACAAGGTGATAAACAATTATCTGTGGAACAGTTTCCCTCCTTTTGTAAAATCAGGTTGTTTCTAGTTTTCCCACGTTAGAAATGACATGCGCTAGAGGCTGCAATGGTTGGGAAAGATGCAATGAGCAAGTTCCAGTTGTGCCATCTGAGGATCTCTTGAAATTCAGACTCCAGTGTGTTAAGGGAGGAGACATTTTCTCTCACCTATGAACGGCAGAGTATTATTAAATTAAAAACCATTTTATGCATCCTAAGTTCATGAGAAAGCGAGTTTAATTTTTCTTACACCTGGTTTGACGAATATTGTTGGGAACCCAATCGATCTTGGGCGTCCTGGAACTCAGACTTTGTAGAGAGGTCCTTAGGATTCTGTAAAATTGAAATTTTAGCATAAACTTCTTCTGACCTTCAGCAAATTAGGTAGAAGTCCTTGTGAAGAAGGATATCGGCCATTCAAATCAGCAATGAGGGCAGATGCAGGGGCTTGGTTCCTAGGTTTCAACTGGGTATACATTTGGTGAGAGACTGTGGAGCTCAGATCTCTACTGACTCACAGGAGAGTTTCTCAGCCCTGATTCAACAGCTGTGTGTTGAAGTTTCCCGCCATGGGGCAGGCACGGTGCCGGGCACTGCGCGAGAAGGAAAAAACCAGTTGTTCTGCTCTCCTAGAGCTGGAGATAGTCTAGCTTTAGAAACCAATGGCCTCAAACTTTGAGTCTCCAGGCCATGTGTGTCTTGGCTGCCCCCAGCTGTGTTCCCTGCCTTAATCAGGGATGGTTTCCTCGCAAAGAACGGAGATCCACTGGGTCCAGCTCAGGTATAAAGAAATGCATGGAAAGGGTGTGGGTGAGTCTCCCCAGAATGCAGTGCAGGAAGCACAGCTGGGCCCCATGTGACTGGGAAGCCATCAAGCAGCTATTCTCATTTCTCTCCAGTCCCTGTGATTTCTCAGCTTGCACTCTTCTCTGCGTGTTGATACCAATCTCCTCTCTGCACGCCAGCTTCCCTGAAAGCACGGTTGCCTCTCTCCAGTCCATTTTTTTCCCAGCAGCGGTGGTTTTTTTTTAATACTTCTTTTTATCATGGTAAAATATACACAACATAAAATTTACCATTTTTAAGTGTACAATTCAGGGCCATTATGTACATCCACAGGGTTATGCAACCATCACCACTATCCACTTTCAGAACATTCTTCATTATCCCAGGTAGATACCGTACCCATTAAACAATGATTCCCCCCACTCCCCAGCCCCTCGCAACCTCTGTTCTATCTTCTGTCTCTGAATTTGCCTATTCTACATATACATGTAAGTGTAATTATACAATTTTTGTCCTTTTGTGTATGATTTATTTCACTTGGCATAATATTTTCAAGGTTCATCCATGTTGTAGCATGTATCAGAATTTCATTCCTTTTTATGGCTGAATAATGTTTCATCATGTGTATATACCGCATTTTGTTTATTCACCTATTGATGGATGCTTGGGTTGTTTCTACTTTTTAGCTATTGTGGATAATGTTACTGTGAACATTGTTATACAAGTATGTGCTTGAGTCCCTGCTTTTAATTCTTTTGGGTATATTAACTAGGAGTGGAATTGCTGGATCTTATGGTAATTCTATTTTTAACTTTTTGAGGCACTCTCAAACTAGTCTCAAAGTGGCTGCACCATTTTACATCATTCCCACAGCAGTGCTCCAGGGCTTCAGTTCCTCCACGTTCTCACCAACACTTGTTATTTTCCTTTTTTTTTTTTAATAGCCATCCTAACAGGTATGAAGTAGTATCTCATTGTTGTTTTGATTTGCCTTTCACTAATGATTAATAATGTTGAGCATCTTTTCATGTGCTTATTGGCCATTTGTATATCTTCTTTGGAGAAATGGTATTCAAGTCCTTTGCCCATTTTTAAATTGGGTTGTTTGTTTTGTTGTTGTTGAGTTTTAGGAGTTCTTAATATAGTCTGGATATTAATCCTTTATCAGATATATATGATTTGCAAATATTTTCACCTATTATGTGGGTTGTACTTTTATTCTGTTGACAATGCCCTTTGATGCACAAAAGTTTTTAAATTTTCATGAAGTCCAGTTTATCTGGTTTTTTCTCTTGTGGCCTGTGCTTTTGGTGTTTGTATCCAAGAAATCATTGCCAAATCCAGTGTCATGAAGATTTCCCCCTATGTTTTCTTCTAAGAGTTTTATAGTTGTAGCTTTTACATTTATGTCTTTGATCCACTTTGAGTTAATTTTTGTATATGGTATAAGGTAAGGGTCCAACTTCATTCTTTTGCATGTGGATGTTCAGTTTTCCCGGCATTATTTGTTGAAAGGACTGTCCTTTTCCCATTTAATGGTCTTGTCATCCTTGTCGAAAATCAATTGATCATGTATACAGGGTTAATTTCTAGGATTTCTCTTCTGTTTCATTGGTTTATATGTCTGTCTTTATGCCAGAGTGATGTTTTTAAATGTTGACAACACAATGTCTTTTCTTTCTTAAATCCCTTCTGTGGCCCATTGCACTGCAAGCCCAGACCTTTTACAAAGCCCTACAAGATCCTGCGTGATCCCTGTTCTGCCTTCCTCTCCCACCGTCTCTCATGCTACTCACCGTGCTTCAGTGGCCTGATTTTGGTCTCTAGAACCATTTGAGTTCCTCCCTGTCATTTGCCCTTACTATTCTCTCTTCCAGCTGTTCTCTAACTCAGCATCCTCTTTATTTTCTTAATGGTGTTTATCACAATTGATTTTTTTTTAATACTTCTTTGGCCGTACCGGGTCTCAGTTGTGCCATGCGGGATCTTCGCTGAGGCATGTGGGATTTTTTTTAGTTGCAGCGTGCAGGATCTTTAGTTGCTGCATGCGGGATCTAGTTCCCTGACCAGGGATCGAACCTGGGCCCCCTGCATTGGAAGAGCGGAGTCTTAACCACTGGACCACCAGGGAATTCCCACAATTGATATTTATTTGTTTACTAACTACTCTCTCATCCACTAGAGGTGAGGGTGGGAACCATGTCTGCCTTGTTCATTGTTGGATTTCTAGGCCCTGGCAAGGCCCTGGCACATACAAAGTTCTCATTCACTGTTTCTTATTACTAAATTGATTTCTAGTCCCCCAATCCCCTGGTCTTGCAGCCCTTTCGCCCCTCATAGTCATAGGGTGAAGGGTTCATTCTTGGACCCTAATTTCTTGGATTCGGGTATCTATCCCTGATTCAAACAGTTGAGTTCAGGGTAGTGGGATCATGTGGTATAAACGTGGCCTCCTAGACCCACATCCTCAGCAAAGTTTGTGGATAGGGCAGATTCTCTCTGAAAAGGATATAGAGAAAAATCAGTTTCAAAGAGCATGAGCTGGGAAGGAGGCCTCACATGTGTCTGCAATATTTCCTCTTATAGTAGATGATTTAAAAGCTCCAACTATAAGCACCTGGCTAAAATGTCATCCTCTGCCAGTGGACTATTATCTCTGACACTTTTTTTAATCCCATAAACAATGATATGGATTATAAACTCTCTAAAAATAGGAATCATGGCTCTTTATTTACCACTGTGTCCCTCATACCAACCACAATGCTTAGCATTAGTAACTTAGTAAATATTAATTGAATGAATGAATGGTTCAATTTGGTTGGAATTAGAGAGTAACCTAACCTGTCAAAAATAAAGACGGGGGCTTCCCTGGTGGCACAGTGGTTGAGAGTCCGCCTGCCGATGCAGGGGACACGGGTTCGTGCCCTGGTCCGGGAAGATCCCACATGCCGCGGAGCGGCTGGGCCCATGGGCCATGGCCGCTGGGCCTGCGCGTCCAGAGCCTGTGCTCCGCCACGGGAGAGGCCACAGCAGTGAGAGGCCTGCGTACCGCAAAAATAAATAAATAAATAAATAAAATAAAGAAGGAAAAACGAGCTTCTTTGATCCCCCCTCCCCAGTATAGACTCATCAGCTTGCAGTGCATTCCATCTGAAACATATGCCGTTTTTCTTCCTGATGAATTGAAAGTCTGGTCTGTCGTGGCAGCATTCTAAGCAAGGCACAGCTATTACCCCATCGACCATTCTTCTTTACTTTATATCGAAATCTGTCAGGATAAGATTGTTTGTAGTTTTTACTGATCTTTCCTTGGCCTTTGACTCAATGGGTAAGAAACTGATGTGTTACAAATGATAAATGGTATGGGCGCCATATGGACCTCTCCCCTGCCCAGTCCAGCCACTGATCCTCATATAACCCCACATCTGGATACCTCTGGGGAAGCCACAATCTGCAGGTAATTTCAAGTCTGGATAAAACAGGGTGGTATATTGTCCATTCCTTTTAAAACTTGTACCCTAATGACTCAAGCCTGCATTTGGATCAGCTGCATGTTCCCCTGGTATGTCAGAGAGACACATATAAATGCGACTCTGTGAGGGTAGCATGGGTTTGTTGTTATGAGCTCAGGGTGGCCTCAAAGGACGTCTGGCTGTACTGAGCACAACCAAAAGAGGGGTTTATCATGAGCTTGGTTGGCATCTGCAGATTTTAACATTTGAGGTTTTGACTATGCGAAGATTTTTGAAGTCTGATATGTAGTAATTTGTATTTTTGCTCAGGCACAAACTTGAATTATGCCTGTGGGACTATTGTGCAGAAACACGACTCTTGGCTAATGAGTGATTTAGCTAGCTGCCTGCCCAGCATCCCTAATACTCTACAGGGTTGAGTAGGCTTTTTGTTTTCAGAGGCATTTTATGGGAGAATTATATTCTATGTAGTATCACTAAATTGAGAGATGAGTGAAGGTACCAGCATATTTCCCTTAGGAACATCAAAACATCAAGACTTCTACATTCTACAACTAGAATCATAATTTTGGCAGATGTTCTCTGATATTTAACTGGCTTATATTTAAGGCTTTGATAGCTGGTTGACTCATGTAGGTACTGCAAGGTGTAACATTCATCTGGAGTTGTCAGTGAGTTAACGTGGTTAAAAACTCTGGTGCTCTTTTTAATATTTTTGAGGCCTTTGTGGATGCTCAGTAATGCCGACATGGAACATTTTCCAGGCTAAAATTATTGCAACCATTTTCAGTAATGTAGAACTTTAAGACCTTACTCAGATCATTATTTATGCATGAGAATGGAACCAGAAATCTTTTATTATGATTATTATTTTATTATTATTATTAGTTTTGCTGTTTACTGAATGCTTACTATGTACCAGTGACTGAGCTAAATACTTTAGACGCATTTACCTATTTAATCCTCCCAAACAACTATAGGCAGTAGATGTTATTTGATTGCACCACACACTGTGGATGCTCAGAAGACATTTGTGGACACTGAATGGATTCCCGTTTATCAGACGATCTCAGAGAGATCCCACGGCTAGTGAGTGTAGCGGCGACACGTCAGCCCAGGTCTGTCTGACTCCAAGAGCCCCTGTGCTTAATCTCTCAGTCTACGAGCCTGTGCTGTCATTGTCCTGCCACTTGTGGGCTGTTTCCTAAGGCAATTGGATTGATTGTTAGAGCAAACATCTCTGGCCTTCATCAACAGCATAGAGTAGCTCTGCTTGAGGTTTTAGCTCAAATACATAATTTCGAACTCTCTTAGGTCCAAATCTTAACAAAAGCTTGATTTTAAGAAGCATGTTCATAAAGAATTACCTAAGAGATGTCCATGCCATAAATGGTTTAAATTTAATTTCTGGATTAGGCCCAACCATAAGGTAGCTGCAGACACTTGGCCTGCCTTTCTTGGCCCCTCTTAGTCTGGCTTTTCTTGATCTGTGCCTTGGTGTTACGCCTTTAACTTGCACTGATGGACAGAGCAGGAAGGAGCCATATGGATCTGGACGGTGCGTCTCTTGCAGGAAGGTCTTGAGGATTTTTCTCAGTCTGTCACACAGTGTCTCCTTTAAGAGGGCCTATGAGAAAAATTTTCCCGGGACCAAAAAGCAGCTTTGTTGTTATCCTTATAGGCAGTAGGAATCCTCTAAATGGCTGGCTGGGTTTTTTCCTCTTTGCATTGGCCTCTAGGAAGCTCAGGACCCTATTTATGGCTTGCTTCTAACAGCCTTAAAGGACTTTATAACATGCAGCCTAATCTTATTCTCTTGTTTTCAGGTTATTTACCCACACCTAATTTTCCCTTGTTCTGAATTTCTTCTGTATCTAATTTTCTCCTTTGAGTGAGATACATTTCAGTAAGCTGCTTTAAATCTCTTCTAAAAAATAAGGTAGGGGCTTCCCTGGTGGCGCAGTGGTTGAGAGTCCGCCTGCCGATGCAGGGGACACGGGTTCGTGCCCCGGTCCGGGAGGATCCCACATGCCGCGGAGCAGCTGGGTCCGTGAGCCATGGCCGCTGAGCCTGCGCGTCCGGAGCCTGTGCTCCACAATGGGAGAGGCCACAACAGTGAGAGGCCCGCGTACCACAAAAAAAATAAAATAAAAAATAAGGTAGAGCAAAAATTTAAAAAAAAAATCCGTATTCAGCTTCTAGCCCTTAACAGCATATCCTCTGTCCCCCATTGATGGTGGCTTAGTTTATAGAATGGTTTTGACCCTTGTCTCCTCCCTACCCTACTTTTTGATTAGTGCTTTCATGAACTATTTTCCTAGGATCAACAACACCTGGGGAGAATTAGCATCACCTGCCCAGCCGTTTGGTGACCACCTTGAGCACTGAGCCCTGTGTTAATGGTCTGGATAATTGGGGTCCAAAAATCTTCCAAATCAACTAGCTAAACACACACTGTAATCAGAATACCAGACAAGTCCTCCAACTTTTCCAGGCAAAATCAACCCTGGAAACAGCCATTTCAATGATACTTGGCACCAGCGTGCTCTCTAGTTTCACAACTAGGACTGCAGACGCTCCACGCCCTCCTGGGTAGCACGGGCCTGGGTAGCTCACGCTGGGTTCCTCGTGGCCGCACAAGTCTCCCGTTCCTCCCACGTCCTCCTCCGGGTGACCCTCTCTGCTGCCGCGGTGCCCTCAGCTCAGCTCATGACCTCTGGCTCCTACACCTGCTGCTGGAACCCTGGGGTCTTTGTTCTGTGACTCCAGTGGTCTTCAGCTGGTGGGATATAGTACTCTGCTGGACTATTAAAATACTTTCAAATTTTGATCAATGTACAACAGTTTGTATTTTGTGTACCCACAGCTACAAACTGTTAACATATTGTTTATTGGTTAATTCTTCACAGCAAACCTAGTTTTCTACCTTGATTGTGGTCTCTTGTATACTCTGGAGGTAAAATTCTCAAGTGTGTCTCAAACACCCAGTCTTTCTTAAGTGTCTGCTTGGTTGATATCCGTTGCCTCTCACAACTTACTTGTGCCAAGGTGACCTCTGCCCTATACCAGGTCCTGTCATGTGCCCAGCTCAACTTTTAGTAAGACAGACCAGGCTCAGCGGTATGTATCGTCAGTTGTAGCAAAAATAAATTTTAAGCTTGATCAAAAATATATAATGTTGGGACTTCCCTAGTGGCGCAGTGGTTAAGAATCCGCCTGCCAATGCAGGGGACATGGGTTCGAGCCCTCGTCTGGGAAGATCCCATGTGCCGCGGAGCAACTAAGCCCGTGTGCCACAACTACTGAGCCTGCATGCCACAACTACCAAAGCCCGCGTGCCTAGAGCCCATGCTCTGCAACAAGAGAAGCCACCACAACAAGAAGCCTGTGCACCGCAACGAAGAGTAGCCCCCGCTCACCGCAACTAGAGGAAGCCTGCGTGCAGCAACAAAGACCCAATGCAGCCATAAATAAATAAATACATTTATTTAAAATATATATATATAATGTTATATACCTTTGTATACTGCTCTTATGAATACAAAATATTTTCAGTTTTCTGAAAGGTATTTTTAAGAACCTGTGTTTACTTCTGAATTCAGGCAGGTCTACCATCAAAAATGTAGTACTTGACAGCCATGAACACAGACCCAAGAGTTTGAAAAACACCCTTTTACTTCTTTTAATGCTGTTACCTTGAAAATGAATCTTATTTTTTGGCCAACCTTTCACCATCTGGGCTCTGAACAGTCATAGCTCTTTGTTAGACCCTCAGAACCAAGTCTAATGCTTTTAACTTATTAGCTGCCCCCTGGTAGGCAACTTGGGACAAATTTCCCCGGGGGTGTGGGACCCAGAGCATTTGAGGCTTCTTTCGGGTCTGTCTCAGCACCCCCAAGCTGAGACCCTTGTCTTCAGCTTTCTTCTGTCTTGGGGCAAGTCCCTATTTTGTTGGGGTACATATCCATTCCATGGGTTGGAGCAGCTTCACCCTCTTTGTAGGAGAGGAGAATATCTGTGGTTTTAAAATTTGCTCCCCTTTTGCCCCCCACTGGGTGAATTTAGGGAAAGTCATGCCCAAATCCAGTGTAGCCTGCCGTGACTGACTTACCAAAAAGGGCTCCCAGTTTCATGCCACAATGAATATTCTTATTTTTATATTGAACTATTTTACGTATTTAATTAAAGCAGTTACTTTGGGCTCCTTTATGTGTAAGAAAAGGATTGTATGCTTTTTGGCCTCAGCTTTTTAATTGGTCTTTCGCAGTTATCACTGTGTTGCAATCTTTTAAAATATAATCTCAGGCTGTGTTTGCTTAATAGATGTGAAGACTTTTTAATTATGTTGGGAGTACATTTCAGCCCCTCTAAATTCTCCTTTTGATCCCCACGATAGTTCCACAAATTCCCTTGCAAATTCGCCTTTGGATGCTTCCCCTTCTTGTTCCCACTGAGCCTGCTCTTGCCAAAGTCACCAGAGACCTTTCTGCTACCAAATCCAGATGATGCGTTTAGTCTTTAGCTCACAGGCCCACTCTGCACATGCGCCCTGTTAAAACTTTCCCCTCCCTTGGCGTCTGAGCCTCTGCTCACCCGTGCTTCTCTTTCTATCTCCCTACTGTACCTTCTCAGCTTCTTTTAGGGAGCTCTTCTCTTCTGCCTGGCCCTTGAATTTGGATGCTCCTCAGGGTTCTCTTCTCACTCTGTCTGCTCTCCCTCGCCATCTTTCCTATCCCATGGCTTCAGGTACTGTCTTTAGGCTGGTGACTCACAGATCCATATATTCTTCCCAGGTCTCTGCCCACAGCATATAGGACCACCTGCCCAAATGTCCACTGGTCATTGCCATGGGCAACTGAACCTTAAAACGCCCACTACGGAACTCACCGTCGTTGCTCTTTGCCCACCCACACCACTGGGTAAATGGCTCTACCTTTCCTTCCGTTGCTAATATCAGAAACCAGGAGCTCACCCATAGCCCATATCCAATCTCTTACCAAATCCTGTTGGTTATATGTTCTCAAAAGATTTCATGGGTAAGTTGCTCTTATTCACATGGATGTGCACTCACAATGCCAGACCGTCTTTTGAGGAGACGATAGATAGATAGATAGATAGACAGACATATATATGTATATATATGTATGCATGGAAATATGTATTATGTATATGTACTAATATAAATTTCACAACTATCTGATGAGGTATAGAAACTTTTGTTACCCTCATTTTATAGATGAGGTAACTGAAGTTCAAAGAGATTAACTTGTCCAAAGTCACATAACTAGTAAGTTCCAGAGCTTGTCCCTCTGTCTTATGCACAGTAGGTTGTATTTATTTAAAAGTTCTATAATCTCCCCATTGTTATAGGCTGTGCTCCAATGCCCCTCATACTTTACGGCACATAAAAACCACTTGAGGAATTTGTTTAACATTCAGGCTCTGATTTGACATGTCTGGAGTGAACCAAATAGTGTGCATTTTTTTTACAAGCTTCCATTGTGAAAGTGACTTTTAATTCCTTATGTGTTTCTCATTTGATCTCTTAAGGAGATAGGAATAGGAAAAGGACAGGCGTGTTTGCTTCTATGAACTCCCTTTTTGGAGTGACATCTGTGTCATTTCCTCCTTCTCTGAGCTTCCGTCAGTTCTTCTTGGTCTCCCTGACTTCTCAAAGATTCCATTCAACAAGCTTTGATAAGAGCATCTAGTTTTTCAGAATCCTCAGCTGTAGTTAACCTGATTCTGGGGGATGATTTGCTTAATGCTACAAAGAGTACTTTCCCAAATGTCCCACTCTGTCAGCCTCATACTTATGCTTTCAAACAAATAACAACAACAACAAAACAACATCAAAAAGCCTTCACATCTCTCCTTTGCTTATGGAATAGAGCTTTTAGCTTTCCAAAAATGCCTCCAACCAGTCTTTGGAGCCTTCACACCTCTGGTCCATGATCCAGGCAAATAGGCCTTTACTCACCGTCACCCAGGCCTCTGGGGCTTTTTTATGCCTCTCCGTCCTTCTAAAATGCCTTCTTGAAATACACCTCTACCAGGGCTGTTTTCCATGCAGCCTTACCTGCTTCCCCTATGGGGAAATCATCTTTCACTCTTTAGAACCCTGCAATTCTTTGCATTTCTCTATGGCACATGTCATATTTTACACTGAAATTATTTGTGTGCATTTCTTATACCTTTTCAGTGGGCAGAACTCATGGTTCTTTTTTGTTGTATCCCCAGTGGCATCTAGCTCACTGCCAAATGTCTATGTATTAGCTAAAAGATCAATTTTGCTAAAAATCTGGTGTCTGATCAACTTTTTTCCTTTCTTAAATTTTTATATTACTTTCCATTCTCTGTGTGTCTATGTACACATGCACGCCAGTATACTTTTAAACATACTTTTCTGATTATAAAAGGAATACATGCTCATTATAGAAAATTTGAAATATAGTGAAAAAGCACTGGAAAATTAAATTAGTCTGTAATACTACCACCTATGGATAATCACTGTTAAGACTTAGTGTGTGTCCCTTTAGTAATTAAAGTTATATACAAAACGGTTTTATATATTTTTTGTGCTTCTTTACTTAAAAACAAAGTAGTCTCTTTTTGAAGACATAGATACTCTTCCACAAACAACTTTGTCTTCTTCCATCTAAATCTCTTATTTCTTCTGTGTGTCTGATTGGCTACGCACTGGCTAGGACTCCAGAACCATGTTAAATATCATGGTTGCAGGCATCCTTATCCTGCAATTCCAGGTAAGTTTTTTAGGAAGTATGTGAGGGTTATCTTTTCTCAATCATTGTGTGTCTGAGAACGTCTTGAGCTATGCCTTCCATAAGAACAGCTTGGTTTGTTTTTAAATTTCTGAGTCATCACCTTTCTCTCTTAAAAATTCACAAATGTGGGGGACTTCCCTGGTGGCACAGTGGTTACGAATCCGCTTGCCAATGCAGGGGACACAGGTTCGATCCCTGGTCCGGGAAGATCCCACATGCCGTGGAGCAACTAAGCCCATGTGCCACAATTACTGAGCCTGTGCTGTAGAGCCTGAAAGCCACAACTACTGAGCCTGCATGCCACAACTATTGAAGCCCACGCGCCTAGAGCCCGTGCTCCGCAACAAGAGAAGCCAGTGCAATCAGAAGCCCACGCACCACGATGAAGAGTAGCCCCCACTCGCTGCAACTAGAGAAAGCCCGTGCGCAGCAACAAAGACCCAATGCAGCCGAAAATAAATAAATAAATAGATTTATTTTTCGAAAAAATTCACCAATTTTGATCTGTTACTGTATTGTTTTCCTAGGTCTGCCGTAACAAATTACCACAAACCGAATGGCTTAAAACAACAGAAATTTATTCTCTCGTAGTTCTGGAGGCTAGAAGTCTGAAGTCAAGATGTTGGCAGGGCCACACTCCCTCTGAAGGTTAGAGGGAGAAATCCTCCCTTGCGTCTTCCAGCTTCCATGGTTGCCAGGAATCCCTGACATCCTTTGGCTTGTAGCTGCATCACTCCAATCTCTGCTTCACATGGCCTCCTGACCTGCATTTCTGTAACTGTGTCTCCCTCTTTTCTCTTATAAAGACACCAGCCATTGGACTTAGGTCCCACCCTAATTCAGTGACCTCATCTTAACTTATGTAATTACATCTACAAAGGCCCTCTTTGCAAATAAGAGCACATTCTGAGGTTCCAGGTGGATGTAAAGTGGCGGCAGGGGGCAGGGGACACCATTCAAGCCAGTACAGTTACTTTCTGCCCTTCAGTGTTCAGAAAGAAGCCTGAGACAGTTTAGTTTATTTTCTTTCGCAGAAACCTTTCCTGCCTGGATCTTTCTCAAACCTTCTTTATTCTTTTATTTTAAAAATGTTTCCCATAGTTTCTCTGTCTTTCTCTTCTCACCAATTTTTCCTAAAATATTGCATCTTTGCAAATCTTGGACCCAGGTCTTACATCACGGATGAATATTTTCTTCAGATATATCTTTGATTATTGCTCATTTTTTCCCCTTGAAACGATAAGGAAGATCTTTTTTCTGTTCTCTGTAGCTGTCTTTTCCTTCTCATTATTTTCATTTTGTTTTGCTCCTTTTCATTTGGAAAGGCATCTCAAATGATAAACATCCTACTCTCTCTGTTTTCTACAGTAAATGTTTTGCTTTCCTTCTCCAATGAAGATTTTAATCCTACATTTGCATATTTTGTCCTCTTTTATCTTGCGTGCTTCCACAAGCTTTATACACTTGTTGCAAAAATTGTCTTCTGTTTTATTGAGGACAACAACCGCTTTTCTAAACTTTTATTTTGGTTTCATAGTAAAAAATGATGAGCTTCCTTTTTTATTTTTCAGGATCATACGTAGCATTTTTTTTTCATAACTCCCATGTTGGTGATTTTTTTTTCCTCTTTACAAAATCTTCAAACAAAAACAAAGAGCTATTCAGACCTTGTATTTTCAACAGACAGAATGTACAATGGCCTGAGCTCTCATTGTCCTTTTGGGTACTGCAGCTTCTCTGAACCAAACATCTGGATGGCCAGTGGTTGTGCAAAGCTCCCTGATCAATATCCAGAATCTAGCTGGCATTTATCTTGTAAAGCTCTGCTGGAATGAGATAGGATGTTCTCCGTGCTTGGATTTTTGCTGCTCTGAACGAGTAGCTCTAGAATTTATACATATAGCCAGGACTTAGGGGGCTCCAGGTAGCAGTCTGGTTGGAAGAGGAGTATTAAAGTAATGTTTGCTTAGCTCTTTACATAAGCTTGAGAAAATACCATGTGTGTAGATTAAAGAACAGGATGGAGATTAAGAAGGTTCTATCTCCCCCCATCCCAACCACACTTTGGTGCGCTCAGCAGCTTGGCATATTGACAAAACCATGTTCCCCAGGGCGCTCTGCTACCAGGACCCTTCCGGTCTGTCTCCCTACCTATGGCACGTTGCTTATGAAGACTGCATTTTCTAACGTGGACTTTGTCTCCCTCCCTCCCCACATCTTGCCCAATGTGTTCTTAGAGAGAAAAAGGTGCTGGAATGGCTGGGGCTACCTTAAAATGCAGTACCTGTGCAGTAAAAGGATGACACCTAATGTTTTATTGTTACTCTTCATATAGACCCAGTGGTTCTTAGTCCAGAGGAGGTGGTGAAGAGAAAAATAAACTACCATCCAGCTTTCTGTAATGACCACAGATTTGCTCTGTTTTGGGCAGCCAAGTCAGTGACCGAATATGTTTCCCAGTTCTTTTCTCCATTGGCCATACAGTAAGTAGAAAACGTCCTGATATTTTGGCCATAGGGTGGACAATCAGTCTTCAGACTCATGAATTGTCATCTTTTGTGCTGAATCTTCACAAATATTTTACTGGGAATTTGAGTATCAGGGACTAGTCAGATATTATTATTATTATTTTTTTTTTTTTTTTACGGTACGCGGGCCTCTCACTGCTGTGGCCTCTCCCGTCGCGGAGCACAGGCTCCAGACGCACAGGCTCAGCGGCCATGGCGCACGGGCCCAGCCGCTCCACAGCATGTGGGATCCTCCCGGACCGGGGCACGAACCCGTGTCCCCTGCATCGGCAGGCAGACTCTCAACCACTGTGCCACCAGGGAAGCCCCTAGTCAGATATTATTTTAATGAAGAAACCAAGATGGATAGCGTTTGAGATGGAGGGTTAGATGACAGTACTCATCCTGACTTGCCTCAGATTTCTCAATAGAATAGGTGGAGAAGTCATTGCTTGGAAGAAAAGGTGTTTCTGGAGTGGCAATTTGGTGATTGAAAGGTCAGGGCCAAGATGGGAGATGTAATGGGAAGTGAAAAAGGAATGGATAAAAGAACTGGGGAGCAGTAGTGAAGATCTAGCCATGGTCAAGAAGCATGAGCTTGTCGTCGGCCTAGTCATATGGAAATATGTTTCTTTGAACACAGAAGGGAAGCATGAGAGTTTACTTGGTAAGAGGTGATTGAAAACTGGGACTTGCCTTGGTGGGCTTGAGTAGAACTCAGCAGTACGAAGGTCTGTGTGTTAGTAAATGCAGTGTTGATGTGATTAACCACAGATCCCCAGCTAGAATGTGTACCGGAAAGAGCCAGCGTGGGTTATAAGTCAGGTACTGTGATGACAAATCTATACCAGTGTGGGTGAGAGCAGGTTTGGGGTCTTAGTAGTGGACGACAAAGCCATGGAGTTAAGTGAGGTCATTAGATTTGAGACAGCTGAAGGACGTGAGCTCAAGACATCAGATAAATCACTGTGATGGACGTTGAGTTTGCTGAGGATGGTGGCCAGAGATGTGGATGATAAGTCTGAGCCCAGATCCGAGGCCTTGGTTGTTCTTTAGCCAACAATTATCTTCCTAGCTGGAGAATCTTCTAACCAATTCAGGTTCTCTGACATGTGCCCTGGTGCCCAGCACTCCAGCTGCCCAACCTCCCAAATCTTTTCTCCACCCCATGGCACAGGCAGAAGAGGATGGAAGTGAAGAGTGGGAGGAAGAAAACATCTCCTCTGGTCCCCGTCTCCACTCCCTTGCCTCTCGCTGCAGACAGCGGAAGTGAACCAGACTGACCAGGAGAAGTGAACCAAGGGCCCAGGAGCAGCACTCGCCAGTCAGGGGATGGCTTATTCCACCCATGTTCAGGCCTTATCTCCCCACCTTTTTCTGATGGAAACATTTTAACTTTCTTTCTTCCCTTCTGAGCCATACTTTCTAAGTCAGGGGTATGGATGTGTGTCAGGGTGTCTACATGTCTGTGATTTGTGTATGCAAATGGTCTCCTTGACCAGTATTTGTAGTTTTAAAAATCTACTTATGTTGGAAATCATTTCTCAAAGGTCCTGTACATCTTCCAGAATAAATTGCATTATAGCGACAAAACCTTCGCTCCCCAAGGCAGAGTTGTCCCTCCAGCCTCTGACCGCCCCCAGTGCTCCATCCTTACTTCTGTGCTCTGGCATTTAACCAGGTTATGTGTGATTTATCTGTTTACATGTGTGTTTCTCTCTCTCTCTGTGCTCCTCCAGGGTAAGGATCATGTTGCATTTGTCTTTATAATTCCAGCAGTTAGTACAGACCTTGAGAAATTAGTTCTCAATAATATTGGAAGAATGACAAATGTTTAAACAGATCTTCCAAGAGTGTAAATGCAGCACTGAAATGGTTTAATCATACTAACAATAGTCAGGGCATTTTATATTAATCATTATCATATTATTATTAAAATACATATTGTTATAACAGGATTGAGCACTTCCTATGTCCAGAAACTATTCTAGGCTCATTCCATGTTTTATATTATTGAATCGTCTCCACAAGCCTAAAAGTGGCTACAATCATTGTCCTCATTTTAGAGATAGGGAAAATGAAATTTAGAGAAGAAAAATTGAGTGATTTGCCCAAGGTCACACAGCTAGTAAGTGTGGAACTGAGATTTGAACCTGATCAGTTGGGTGCCAAAACCCACACCTGTAACCACTCATTTTAAATAGGGACAGGGGATGGAAATCTGAAATATTATTTTTAAAGATATAATTTACACAAATTTTAAAAGATTTTTTCCTAAGTTAAAATACTGTTTCTGTGACTTATATATACCTGAATGCCAAGTACCCAGTGCATGATAAGCAGAGATCGCAGGGATCCTAGTGCTGCTTAAGGTATGGAAACAGACACCAGCCCAAAGAAACAAAGCAATTCAGTAGAGAGGAAAGAGCCTTTTGTTTTTGAAAATTTATGTATTTGTATTAATTTAGGAAATATTCTCATCTAATTGCCTCTAATATTAAACTAATAATACTTTTATTTACAGTAGTTAATGAATAACACTTTATTCTTCCTTTTTTAATTTTTTCTTTTACATTAATTTGTTAAATCATACAGATGGATATTATTGCTTGGATATTACTTTTTTCCAGAAATAAAACATCTAAGATATTGAACACTGTTTACTGTTAAATGAATCAGTTACAGTTTGGCTGAAATTAGAAAGCGTCTACTCCAGATATTAAATTACATGAATTTCCACCATTTTTAGTATATTTAACTAACTGAAGGTGTTTCAGCCTGAGAAACTGAATTGATCTTGGTCACACAGAGTTGCATCAAGGTCCAGCATGTCACAGTCCTGTCAAGTAGAACTTTCCGTGACTGTGGAAATTTGTCATTTGCTCTGTCCAGTGTAGCCATCACCTGTGGCTACTGAACACTTAAAATACGGACAGCGCAACAGAGGAACTGAGTGTTTTTTATCTCAATTAATTTAAAATTAGATTTATTAAATGGGGCTAGTGGCTCCAGTATTGACCAATGCAGGAACTCTAAAGGAATTCCTCACAGGACCAGGCAGATCCTAACCAAGTGATGATTTGATTTGCTTTTTCCCTTTTCTCTCTTGGGCGCAGTCCTCCTCAGTACCGATCCTTTAGTGTATGACCAGGTTAGAAACGTTAGACAAAATAAAATAACGTAAAAACCGTGTCCTTTTTTCTTAGCATTACTGATGTTAAATATATGTTAATTTCCTTCCCCTGAACTTCTGCACCAAAACAAACTCAAAAGAATTCTGCTGTTTGTATCTTCTGTAGGGAAACTCTCCCCTGCGTTCCTGGTGAGTGAGGGTGTGGCTGGCAGGTGGAAATGGGGCCCTTCCCCTCCTTGAAGACCCTCTGAGCCAGGACTGCCTCTGTGGGGTGTTGTTCTGACAACCTCTCCAGTTCTACAGTTACTGGTGTATTCAGGTTTCTTCCTCTCCTTAAAAGAATCTTCATTATGTATATTTTCCTAGAAAATTTCCATTTCACTGAAGTTTTTGGTAATAGTCGCATAGTCGCACATGGTATTCTCTCACACTTTAAAAAATCTCTTTTCTGCTTAGCAGTTATATTTTCTTTATTATCACTCTGTGTATTTGTGTTTGTCTTTGATTTTTATTTATTTCTTTATTTTATTGAAATATAATTGATTTACATTATTGTGTTAGTTTCAGGTGTACAGCAAAGTGATTCAGTTATATATATGTGTATATATACACATTTATGTATATACAGTATATATATATTTTTTCAGATTCTTTTTCATTATAAGTTATTACGAGATATTGAATATAGTTCCCTGTGCTATACAGTAAGTCCTTGTTGTTTATCGATTTTATACATAGTAGTGTGTATCTGTTAATCCCAAAGTCCTAATTTATAAAAATATGGAATGCTTCACAAATTTGCATGTCATCCTTGCTTAGGGGCCATGCTAATCTTATCTGAATCATTCTAGTTTTAGTATACATGCTGCCGAAGTGAGCACTCTTTGCTTTTTAGAATCAGACTTGCTGGCCATCTCTTGGATGTGTTTATCAATTCTACTGCCTTTCTAAATCTGTAATTTCTGCTCTGATCTTTTATTGACTCCTCCCCCCTGCTTTCCTTGGGTGTATTTCATTGTTCTTTTTGTACCTTCTAGCAGTTAATGCTTTAGTTCATTGTTTTTATTCTTTCTTATTTAATGATGAAATCGTTTAAGGATATGAATTTTCCTGTAAATACAGCATCTATTGCATTATCTGTTTTGATAGGTACTGTTTTCGTTGATGTCTGGATAGTGTCCAATTTTAGTTTTCTTACTTGAGTTTTTTCAGATGTATATTTTAAAATTTCCCACTTTTTTATCCTTTTGACACTAATTTCTCATTTAGTTGCACTATACTAAAAAAATCATCTGTATAGTTTCTGTTTTGCAGAATTTATTCATGCTTGCTTTTATCCAATATTTGATCAGCTTTTAAAACTTTAATAGATTTTCTTAAAAGGTATGTATTCTCTGTTTGTACCTTGATAAATTCAGTATATGTCTATTAAATCATGCTTATTAATTTTATTATTTGATTCCTCTGTAATTCCTTACTATTTCTTGCCTTGACCTAGCAGAGAGAAATATACTAAAATCCCCCATTATAATTATAATTTTAGAATCTCCATCTATTTATAAGAGTTTTGTTTTATAATGAGTGTCTATAATTATTATATTTTGGGGGTGAGTAGATCTAGCTATCCATGTACCATAACTTTTTTAATGATATTTTTTTCCTAAGTTCTACCATCTGATTTTATTATTCCCTCACCATTTTCTCCCCAACTTACCATGAATATTTTTAACTTTGCCTTTCTTTTTCAGGATTATCTTATTGTATTTATTGTATTGTTTTATTTTATTATCTCTTGCAGCTAGTTGGATTTCATTTGTATTTCCAATCCTTGAGCCTTTCTTCCTGTAATAGAGGAGTGTAGCCCATTGATATTTATTGTAATTGTCTGTGCTGTTCTCTCCAATGACCTCTATGAGGTGTTCCAAACTCCCCGTTATCCACTTCCTCATTTTACCCCTCTCCCTCACTCCATCCTTTAGGAGTGCAGATCCGGACTGATCAGATAAAAAATATCTTACTGGTCACTGAACTCCTGGGTAGGCAGAGCGCTTGCAAAGGTCAGAGCACATGTGGGAATGTCCTTTTTGGACATTTCTCCTGAAGAATAACAAAGGGCCAGGTATACTCCTGTGTGAGGAGACTGCCTGACTCCCTCCTCTCTGCTGGCTTTGGAGGGGTGAGCTCTCAGATTGCCTTGCTCTCTACTTTGTTTCTAAACCTTTCGGGCTGGTCTGCAGTAAATAAAGGCATTCTCTAGTTGTGGTCTAGCTCATTAGTAGGGGACCTTACCAGAGGGTAGTTGGTCTACGGAATGATTTGGTTGGCCTTGGGTTCTCTGCCCAAAGACCATCTTAATAACACCCCAGTCCATTATTCCTTGCATTTTTCTCTCAGGTATGTTCTCTGTGTTTTTGATAATCATTTTCCTCTATTTATCTCAAACTGATATTCTAATCTACTCTTTTGGGGGTATTTTCTTCTCAGTATCTAATTTTGAATTCACTATGGTCACTGTGAAATGTGGTCTACATTTCAAAATTCAGAAACCATGCTTTTACATCAGAAAGCTGATCACAGATTGTTCCATATTCATAGATCAAGTATCCTCCCAAATTATTACAATTAGTGATGACCTAAAATTTCCTTGTGCTTTTTGTAGTAAATTATATTTCCTAGAACATTTGCTCGTATACCTCAAGTCAGTTTCCACATTTTAAATTATGGACTTGTCATAGGTTTAATGATTTTTTTCTTTGTTCTTCCTTGTAGGGTATGTTATAGGGTATATAGTTGGCTTAGAACATCAAAATGCAGTTAAAAACAAGTGTATTTCTCTGTCACATCGAGCCAAGCATTTTAAGTTGTTGGGTGGCTGTGCCCCACACATTCAGGCTTGGGATGAACCCACTGTCTTCAGTATGGACTTCGAGGTCTCTCTGGTCATTGAGGTTTAACCAGTGGAGGGAAAGAGCACGTCTGGGGGCACCTCCCCTCTCTAAAGGGCTGGGATCCCTGCATGCCACTGGGACATTGACCCACCTGCAAGTGGGGATATGAAGTCAAATGGCCACCTTGAGGGAACTGTGGTCTAGCCATATGTCCGGCTACAATTCCATTACTATGGAAGATGGTGAGAATGGATTTTGGCGGCAACCAGAACTCTGTACCACGTGGAAAGAGTCGGAGGAGAGGACTTCTTGGTTGTGCAGTACTGGACATTTAGATGGGTTCTAGTAGACATTGTGTCATTCCTGAGTCAAATCTCCTTCCAACAAAGGGAAGAGTTTATAGATTTTTAATAGTTTTAATTGGCCAGATCAAAGGCTTATGAGGAATAATAGAAAGAAAACTACTGATAGAAACAGTTTCTCTGCTGTGTTAAAAGGATATTTTTTTCCTGGAGTGTTATTTTTTTCAACCCCTCATTCACTAGAGCACTGTCCCCTTTCACATCAGGTGGTGTACCAGTCCTCATCAGCACCAGCCTCCACGGCACCCTCTGGTTTATTTAGCCAGCTGCCCGAGCCAGCTGGGGGTTGGGGAGGTGTGGGGCAGCGGAGCTCTGGGGCTGCCATTCCACTTGCCAGTGAGAGTCACTTCCCCAGTGTGACTGGTAGGTCTCCTTCCCACCTACTGCCCGAATACCACCCCCTCACCTCAGACAGCCCTTGCCAGCATGAGCTCAGCAGTGTTAGTTTGACCTTAGTTGGACTAAGTTACTACTCAGGCTACCTTTCCCTTGCAAATGGTGATTCAGGTGATTTGGTCTGTCCTTCACCTTGGTCTTTCTTTCATCGTAGACCTGGTAGAATCTCTTTGAAATTTCTTGGGTGAGTAATGAACCTTCTTGCTTTCTGGGGCTAGAGTAGATCTTTCTCCCAGTCTCATATCCCTTTGGTCATTTCCACAGGGATTTGGCATTCATCTGTTCATGGATTTCTTGTGTAATAAATATTTAGTGAGTATCAATACTATGTCAGGCAGTGAGCATAGCTCTGGGGAGGCAGTGGTGAGAAAACCATCGTCTTCCTGGAGCTTCTCAATGAGAGTGGAGGGGGTGCATGAGGAGAGACGGGCATGAATCAGGTGATGGCACAAAGGAATGGCATTCAGGACCCTGAGGCCCTCTCTGAGACTTGCAGTGGGAGCTTTTCCCAGGCAGTGAGGTCAAGGAAGGTGTCTGAGCAATGGGAGCTGTGGTGGAACTGAATGATAAGGAGTTCACGAGGGGAAGTGGGGAGAGGAAGACCTTCCAGGTGAGGGGGTCCTGTGCGTGCACGTCCCCTGGTGGGAAGGAGGGGGATGCCAGGATAGAGATGGGACAATAGAGATGGGATTGTGGGACAATCAGATTCGCAGTTGCCAGAATCCCCTGCGCTTTGATGTGAAGAGTGGTTTGGAGAGAAGTGATGGTGGGTGGATGCACAGGCCAGTGAGGAGATGGTTGCAGTCACCCAGGGGAGAGATGACAGTGACCTGATGGAGATGGTGGTGGTGGCGATGGTGACGGTGATAGAGTTAAACGTGTTAGACTAAGGCAGGAGTTCAGGGTCTTCATGGGTTTGTGATTATAGTTCAGAGGAAGCTAAGTTCTTTCTAACCATCAAATCATTAGACATGTCCTTCCTTTCTTCTTTTTGAACCTTTCAATCAAGGTAAGCGATAAACTTCTTGCTCTAATCTCAGCAAAGGAAGAGGGAATCATAGCCTGTGCCTAGCAGTGTCTGGAATATAGTCCACCACTATTTATACTTGTTATGTGAATGAATGACTGAATCAGTGAATGATGGTCAGTCTTCTCCCAAGCCTTTGATTCCTTGATGAGACTGGCTCTAGTGAGGACTGTATCTACCAACCTCTAATACAGGGATGTGTGTGTCACCCTCTCTCTTTATACGCCTATGGCAGACATTAGTAATTGATTGCGGCTCCTGGCAACAATGTGTGACAGAACACATGGAGTATCACCAACCAGGGAAACCTTTCTCAGTCTTGGTGTCCAGAGGTAGATCTGATACCGTGTGACCCAAAGCGCCCACCATACTCTGCCATGTGGCTCAAAGTCCCCAAGCAAACAGACACTCATGCAGGACATTCCCAGGGCTTAGAGATCACCTCGCAGGAGCTGAGCGCAAAGGTCAGACCTCTTTTTTGGGCAAATTAAATCCTTTGCTACGTAGCCTCTGTTGCCCATCTTCAGTCTATCAACAGTGTAATGATCTGATGATATAAAAGCTAAACATATACATAAAAATCTTCTTTGTAATTGTTTTTAGAAATGATTTTGCAGGATATAGGTTAGGTATACATATAAGTTAGGACCTTATCATGGACATTCCATGGAGGAGGGTTAAGTAGGGTAGTGGTCAGATGAGGATAACAGGCTTCTGGCGTCTGACTGCCTGTGTTCACATCCCAGGCCCACCACTGACTTAGATGTAACCTTGCCTAGTTATTTAACCTTTCTCTGCCTCAGTTTCGTCACTCATCAACGAGAGTAATGATAGTACCTACTTTGGGTTGTTTTTATGAGAATTAAATGAGATAACACATGTTAAGGCCAGAGGAGTACATGGCATGTAGAAGCGCTCAATAAATATCAGATACTATTATTTTTGTATTTATCGCGGGAAAAGTTTATCAATCTTTTTCAAACAGTTTTCCTTAGGGAAAGTTGTAGAGTTTTTCCCTGACATTTTTCCATTTATTTTCACACTTTCACATCTCTGAAACACGAGTGAAACTATGAGATAATCATTCTTAAGACATTGTGTGTCATTTTCCTGGGTAGGACTTGAGAAGTGCCCCTCTGGGCACGTGTGTTCTAATGGGATTTCTGGGATCTGGAAATTGTTGGCAGCTCTGCAAATCTGTGGGCAGGTCTCAAAGGTTAAAAAAAAGACGTGGCATTTTCCTACGTTGCTACTGAGAAATCTCGAAGATTTAGGAGAAAGTAAGTTAAATCTTGAGTCAGCGATTTTAGGACTGATGCACCAAGCACTGATTTCTGTTTACCTCATCTCTTTTTAGCACCGAGCTCCTTGAATGGAGCCTGCCTATTTGCAAGCATCGCATTGCTGGAGCTAAAATACAGTCTGGCAGCCTTGGAAGGGACTAACTGGCCTTTTGGAAACTGTTTGAAACTGAATGAAGCACAAGAGCTTTCTGTGATGTTAGTAGAGCCTTGAGTTTCTGCCAGCCATTAATTGTTTTTTAGGCTTTCCTGTGAAGGCAGCTGAACTTGAGACTTGGCTTTCGGTGTTGCCATCTGTGAGCTACGCTTGTCCACGTGCGACGTGGGTTAAGCTTGTGGGGAGCGTCACCTCAGTGCTTCAGTATTGGAATATGTTCAAATTTAGATTTGATGCTTTTGTTTTCCACTCTTATGGGTTAGGTGTTCCTCACTCTTCAGCTTCCTAAAGACTGTGGGGCCCACCTGTACGAGGGCGTGGCTGATAGAGCTTCCAAGAGACTGTTAGCTCTAGGCTGGGCCCTCCAGCTCTCACTGGATTTGACTTACTCATAGGCAGATACGGACAGATGGAAGGGGCATTGCAAATGGTGACCCAGCTTCCTAACTGAGTGCTCTTTTGTCCCCCAGCTTATTTCTAGTGATGCCGATGGAGCCATCCAAAGGGCTGGAAGGTTCAGAGTGGAAAACGGCTCTTCAGATGAGGTAAGGAAGTCTGTATCATCACCAAGCACACAATCATGGTGCCTGTGATACAGCCGTGAGCAGCTTGTGATCCTCTTTTCCACAGAACACCTGCCTAAATGGAGCCCAGGAAGGGGTCAGAAGGGCTCTTCAGAGTTTTGCTTGAAGCAAACAGGAAGGGAAAGTGCCATCATTCTCTGTATGGAAGGTGCTATTAATAGAGTGACGCGTACCCTTTGAAAGATCTGTAATAAAGCCAGGTAGACACATGAAGGTGGTCTGCCAGCAATGGGACCAAAAGACAAATTCACAGCCACAGCACCCTTTGTGAATGGCCCCTGGAACCCTAGCTCTTACCCTTTGCCAGGCTTGTAGGCTTGGAACTGCCGTGTGAGCAATGTCGGGGTCCAGGAGAGAGATGCAAAATATTACTGTGATTATAAGATGCCGTCTTTATTCAGAGGAGACACCAAGAAAGGAGGCCATTCCTGTCTGCCACTGCTTGGGCCCAAGCCCTCTTTCTGGGCTCTGCTGGTCATCCTCGCCATAGGCCACAGGGACTCACCTTGCTGGCCTTTCTTTGTTAAATCTTCCACTGCCCGCTCCATCCCTTGGGGTCTACCCCCAGAACTGCTGAGTGCTACCTAAGCCCCCCAGTTTTTTCTTCCTTGCTGCTTCTCTGAGAGGCAGCCCATTGCAGTGCTTCAGCACCCCCAGCTTTGGCATCAGGCAAGCCTGGGCTCAAGTTCCAGCTCCCCCACCTCCTAGCTGTGTGACCCTAGGCAAGTAATCAGCCTTTCTGAAGCCCAGATTCTTCATCTCTAAGGAGGAAACGGTCTTGGGATTATCGAGAGGATTCAGTGAGCTAAGCTCTTAAAGCTATTAGCGCTCTGCCCAGTGTATAGTGAGAGTTCAGTGAGTGAGAGCTGTAATAGTAATAATGGTTGTTGTTGTTCCCATAAGTGGTGCTGTATGGCCAGCCTTGCCCTCCTGACCACTTCCTTAATCACCTTCTTGGTGATGGGCTATGGATTTAACTTGAAAGCCACAGCATTCAGGAAGTTGTTGCTCATCTTCACCTTTGCCTTAACTTAGCAAAGCCCTTCACCCAGACGTGGTAACCTCACCATTGCTGTGAGGCAAAGGGGGCAGTCCCACCTTGGGCTGGACCCCTGAATAGGTGCCCACATACTTCTTATCCAGAATAATGTCAACTGACCTTCATAGAAGAAAGAACTCCCAGGGAAATTTGCTTCTGAAGCTTGGAAACAGCCCTCCCCAAATGGTCCTGCTCCTGAGACAAGACAGTCTTATCCTCACAGACTCAAGCAGCCAAGGGTGTCCCAGGAGCTAAGTCAGGAGCAGAAGCATCGAGTCCTCATCCTCCAGTGCTCAGAAAGCTAGCAGCTGCCAGGCCGAGTATCTACTTTGAGCACCTAAGTACCGAAGATACCAGAGGTTGCTGTACCTCAACACATCTTTCTGCTACCAAAATTTTTCAGAACTTCAGCCCAGCCCGAAATGAACAAACTGTACTGGCTTTCCCCACCCCCACATAAGCACAACTCTGGCCCCTGCCAAAACCAGTGTCTAGAGGAAATCCACAACTCCCCAGAAAAACATAAATGGAGCCTTCATGCAGTCCTAGGATCACCACGCACTTTGGTTATCAAACACTCCTGCCTGGCCCTGTCACCTGGCCATGCCACATGCCAGAGGACAAGGTCAGGGACTGGAAATCACCTTTGGCGGATCATGGGCAACAGTGGCTCCAGAGTCAGGCTGCTGGGGTTCAAATCATGGCCCCGCAACTCACCAACAGTGTGGCCATGGGCGGTTCACTTAACACCTTTAGAACCATTTGGTGGAGTTACTGATTTAACAAATCCTTGTGGTCTGTTGCATTCAAAACACAGTCCTGTCTCAGATTGCTTCTGTGGGCTCAAATACTGTTTTAAACTTTGTTTCCACCAAAGCCACCGAGCATGAGTGCTCCATTGGAGCACCTTGGCTGGGTTTATATCCATGGTCTTCAGTTAAAAGCTCTGGCCAGTGCCAGCGCCCAGCCTGGTGTAAGACCGTGGAGGAACATGAGACCCAGAGGAAAAAAAACCTGGCTTGCTCTGAGTTTGTTAAAGCAGTTAGTGCATTAGAAGGCTCAACACGCTGCTTGAAGTTTTTCAAACCCATGAACAAATTGCAAAGCAATTTCATTACTGAGTTATTTTTCCTTTTATCGTTGCATTGATACAGTATGGATACTAGACCCTTATCAGATATATGATTTGCCAAAATTTTCTCCCATTCCTTAGGTTGTATTCTCACTTTCTTGATTGTGTGCCTTGAAGCATAAAAGTTTCTTAATTTGCTAATATCTAGCTCATCTATCTTGTCTTCTGTTGCTTGTGCTTCTCCTATGGTATCTAAGAAACCATTGCCTAACCCAGGGCTGCTTGGTCACTTTTTAGAGTTTACTCTTCCCTTCGGATAATGTCAAATTTGTCTTTTATTTCTTTAAACATAGTCAGTATAATGGTTTTATTATCTGTGACTGATAATTCCAATATGTGAGGGTTTTTGTGGCCCTCTGTTAGATTTTTCTCCTGGCATATTCTCATGGTGTACTGTGCTCCTCTGTGTGCTTGGCTGCCTGATTGTGTGCTGTTTGTTGTTCTTGAAGATGACTTTTTTAGGAATAATATAAGGCTTAGGATGTGTTGCCTTTTGGTACAGAGTGTGATCCTGTGATTTGTAATAAGAAATACATATTTGGTCTTCGTACCTCCTCCTGGCACAGAGCTCCTAAAACCCTTGGAATTTTCTAGGTAATGAGAGTGATCATGGTGTCTTTTGTTATGTTAATAAGTGATTTCTGGAAAGCCCTTAAGTTTCCTAAGGATGGGGGCTGGTCACCAGAGAAACCAACCACGTGATTAGAGGGTTAGCGCTTCAGTCCAACCCCAGCCTCCTGGGAGGGGAGAGGGGCTGGAGAGTGAGTTCAATCCCCAAAGGCCAATGATTTAATCAGTCGTGCCTATGGGATGCAGCCTCCATAAGAACTTGAGAGGGCAGCGTTTAGAGAGCTTCCAGATGGGTGAACACCTGGAGATTCCAGAAGAGTGGCCGGCTCCGAGAGCATGGGCACTCCACACCCCCTCCCACATCCACATACCTTGCCCCATGCATCTCTTCCATCTGGCTGTTCCTGAGTTATATCCTTTTATAATAAACTAGTAATCTAAGTAGTCAAGTGTTTCTCTGAGGTCTGTGCTCTAGCAAATTAATCGAACCCAAGGAGAGGGTCATGGGAACCTTCAAGCTATAGCCAGTTGATCAGAAGCACAGGTGACCACCAGGATTTACAGTTTGCAGCAGAAGTTGCAGACGTCAGAAGCAGTCTTGTAGGACTGAGCCCTTAGCCTGTGGGATCCGACACTGTCTCCAGGTAGACAGTGTCAGAATTGAGTTGAATTACAGGACACCCAGGTGGTGTCGGAGAATTGCTTGGTGGTGTGGGGGGAAACCACATATTAGAATTGGTGTCAGAATCAGAGGGAGGGTTTGCATTTGCTTTTGCCAGACACCTTTAAACTAAAGTCCCAGCTTGAAATAAACCCTTTAAGCCAAGATACAGGATGGAGCTGCAACTTTACATGAAGGCTGGCTTGTGGTCACAGCACCTCAGAGACACTCCTCCACTCAGTACTGTGGCAGGCTTCCTTGGAGTCTTTGGGGTAAAGGTGGTCTCTTCCAGTTCACTCTTTTCTTGAATGTGTAACCCTTTGGGGGTCCCAGCTTAATGTGGGGTGGGTCTCCTATAGACCTACCTACTTCAGTGGATCCTGGGGGTTTGATTCTTTGCCCTCTTGCCTCTTGAGGTCACCAAAACCCAAGAGTAATTTTGCCAGGATCGATAGATGTCTTCAAGCTAAAGAGAATTTCCATGCTCCACTTACCTCTCCGGGTTCCCACTTGCCTTTGTTTTGACTGGTAATTCCTTACTATCTTGTAAGCTCTCCAGTGCTTTTAAGGAGATGACTTTAATATTTGTCTAATGCTTTTAGTTTCTTCAGTGGGAGGTTTGGTCGAATAACCTAGCTCACCATTACCAAAAACATAAGTTACATCAGGAGCGCTATTCCTATAATACATCAAGTCATTCATTCAACCCACACGCAGGATCACTTCTCGGTGCCAGACAGGCTGAGCGCTGGTGATGCGGGAATGAATAAGACTGCTGACTGCTAGGGTCCCTGCCCCCGTGGGCTCACAGACAGGCAGGAGAGTGGTCAATAAATAACACAGATACATAAGACGATTGCAAATTTTGGTAACTCCTGTGGAGAAAACACACACGGGGCGTGTCATAAGGACGTCACGGTGAGGCCCAGGCTCTGAGCAGTGCTTCTCAGACTGTGTGTGGTGAAGGGCCTGCTTTTTTAGTTCCAATCTGTTGCAGGACTCTCTGTGGTCCTACGACGACGTATGACCGGTTTGCAGCACCCACTCATACAACTCACTACCAAAATCAGTAACATCCGGATTGGTCTGGGTTCTGTTTAGGGAAGCTAAGCCCCCAAGACTCGCTCTCCACTGCTGTCTACTTCATCACAGACTGTAAGCAGATCAGCACCCACCCGTGGACCGCACCTCCCTGCCGTAGAGTTCATCTAGGCCCATCCTCCACCCGTGGACCGCACCTTCCTGCCGTAGACTTCATCTAGGCCCATCCTCCACCCGTGGACCACACCTCCCTGCCGTAGACTTCATCTAGGCCCATCCTCCACCCGTGGACCACACCTCCCTGCCGTAGACTTCATCTAGGCCCATCCTCCACCCGTGGACCACACCTCCCTGCCGTAGACTTCATCTAGGCCCATCCTCCACCCGTGGACCGCACCTCCCTGCCGTAGACTTCATCTAGGCCCATCCTCCACCCGTGGACCACACCTCCCTGCCGTAGACTTCATCTAGGCCCATCCTCCACCCGTGGACCACACCTCCCTGCCGTAGAGTTCATCTAGGCCCATCCTCCACCCGTGGACCACACCTCCCTGCCGTAGAGTTCATCTAGGCCCATCCTCCACCCGTGGACCACACCTCCCTGCCGTAGAGTTCATCTAGGCCCATCCTCCACCCGTGGACCACACCTCCCTGCCGTAGAGTTCATCTAGGCCCATCCTCCACCCAAGGCATGAACCCCTGCAACAACTTTGCCAACAGTTAGCTCCTCTGTCCCTGCCTGAATATATCTCCAGTGATGGGAAACTTGCTCCCCCCTTGATAGGGTTTTTCCTCGGGACACCAACCAGTTCCATCACCAGCTAAGTCCCCTACAATTCCGTTCAATCCTGACCGGAACCACCTGGAGCTAGCGTCAGACTCCACTGGTTTCAGGCTCAGTTCCACACGCTGCCCTCACTTCAGACACCGGTGGCAAATGTCAGGTCCCTAGGGTACCCACACATCCGTCTAACTGGGCTACAAAGTTAGGGGTTCCCATAACCCCCGTCCTCGGGTTCAGTAATTCACTGAAATGACTCACAGAACTCTGGAAAGCACTTTACTTACCATACCCATTTATTACAAAGGATACAACTTGGGAACAGCAAATGGAAGAGATGCAGAGGGCAAGGGATGGGGGATGGGGGCACAGAGCTCCCCTGCCCTCTTTGGGTGCACCACCCTCCCAGCACCTTGATATAGTCACCAACCCAGAAGCTCACATGGGTATGGTTGATTCATTCATTCAATCTCCAGCCCCTCTCCCCTCCCGAAAGGTTGCAGGGTGGGGCTGAAAGTGCCAAGCTTCTAATCAAGCTTGATCTTTCTAGCTACCGGCCCCATCCTGAAGCTAGCTAGGGGCCCACCACGAGTTGCCTCATTGGAGCAAAAGATGCTCCTGTCACCCTTATGTCTCAGGAAATGCCAAGGGTTTTAGGAGTTCTGTGCCAAGAGCCAGAGACAAAGCCGAAATATAAATTTCCCATTATACCACAGCCCTAAAGTTACTTCCATTTTTCGGCATCTCTCATTGCTAGAAAGTTTTTTTTATTGAACAGAACTCATCTGTCTATATTTTCCACTCAGAGTTTCTATTTATGGTTTCTGGAGCCCATAGTGTAAGGCTGAGCCTTCTTCAGCATGATAGACCTTCAAGCTTTCCAAGACATCTGCTGTTTTTCTCCTAAGACATGGACTCAGTTCCACTTATCATCACACTCCCTGCTGCTCCTTGGACACATGTGAGGTGGTTTATGGACCTTTTAGGTGGAAGTGCTCGGAATGAACACCTGGCCCCAGGTGCCCCTCACGGCCACAGAGTGAGGCCGGCTCATCCCCTTCCTTGCTGTGCACACACTCCTCTTTTCATGAAGCCCAAGGACTCATTACGAACCTACGATATGCTACCCCCAACTCCAGTCTTTTTCACGTGTGCTGTTATTTAGCTGTGAGGCAACATCATGGTATAGTGGAGACAGTTTTGGAGTCAAGCAAACCTGGGTTCAGACCTCAGCTCTACCACTTACCAGTTTATGACTCAATGTCACGGAGCCTCAATCTCCTACTGGGTAAAAAAGAGAGAGAATTCCTACTTTGTAGCACCTGGCCTTCTCCACCCTTTACTTGTACAATTTGTATTTGTACCTAAATGTAGGACTCTGCATTGTCCACACTGAATTTAATCTCATTAGTGTGTCCTGTAATTGCTAAGTGTCAAGAGGTTTTTTTGACATCTTGATTCTGTCACCTGTCCTATTAGCTAACCCAGTGAGAATCTTTTTTTTTTTTTTTTTTTTTTTTTTCAGTATGCGGGCCTCTCACTGTTGTGGCCTCTCCCGTTGCGGAGCACAGGCTCCGGATGCGCAGGCTCAGCGGCCATGGCTCACGGGCCCAGCCGCTCCGCGGCATATGGGATCCTCCCAGACCGGGGCACGAACCCGTATCCCCTGCATCGGCAGGCGGACTCTCAACCACTGCGCCACCAGGGAGGCCCGAGAATCTTTATATTACCTTCAGATGTGCTTATCCTGCCATCTGTGTGCTCATTCAGATTATTAATTAAAATGACTGTGACCCTTGGGTAGATCCCTGGAAACCTCCCTTACAGCTCACTGGTATGTATCAATTAGTATTTGGTGGAGCAGAGGGCACAATCTTTCAGCTTTTTATAGATCTCTTCCTTAGCACGGGGAGGATTCTCTTACACACTGTTGGGGGACATGTAGATGAGCACAGTCTTTGGGGAAGGCAATTAGCAATCATTAAAAATGTGTAGGGCTTCCCTGGTGGTGCAGTGGTTGAGAGTCTGCCTGCCGGTGCAGGGGACACGGGTTCGTGCCCCGGTTCGGGAAGATCCCACATGCCGCGGAGCGGCTGGGCCCGTGAGCCATGGCCGATGAGCCTGCGCGTCCAGAGCCTGTGCTCTGCAACGGGAGAGGCCACAGCAGTGAGAGGCCCACATACCGAAAAAAAAAAAAAAAAAAAAATGTGTATATCATTTGGCCAGCAGTTCTACTGCTGGGATGTGTACTGTAGCGTTATTTTAAAATAAAAAAATAAAACCACTTGGAAACAACATCAGTTTCCATCAGTAGAGGAATGATTTTGAAAATTATGATTTAGACACTGGAATGCTTAGTAGCTGTTAGAAAGAATGAGGTACAGGTAAATGTAATACCGTAGAAAAACATTTACCATACAGTGCTAGACATAAAAGCAAGTTCCAGAATGATTCGTATGATATCATCCCATTTCCTTAAAAACAACAAAAAAGATCAACTTGCTTGTCAATATTCAAGAAAATTTCCAAAAGGTTACCTAAGAATTTAATAGTAATTGCTTCTGGAGTGGAAATGGGAGGTCAGGAAAGAAGTTAGAGGACCTTAACTTTCTACCCTTTTATGTTTACATATTTTACACATCTGTACTCAACTGAAGTGTTTAATTTTTTTAAAAAACTATGTAGTTGTTAAAAGGAACAAGGTAGATCTGTAAGTACTAACAGAAATATTTCTAAGATTTCTTTTTTTAGTGAAAAAATAAGTTTCAGTGTAATACCTATAATACTATCCCATTTTTGAAAACAGATTATGTGTATATATATACATATGTATGTAAATGTATGTGAATGTGTATACGTATGTATAGACACATTTTTGTAAATGCATAAAAAGACCTGGGACTATCCAAACCAATCTGGTAACATGGTTATTATATGGCAAGGAAGTAGATTAGGACATGGGGGTTGAGGGGAAAAAAAGCATTTTAATTTTTGTATGATCTAACTTTTTTCAACCAGCTTATATTTATATTTGCAATTCAAATTTTTTGTTTTTTTTAATCCATCTTCTTTATTGTCAGTGTTCTTTCAGCAATTTAACCTAGAAAGTGAAGGAAAGTCAGTTTAAAAGCATTCATTCATTAATTAAACTCACTCTGGAAGAGGCTCTGAAAAATCACAAGCATTATATAAAACTGTGGATCTCATTTGTAGCCTGAGTGCTTGTGTTGTGTGGACTCCCTGCTTAAAGTCAAGTATTAGAGAACATTCAGATAAAATGGGGGTGTTATACATGGATTTTGATTAAATTCTCTTCACAATATCCTGGCCATATACAGTCTTCATCCTTCACATCCCGCAAGTATAAATGTGGTTAAACAAAGCAAAACAAGGAAAGCAACAAGGAGCTTTTGTGGGCTTTGGAATTTGATGCAGAAATGATTCAGGATTTCTCAGTCTCAAGACTCATTCAACCCTGTGGGCATGTTCAGGCACATCTGCAGCATAGAAGAATTTGAGTTCATTACTGCATAATACCTTTTAGCAAATAATTGTCTAAAAGGGATAAAATTAGCATGGGTGTTTGTAATGTTAAACTTTGATTGGAATATGTGCTCATCAGAATATTTCCTCCTAACATTCTTGTTGATGTCAAGTAAATACTGTGTTCCTGTGTAACTGTCACCTTAAAATGCTATAGGAAGTTTCTGTATCTTTGAAATCCTCTATAAAGTAGGCCATACTTAAAATAGTTAGGATTTATGGTGGTTATGTAAGAAGATACTCCTATACTTGGGAAATACACATTGAAGTATTTAGGAATAAAGGGCTATTATTTATGCAATTTAGCCTTAAATGATTTGGGAAGAAGTGTGTGTGCGTGTGTGTGTAGAGGGATAGAGAGTAGTGAACAAGTGAATAATGGGATAAAATGTTAGCAGTAGGTGAATCTGGTAAAGGGCATACAGATGCTTTTTGCACTCCTCTTATTCTTGCAACTTTTATGTAAGTTTAAAATCACTGCCAAATAAAAATTTATATATATGGGTGTGGGTGTGGGGGGATATATATATATATGTATATATATATATATATATCGCTGATTTTTTTAAAGTCAAGAAAATTCAATAAAGGCACAATAATACTAAGAATTTTAACCTACTTTTTACCCCTTGATAGATTAAAAAGGCATAACATTAAGTAAAAGATTCAGAAGATGATATAATGGTTAAGATTTTAAAAAAGAAAAAAAACACTCTGACATTGGAACTGATTTGTTTTAGCTCCACTGCTTATTATTTCTGCAACCTTAGGCAACAAACTTAAATTATCTAAGCATCAATTTCCTCATCTGAAAGTAAGGGGATAAAATCGACTCTATCTCATGAGTTGGTGGAGATACTATGGAGATAATTCATGTAAAGTGTGTGGCCTAATACTTGGCACTTAGAGCTCTTTCCGTGAACGTCATTATTTCCAGAGCAGTGAGAAAGACAGAAAGCATCCTAATTCACTTTATAAAGTAATATAACCCTGAAAGCATGACAGAAATATATACTGAAAAGAAACCTAAAGATTCATCTCACCAACAAATATGATACATAAGTCATTTTTTTTAATCCAGCAATACAGTATATCAACAGAATACCTATAAGGGTGTCTTCCAGAAATCTAAGAACCATTCAGTATAAGAAGAGCCAATGGTATAATTTATTACATGACTATGATTTTCCCCATTTAACCTATTTGCTAAATAGTTGCCAAAAAAAAAAAGCTTTCAGTAAAATTCAATATTCATTTCTGAGAAAACCACTTTATAAACTTGGAATTGAAGGGAACTTCTTCAACATGATAAAGAAACTGACCACAGACATCCAGTAAATCACTAGAGCCATGTCAGAATGAGAAAAGAATGTTCCAGCAGTCTGTCTTACACACAGGGCACAATGTAGATGTCAATGGAGTTTCAAACTGTATATTTAGTATGATTCCATTTTGGTAAGAAAAGTACGTATGTACATGTAGGGGAAAAATTTGAGGAAACCATATCAAATCATTAATAGCGATTATATCTTTGGATAGAGGATTCGGATTATTCGTTATGTTTATCCATGTTTTCCACATTAATTGAGTTACAGTAAATTTTTAAAATTCTACAAAGAATATGAACTCAAATAAGATGCTGCCGAGATGTGTTCCAGGTGAAATGTGCCTGTTACAGGGTAACAAACAGAAGGGCGTGCCTCTGCGGGCACCAACTCCCAAATGTTGTGGAAGCTTCAGCCCAGAAAGGAGAAAAACTTTAAACTCAAGTTAGAAATTGCTTAACTCACTGGTTCACCTGGTGCTTTTTCCTACACCCCAAGGACCTTCAGAACATTTCTATGATGTGGATTTTGACAGGTGTCTTTTCTAATGAGAACATGTGGTTACAGCCCTGTTTGTACACTTTTAACAGTGACTTTTCTGGTTCTTTGGCATCTGGTTCATTGCTACCTTGTTTACTTTCTAAATAAGCCTCTTAATGGCATAACTTTGTTCCATTACAGAATGCAACTGCTCTGCCAGGCACTTGGCGAAGGACAGACGTGCACTTAGAGAACCCAGAATACCACACCAGATGGTATTTCAAGTATTTTTTAGGACAAGGTAATTATGTCATTACAGTGGTTGGAAAGAAAGGATATTCAGAATGAAAATTAGTGTTGGTATAATTTCTGGTACCCTATATGTGTGAAACTTATCAGTTTAGGGACACTGAGGTCAGGGCATTTCATTTCAAGGTCAGTTGTAAGCTTTGTAGATTTGTAAGCTTTGAAGATTCAGCCCTAGTAGGTTTTCCTCCGTTTTAAATTTGTTATTTATATTTTATTTTTTATTTTATATTTTTATCTTAAAATTTTTTATTTAGTTAGTTTTTGCTAGTTATTTTTGTCCCTGGGGAGTTAAAGAGGATTAGATAGTATGAATGAGTGATTTGCGAGATGAGAAGAATTTGCAGGGCACAAAACAATTTTAGACTTAACAAGGCACTTACCCGGTCTACAGTGGGCTTTGAACACTTAGTTGAAGGCAGTGAGGGGGAGAAACGATTCCCTGAGCTCCAGGGCTAATGCAGAGCAGAGAGGCATTACGCTGTAGGCTCTGGTGACCAGGATTTGTTTATCACTTACCATGTGCCAGGAAATGTGCTCTTGCAAAGGCAGCTATGATTCCTGCCCTCATGGAGACTACGGACTGTTTGAATCCTGGTTCTGCCGTTATCAACATAGGACCTTAACACTAGTTACTGCCACTTCTCTGAGTCTTAATTCCTTATCTGTAAAGTGGGGGTATTACTAGTACATACCTAGGAGGTTTGAACAGAAGTGTCAGTGAGGCACACTAAGCCTGGTGCCTGGCACATACCAAGAGCTCTGTCATGAATAGTGATGTACATTTGAAGTGAAGGGCTCATGTGAACATATATGGAAAGGTGGAAAACAGGAGCGTGGTTAGCGACAGAAAGCAATGGGAATGGAAGAATAATCACTATGGCAGGATTAGAAATGGGTTAGATAAATTGCTTATCAGGCTAATGCATTTATTTATTTGTAGAAGGTGTGATACTTGAGCTATAAAATGAGAGTGAGCAGACCCAAATGATGTCTTTTTAAAAATCGGATACTGTATTATTCCAAGAAGTTCACTTATTTGGCAAGACATATCTCTTTATAAAGAAAGAAATTGGGGGGCTTCCCTGGTGGCGCAGTGGCTGAGAATCCGCCTGCCAATGCAGGGGACACGGGTTCGTGCCCCGGTCCGGGAAGATCCCACATGCCGCGGAGTAGCTAGGCCCGTGAGCCATGGCCGCTGAGCCTGCGCGTCTGGAGCCTGTGCTCCACAACGGGAGAGGCCACAACAGTGAGAGGCCCGCGTACCGCAAAAAAAAAAAAAAAAAAAAGAAAGAAAGAAATTGGGGGAAAGTTGCTATCTTCCCAAATGCTTGAAAGCATAGTGCTTGGATGCCTTCAGCTGCCTCAACGGGCTTAAACAATAAGGGAGACAACAAGAGACCCAGAGGTAGGGCAAGCTCTGGGGTTGGTGGAGTCAGAGGCTTGGTGATGTCATCCATGCTGGCCTTCCTCAGGGTCACAAGATGGTTGCAGCAATTCCAGGCATCACTTCTAGACACCACTGTGTCCAGGGGAAAAGAAGGCCATCTTCAGGAGTGAGGAAGCCCTTCCAAAAACCCCTTGACACACTTTTCCTCCTGTCTCATTGTCCAGAATTGGGTCACATGTTCATTCCTGAGTCCATCCCTGGCAAGGGGGGACAGGAGAGCATGATTAGGATAGAGTAACCAGGTTCTTTTCCGAGCTGGGCTGGAGATGACTGTTCCCTGACCCTGTGGGAAGGGCTGGCTGCCACCTGCCATGCCCACTGCTCCCAGTGCCTGGAGGAGCCGGCTGCATCTTCACTGTTCTGAACCTGCCTCTTTTCCAGTCCATCAGAACTACATTGGAAATGATGCGGAGAAGAGCCCCTTCTTCCTGTCGGTGACCCTCTCTGACCAAAACAATCAGCGTGTCCCTCAATACCGTGCAATCCTTTGGAGGAAAACAGTGAGTATCAGACCTGCACCTGGAGTTTCAGCACCACTCCAGAGTTTAATCAGTGTCATTGTCAGCCTTTTTCTACTAGGGTTTTTGAGTTTGGCTACTGAGGATTATCCTGTTCACAGGGGAGACCTTCACACTCTGAGTTTAAGAGCAATTTTTCCTACATAAGCCACTAAGTAGACGTGTTCATTCCCCTCAATCTCTGCCCTCTCGGAATACACAACTATGTTATTATCGCTGTTACTGATACTGAAAGTGATGAGCTGGCACACCTTCAGCTAAAAGAAACAAGATTTAGTGGAGGAATATAATACTGTTACATGGGCACAGCCCCTGGGGGGCTCCTGTTTCCATGAGTCAGTTGGTCAACTGCTGAATCAGCTGTGCTTCTAGGATTTCTTTGAGGCTTAGCTCCTTTCATCAATTTCATGGTGTAGAAAAGCAACCCTAGATCTAACAAGTACCTCCTGCCCACGGTGGGCTCTGAACACTGAGCTGGGGACAGCGGGCTGAAAGCAAGCCCTTTCAACTCGAGGGTGCAGGTCTTTCTTTAGCTCAGGAAAGTTTTTTTTATGTTCATTGGTGTTGCTTCTTTTCCTGTTCTGAATTTTTTCTATTAATTCTTATATTCGACCTCTGTCTTTCATCTTTTACCTTTTCTCATTATCTTCTTCTCTTGTTTCTTTTTTTCTTTGCTTCTCAGAGAATTTTTTAGAGACCATATCAACACTAGAAAGAACAGAGGGTTTGGAGTTAAGCAAACTAGGGTCAAATCACCTCAATAACAAGCTCATTTTGTGTGAATTTGAGATATTTGCTCATGCCCTCTGAGCCTCCATTTTCTTCTTTGTAAAATGGGAAAAGTTCTGGGCTATGGCTCACAGGGTGATGAGCACTAACAAGACTACCTGAAGTGAGATCTTGCTTGAAAATTTACCCAGTGTCCCAAATCGTCAAAACTGGTTAGGTGCCTAAAGGATAAGACATCTTATTCTTGAATTGGTGAGTATGGTGTATAATTTTAAAAGCAATAAAATAAACCACACTTAGAAAATGTTAGTTCTATTATTTTGTGGTCCCACCTGATGGGTACATTTGTTGAAATCCAGTATTTAAATAATTGCATGCTGATTTTTTTAATATATATATACAGCAGGTTCTTATTAGTCATCAATTTTATACACATCAGTGTATACATGTCAATCCCAATCTCCCAATTCATCACACCACCACCACCACCACCCCCGCCACTGTCCCCACTTGGTGTCCATACATTTGTTCTCTACATCTGTGTCTCAATTTCTGCCCTGCAAACCAGTTCATCTGTACCATTTTTCTAGGTTCCACCTATATGCGTTAATATACGATATTTGTTGTTCTCTTTCTGACTTACCTCACTCTGTATGACAGTCTCTAGATCCATCCACGTCTAAACAAATGACCCAATTTCGTTCCTTTTTATGGCTGAGTAATATTCCATTGTATATATGTACCACATCTTCTCTATCCATTCATCTGTCGATGGAGACTTAGGTTGCTTCCATGTCCTCACTATTATTGTAAATAGTGCTGCAATGAACATTGTGGTACATGACTCTTTTTGAATTATGGTTTTCTCAGGGCATAGGCCCAGTAGTGGGATTGCTGGATCATATGGTAATTCTATTTTTAGTTTTTTAAGGAACCTCCATACTGTTCTCCGTAGTGGCTGTATCAATTTACATTCCCACCAACAGTGCAAGAGGGTTCTCTTTTCTCCACACCCTCTCCAGCATTTGTTGTTTGTAGATTTTCTGATGATGCCCATTCTAACTGGTGTGAGGTGATACCTCATTGTAGTTTTGATTTGCATTTCTCTAATAATTAGTGGTGTTGAGCAGCTTTTCATGTGCTTCTTGGCCATCTGTATGTCTTCTTTGGAGAAATGTCTATTTAGGTCTTCTGCCCATTTTTGGATTGGGTTGTTTATTTTTTTTTAATATTGAGCTGCATGAGCTGTTTATATATTTTAGAGATTAATCCTTTGTCCGTTAATTCGTTTGCAAATATTTTCTCCCATTCTGAGGGTTGTCTTTTCGTCTTGTTTATGGTTTCCTTTGCTCTGCAAAAGCTTTGAAGTTTCACTAGGTCCCATTTGGGTTTTTTTTTTTTATTTATTTCCATTACTCTAGGAGGTGGATCAAAAAAGATCTTGCTGTGATTTATGTCAAAGAGTGTTCTTCCTATGTTTTCCTCTAAGAGTTTTATAGTGTCCGGTCTTACATTTAGGCCTCTAATCCATTTTGAGTTTATTTTTGTGTATGGTGTTAGGAAGTGTTCTAATTTCATTCTTTTACATGTAGCTGTCCAGTTTTCCCAGCACCACTTATTGAAGAGACTGTCTTTTCTCCATTGTATATCCTTTGCCTCCTTTGTCATAGATTAGTTGACCATAGGTGCGTGGGTTTATCTCTGGGCTTTCTATCTTGTTCCACTGATCTATGTTTCTGTTTTTGTGCCAGTACTATATTGTCTTGATTACTGTAGCTTTGTAGTATAATCTGAAGTCAGGGAGTCTGATTCCTCCAGCTCCATTTTTTTCTCTCAAGACTGATTTGGCTATTCGGGGTCTTTTGTTTCTCCATACAAATTTTAAGATTTTCTGTTCTAGTTCCATAAAAAAATGCCACTGGTAATTTGATAGGGATTTCACTGAATCTGTAGATTGCTTTGGGTAGTATAGTCACTTTCACAATATTGATTCTTCCAATCCAAGAACATGGTATACCTCTCCATCTGTTGGTATCATCTTTAATCTCTTTCACCAGTGTCTTATAGTTTTCTGCATACAGGTCTTTTGTCTCCCTAGGTAGGTTTATTCCTAGGTATTTTATTCTTTTCATTGCAATGGTAACTGGGAATGTTTCCTTAATTTCTCTTTCAGATTTTTCATCATTAGTGTATAGGAATGCAAGAGATTTCTGTGCATTAATTCTGTATCCTGCAACTTTACCAAATTCATTGATTAGCTCTAGTAGTTTTCTGGTGGCATCTTTATTATTCTCTATGTATAGAATCATTTCATCTCCAAACAGTGACTGTTTTACTTCTTCTATTCCAATTTGTATTCCTTTTATTTCTTTTTCTTCTCTGATTGCCGTGGCTAGGACTTCCAAAACTGTGTTGAATAAGAGTGGTGAGAGTGGATACCTTTGTCTTTTTCCTGATCTTAGAGGAAATGCTTTCAGTTTTTCACCATTGAGAATGATGTTTGCTGTGGGTTTGTCGTATATGGCCTTTATTATGTTGAGGTAGGTTCCCTCTCTGCCCACTTTCTGGAGAGTTTTTATCATAAATTGGTGTTGAATTTTGTCAAAAGTCCTTTCTGCATCTATTTAGCTGATCATATGGTTTTTATTCTTCAATTTGTTAATATGGTGCATCACATTGATTGATTTGCATACACTGAAGAATCCTTGCATCCCTGGGATAAATCCCACTTGATCATGGTGTATGATCCTTTTAATGTGTTGTTGCATTCTATTTGCTAGTATTTTGTTGAGGATTTTTGCATCTATATCCATCAGTGATATTGGTCTGTAATTTTCTTTTTTTGTAGTATCTTTGTCTGATTTTGGTATCAGGGTGATGGTGGCCTCATAGAATGAGTTTGGGAGTGTTCTTTCCTCCACAATTTTTTGGAAGAGTTTGAGAAGGATGGGTGTTAGCTCTTCTCTAAATGTTTGATAGAATTCACCTGTGAAGCCATCTGGTCCTGGACTTTTGTTTGTTGGAAGATTTTTAATCACAGTCTCAATTTCATTACGTGTGATTGGTCTGTTCATATTTTCTTTTTCTTCCTGGTTCAGTCTTGGAAGGTTATACCTTTCTAAGAATTTGTCCATTTCTTCCAGGTTGTCCATTTTATTGACATAGAGCTGCTTATAGTAGCCTCTTAGGATGCTTTGTACTTCTGCGATGTCTGTTGTAACTTCTCCTTTTTCATTTCTAATTTTATTGATCTGAGTCAGTCCTCTCCCTCTTTTTCTTGATGAGTCTGGCTAATGGTTTATCAGTTTTGTTTATCTTCTCAAAGAACCAGCTTTTAATTTTATTGATCTTTGCTTTGTTTTCTTTGTTTCCATTTCATTTATTTCTGCTCTGATCTTTTTGATTTCTTTCCTTCTGCTAACTTTGAGTTTTGTTTGTTCTTCTTTCTTTAGTTCCTTTAGGTGTAAGGTTAGATTGTTTATTTGAGACTTTTCTTGTTTCTTGAGGTAGGTTTGTATAGCTATAAACTTCCCTCTTAGAACTGCTTTTGCTACATCCCATAGGTTTTGGATCGTCGTGTTTTCATTGTCATTTGTCTCCAGGTATTTTTTGATTTCCTCTTTGATTTCTTCAGTGATCTCTTGGTTACTTAGTAACGTATTGTTTAGCCTCCCTGTGTTTGTGTTTTTTACGGGTTTTTTCCCTGTAATTCATTTCTAATCTTATAGCATTGTGGTCAGAAAAGATGCTTGATATAATTTCAGTTTTCTTAAATTTACTGAGGCTTGATTTGTGACCCAAGGTGTGATCTATCCTGGAGAATGTTCCATGCACACTTGAGGAGAAAGTGTTATCTGCTGTTTTTGGATGGAATGTCCTATAAATATCAATTAAATCTATCTGGTCTATTGTGTCATTTAAAGCTTCTGTTTCCTTATTTATTTCCATTTTGGATGATCTGTCTGTTGGTGTAAGTGAGGTGTTAAAATCCCCCACTATTACTGTATTACTGTCGATTTCCTCTTTTATAGCTGTTAGCAGTTGCCTTATGTTTTGAGGTGCTCCTATGTTGGGTGCATTTATATTTATAATTGTTGTATCTTCTTCTTGGATTGATCCCTTGATCATTATGTAGTGTCCTTCCTTGTCTCTTGTAACATTCTTTATTTTAAAGTCTACTTTATCTGATATGAGTATGGCTACTCCAGCTTTCTTTTGATTTCCATTTGCATGGGATATCTTTTTCCATCCCCTCACTTTCAATCCTTTCAGGTACATACGTGTCCCTAGGTCTGAAGTGGGTCTCTTATAGACAGCATATATATGGGTCTTGTTTTTGTATGCATTCAGCAAGCCTGTGTCTTTTGGTTGGAGCATTTAATCCATTCACATTTAAGGTAATTATCGATATGTATGTTCCTGTGACCATTTTCTTAATTGTTTTGGGTTTGTTTTTGTAGGTCCTTTTCTTCTCATGTGCTTCCCACTTAGAGAAGTTCCTTTAGCATTTGTTGTAGAGCTGGTTTGGTGGTGCTGAATTCTTTTAGCTTTTGCTTGTCTGTAAAGCTTTTGATTTCTCCATCGAATCTGAATGAGATCCTTGTCGGGTAGAGTAATCTTGGTTGTAGTTTCTTCCCTTTCATCACTTTAAGTATATCATGCCACTCCCTTCTGGCTTGTAGAGTTTCTGCTGAGAAATCAGCTGTTAACCTTATGGGAGTTCCCTTGTATGTTATTTGTCCTTTTTCCCTTGCTGCTTTCAATAATTTTTCTTTGTCTTTAATTTTTGTCAGTTTGATTACTTTGTGTCTCGGCATGTTTCTCCTTGGGTTTATCCTGTATGGGACTTGCTGCGCTTCCTGGACTTGGGTGGCTATTTCCTTTCCCATGTTAGGGAAGTTTTCGACTATAATTTCTTCAAATATTGCACTTCCTGGACTTGGGTGGCTATTTCCTTTCCCATGTTAGGGAAGTTTTCGACTATAATCTCTTCACATATTTTCTCGGGTTCTTTCTCTCTCTCTTCTCCTTCTGGGACCCCTATAATGCGAATGTTTTTGCGTTTAATGTTGTCCCAGAGGTCTCTTAGGCTGTCTTCATTTCTTTTCATTCTTTTTTCTTTATTCTATTCCGCAGCAGTGAATTCCACCATTCTGTCTTCCAGGTCACTTATCCATTCTTCTGCCTCCGTTATTCTGCTATTGATTCCTTCTAGTGTAGTTTTCATTTCAGTTATTGTATTGTTCATCTCTGTTTGTTTGTTCTTTAATTCTTCTAGGTCTTTGTTAAACATTTCTTGCATCTTCTTGATCTTTGCCTCCATCCTTTTTCCGAGGTTCTGGATCATCTTCACTATCATTATTCTGAATTCTTTTTCTGGAAGGTTGCCTATCTCCACTTCATTTAGTTGTTTTTCTGGAGTTTTATCTTGTTACTTCATCTGGTACATAGCCCTCTGCCTTTTCATCTTGTCTCTCTTTCTGTGAATGTGGTTTTTGTTCCACAGCCTGGATTGTAGTACTTCTTGCTTCTGCTGTCTGCCATCTCTGCATGCTGATTTTTTTTGTGTGTGTGTGGTACACAGGCCTCTCACTGCTGTGGCCTCTCCCGTTGCAGAGCACAGGCTCCGGACGTGCAGGCTCAGCAGCCATGGCTCACGGGCCCAGCCGCTCCGCGGCACGTGGGATCTTCCCAGACCGGGGCACGAACCCGCGTCCCCTGCATCGGCAGGCGGACTCTCAACCACTGAACCACCAGGGAAGCCCTGCATGCGATTTTTATCTCAGCTACGTAGTGTATCAAAATTGCTGTGTAGGGCTTCCCTGGTGGCGCAGTGGTTGAGAGTCCGCCTGCCGATGCAGGGGACGCGGGTTCGTGCCCCGGTCTGGGAAGATCCCACGTGCCGCGGAGCGGCTGGGCCCGTGAGCCATGGCTGCTGAGCCTGCACGTCCGGAGCCTGTGCTCTGCAACGGGAGAGGCCACAGCAGTGAGAGGCCCGCGTACCGCAAAAAAAAAAAAAAAATTGCTATGTACCTCTTTTTGGAAAAGAAATTAGCAGAAACTTAAAAGAACAATAATTTTTTTTTAACTTTTAAAATTTTAAACATCTTTATTGGAGTATAATTACTTTACAATGGTATGTTAGTTTCTGCTTTATAACAAAGTGAATCAGCTATACGTATACATATATCCCCATAAGGAACAGTAATCTTTTATACACACATACATACACACACATTTGCATGCATGCATACCTATATTGCAATAAAGTAGCAACTTCAAAAAGCCCAGAAAGAATTTCCAGGAACTACTACAGAATAAACTGTGGCTAGGAACTTTTTGTGATGATTAAAACTAGTACTAGTAATAACAATAAAATCTAACCTTTATTGAGCATTACTGTATGCCAGGTAAGTCCTCCAAATGCATAGGTGTTATTATAGTTTAGGGAACTTAAATGACATAACTGAGGGAGGTGGCAGACCAGGCAGAACCCAGGACTGCATGCTGAGCTGTCACCACTGTACATAACTAATTCTATATGTGATTCTTTGACTCATGCTGTCACTCTCCCTATCCTGTGAGCTCCATGAAAGGAGGGGACATACTGCTTTGTCCTCAGTATCCCCACCAGCAAGCCCAGTGCCTGGCACATAGAAGGAGCTCGATAAATATCTGTTGAACGAATTCATGAAATGATTAATAATTAATGAATTGAAGTCCAACTTAACGTGTGCTCTGCTGCCTCTATGTATCTAAACTTCTATTTTATGTTTCAGACATTTTTCTTTCTTTAAGCAGGTTTAAGGTAAAAATCTGATCTAAAGTAGTTAGGTCTTACTCGTGAATTATTTCCTGCAGACAAGTTTTGGCCTTACCCCTCTCCCCGTGCCACTGCATTTGGGATCAGTCTTGCCATCAGCATGGCTGTCCTTGAAGCAAGTTTAAGCGTCAGTTTTAGAAGATAACGCTGGAGAACAGGTGCCAGTTTTCCCCAAGTGCATGATCATCTCTTCTCCTTAGTCACCTACTGAGAAGGGCTGGTGCCTTCGTCCAAAGCCTCTTATTTTCTGCACCAGGAAGGCTGTTTTCTGGCCCCCTCCATTTTTTTTTACTTATTTTTTTTATGTTTGCCTATTACCGTATTCCAGTCTCTTCTGGCTCAAATATTCTCTTCGGATGACTCTGTCTCTTTTGGACAAATAATCAGCCTTTCCGATTTCAGTCCCCTAGCCCTGTTTCTCCTGAAGTAAATGTTTGGGTATGTGAAGAGAGGGTCTCTGAGGCCTCATGGTGGGGGGAGGGGAGGACCTGGGATCCACCCGGGGCCCTCTGGGCTCTTTCTGGTTTCTGCTTTGGAGGAGCAACCCCTGAGGTGTAACTGGTCTCCTCCGGCTTTTGCGGGGGGTCACTGGAGCACACCTGTCCCTGAAGTCCGTGTCCCAGCCGTTTGCTCCGTGTAGTGAAGTCACTGTGCGTGTGAACACTCTCACCTGACCCCAGGTCTCTGCCGCTCGCCGAGCCTCTTGGAAGTGCTGCACTCTCTCAGCCCTGGGTCAGACGGGAGGAGGCGGGAGCGTCACCTTAGGCTCGGGTCTCTAATCTTGCTGGCCATCCCTGCTGGAAGCTACCGAGTTACTGCCCCTCACTGTGTTCAGACAGGTTCTACCTGGACTTCAGGACTCCTCTGGAAGGCCGTGCCTGGGAAGTGAGCCTCTAGTCCAGGTGCCTCCAGGTCTTACCTTGATGTGCTTACAGCTTCCCCACCCCTACCCCTATCAAGGCCTGCCCTCGGAACGGAGGCATCAAGGGCCCCAGCACCTAACCCCTCAGCTTCCCTGTCTTCCTCTTCCTTCCTTCCACTGAGGCAAGGGTCCGTGTCGCACTTCTGCTACCTCCTTCTGGAAGAGATTTTCTCAGTCCTATCTTCTTCCTTCAGAAAACAGTCACTTCACCTCCTCACCTGGGACGGTTGCCAGGTACTGGGGCAGGAAGAGTGGGGCAAAGGCAAGGGGAAGTTTTGCTTCTTTTAATTTCCAAAGCTATTGTCTGTATTACATTATAAATTGTGATGAGCACTCTGAAGGACACGAAGACAGAGAACAAACAATACAGAGCCCTGCCCAAGTGGGATAGTCCAGGGAATGCTTCCTGAGGAGGTGACATTTAAAGAGACCCACAGGATGAAAGGGAACCAGCCACATAGAGAGTAGGGGGAGGGGTGGGGGGAACGTTCCAGACAGAAGGAACAGGAAATACAAGAGAAACAGGAGCCTTCTGGGGATGACTCTTGGATGGTGAGAGAAGTCAGGGAGGTGGGATTGAGACCCAGGACCACCATGGAGGCAGCATGGGGTGGGCAGAAGGAGCATTAATCCCCTTCTTCTGAGAAGTGCCAATGCCCAAACCCAGAGCCTCTTCTCTCGGCCCTAAATTACGTGCAGGGCCGGGTAGGTGTTTGCTGCCCACTGAAGGGCAGTGAGGAGATGAACACATCAAAGCAGAACATCGGCGTCAGGGTCAGTTATTGAGCCCCTGTTGGCCCAAAGCCAGCGCTGGAGGCTGTGAGGAATCCAACAATGCAGGTGACTCAGCACTCCCTCCCTCCCCCCATGAGCTCACATTCTCTCATTAAACAGAAACACAGCTAAACGTATAAACCCTGCTAGAAACTGTCTTACACATCTCTGGCTGTGTTCCTTCTAAACCCAAAGAGAAAAAATGACTCACACTTGTAAAAATTCCATCCAGACAATACAGCAAGTGAAAACGAAGAGGATCAGGGCTTCCCTGGTGGCGCAGTGGTTGAGAGTCCGCCTACCGATGCAGGGGACACGGGTTTGTGCCCCGGTCTGGGAGGATCCCACATCCCGCGGAGCGGCTGGGCCCGTGAGCCATGGCTGCTAAGCCTGCGCGTCCAGAGCCTGTGCTCCGCGACGGGAGGGGCCACAAGAGTGAGAGGCCCGCGTACCGCAAAAAAAAAAAAAAAAAGAAGAGGATCAAAATCCAACTACCCAGTGATAATCACTGCAGCGTCCTTCTCGACATCTGTCCATACACACACACACACACACACACACACACTAAATGGGGTAATGTGGACACGCACTTCTGTGTCCTGCTCTGCTCACTTAGTGTTTCCTGATACGCACGTGTACTTGACTCTCCCTGTGCATTTTTTGGTTCCACTGAAAACAGAGAACTGGAAGGTGTTTTTTCTAGAACAGCAACCCTGGAAAGCCACAAAAAAAATGACGAGAAGGAAGAGCTTTACCCCTTTATAGTGAAGAAAAATACAGATCCACAATCCCAAGAGCCCTGGGTTTCACATCCATTTCAGCAGCTTGTGACGATGTTACCAGCACCCAGGCAGGGCTGGATCCTCCCTCTCCCATTCCATACATTCCCCCCAAAGCTGCTCCAGTCTTCTCTTAAAAGCTGCCTTTGGTGTGTTTGGTGAGAAGAAAGGGTAGACAAGCAAGAAGGTCAGATTCAGGACCCTGTTCTAGACGGGTTGGCATCCCACACAGGTGACCACAGCCTGAGGTAAGCTGGGGCCGGTGAAAAAGTAAGGCCACAGGACTAACTCAGGTTTCAGTGGGTGGGTCATGTGGAATTTGAAAATGCATATTCCTATCATAATATTTATATGTAGAAAATTTTTTAACTCTACGTAATGCAAACTACAAAAAAAACTCAACCTAAATTCCTTGGTTAGTAGAGAATCCAAAAGAAGGGCTCTACCTAGTGCAACTTCTGACACTTAACTGGGAAGGCATACTCATCCCCAGCCTGGAGTAGGGGTGAGAATACCCAGTTCTCCAGGGCCCTGAGTGTGAAAGTTTAGTTTGCCAAAAGAGATCATGGGCTTGAAAAGTTTGGGGGACTCCACTCCGTGCCATTGGTCAGGGCTCGGACACATGAGTTTGCAGATGTGTCCTGAAAACACGAACAAACTTGCCTGATTCCTACAAGGAATGTCCTTTCCCTTCTCTAGCTGTTTGTGCTGCCAACTTTATTAATAGTCATAGTTAGAAAGGGAATTTTATACATGGACTGCGTCATAATCTCTTTTGCTAAATAAGCATGTAGTATAAATCCTTTGCGAATTATAAATCTGTATCGTCTCTTTCTTGGAGATTGTAAAAGAGACTAGCCCTCATCTCTCCTGGGTGGGTGCTTAGACATGGAACTGAGCCATCAGGCAATCCTTCCTTCATTCCCTTTCATTCAGCCAGTATTGATTGAGTACTTCCTATGAGTTGGTCAAAATGGGTACTCATGCAGAGAGGAAGAAACAGACTTTAAATAAGTAAACACAGACAAATATAAAAGTACACATTATGAAAACTTCTCTGAAAGAATCAGGTGATTTCTAGTTTAAAAACTCTTTGACCTGGAGGAATCACATTTGGGTCCCGTTGAATGTGTGGAGACAGTTTTCTTCTTCTGATCTTTGAGGCTGATCCATTTCCTGGCTCAGAGACCAAACCCCCTTCTCCTCTGGTTCAGACGGCTCATCTGCTCATCACAGCACCTGAGACAGCGCGGACCCAGCAGTCCAGACGCTGAAGAGTAATGCTTAAAGCATAAATGCCGGGACTTCCCTGGTGGCACAGTGGTTAAGAGGCCGCCTGCCAATGCACGGGACAAGGGTTCGATCCCTGGTCCAGGAAGATCCCACATGCCAAGGAGCAACTAAGCCCGTGCGCCACAACTACTGGGCCTGCATGCCACAACTACTGAAGCCCGCGCACCTAGAACCTGTGCTCCGTAACAAGAGAAGCCACCACAATGAGAAGTCTGCACACAGCAACGAAGAGTAGCCCCCGCTCACAACTAGAGAAAAGCCCATGCACAGCAGCGAAGACCCAATGCAAAAAAAAAAAAAAAGAAAAGTGTAAATGCCAGGTAGGGGGGAATGGTGGAAGATGCTGTCAAACCTCAGTAAGTGTTTTTCTAACATAGAATGTATTTATATATATGATGAAAAATGAGAAAGACTGGACATGGGTTTCTTTTAAATGACCAGGTAAGACTCTCTCAGAGGTGGAAATTGCCAAACTTCTCACTGGTTTGCTGTTTTGACTTTCCAGGGTACCCAGAAAATATGCCTTCCCTACAGCCCCACAAAAACGCTCTCTGTGAAGTCCATCTTAAGGTGAGTACAAATGAGCAGAAACCCAACACCTGGCACCCATAAATGGGTTTTTTCCTGTGATCATTCTGATGTCAGCTTGCTATTTCCTTGGGCCTTGGCATTATACTCAACATTTTGCTAAGCCCTCAACATGCATTACCTCACTGAATCTTCACAGCAGCCCTATAGGACAGATAGTGTTATTATCCCCATTTTATGGATGAGGAAATAGAGGCCCAGAAGGACAAAGCCAAGATCACACTGCTTGCGTATAGTAGGACTGAGGCGCAAGTCCAGGTCTGGCTGCTTCCGAGCTTTGCTCTCAAGCGTTTGTGTTCTGCATGCGTCACCTGCTTCTTTTTTCCGGCACTCATGCAAATATTTTGGTTTCGTAAAGAAAATCAAGAAATTTTTTTCCTTTCATTTTTCTGGTTTGAAATAGAACTCAGATGTCAGCAAATGCTACTCTGAGAAGAACGTGCTTATTCTTCACCAAGAGAAAGTTAAATGAATGGAAGGAACCGCTCGCTGCTCGGTGCTCAGCTGCCTCTCGTGCCCCCATCTTTCCACCTCCCTCTCATCTCTCCCCCATGTCGGGTGGCAGCCCCCCCTCGGGAATGCCACCACGCAGGTCGGCCTGTTGCTCTGTCACCAGCTAAGATGTTACATCATAGTAACAGTAGCTTCTGTTAGTCAGGTGCTGTGCTAAATGCTTGACAAGCATTCTCTTGGGGAATCTTTAAATCAGCTCCATAAAGTAGATCTATTACCACCACCACTCCACATAGGAGGAATCGGAGCCTCAGAGAGGTGAAGAGATTTGACAAAGGTCTCACAGCTGGTAAACCACAGAGCTGGGAATTAAACCTGGGTTCGTGTGATGCCAGGGCTTGGGCTGTCAACCACTAATGCCATCCTGTGTGAATCTGAGACCTTATCCTGGTGGCCTGGTGATTTAGTCTTTATTTATCTGCAACTAGGTGGTGGCAGGAGGTGGTGTTTTTGATGTTCCCACCCACGGCTCGTACTTGCCAGAATGTCCGTTAGAGTGACAAACCTGACTGACAGTTAGGCATTGCAATTGGCTGATGAAAGGGTCCTGAGATTAAGAAGTAAAACATTTCATATCTCACGTTCAAGCTTGACTTCGTCTTCAGATTGCAGACCTTCTCCCCTCTGCTCTAGGCCCCCTGATCTTTCTCCTGGCCAGTCTGAAGCCCAAGCTAAGAGGGCATCAGTGCAGAGGTTAACCTTTTTCTTGAGCACAGAAGTATCTTGCTGCTTCTAAACCTTAACTTGCTTTGAGAGCAATAGTTTGAATTATATTGGCTTAAATTTCTGTGACTCCTTTTTTCTTCTTCTTCTAAAATGAAGTTTCTCCAGCTCCTTTCTTCTGTATATTTAAAGACCAGGGATTTCACTGAGTTGTAATTTCATTTAATTGTCTGAGTAGGCCTTCACTTTTCAGTCCTCCACTCATAGCCAGAGCAAGCTGCAGCAAGAGAGTATTTTTAAAGTTGCGAAGATTAAAACTTCTACAGTTGCTGCCAATAGAAGAAAAAAAAAAAATATATATATATATATATATTTTTTTTTTTTTTGCGGTACACGGGCCTCTCACTGTTGTGGCCTCTCCCGTTGCGGAGCACAGGCTCCGGACGCGCAGGCTCAGCGGCCATGGCTCACAGGCCCAGCCGCTCTGCGGCATGTGGGATCTTCCCAGACCGGGGCATGAACCCGTGTCCCCTGCATCAGCAGGCGGACTCTCAACCACTGCGTCACCAGGGAAGCCCAGAAGAAAATATTTTATCTCTGTTTGTTACAATCATGAACTTGGAAACTTTAAAGGAAATTAAAATATAAATACTATGGAGTCAGATAAGCCTGAGTTCACATCATGGCTCCACTACTTCACAGCGTTGTTATCCTGGACTATTTCTTTAACTTCTGAGCCTCAATTTACTCATCCTTAAAATGGGGATAAAATAGTACTTGCCTCATAGAGATTAAATGAGATAATCCATGTAAAGCATTTAGCAGGGTGCCTGGCATATAGTAAATACTTTGTAAATATTAGCTATTATTTTTACCTTTCATTTACAAATATGAGGATTCTTGCTGAAAGGGGCCTTAGACATCGTCTAGTCCAATTTCCTTGTTTTACCTCTAGAGGAACTTAGCTCAAGGAAATTCACGTTGCTTGTCCAAAGCAAAACGTAAAAGAACAATCCTGCTAAGGACAGCCTTTTGCCCTAAGTGGGAGAGGAATTGCCAAAGGAAGAAAGACACGTCAGGTCATCTTAATTACATTTCATTTTATCCTTAATTGCTATGTAAATGTCAGTGAATCACTTTTTTAGTAAATAAAAGTAAGAATCATGGAGATTAGTCAAGGTTGCCTGAAACAGATGCTCTCAATTCCCCCCTCCCTCTCTTACTCTGTGAGTGTGCCTAGGGTACAGCCACTGCGGTCGGTTACTCGCGTATGTTCCTTCACTGATCACTCCTTGTTGGTCTGTACCTCCTGTGGCCCTTCAGGGAGTCCAGCTATGATTTTCCAGGAGGTAATACTTAGCTTTCCTGAAGACCTGGGAGTGGCTCCACATTACTTAAGTTCCCTCCACACTGCAGCTCACTCTGTCCATTCTATTTCAGTGCCATGAATCTGGACAAATTCGAGAAAGGCCCCAGGGAAATTTTTCATCCTGAGATACAAAAGGTAACAGAGAATTTTGTGCTTCATAATTGTATAAATTTGATCACAGTGTTAGAACTGACAAATCATCAGTGATTCTTCGCCTAGGATCCCAACCAGAATCACCAGTGGTTCTCATCATGGAGAACCTCCCACCCGACATTCTGATGCAGTCAGTCTAAGATAGAGGCTGGGAGACTGTCATTTTCAGAAATTCAGAGGATAGAAGATGTCCAGAAAGCTGTTCTAGGACTTACTATTAAGGGAAAGCAGTCCGCCTTGGGAGAAAAAAAAGTTAGAGTCATAAACTAGGTAACAGTCCCTCAGAAAAATGTCAGCCAAACTTTTGTCTTGCAGTTGCAATCAATTTGGCTTTGAAATCATCCCCTTGAAACATAAACACAGCCATCACTAATGGCGTGACAGTTGTGTGTTAGAGCTGAGCTTCGAGGAGTTGGCCTGCCAGGTGGGGTGACACAGGAAGAGGCTAGAGAGGCAGGTTGGGCTCTATCTAGGAGACAGCAGGGAGCCAGTAGAATCTTTAAGCAAAGGAGCATAATGCTTAAATGTGCTTTTTAGGGAAATAATTCAGGCAGTGTGAGAAGGATGGATGGAAGCGTGAGCGATCTTTGTGTGCATACCTTCACGATACAGTTAGCTTTTATAATAAGTTACTGGCTCTCAACTTAGCTTACCAGAATGTATAGAATTGTGAATTCCCATGTCTTTTGTTCTAATTTAATTTTTAAAATAGTATTTGTACCCTGACTCAACCCCAGAGGGAACTGAGGCAAAAATGGATGTGTTAGGTTAAACTTTAAGCAACTTTAAGCCATAATGTGCTTAATAGTAGTTCCTTATAGCCACCTTAAAAACAAATTAGAATTATAAGTTCAGTACCAGTGTGCCCTTATTACTTAATTTGTACCAGTTATCATACTCAATCCTTTCCTTCTTAGAGCCTGGACCCCCAGACACTGGGGCCAAAACCCACGAGCCTTTTGGATGCTTCCTTCTGCATCTTGCTGCTGATCAGATCCCGTCTGCCCAGAGAGGTTACCCCTGCCTGGCCATCCTTATCTGCTTTGTCTCTCCCACAAAATGAGACAGGACAAGAAAACGAGATACAGCAACCTTCTGCCTATTTATATCATCACTCTATGCCTGTTTTTCACCAAACAAAAGACACTTTCACACTCTCTCTTCCATTCATGAGCTTTCCCTCCATCCTCTGTGGGTGTGAGCATCCAAATGTGTGTGTGTGTGTGTGTGTGTGTGTGCAACTTACCAGCAGTAGTTCCCCTGCTGTCATCAGGTGTCTGTAGATTTCCCTTAGGAAGGCTTGAGCAACAGGCTTCCGGTGCAGGGAAAAGAGTTCTTACAAATCACTGGATCCAAAAGGTAAACAGAAAATAAACCAACTGCACTCTAAAGAAGGCATCTTTCCACCAAAAGTGGGAAGGTGGCTGATGCTGTTTTAAAATATTATTTGTCTGTTTCTGCTGCCCTTCTGTGTGACATTTTTCTTGGGCGAAATCTTCCCAGAAGCGGCATATGATCATCTGGCTTTAAGTGGTTAGAGAAACCTGGGCATCTGTGTGTTTCTTCCCATCGCTATGCATCATCTTTGTTTCCCGATAGTTGTGGTATAATATGCCTTTCCTATATGACCAGGTATTGTATAAAAATCTGTAGAGCTAAATTTGAATATTTTAAGCACTTCGAAGGGGAGAAAAGTGGTGTCAATGTCAGTAGACTGAAGCTTGGCTTTCACAGAAAGTCAACATAAAATGACCACCGTTCAGCATGGACATAACTTTTCGAACTTCATTTGACAGGACTTGCTGGTTCTTGAAGAACAAGAGGTAAGTAGTCTCGTGAGACTCCTGGTCCTGCCGCTCCGCCTCCATATTTGTAAACGAGCTTCCCCTTCACCAGGAACACAGCCCTTTCTCCCAGGCACACCTCTCTGTGGATTTGCACAGAGAGAATCTCTTATCACTGAAAGACTCCACTGACATGTTTTCTTGGGTGTATTTCAGAATTTTCTATACAGCTAGCCGTAAAGATAGAAAAACAGTCAAGCTGCTTAAATCTGCTTGGAAATATTCGAATGTTAACCTCATGATCAGGGTAAGGAATTAGGTTTTTGTTTTCATTCAGTTAAAGCTAGTGTACTTTATTAGCACACTCGACTTACAGAATGCCATATTATTTGCATGTTTCCATTTCCTGTTGTCCCACTTTTAAAAAAAAAATATGTTGGGTTTTCCAAGTCCGTAACTAACAGAGAAATATCCGAAATATTCTCAATAGACAGTTGAGTAGATCAGTGGAGTGTGTGTACACTGTGCCTCTCGGTAAATGGCAGTATCATCCGTCCAGTTGCTCAGGCCAAACTTGGAAACATCCTTGACACCTCTCCTTCTGTCACACCCCCCATCTAATCCATGAGCACATTCCATGGACATGACTCAATGCCTCCACCACCACCGCTCGAACCCCTCGACACCAGCCCCACCGTCTCCTGCCTGGACTCTGCAGCTCTCCAGCTCTTCTCCCTGCTTCCTCTCTTGCCCTCTCTTCTAGTTTTCACAGAGTATCCAAACATGCCAGGCCCGGTCCTCCCTACGAGGGCCTGCGTGATATGGCTGGTGCCACCTCTCCATCCTCTGCTCTGCACTAAGCACGCTGACTTCCTTCTTCTTCCACCTCCTCAGGAAGCCTGCTCTTCCCACCGCAGGGATGCTCCTCCCAGGTGTCTCACGGGTCACACCCTCACTTGATTAGCATCTCTGCTCAGCAAGGCCTTCCCTGGTCGCCTGTTTAAGACAGCACACCCTGTCTGTCACCCACCGCCCTTCTCACTGCTTTGTTTATCTTCTTAACACATGGATTTCATTTGTTCCGTTTTTATCTGTTGCCCCCATTAGAATGTAAGCACCATGAGAGCAGGGACTTATTCAATTTTGTTCACTGCTGTATCTTCAGAGCCTAGAACTGTGCAGATAGAGGACACAGAGTAAATATTTGTTGGTTGAATAAGTGAATTATGTATTGATTGAATGAATTATGAAATACTATGATGCCATTAAAAAGAATGAGGTAGACCTCTATTTACTGGCATGGAAACATTTCCACGACATAGTATTTACTGACAAAAAAGCAATTCACAGGGCAGTTGTTTTTATAAACACAGATTTCTATGTGTATTCATTCATTCACTCCTCTCCTCCATTCATTGATTCAACAAATGTTTACTGAACTCTGACTGTGGGTGAACCGTGTACTACTTGAGGCATTGGGGATACATTGCTGAACAAGACAAGGTCCCTTCTTCATGGAGTTTACAATCTGGTGGGCTAAGACCAACTAAGCAAGTAAATAAGCAAACATAAACACGGTACTGTTGACAGCCCCAATAGCTGTGGGGAAAGTAAACAAGGTAGGTGATGTGGGGTCAGGAGTAGGTTTTATACATTAACCAAACAGGGAGGGTTTCTCTGAGGCAACGGCATCTCAGCTGATTCCTGAACATGGTGATGTAAATGCAAGGAAGGAAGCTGAGAGGTTTCACCGCTGACAGTTGGCAGGAGTTGCTTTGGGCAGGTTCATGGAAGTGTAAGGTGGAAGGAGGCTGAGAGGTTTCACCGCCGACTGTTGGCAGGAGTTGCTTTGGGCAGGTTCATGGAAGTGTAAGGTGGGATGAGGCAGAGAGCAGGCAGAAGGAGACATCTACATTTTAATCTACATATTAACCATGTACGAATCATGCTTTTTGCTAAAGAATCCATGAACTCCACATGTAGTTTGTAAAAGGCAAGAAATAAAAGTCATACACATTTCTGACAAACATTTGAAAAATACAGAAATGCACAAAAGGCATAAAGAAAATATCACCTACAATCATGGAGAAAACTAGTATTGGTATAGTATCACATTTTGATATATGTTTGTTATATTTTATATAAAATTAGGATTATACTATATATAGTTTTTATGTCTCAAAATTACTCACTAATTCACAAATATTTATTGAACACCCAAGAGTGCATGCACCTGCCCGTTGTGACAAACAGTACAGAAATTTATCAATGGAAAACATGAAAGCTCCCCCACTTCGCCACTCCGCCCTCCCTTGAAGAACCACTGTTTGCTCTTTGGTGTATATCCTCTCACACTTTTCTTTGGATCTCCCAAATTTTGAAAAAGGAGTAGCTGATCTCTTTATTTCTCAATTTTATTTCCTTACTAAGGGGGTATTTGCTAGAAGCAACAAGAGCACTCATGACAGTGTACCTGAAGAGGTGTGAGCAGTGGTCAGCCTCCTTCAGAGCTTCTCTGAGAGCTGTGTGGCCAGTGCACTCTTCTTTAATCCTGCCAGCTTCTTGACTTCATCTCAATTCCACCCAATTATAGTGATAATCAGCTGCAAAGATGGGCAGGGAAAAAATTAGTAAACAATACTAGTGATGTTTCTGAAAGGTTAGCTATTTGGTAAAGTGTTGTTTGGTGTCCTGAAACCCAAGTTTTATTTGTCCACTGTGTAGAGAGCGCCCCCTGCCCCCGCCAGGAGAGAACGTGGCATCCCAAGTAAACACACGTGGAGAGGGTGACAGATGTGTAGGAACATGTGAATCACAGAAATATGGGGACATTGCCTAAATAAGAGTAACAAGGAACCGGGGGTGTCCAGTTTTGAATCAGGACATCATTTCTTGATTCCAAAAGATTCTTCTGGAATCAATGGGACGTTAGTCTCCCCCTTATACTTCACTTTCTTCAGAAGAAATATAATTCCTAGCATACTATTAATTCCCAAGAATGTGACTATACGTTGGTTATAATCATGTTGAGTTTTGTCTCAGGAAATTTAGAACTTAAAAATTTAAAGTCCCATACAAGTAGGCATTACAAATATGACCTTATCTCTATGGTGAGTGTCTGAGCAGGACTGAAGTTCTGAGAAAACCAGTTCCCACAGATTCCCTCCGCCAGTCACCTCCCTCCAGGGGCCCAGGTAGGGTCTTGGGACTTTGAGTACTCCCTCCCATCCCCCAAGTAGCAGCCAGCCTCATGAAGCACTGATGATGTTAGGTTCAACACTTCGTTAAAATATGGCCCGTGGTGGTCAGGTAGGCCCTCCTCAAATAGCCCCTCCTAAAAACTATCTCCTCAAAAAATATAATGCATCTGTTCAGCGATGCCTTGATTTCTGGAGATAGGAGAAAAGTCTGTTATTCATTGACATCATTTGGGAAGCCCGGGAAACAAAATTACCAAAATGAGACCCCGTAAGGAATTTCAAGTACTTATCAAGGCCTTGCAACACCAGTCTTTCTGGAGCCTCACCCTGAAGTGTGTGAGTACTCTCAGCAAGGGTACTGATGCCAGTCACAGAGCTGCCCCAACAAAGCTTTTGAAAGCTTCAGCCAGTGATCAGGCAGCAGTGGGTCCTCTTTCTGCTTGTAACTCTTAGCTTCGCTCAACTCAAAACCATCCTGAGAAGACTCTCCCACTGCGTTGGAAAGAGCACTGGATCAAAAGTCAGGAGACCCGACTTCCGGCCCCAGTCCTGCCATCCACTTAGTACCAGCCTTGGGCAAGTCTCGTCTTCCCTGGGCTTCAGTTGTCCTGTCTGTAAAATGAAAGCTATGGATTCAGTGGACCATAGGGTCCCTTCTGGTTCTAACAGGCTGTTAGTTCATGGCTCATGGCTCATGGCTCCGGTCACTGACCCAGTCTTTCTGCCCTTGGCTTGCTAGCTGTCAGCTCAGCTGGACCTGATCCTGAGCCTCCTGACCGTCTGCTGGTTGGTTCCTCTAGTCCTGTCGTTCTCAAAGTGGGGTCCCTGGGCCGGCAGCATCAACGTTACCTGCGGACTTATCAGAAACACAAATTCTTGGACCCTACCCCAGACATGTGGAACTGGAGACCCTGGGAATGGGGCCAGCAATCTTTATTTTAACAAGCCTTCCAGGTGATGCTGATGCCTGGTCAAGTTTGAGAACCACTGCTTTAGTCTCTGCACTGTTATTCTAAGAGGGTCATCTGTCGGACCCCAAACTACTGTAGGTGCTTGTTAAGGGACCTCTGAGAATGGAAGCGGTGCCAGAGTCTTAGAGACATGTGATTGCTATCACATTCCCAAAGGAGAGAAAGAAGAGCTACAAAAAAGCATAGAACCCTGAAGTGGACAGAAATCCGTGACAAAATCCTAAGAAGTTTACCAAAAATGAGTTTGTGATGAAGAGGTGATCATCTGGAAGCAGCTTGTGAAAAATAAGTTGTATCTGACCACTTGTGTTTCTTTTCTCATTTATGACGCACACAATTATGCCATGAATATTTATTAACCCTCTCCAGTATACCCAGCACAGTGGCGGGTTCTGGAGATTCCACGGAAAGTAAGATGTGTACCTTCCCTCCTTCACAGGACTTAAGTTCTAGTGGTAGAAATGGACAAATATGCAAGCTCAATAAAAAGAATTACAGAGTGTGAATAGTGCTATTAAGAAAATAAATAAGCTGCCGTGAATAACAATGCAGGGAGTGTGTTGGGAGATCAGGGAAGGCCTCTCTGGAAATTGACGTTTGAGCTGAGACCTGCATGGTGGGCAAGAGCTTCTGTAGAAGGAGCTGTGGAGGAGCCCCGGGTGGAGGGAGCAGCCTGGGAGCCGCCTCCCTCTTCCTCACTCCGTAGAGGAAACCACCAGGTAGAGAATTACTACTACTGATGGGTATGCATCTGTCCCTCAGGTATATCGGGGGCAGAAGAATGTTTAGAAGTTCAGCCGTAGACCTTTGGATTTTCAGTCTTAATTCTCCCAGATCCAGCTGTCCTGAATTCAGGCATTCTGCCTTGATCCCCGCCCCTCTGACCCACTGGCAATGTTTTAATCACCTTTGTTCTTTGACCCTTAACTGACCACCGAGAATTCCCCCATCAAACAGCCTTGCAAGGGTTGATTCTTTTCCAACCTCAGATTTTTTAAAATTATGAAATACTTCAGGCACACAAAAATGTATAGACAACAATATAATGAAGACCTATAACCCTATTACCCAATTTAAGAAAAAAAATATATTAAAAATACAGTTGAGCTCCCTGATCCCATTCCTCTCTCTTCCCTGTGGAAGCTGTTATCTTGCATTTGGTATTTATCATTCCCACAGAGTCTGATTTTAACCCAGCATTTAAAGTTGAGGATAGTAGACTGAACATTTGTACTAACTACTCCTTGATTGCCTTTTTCTCCCCACATCTGTTTTATGATTTCTTGAGATTAAATAGCTTTAGGAATTGGGGCAACTGAGCTTTTAGAATACGTTGCCTACAGTTTCCATTTCTATTTCTAAAAGAGTCCACGAGATATCAGCCTCAGATTGTTGTGTTAAATTTTGAATTACACTGAGCTCTCCAGGTTCCAGACTGCTGCTGCTGGGCTGATCAGAGGATGGTGCCAGTCCTGTGAGTTCCTGTGGGCTATTTATTTTGAGCACTGTTTTGCTGCAGAATGGACCTGGCATCCTGCAGATGCTATTAGTAATGAAATTTCAAATGAACTCACAGAAGAGCACAGCTTCCTCTGTAAGCTATAAAAATCAAGGAATGATTGTTGTTAATATTGGTCAAAATTGAGATGGAGGGGAGGAAGTAATCCACCAAGTAGTCGTTCCGGTCACTGTAGTGTTCCTGCATAACGACTGGCACATCTCATGACTGTGTACGCTTTGATGAGAAAATTAAATTCAGCACCTTTTGTTGTCTCCTTGTAAGGGCTCTGTGAATTTCAAGTTTGGGGTTCTTTTTGCCAAAGATGGGCAGCTCACAGACGATGACATGTTCAGCAATGGTGAGTGTCTCCTTTCTTCTAACAGACACCCCGCCCCGCCTCATTGCAATTTAGATGATCCCAGCTGAACTTGCCTGTTGCATTGGAGTTTTTTTGTTTGTTTGTTTGGGGTTTTTTTGCGGTATGTGGGCCTCTCACTGTTGTTGCGTCTCCCGTTGTGGAGCACAGGCTCCGGACGTGCAGGCTCGCGGGCCCAGCCGCTCCGCGGCATATGGGATCTTCCCGGACCGGGGCAGGAACCCATGTCCCCTGCATCGGCAGGCGGACTCTCAACCACTGTGCCACCAGGGAAGCCCTGGAGTTTTTAATGCAAAGAAACAGCCAGTAGTTTTATGAAGTTGAAGGGTAAATTTTCAGGGTAAATTTTATAGGAAAGAAGTTGCCCAGTTTCCTTCATCTGGCAAATATTTATTGGTCACCAAATTACTGGCACCAGGGATACAGTCTAACTGGAAAATTACATGGGGATTTGAAGAATTTCATTCTACATAATCTCAGGAGCAAAGAGGCGACTTTTCTCGGGGATTTTTATGCTTTATGCTTGAGAGAATTATAAAATGGTCCTATTTCCTGTTATTTCACACTTTTCATATTAAAGACCTGTTTCTTATCAATGGGAGCAGTAATGATTTTAAAATTTTCAATACTAGACCCTTGTGACCCCAGTCTGGCAGCGCTCAGGTTGGTTAGTCTAATTCTGTGGTTTTCCTTTCCTCGGATTCTGGGAACCGTGACCCTCCTGTACAGTCTCCGAGAAGAGGGAAGCACGATTTCTCATGCTGTTCGCCTGCTGCACATGTCGGTGGAGCCTAGTTAATTTTCAAGTGATTTCACTGCATAGTTAGAAAACGGGGACTTGTGGGCACTGTACTTTCTTCACATTTGACCTCTTCTTACAGAAATCGGAAGTGACGCTTTTCAGAAATTTTTAAATCTCCTGGGTGACACAATCACTCTCAAGGGCTGGACAGGCTACCGTGGAGGTCTGGACACCAAAAGTAAGGTTGCCTCCTGATCCCTTCTGCTGTAATTTGTATAACTTTTGTTAGTCAGCCTCATCTGAATTTGAATTTATACCCAAGGTGGGGTACGCTATCTTATAACTGTACAGCATTTCTAGTTTTTTTCCTATACTTTTACTTCTGCCGTTTTATTTGCTCTTCACGGCCAGTCCTTGATGTAAGCCAGGCAGGTGATGTGAGGCTCATTTGGCCTAAATTTGGTAGGCTTCACATCAGGTACCCTGACCCTCTGGGGGCCCCATCTCGCCCACATTGGAGTCATGTCACAGATTCTGAATACGGAAAGGTTAGGCGATTTGTGAGAGCTGCCCTGTGAGTAACTTAACTGGCAGAGGCAGGGGTGAAGGATTCCGTCCCAGTTGTCAGGCCTCAGCTCCCCCCCACCCCTGCCCGCCTGACAAGCTCTGTGCGCCTGTGGTGCCTCCTGGAGAACCTGCAAGTCCGTCATCCTCACTGCCCTTTCCCAGTGTAATCTGACAGACATCCTAGGAGTTAGACACTGTTTTCGTCCCCATTTTCAAATTAAGAAACTGAGGTTCAGAGAAGGCAAGGTAACATGTCAAAAGGAACATAGCTAATGAGAACTCGAATCCAAGTCTAACTCCAAAGCGCATGCTCTGAATCACTATACAATGCTGCCAGGGATATAGTTCCTTTTGTTTTATGGACATGATAGCTGTTTGTATGTCATCTTGTGTTCATTTTGTCCTGAACACCAGCAGTACTAGAAGGCAAGGAATTGTAACGTACTCTCCTTTTGAGCCCAGACTTCTCATGATCTCCTCTGCTCCAAGGCAAGGCATGAATCAGACAGCAAGCGAGCTTAGAGGGGGCTGAAGAGGTCCCCCCTTGTGGGCAGGAGCCTTGCATCAGTTGGAGGGGGATCCATACTGTTGCTTCCACTCAGGTGGATAATCATAGGACCTTTGGGATGTACTAACTGTGCTGTGTTCCTCTAGCCTGCAAATAAAGACTATTTCCTATGGCCTCAGAATTCTCTGTGCTCACTAAATGTATATTGTATTTTACAGATGACACCACAGGGATTCATTCTGTTTATACCATCTACCAAGGGCATGAGATCATGTTTCATGTTTCCACCATGTTGCCATATTCCAAAGAGAACAAACAGCAGGTACGTGTGAACATGCAAACCATTCAATTGTCAGTGACCTCAGTGTGGAGAAAGCATAGCTATGACTTCATAGAATTAGAGACTATGGATGTTAATACATGAGCTGAACTTCAGGCACCAATTTTGGGGATGTTGTTACGGTCTGTTTATTTGAACTTTCAACAAGCCGTAGGAAGAACTACCGTCACTGATCAGGAAATAAAGGATCAGAGGCTTTGGTGCATGTACACGTCTCTGTGGACGTGTGTGTGTGTGTGTACCTTTGTGTGAGTGTGGTTTTCTACACTTCTGAGGGACTATCTTGCATATACGTGGCCTTTTCTCTGTGACTTCTGTCTATGTGCCTTGTGTCTTGTCAGAATGAGATTTTTCCAAGATGCAACACTATGTTTCCTGAGGAATGGTTGCAAGTGTTTCTTCAGGTTAGTGCAGGAGGTTAACACTGAGCATCCACATGGCCTGTGCCCTGTCGGGGAAAAAACTACCTGAGAACACTCCTCACCCACCCCAGGGATTAGCCGTTTCCAGGAGAAAACTTGCCAGTTTGATGAAATCTAGATGTAACAATGATACATGCTGCTGGTTTTTGAAGGATTTGGGGGGTTCCATTTACCTTTTTATTAGATTCTTGTCCCTTTTTTTACACACTGAAGGCATCTGTATAAGTAAATATCACAAACATGAATGGACAGTTGTTCAGCAAAGATTTGTGAAAAATACGAACCTAGAGAGGGTATGTGATGGGCTAAAAGGGCTTTTTTCTGAACACTTATAATCCATATTTCAGTAAGACTTCGGTGAGGGGGAAAGACACAATGCAGATCATTGGTCTAAAACATGGCGGTGTTGTTTTTAGACATAGCGGTGCTTTGGGGACATGGTGGGGGGTGAGGGGAGGTCAGGAAGAGCTCGTTCTGTCTGGTGGTTTGGGGCCTGGAATAAGGAGCTGGTGAGTTCTCTTATAGGCAGTGGAGACCCATTGGAGGTTTTAAGCTTGTTCTGATTTTAGAAGGCTATCTGGTAAAGGACAGGCGGAAGCAGGAAGTGCCTCAGCCCAGGAAACCTGCTTAAGTGGCTGAGTTACTTTCTGCAAGGCGTCTTCCCTCGTGTGGTTGAGGTGACCTGTGTTAGTGCTACCAGGCTGTCTTTACCTCTTAGGAGCTGAAGCTCTTAGGATCTTGGGATCACGTGGAGAAGAGAGACCAAGCTGGCCTTCCCAATCGTCATGAATTGTGTTGACCTCTTACATCTCAACAATAATAGCGAAAAACTTCCACTGAAGTATTTTACAATCCTCCTCCTCCCCCAACTCCGTCCGACATTTTCAGCCCTATACATTCACCAACATTGCCCATGTCCTGTGACAGATAAGGGCATTAGCCAGAGACAGGAGGAAGCAATGTGACAGTTCAACCTTCACCCAACCCAAGTCTTTAATCTTTTTTTTTTTTTAATTTAATTTGTTTTTGGCTGCGTTGGGTCTTTGTTGCCGTGCACGGGCTTTCTCTAGTTGCGGCAAGCCGGGGCTACTCTTCGTTGCGGTGCGCGGGCTTCTGGTTGCGGTGGCTTCTCTTGTTGCGGAACACAGGCTCTAGGCGCACGGGCTTCAGTAGATGTGGCATGCTGGCTCAGTAGTTGTGGCTCGCAAGCTCTAGAGCGCAGGCTCAGTAGTTGTGGCGCACGGGCTTTGTTGCTCCGCGGTGTGTGGGACCTTCCCGGGCCAGGGCTCGAACCCGTGTCCCCTGCACTGGCAGGCAGATTCTTAAGCATTGCACCACCAGAGACGTCCTAAGTCATTAATCTTATCTTTTTGAGGGGGCTGTTAGCATATTAAGACATAACGCGCTTACCAGGAGAACTGAAATATTCCCAGATGGACTCTGGTGTGCTCAACATCCTGGCCAGCTCCATGGGTAGTGCTAGGGTCCTCCACTTGCCCAGCACCAGTAGATTTGAAGAAAATCACAAGTAGAAAACTTGTCTCTATTACCAGGAAGATAAAGCAGGTGGGAAGAGTCAAAGAAATGCACAGTGACAGTGAACCTTGTTGGTGCCTGATTGTGGGAGAGCAGAGAAGGACCGCTAACTGCAAGCCTCCTTCTGAACCTGTCATGGTTTCTTGGGGGCCTAGGGTAGTGGTCAGAAGTCAGAGGCCAACGTGGCTCATAAAATTTTGGTGGCTTTTTGACCTCCTAGCATCTAGAATGCTAGCGGAACAGTCCAAGCCACGTTCCCAAATCTGATGTAAAGAAACAAGCTTTCACAAAGATTTTGTAGGTTCTGGTATTACAGTTCACTCCTTCATCTCTCTCCTCCATCACCAGACCAAACCACAATGGGGGCAGGGGAGGGGGTGTCGTTATTTGGCTCTCTGAGACTCATCTTCTCCCTAACGTCCCGTGATGTCTGCACCCCTAACGTCCAGTCTCCCAGCATCCCAGACCCCGACTGCAGCACTAGGACCAGGTGAAAGCACGGATCTGGGCCAAGCCCTAGCTCTGCCACGAGCCAGCTCTGTGGTCTTGGACACCCCGTGTGTGCCGCCAGCCCCAGAGCTCGGTTCTCGGCTCCCTTCTCTTTCTACACTCATTCGTCCCTTTATGATCTCATCCAGTCTTATGGTTCTGAATAGCTTTTATATGCCGCTGACACTCAAACTTACAGCTCCAACCAGCCCTCGCGGGAACTCCAGACCAGATACGCAGCGTTCTCGACACCTCCCCTGGGCTCGACATCTCACACCTAGTCTTTCCAAAGCTGAACTCCGACTCTCCTCCAGACCTGTTCCTCCTGCAGTCTTTCTTATCTCTGTTGATGGCTCTTCTGTTCTTCCAGTTTCTGGGGCAAAATGACTCTGGGGTCATTCTTGACCCCTCTCTGTCTCATCCCATTTTCAATTTATCAGGAAATCCTGTTGGCTCGACCTTCAGATGACACCCAAACTCTCCTCACCCTTCTATTACCATACAGCTCTGAGCCCCATCACCTCTTGTTGGATTATTGCAGTAGCTTCCTCTCTGGCCTCCCTGCTTTTACCCTGGTGCCCTGATAGACTGTTTCTCAGTCCTCCAGCCAGAGGGATCCTTTAAAATGCACATCAGTCTCTTCCCAAACAGTGGCTCCTGCTTCACTCAGAGTCAAAGCCAGATCCTTAGAGTGGCCCGCAAGGCCCTGTGTGACCTCTGTTCCTTCTCTGGTCCCATCGCCCACTACTCTTCTTATTTCCTCCCTCCCAGTCATATTGGCTTCCTTTCCTGTTCCCCAGAGTCACCAGATACTGTCCCATGTCATGGTCTTTGCGTTGCCCTTCTTTCTGCCTAGAACTCTCCTAGAACTCTCTCCTACCAGGTATACTCTGGCTGACTCACTCACCACCCTCAGATCTACCCAAATATCAGCTGTTAAACTGAACCCCTGGCTGAATTTAAAGCTGCAACCCACCCTCCCCCAGTGCCCCCAGGCCCCTGCGTGGCTCGCTTTCCTCCACTGCACGTATTACTGCCTAACGTTATGTGTATTATTTAGTACACTTGTTTGTTATATTTACTATGTAATTTCTGTGCCCCCTGCTAGAGTGTACACCCCATGAGGGCAGGGAGATTTGTCTGCTTTGTTCCTGGCATATACTAGGAGCTCAATAATTACTTTTAAAAAATATATAGGGCTTCCCTGGTGGCGCAGTGGTTGAGAGTCCGCCTGCCGATGCAGGGGACACGGGTTCGTGCCCCGGTCTGGGAGGATCCCACATGCCGCGGAGCAGCTGGGCCCGTGAGCCATGGCCACTGAGCCTGCGCATCCGGAGCCTGTGCTCCGCAACAGGAGAGGCCACAACAGTGAGAGGCCCGCGTACCGCAAAAAAATATATATATATACATATATATATATATATATACATATATATATATATGTATATATATATATATATATAAAAGCCATGGAAGCAACCTAAATGCCCATCGACAGACTAATGGATAAAGACGATGTGGTACATATATTCAATGGAATATTACTCAGCCATAAAAAGGAATGAAATTGGATCATTTGTAGAGATGTGGATGGACCTAGAGACTGTCATACAGAGTGAAGTAAGTCAGAAAGAGAAAAACAAATATTGTATATTAATGCATATATGTGGAATCTAGAAAAATGGTACAGATGAACCAGTTTGCAAGGCAAAAATAGAGACACAGATGTAGAAAACAAACGTACGGACACCAAGGGGAGAAAGCAGGGAAGGGGGGGCGGTGGTGGGATGAATTGCGAGATTGGGATTGACATATATACACTAATATGTATAAAATAGATAACTAATGAGAACCTGTTGTATAAAAATAAATTAATTAATCTCAAAATAATAATAATAAAAAATATATATAAAAGCTTTATTGAGATATTATTCATATACCATACAATTTGCCCACTTCAGTATGTTCACAAGGTTATTCAACTATCACCAAGATCAATTCTAGAATATTTTATTACCCCAAAGAGAAACCCCTCTCCTCTTAGCCATCACTCCCCACTCCACCACTGCCCAGTCTCTGGTAACTACCAATCTGCTTTCTCTCTTGATTTGCTTATTCTGGACACTTCATATAAATGAAATCGCATAATATGTGGTCTTTTGTAACTAGTTTCTTGCACTTAGCATGTTTTCAAGTTTCATCCATGCTGTAGCCTGTATCTGTATCTCATCTCTTTTTATTGCTGAATGATTTCCCATTTTTTAGATACCTACCACATTTTGTTTATCCACTCATCAGTTGATACATCAAAAATTACTTATTTTTATTTTAACATAAAATTTACAATTTTAACCGCTTTTAAGTGTACAGTTCAGTGGCATTAATTACATTAAGCACAGTGTTGTGCAGTCATCACCACCGTCCATCTCCAGAACTTTATCATCTTCCCAAACTGAAACTGTATACCCATTAATCAATAAATCTGCATTTCTCCCTCCCCCAGCCCCTGGCAACCACCATTCTCCTCTCTGTCTTTATGAATTTAACCATTCTAGGAATCTCATATAAATGGAATCAAACAACATTTCCCTTTGTGTCTGGCTTATTTCACTGAGCACAATGTCCTCAAGGCTCATCCATGTTGTACCATGTGTCAGAATTTCCTTCCTTTTTAAGGTTGAATAATATTCCATTGTATGTTTATACCACATTTTCTTTATCCATTCATCCACTGGTGGATGTTTGGGTTATTTCCACCTTTTGGCTATTATGAATACTGCCACTAAGAATATTGGTGTACAAATATTTGTTTGAGTCCCTGCTTTCAATTTTTGAAGTATATACCCAGAAGTGGAATTGCTGGATCATATGGTAATTCTATGTTTAATTTTTTGAAGAACCACCATAACATTTTCCACAGCAGTGGCTATATTTTACTTTCCCACCAGCAATGCATAAGTTCCAATTTTTCCACATTTGTAACAACTCTTGTTATTTGGGTTATTTTCTTTTTTTTTAATAGCTATCCTAATGGGTGTGAAGTGGTATCTAATTGTGCTTTTGATTTGCACTTCCCTAATAATTAATATATTGAGCATCTTTTTGTATGTTTATTATCCATCTGTATATCTTCTTTAAAGAATTGTGTATTCAAGTACTGTGCCTATTTTTTAATCACATTATTTGTTTTTTTGTTGTTGAGTTGTAGGAGCTCTTTATATATGTTATTGGATATATGATTTGCAAATATTTCTCCCACTCTTTGGGCTGCCTTTTCACTTTGTTGATAGCATCCTTTAGTGTACAAAAGTTTTAAATTTTGATGTAGTCAAATTTGTGTATTTTTTTCTTTCATTGGCTGTGCTTTTTGTGTCATATCCAAGAAACAATTGCCAAAAATCTTTTTGAACTGAATTGAATTGAAATTATTAGAACATCTCTAAACCTTACTTTCCTTATTTGCAAAATGTGAATAATATCTAATATGAATCAGATAGGGATCCTGTTCTCGGGAGCTTACTGTATAGAATAGGGGACACACAAGGGATCCATGGAGTACAGTGAATCATCCTGTTTGGCCAATTAGGCAAAGGTGTTGGACAGGGGTTGGCAAACTATGGCCCATGGGCCAGATCCAGCGTACTGCTTGTTTTGTTAAATAAAGTGTTACTGGACACAGCTATGCCCGCTGATTTATGTATTGTCTAGAGCTGCTTTTGTGTCACGACAGCAGAGCTACATGGTTGTAAAGAGACAGTACGATCTGCAAACCCAAAAATATTTACTGTCTGGGCCTGTACAGAAAAGATTCACTGACCACAGGTCTAGGAGATCGTTTTGGAAAGGTCAGCTGGGGTCAGATTAGGTGGGGCCATTGTTCTCGCCAAGTATATGCTTCAGAACTAGCGAAGGCATTTATTTATGTTTTTAAATATACATGTTTGAGCCCCATCCCTAGGGAATTCTGATGCAATGCCTCTAGTCTGGGGGCCTTGAATGCCAGACTAAGGAGATGAAGCAGGAGTGAAGGTGAACCCAATCAGAGCAGTAAAGTGGGAGAGAACAGAGGCAAGGAGGCTCCTGAGGGAGGGTAGTCAAGAGGAAATGCAGGCCTAAGTTGGGAGAGGAGGGGAGGAGATGGCTAGGGAAGCCGGGAGATGGGCTGGTGAAATTTGGTAGGCAAGGAGTCAAAGATACTGAAGCTCTGGGCTCTGCGAGCGTTGGGGTTTGTCGTGCCGAGTTAGTGCTTTAACTCTGTGAATGTACCGTGTATGAGCAAACTTCTCAAGGGATGTGTTGTATGTTTGCATCCAGGTAGAAAGGAAGCGCCACATTGGAAATGACATCGTCACCATCGTGTTCCAGGAAGGGGAGGAACCTTCTCCTGCCTTCAAGCCTTCCATGATCCGCTCCCACTTTACACGTATCCTGAGCCTGTGTGAACCCTCCCATTAGCAAGCTGTTGGTCAGCCTCACTGGACTTAAAATGACCCTCAAACCAAATGTTACGGTTGACTGGCATGTTGTGGTTGTTTTGCATTGCTAGATTCTTAGACCCACTGTGTTGTATTTTTCCCTCTTCTCTCTCCATCCGTTGCAGTAATGGATGGACGCATTCTCAGAGAATTCTTGACTTTGGAACTATCTTCCCTTTCCTCAGGTAGTCTATGAAATGAGGGAAACTTCCTACCACCCATTGATAATAAAGGAATTAGAAGAATTATAGTTAGTGAATCCTCTGAGAAATTTGCTTTAGGTATAAAAACTTGCAAGTTAAGATAAAAAGCCAAAATAATGTGTCTTTGTTGATTCTAAGCCCTAGCTGCTACATTACCATCTCTTGACATTTGAGATATGATAGAATTAATCCTATTTTTATTTGCTTTCCCTCTGCTTCCTCTCATCCCTCTTTAGCTCATATTGCTGCCAAAGCCCTGCTGAAGTTCTCGGTAATGTCCAAGTTCAGCTCAGTCACACAGGCCTGGCACATGAATATGGTCAGCCCAACACATCCCCAGCCTTGGCCCTGTTGTCCTGGGCCGCTGGCCGTGACAGTGAGACCCAGCGGTAGTGCCTACAGGTTATACCTAATAAGTAAAAGGCAACTAATAGGCGTTTTCAGAAAAAAATTCTGGTTTAGTTGTTCGTGTTCCTTGGAAACTCCAGTGAAAATGTTGGGAGACAGAACCGTGGTGACTCATTGCATCTGCAAGTAGATTGCTCTGCATCCTTTGACTTGTTCACTGTAGCCTCACAAAATTGCCATGAGGACAGGGAAGAAAACAGATATGCATGTACACATTAATAATAAGTGATATCTTGCTCTGTTCACTGATGTAGGACTAATATTTCCCTCTTCCTGCAGCGGGTCTTCTTGTAGAACAGAAAGAAAACTTCTCCAGGAGGGGGAGGGAAGTGATCAGAGTGATGGAGAGCTCATCATTATTTTTAGAATTTCCTTTTGTTATGAGTTTTAGATTTGAGGCTTGGCATATTTGTTTCTGGAAAGGGACAAGCTGATAATTAATGCAAATTCTTTCCACTAAGTCTGGGAGTGGAAACGCTTTGAGAGACTGAGGATGGTTTTTAGCCCTAGCTAAGGAAAGCCGGGGCTGGGAGATGGTGGGGGAGGAGGAGGAATGGGAGAAGGAAAGGAAAGCTGGTGGAGGTGGTACTATTTCAGACTCAACTCGCCCGACACAAGCAAAGTAGATTCTACTGAGAGGCTGCCACCAGCTGCACTGGTTTGTTTTGGTTTGTTTTGTCTACCAAAGCCAGAAGGAGAGAGAAGGAAGGTGTACAGTGGAAACATTTACATTTCTTTTCTTTTCAAAATGTGTGAGATGAAATATATGACTAATTTCATTTTGGGATCTTGTTTATACTTTCAGGCGAGGGAACTGATCTTTTTGCTTTGTTGTAGTTGCTTAATAGTGTTATTTATATTGCTTTTCTGACGGATTTGGAGAAGTAGCCCTTTCCTGAAAGGATGAGCACGCAGAGCTTGAACCTGTGTCTTCCTGGGCTGTCTCTTTAACAGAAGTCAAGGTTCCATCTCAGCCTATGGGTGACAGGAGCCCTGACCCCAGGAGCAGGTCCAGGATGATTCTGCACACAGGGTTTGCAAAGCACAAGCCGTTGACTGTGTGAGTTGGGGTCGTTGATTAATTTCCTTAACCATCACCACAGATATTTTTGCCTTAGTGAGGTATGATCAGCAAAAGGACAATTACAGGTTGGTAACAACTTTATCTCGATTGCTTGTTCTAATTCTCATGTTTACATGTTAATTTGGCATTCATTTTAAGATTTTTTTTTTTTTTTTTGGTCACGCCGGGTCTTAGTTGCAGCAAGTGGGCTCCTTAGTTGTGGCTCGCCAGCTCCTTAGTCGTGGCATGTGAACTCTCAGTTGCAGCATGCATGTGAGATCTACTTCCCTGATCAGGGATCGAACCCAGGCCCCCTGCATTGAGAGCTTGGAGTCTTAACCACTGCGCCACCAGGAAAGTCCTGAGACTCTTGATATACATATTTTTTGATTGATTTGAAAGCCACCGTGTCTTCAGGAAAAGCTTGTTTCATATAGTGTTGCTCCATGCAGTAGACCCAAGGGTCAGGGTCAGGAATGTTACTGTGCTCCACAGAGGGCACAAGTGTGATATGTTTGATCTTGACCAGAGTACCCTCCTCCCTAGGCTACATTCTTGCCCGTTTATCCTTCTCAAAAATTAATCCCGTTCTCAAAAATTAATCTGTTAAAAGGTATCGTGATGTTGTGAAAAGAGCATGAACTTTGAGCCAAATAGATCTGGGTTAGAATCCCAGCTCTGTCACTTATTAGCTTTGAGGCTTTGAAAAAAAAAATGTTTATCTTCTTGGAGCCTCAAGCCTCGTCTGTAGAGTGAAGGTAATGATTCTACCTGGACAGGTTAGTGAGAATCAGCTGATGCTATGTCTTAAAATACCAAGTATGCTGCCTGGTGTGCAGTGGGTGCACAGTGGTGGTCTTTGCTGTTGTTCCTGGGGTGCCTGACCTTGCCTGCGGCTTGGTGGGTTGGACCACGAAGGATCCAGTAAGACTTGGTCTTTGCCCTAAAGCACATAGGATTGCTGCATGGTGGCCAAGGCTCTGGCAGCCCAGAGAAGGCCCTCCTCCTATGGAAGGAGTATTCCTAACAAATCACATAGGCAACTGAACAAATTTAAGATCCAAATATCAGTGATCTTTGAAGGAAAACCAAGTAATTCTGCAATGTTCTCTACACAGGCTGAAAATATTTTCAGAGGAAAGCGTACCACTCTTTGGCCCACCCTTGCCCTCCCCACCAGTGTTTACAGACCACCAGGAATTCAGGGACTTTTTGCTAGTGAAATGTAAGTTTCTATTTTGAAATGTTTTTGCAATTGTTCTACATCAGAATACATTTCTTCCAATTCTCCCAGGATGCTGTAAAGAAGACATCATTGTTTAAGCATTGATGGCATTCCACGTTCTGTTAATCCTTCACGAGAAGCATATTTAGTTTTCTGACAGTGTTGTGAAGGTCTCTCCTGGGTTCTCATCTATACCTACCATCCTACCCACCAAATAGCTAATATTTATTCAGTTTGATATGCCTAGCTCTGTGCTCTTTTATACATATTATATGACTTATATTCTTACAACAACCCTATAAGGAAATATGGTTATATCCATTTTACAAGCTAGAAAATTGAGACCCCAAGAATCTAAATAATTTGCTTAAAAATGCACAGATAACAGCACAGCTGGGATTCAAACCCATAACTATCTTTTTTTTTTTTTTTTTTTTTTTTTTTTGCGGTACGCAGGCCTCTCACTGTTGTGGCCTCTCTCGTTGAGGAGCACAGGCTCCGGATGCGCAGGCTCAGCGGCCATGGCTCACGGGCCTAGCCGCTCCGTGGCATGTAGGATCTTCCCGGACCGGGGCACGAACCCGTGTCCCCTGCATCGGCAGGTGGACTCTCAACCACTGCGCCACCAGGGAAGCCCCACATAATTATCTTGACCTCAAGCCCCTAACCGTACTGTACACTTTCTATTATGTGCTCTTCCACTTTATTGACTCTCAGTGTCTGTTGTCCACTAAACCACCGGCTTTTTCTTCCAGAAGAAACTTTCATTGAGCTAAGAATCCCAGTACTCTGCTTAGGCAATTGTTATTTTTTCTAACAAAATGCAGCAAATATATATTTAATCCCATTGAATGGCATCCTGGTGGTTTGGCCCATGGGTTGGATGAGTGTGTGGATGGGTGGGCAGGTGGATGGATAGATGAGTGGGATGGTTGGATGGATGGGTGGGTGGGTGGACTTGTGGATGAGGGCACGTTGGGTGTGTGCTAGGTCTTCAAGTAATTAGACGTACCCTCTGCTCAGGAAGCTTGTAATCCAACAAGAAGGGTAAGATAGACATACCTATGGACTATGGGTTTGTACAGAGAAATTTAGAGAGTTTTTAAGCATTCTTCCATGAAAGAAGAGTTATACCAGTATTAGGAAAGTGGGTCGGTGGCATTTACTGTGAGGAGTTTCCTTGAGAAGGGCATTCTTCAATAGCCTGTTAATATTTGTAACTCCCTTTATAACTTGATTTATTTTAGTAATTAATGGTGAAAAAGCCACTCTGGAAACCCCAACGTTTGCCCAGAAACGTCGACGAACTCTGGATATGTTGATTCGATCTTTATACCAGGATTTGATGCCAGATTTGCATAAGGTAACCCTGGGTCCATGGTGTTCTTTCCTTCTCACGGGGTCTGAGTTGAGAACACAAGTCCTAGCGATGAGTCCTGGTTAGAAAAGCATAGAGTCGCCTGATCCTGCTGTCAACACTGGACTGTGGCCTCCAGGGGCTCATGTTCTCTCATGGTTGTCACAGGAAGAAGGGATGTTGAATGTCCATATACAGGAGCATGATTTTCATAAAGCCAAGGCCTGTGGAAGTCGAGATGCAGGCTGAGGGCGTGAATGTCAGTCAGCAATCCTTGGAGCATTTGAGAGTACTTTTGGGGTATCTGTCTTTGGGGGTACTGCTCAGCATTACCCGTGCCATGGAGCTGATAGACAGGCAAAGTGGGGATTTTGGGGGAGAGACTGGGGGCTCTATAAGGTTTTCTGGAGATTTACTGGCGAACCCCATATTCAGGCACTGAAATAAGCATGTACATTTACTGAAAATCCACTCTGTGCCAGATACTTCCTAGGCTGAAGGTGTATCCACACTGATGGGACCCAGTACCTCCCTGAGGAACCCAACGCCTCGAGGGGCACCCATGCTTTTTGGAGGCCTCTAGACTCAGTGCGAGATCGCCACATGTCAGAGTGGCTAACGAGTGTTAATGCAAAATGAAATCATCGTTGTTTAGAAGCATTTCCCAAATTTAACAAGGAAGCGCAGAACAAGGGGGGAGACTTCCCTAGAATCGGTACAGCTACAAACTCCAGCAAAAGGAGTTGCTACTGACGTGTGAACATAAATGCAGTGTCCGGTCTCAGGTGGCCTCCCGGAGAGATGAAGAACATCAAAACGAGCTGGTGCTCGTGCAGTCCTTTCCCTTCAACACAGTGACCACCACCATCTTATAGGTGCCCTTGACTTCTGGCTGGCCAATACACCCTAACTACTCACAGGGACTGGTCCAGACCACCCCCAGGGCCCTACAGAGCCAGCCATAGTTGGCAATCTGTCCATCCCTTTTTTCCTTAGAGTCAGGAAACGGTGAAGAGAGGGTACCAAGAGGAATATGTGATGTCCTTCAGGTCTCAGCTGAAACATCACTGCCTTAGCGGCCTTCCCCAGCCCCCACCTGAAGCCACGTGCCCCTGTTAAATGCCTCCACCTGCTTTACGGACCTCCCCTTCATACACATTATCCCATGTGCCAGTCACGGAATCAGTTACTTAATCTGTCTCCCCCGTAGACTCTGCTCCACCAGGACACAGACCATGTGCATCACATCCCCCAAATCCGGCACAGCAGTAGATGCTCAGCCAATACTTGCCAACTGCATGCGTGCACCCAGTTCTCGGCAGTTTGGAAGAAAGCTAACATTTACTGAGTATATGCCCAAGCACCTTCCATGCATCTCCTCACTTAGTCCTCGTAACACACCTCAGAGACTGGTGTCAGCCACACAAAGACACTGAGACTCAGAAATTAACTCCCTTGCCCGAAGTTACCCAGAAGGCCACAAAGTTGCACAACTCCAGGGAGTACTGTTCACATAGAATTTTGTGTGTCGTGTTCCAGGGGTGCCCCTCTCTGAGAATGGCATCCTTGGAGCTGTGCAGCATGGTGGCCGACCACGCTGTTAGGCAGTTAGTAAGAGGGGGCATGCTGGTTTGCTTGATTCCAGAGCCCGTGCTCTCAGCCTCCACGGGGCGGGCTCTCCCCCTGTTGCTCCTTAACCCCTCGCGTCTAGCACAGACCTGGCAGGCACTTAAGTGGTGCCTCATAGATGCTTATTGAGAGAATGAATAGAGAAGGCAGAAGTAGGGCCATTTGGACAAATAGGTTTGTGCACTAAGAGAAGCCAAAGGATGAGATTTGACAGCCATCTTTGGAATTCATAACTTGTCTTTCTTTTTCAGAACATGCTTAATAGACGATCTTTCAGTGATGTCTTACCAGAGTCGCCCAAGTCAGCGCGGAAGAAAGAGGAGGCCCGCCAGGCAGAGTTCGTTAGAATAGGGCAGGTGGGTTTTATTCTGACACCTGTTTTATTCTGACATCCAAACCAGATGCCCCGCCTGCAAAGAATGTTATGTTTGCATACTCCTGGAAGAGCTCTGTGACTTCTCTTAGGATTATTGTGGAACCACGAGTGAGATTTTTTTTTAATTTTATTGAAGTATAACTGATTTACAGTGTGTTCATTTCTGCTGTACAGCAACGTGATTCAGTTATACATATATATTCTTTTTCATATTCTTTTTCATTATGGTTTATCACAGGATATTGAATGTAGTTCCCTGTGCTATACAGTAGGACCTTGTTGTTTATACGAAGATTTTTTTTTCCTTTTTTTGGCTGTGTTGGGTGTTCGTTGCCGCGCACAGGCTTTCTCTTGTTGTGGCGAGCGGGGGCTACTCTTTGTTGCGGAGCATGGGCTCTAGGCCCACAGGCTCAGTAGTTGTGGCTCGCAGGCTCTAGAGCGCAGGCTCAGTAGTTGCGGCACACGGGCTTAGTTGCTCCACGGCCTGTGGGATCTTCCCAGACCAGGGCTCAAATCCGTGTCCCCTGCATTGGCAGGCAGATTCTTAACCACCAGGGAAGTCCCTAGACGAAGGAGATTTTTGATAACCATGTAGGCGTAGCTCTCTGCAGGCGTGAGCGAGAGGAAAGACCTCTGCTGAAGTGGGGTGACACTGGCTGGGAGCAAGAGGCCACAGGGCCCAGGCTGGGCTCCCTCTTGATAAGGGAGCACGTATCATTTGCCTGCCTCCCGGGGATTTTCTGAAGTGTGGGGAGCCAATTTAGGGAAAGCACCTTGAACTCCTCCCTGGCAGGAGTCAGCACACAGGGGGTGTCCTCGCAGGAGACCTGGATTCCGCCTACTGCTTGGAAGTAGTCGTCACAGTGAGGCGGCTCCCAGGCATCACCTTATTCCAGATTTTGGAGGAAACCATTCCCCCTTTGCCTTGCTCCTACGTGACATTAGTATTTCTCAGTTCTGGGGGTGACACAGCTTTCTGCCTTGGTCCCATGTCACAAGAGGGAGGAGGAGAGCTGCCAACTGCAGACAAGTTTCTGACCAGAAAGTCGAAGCCAATAGCAAGGCGATCAGGAAAGCTTAACGGCAAAGATAACCTTTTCCCAAAGCAGGTGCACTGTTACTGGGGCCGTCCAACTTTGGTCCATGTTTAAAGATACCCCGACTCGGGACTTCCCTGGTGGTCCAGTGGTTAAGACTCCATGCTCCCAATGCAGGGGGCTCGGGTTCGATCCCTGGTCAGGGAACTAGATCCCACATGCCACAACTAAGACCCGGCGCAGCCAAATAAATAAATATTAAAAAACAACAAAAAAAGATACCCTGACTCTACTTTCAGAGATTCTGATTCATCAAGTTTGAGGAGGGACCTGGGGATTTTTTCCAATACCATCATTGGAGATCACTGTACTGATATACTGATTAGTTGAAATGACAGAAAGCATTTGGAGTCATGAGGGCTTCACCAGGTCCAGCTGACTCCTCCGTTCCTTATCTTCAATGATAGGGCAGCATGGGAACCTGAAACTTTAGCCTGAAATTAACTCCTGTTTCATTAAAAAAATTTTTTTCAAATCATACTTGTTGATCCTGCTGTTGTTTTACTGCCTGATAAACTGAAAGAGATCTCTGTTCTGTAAGGCACTAAAACTGAAATCCATCGTGAGAGGGGATGCTCCATCAAGCCTGGTGGCAGCAGGGATCTGTAAAAAAGAGGTGAGTCGATGATGCTTTCAAGTTCAACTGTGAATGTCCTTTGTCCTCAGTGAAGTTGTTGAGATTCTTAGGAAGAGGTTTGTGGAGCAGGAGAGGAACAGCGTGTCTACAGCAGAGTCCGCAGGGGAAGCCCCAGATAAAGCTGGGTAGCATCTAGTGAGAGCCTCCCTGTTTCCATATTGTGCCTGTGCCTTTGCTTAAAGGAGCAGAGCTTCTAGACAGGACCTGGACGAGCAGACGGGGCCCAGCAGTGCTCCTCAAGCCCTGTGTGCCTACAGACCCCCCAGCCATCCTGACCAAGGGCACGTTCTCATCAACAGCTCTGCGTGGCAGGGCCAAGATGCTACATTTCTAACAGGATCTCAAGCGGTGCCTGTGCTGCTGGCCATGGACACACTAAATGGCAAGGCTCTAGGGCAGTATTTCTCAAGCCTTAGTGTGTGTTAGAACCACCCCCCAGAGTTTCTGATTCCATAGGTCTGAGTGGACCCTGAGAATGTGCATTTCTAACAAGTTGATGCTGATGGTGTTGGTCAGAGAACCTCAGCTGAGCAACCACTGCTTCATCTGCAGTTCATTCAGCCAAACCAATAACTCTATGGCCTGAGTATCTACTTCTCATTTCCACTTCCTGTGGAAAAAGAACTAGGTGGTCATCAAGCATAGAAGAGAAAACAATGAAAACAAGTCACAGTACAAACTTACTGTCTGCATGATTTTGTATTGTAAAGCCCATACCCTACATACTGAAATATGTCCATGTTCAGAGTATGTAAAAGGTAGTTAAATGGAACAAATCCACAGTCAATGCATCACTGGAGAAATGGCCATCGTAAAAGCAAAAGAATTACGAATACATCTACTCTCACAATAAAGGTATGGATGATCTGTATCTGAATTGCAGAACCTACAAACTTTAAAGTCTGGTTTCAAGAAAATGATGAGCTCAAAATACAACTGATGCGGAAAAACCACAGCCAATTTCAGACACGACCGACGGCAAAGCATCTTTTCCAAAGGTTCCAAAGGTTGCAAAAATTCCCACTATCTGCTTGTTCTATGAAGAGTAGAATTTGCAGTGTTGTCAAGCCCTTTATAGATAACAAATTCCAGTAAGACTTAGTCACCTTCTTAAGAAGAAGTTCTTCGGTGTACATAAAAATGAAAGTAACTTGTTCACCAGTAAACGACAAAGAAAGGGCTTCCATGTTTTGGATCAGTGCATGACCTACCAGTGGGCCACGGGCCATCCTTGAAGAAGCACTACTCTACAGGCCCTCGTGGACTGTTGTGCACTTGGCTCCGCAGAGG